>NC_140583.1:491527525-492136180 GCF_964204655.1 Triturus cristatus
ATAGATGTCGGAATTGAAAAATGGGGCCAATTAATCGACGAACAGAAGCAAATTTCGTGGGACTATCTATCACAGAAGATGAATAACTTATTGTCAAAATTTAAATACTGGCAATTAACTAGCTGAGCCCAAAGGCAACCATTGGTAGGAACCCCGAATGAGTGGGAAATAGTTCTACACAATAATCCTGCACTAAAAAAGGAAACTGCTAAATGGTATTGGATGTTAGTCCAAGAAGAAGATTCCGATATGATGCCACTGGAGGAAAAATGGAAAGAGGCCCTTCCAGACGTCGATCTAACAACCCTGTGGCAAGTATCTATGAACACACTTTGCTCGTTTGTTAAATACGCACCTTTAAGGAAAAACCACTTATTTACTTTGCACAGGGTTTACTGGTCCCCAAAGAAGTTATCCAGACTAGGAGGAGAAATAAAATGCTGTCCGAAATGTGGGCTGTCAAAGGCAGATGATGTGCACATGTTCTGGCTATGCCCTAGCGTGAATGCCTTTTGGCTAGAAGTGGGTACGATTTTGACGGAAATACTGAAAATGAACATAGAGGTAAGCTTACCTTTGATTATTTTTGGGATCTTAGATAAACATACTTTTAATGAGTAGAGTAAGAAAGCACTTGAACAGTTGTTATTAATCATGATTATTACTGCTTTTAGGGAAATTTGGGTTAACTGGGTTGCTAGCAGTCCTCTGTCTTGCGCAACTTGGTTAAACACTGTCAGACGATATGGTAGACTAGACTGCATAAATGCTTCCGTGAAGAGGGTCAGCACTTGGGAAACACTTGCCAGCTATGGTTTAAACTCACATAGCTAATAAAGGATTAAATCGGTCCAAGGATTAAGACATTCAAATCCAACAGGAGATATGAGAGGGGCCCGTACTATCTCATGAATGAAGGTTTACAGTTGGTGTATCAAGACAAGAGAACACCCAGCAGGATTCATGTGAATATTGTGTTCTCTAAACCTAAAATGCACTGTAACAAACCCCTTTGGATTGTCGCATATGAGGACCAAAAAAAAAAAAATCCCAAAATTCCTTAGAGAGGAAGGAATATATTCACTATAATGTCCCTAAATGTATTCGCTAATTACAGCAATTAGCCTGACCTGAGTTGAGTAAGGGACAACCCTGAATGGAACGTAAGAGAGACACCAGTAAAACAACATGGTTACCCGTTTTTCATTGCAACACTGAAATAAGTGGTGCACAAAGTAGAGTTTTCCTTGTGCAGTGCTTTTGAATATTAGAGTTATGGTGCGTTTGACAGACCACGACTTAGTTTGACAGCTTAATACAGTTTCACAAGCATTTTGCTGCCGGACTACACTGGTTTGAAGAGGAAGGACATAGAGATTCAATGCTTAAACAAGGGCAGTGCATATATACTGCCTTTGTATAAGCACAATTCTAGCGAGAAAAAGAAAACACACAAGGCATACGTTAAAGCAAATTCTACACCTGTCATACAATGCAGTCTAAGAAACTGATCATAGAGGTGTTTGCGTTATGCAGTAGAGGTATGCCTCTGATTAGGCATAAATGATATGTTCAGGCTTCAAATAGCTGGAATATTCCACAATTTATCCATAGGCCAGGCAATAGACACCTGAGCTATCTCTTAGTTGACAAGGCTCCATCACCAAAGGACAAGAACCACAGCCCATCATTTTTGCGTTATTTCTTCTGTAATTGCCACTGTTCCTGATTTTATTCTTAGGGCAACCACCAAAAATATTGAAACATATGCATGCAAGATATGAGTTGAGTTGTTACTCATAAAGTTCAACGACTGCCTCATGACATCTAGGAACTGAACTAACAACATCAGAAAAGATATGAAGATATTCAATAAAAACAGATGAAATTTAAAAGCCTTCCTAGACATATGATGGTTTTCCCTTTCCCCAGACCAAGACAGAGTGTATTCCAATTAAGGGACCAACAAAACACAAGGAACATCCACTTCTACTCCCACCAAGCCTTCCTAAATTGGGAGACTGATAACAGAAGGGAGCAGCCACAATGAACGGAATAGTTTAAACTTAGAAACAAACACATTAGCAGTATGGGGCTCTGTAGGCAAAGCAGAGTGCCTTAGACGGGAATCCTCAAAAAACTGGCAATCACCAGTGCAGCTTATGGCCAGCCTTGGAGAAGCTATTAAATTTCATGTTATCCATGAGAAGCAACAGCGCCATATTCTGAACATCTTGAAGTTTGTAAATAGCTGACTCAGGAGCTCAGGAGGGTCAATGTAGCAAGCACTCGATTAGTTCAATGTAGAAATGATGGTAGCAATAACAACATAAGCTATCAAAGTGGCACGGAATTAAAAGGGCTTTCTTCAGGATCTTCATTTGGAAGTAACAGGAAGACACAACTGTAACAAGCAGGAGGAAATGCCACCATTGAAGTCTTGTTTGACATCGATCAGTACTGCCACAGGGGCATTCTCTGTGCCCAAATCATGCCCTAAACTAATCCTGCTACTAAATGGTGTTTCCAAGATGTTCAGAAAGTTGGCGATCCAGAACTTGAGGAGTAGTAGGTCTTAGAAATAGAATTGCAAATAAAAGGGGTCTTAAAAATAGGGAGAGAGTTCATATGATAGGAGTTGTTGACATTTAAGTGGTTTTTTAGAAGTCTTAACATACATGTTTGTGCTTTAAAAAATGCAAAATTGTATATTTTTTTGATGCAAAGGTGGAGGGGTTGCAGCCCTGTTTCTCTTTCACTGGCCTAAACCAGATATGCCTAAACTACCTCCTGCCTGTTCTACTGTATAGAGAACGATTGTTAGAAGTAGGGGTGGCAGAGGTAGGTACCTTTGTCCAAACAGGTACCCTTTCTTCTAGTCAGGGTAAGGGCGAGACACACTTTAGATAACCCCTGCTCACCCCCTGGGTAGCTTGGCATGAGCAGACAGGCTTATCACAAAGGCAATGTACTCAATACACACAGTAATACAGTGATAACACCACAAATGGACATCATACTAATCTCGGGGAAAAAAGTATCTTTATCTAAACTCAAAAAGACCAAAACGACAAAATTCCAACATACATGTAATAAGAATGATGTAGAAATAAAAGGAAGTCTCATAGACGGGTCTCGTAGTTGTAGTTTATTCCATAGTTATGTCCTTACAGGTTCTTATGTAAGTCTTTAAGTAAGCCCCACCAGGAGCAGCCTCCTGGCTACTCAGCCCATCTCTCCAACTGTCTTCTTTCAGGAACCAACATCCCCAACATTCTACATGACATCACCAGCATGGGAGAACAGCAGGGCAAGGGAAATGGACTACATTAAAAGCAGATCACTACATATGTGTTTTTAAAAAGGTTAGAAAGAACTGGGTCCATAGAAAACTATGGATGCGTGATTTCTCACAAAGTACCAGTAGATGCATCAAAATTCACAAGGCCAAACAGCCTCAGAGATGGGAAGCGTTGAGAAACAAAGAGATGCGTCAGTTCCTGAGACCATGGGGAGGAGATGCGACAGTTCTGCTGCACGCAGGAGAAGTGATGCGTCGAATCCGGTCTGTCGGGGGAAGTGATACGTCGACTCCAATACGATTCTGGTCCGCGGGTAATGTGTCAGGAAAACTTGCCGCACAGGTACGATGTGTGGAAATCTGGGATGTTAACTATAAACACAATGAGCTTCTCGGGTCTAAAACAAGCTTAAAGCGATGGCACAAAGAAACAGATGAGAAATAAATCTGTGTCTCATTAACAGAAAAGCCTAATAGGGGAGCAATCCCTTTTTAGGACGAATGCCCTCACTCACCAAAGGTGACATGCTTCATCATTTGGGCTTACTCCTCCCAGTGGGAAAACCTAGTCCCACTGAGGGCTACAACCACCCCACTGAGAGGTGGGAGCTCAGGGATGTTTTAGATTATGCGTGAAATTAGGATACTAAAATCCCAAAGAAGAGCAATATGGTGATGTGAGGGTGCAGTGCAAAAATGTGAGTGATTAAAGTGTGTGAAGCTAAAACTACCTAGTGCAGATGAAAAGAATTTTATTGGCTCATCTGTACTGGCAGGAGTAAAAAGCAGTGCAAAGCAGAATCTATTGAAAAACTGCTAGATTGGAAAAAGGTCGACATGTTTCAGCCATTAACCGTTTTACAAGTATGCCTGGCTTTCTTCAGGACCAAAAGAACAAAGCTGCTGCAGTGAAGTGTTAAAAAAACTAATAATTTTAAATTGTGAAATACAAAACCAGTAATCCAAATGCAGATTCAGTATCACTGGAACTTGTCTAGAAAAGAGAGAAGAGACACAGAAAAACTTAATCATTCTACCTTCTAAAATCGTACAAGATAATTGCAGTATTGTGTGAGGATAATTCTCTTATAAATGCCTCAGACAAAAAGTATAAAGATATGTACACTCACCCAATTTGAAGGACAAGTGAGCCCACCTCAATCTGGTTACAACTCAGGGAAGGGAGCCCCGCTCTGAAAAAACAAGCAAGCGTTCAACAATTAATGAATCCGTTTTGCTTTGTGGAATGTAAGGATGTGGAAGTAGGGTCAAGAACCACCAATTGATTGAACATTGAACAATAGCACATACGCGGATTGAAATACTAATTGTTTGCGCATGCTCCCTAGCCAAACAGGCATTTTGGTAGGACAACTACGGAGGTCCTCACAGTGGCGACGTAGGCAAACGAACCAGCTACTTAAACACAAGGAATGGCCCTCGTCGGTACCTCCGGTTGCAATTCTGTACCACAACGGAGTACCGACGGAGAGGTGAGTTGTGTGAGCTATTAGCAAAGGCTTTGAAACATATTTTTGCTCGTGGGATAGCTGACTCTTTTTCAATTGCCATATTTTCGTTTAAGGCTTTTTGAAATAAGCATGGTTGCTTCATATTAGAATACTTATATTTTCTAGAGTATCGCTGACATTATTATAACAGATGTCTTCTCAATGAAAGAATTGTTTACCATTTGTGTTGTATAAACGTGCATGCTAGAGGGAGTACTGTTCATTGTCAGCAAAGTACTTTGGACTTAGGTGCACGTTTTTCAGAGATCTTTTATCTACATGGCTATGATTTCGGCACACTCATCATGCTTGTTCAGATCATTTGTCTATTTGTTAGTGCCATTGTTATAATTTCTGAAATTTTGTTCGTGTCCATTTCTGTTGGTGGTTCTTGACCCTACTTCCACATCCTTACATTCCACAAAGCAAAACGGATTCATTGATTGTTGAACGTTTGCTTGTTTTTTCAGAGCGGGGCTCCCTTCCCTGAGTTGTAACCAGGTTGAGGTGGGCTCACTTGTCCTTCAAATTAGGTGAGTGTACATATCTTTAAGTATCTATTAGGACTTAAATACTTTTTGTCTGAGGCATTTATAAGAGAATTATCCTCACACAATACTGCAATTATCTGGTACGATTTTAGAAGGTAGAATGATTATGTTCTTCTGTGTCTCTTCTCTCTTTTCTAGACAAGTTCCAGTGATACTGAATCTGCATTTGGATTACTGATTTTGTATTTCACAATTGAATTTTTTTTTTTTAACACTTCACTGCAGCAGCTTTGTTCTTATGGTCCTGAAGAAAGCCAGGCATACTTCTAAGATGGTTAATGGCTGAAACATGTCAACCTTTTTTCAATCTAGCAGTTTTCCAATAGATTCTGCTTTGCACTGCTTTTTACTCCTGCCAGTACGGATGAGCCAATAAAATTTATTTTCATCTGCACTAGGTAGTTTTAGCTTCACACACTTTAATCACTCACTTTTTTGCGCTGCACCCTCACATCACCATATTGCTCTTCTTTGGGATTTTAGTATCCTAATTTCACGCATAATCTAAAACATCCCTGAACTCCCACCTCTCAGTGGGGTGGGTGTAGCCCTCAGTGGGACTTTGTTTTCCCACTGGGAGGAGAAAGCCCAAATGATGAAGCATGTCACCTTTGGTGAGTGAGGGCATTCGTCCTAAAAAGGGATTGCTCCCCTATTAGGCTTTTCTGTTAATGAGACACAGATTTCCTTCTCATCTGTTTCTTTGTGCCATCGCTTTAAGCTTGTTTTAGACCCGAGAAGCTCATTGTGTTTATAGTGAACGTTGATCGGGGTATTACTTCTTGCAGGTCTTTATATTTTCCCTTGGACCCCCCCTTGTTAAAGTCTTTTTGTGTGTTATAAGAAATCTGGGATGTGTCAGTGATCGATGCGGTGGAGTTGAGCGGCGGCGTCGGTTTCTTCAGCTGCGATCCCTGGATGCGTTGGTTCTTGCAGCCGCGATAGGCGCTGCATTGGTTTCGTCCACCACACTGCTGCGAAGCGTGGAGATTTTTCTCGCACAGCGGTGCTGCGTCGGAAAAACAGCCACAAGAAGAGCAATCCATCGGTTTCTTTAGTTCTTTAGGTTTCTTCTAGCTCCCAGCAGCAAGCACAACCTCCAGAGGTCCAGAACTGTAACAGGCACCTCCTGGCAGGTCAGAACTCTCAGCAGCAGAGTTGTTTTCTTGGTTTCTTTAAGTCTCCTCCAGCTCCCAACAGCAGGAACAATCTCCAGAAGCCCAAAACTGTTAAAGGCAGAGTTCAGGGGTAAAGTCTTTGTGTCCCTGAGACTTCAGAACAGGAGGCCAGCACACACAGGCCCTTGGAGATCTTCTTCAAGCAGGTTCAAAGCAAAGTTCCAGTCTTTGTCCTCTCCTTGGCAGAAACAGCAACTGTGGGTCAACCCCTAACAGCACACAACAAAGGGGCAGTACTACTCCTCACAGCTCTTCAGCTCTTCTCCTTGGCACAGGTTCCTCTTGAGTCCAGAAGTGGTCTAAAGTTCTGGGTTTTTAGGTCTAATACTTATACCCCAAAATGTCTTTGTTCCCTTTGTGCAAGGGTCTCTGCGCCCAGTCCAAACCAGTTCTGTCCTCACAGGTGCAGTATGACCACAAGAGGTGCAGACAGCATTTTGCAAGGGAGACATGCCCTATTCAGGTGCAAGGAAATCTCCTCCCACTACTCTAAATTCAGCCAAGGTCTATTCAGCTCAGCTCGGAGTCATCCAGTAAGGGCTAGGAACACCTCAATCCCCCTCCCCTCTCCCGTGGCTGTCTACAGTGAATGCACATCCCAAGCCCGTGTCACTCCAAAACCAGACAGTCAATACACAAACAGGCAGAGGCACACAGAATAGTTAAACAAGAAAATACCTACTTTCTGAAAGTGGCATTTTCAAACACAATTTAAAAACTAACTTTACTAAAAGATGTGTTATTAAATTCTGAGTTCCAAGAGCCTAAACTTTATTTCTCTATCTTGTCCCAATGGGAAGTTATACTTGTAAGATGTTACAAAGCATTTCCCATTCTATCCTATAGGGCAATATAGCCTTTCAATATTGAAAAACAAAATTGGTAGTATTTCACTATCAGGACATGTCACACACACCAGCACATGTCCTACCTTTCACATAAAATGCACCCTGCCCAGGGGGGGTACCTTGGGCCTACCATAGGGGTGCCTTACATGTAAGAAAAGAGAAGGTTAGGACCTGGCAAGTGGGTGCACTTGCCAAGTCAATATGGCAGTTAACAAACTGCGCACAGACACTGCAGTGGTAGGTCTGAGATCTCTTTTCAGGGCTACTCATGTGGGGGGCACAATCAGTGCTGCAGGCCCACTAGTAGCATTTGATGTACAACCCTGGCACACTCAGTGCACTTTACTAGGGGCTTACCAGTAAATCAAATATGCCAATCATGGATAACCAATCATGTTCACAATTTACACAAAGAGCATTTGCACTTTAGCACTGATTAGCAGTGGTAAAGTGCCCAGAGTCCCATAGCTGACAACAACAGGTCAGGACACAGTAGGAGTAAGAAGCAAATAGTTTGGGGATAACCGTGCAAAAAGGGCCAAGTCCAACAACAATAAATTGCAGTTTATCTGCACCTGCGCAGAAACAAAGGACACTAGAGGGCAATAAATTTGAAGTAATCTGAGTGTCCTTTGATTCTGCGCAGGTGCACCAACAGCCTGTGATCAAGGAGCCCTCAAAATGGAAAATTCTCCATTTTATTAGGCTGCCTAATAAAACTTTGAATTTTCCATCTTGAGTGCAGGCTCCTTCTGGATTTGAGTAAACCTGGTCATAAAACTCCGCTCCGCTTGCGGAGTTTGCGGATTTTTGGCAACTCCGCGTTGCGCGTAGAAAGCGGAGTTATCGAAAACTCTGCGCTCCGCACTGGAGCGGCGTTTTTTTATGTTCGCGCGGGCTGGAGTGACTTACCGGGATGCCTGCGATCACCACCGAGATTTCCCATCCATTTGCGAGCGCCATGAGATTTGGTAGCCGGCCTCACGGTCCCGCGAGTGTGTGCGATCGTGAACACGTAATTTGGGCGTGCTATCGGACTTGCGGCGGAGTTTTTGTGAAGATCGTGATCCCGAACATGCACAATTTGCACTCTGGAGAAGAATATCTCTCTAGCAGCATCAAAACCATCTCAAAATGATGATTTAGATTTTTAAAAAACTCCTCAGATTGACATTTGGGTATACTTTTTTGTGCAAGGAGTCCTTTTTCTTTTTTTTTTTTAAGGGGAAGGAAGTGCCCCAGTGTCTCCAACTTCCTGTTCCTGTACAGCAGGCTCCTCCCAGTGCTTTGTCCATCTCCTGTTCACTTTTCATTTGGATTTGGAGCTGAAAGGATCCCTTTTTTGTCTGCTGCATCATATATCATTGGATTTGAGGACCTTTGGATTTGAGATTTCACAAGTAAGTTGGAAAATTGGTGCTGTTTGTTTGATTGGTACATTGCACCTACATTTTTCTGTACATTTCATTGTTTTTTTTAAATGTATTGTGGTGGGCGGCCTGTAGTGTCAGTAGGGGCTAGTTGTTTCTTTGTTTGTAATTTATCTTTGAGCTTTCTTTTGTAAAGGAAACATGTTGCAAATTTCACTACATTTTCTCCAACTTTTGAATTCAATTTGCAATATTTATTTAATTCACTTGCCCAGTAGTCTGCCAATAGGCCTTTCAGCCTGTAGGCCCAGAGCTGCTCATGGGTGCACGAAACAACTGCTCCTGTGGTGTCTGTTGAATTTGAATATTATTTAGGGCATGGATGGCAATGGATTGAAATGCAAAATGTTTTTTTGGGGGGGGGTTCACTTTTTTCATAAGTGTTAAATAAATGTGTTTGTGGGAAGTGTGTGGTTGTTGTGTAATTTGGATTGCAATTTGCAAATCTTTTTTAGCCCTGTGGATTTTCATTTTTGGCATTGTTGTCAAGCTGTGTTGTTTAGCATGCCTCCTTTTGTTGTAAATTGGCTGCGATTGGATTAGCATTAGTGGAATCCATCTGGTATTTAGAGGCTATCTTGTCCATTTTGTGGAATCCATTTTGTATTTCTGGCAGCCATTTTGTTTTCCCTTTGCTCTGTTTAAAGGACTGGCTATACTTAGACTCTGCTACTCTGCACATGCGCAGAAGAATCTAACTGACCATACATCTGTTTTTAGTCTGTAGCTGTCAGGTTGTTTCTACCAGAGTCAGCAACTGCTAGCTCCTCCTTTACTGTTGACTGTGCATTTCTGTATGACCATCTATGTATGTAATTCTCCTATGTGTACTTGTACCGCCTTTTTCAGCCCCTGTATGGGTATAAAAGGACCATGCTTCTTCTGTTCAGTGTGCTACATTCATTCAGCACCACAGGGTGCTGTATGAATGTGGTTCCACCTCGTGAGGTTTTATTAAACTTTGTATTTTCTATTCCAGTTTCTGTGCCAACTTCTTCCTATTGGTCTGAGGACTCTGTGCAGAGAAGGGCGAACCCCTTGCACTGGTAGGCCTAGCTGAGGTCACCATCAACAAATTGGCGCCCAACTACTGGGGCTCATCGGCGACTCTGATGCCCAAAGGATTGGTCGCAACGAAGGATTGGAATCTCGCTCTGGACGCGATCGCTTCCCGATGAGACCCGAGTCTTGGCAACCACGGCGTTTTTCCTTTCCTTCTGATCTGACCATCCAGGTGGTGCCGGTCCTCGACTGAGATCTCTTCTGTTGATTCGCCGTGCAGTGACCATTTGGTCGATTTTAGAACTTGGCAGTTGGAACCTGGACACCAAGTGATTGGTAAGTGTCCTTCTGTGGCGCTTGCTGTTGGTTTTGATGCCTGGGATTGGTAAGGTAGTTTAGTAACACTTACTGTGGCTTTTGGATTGCGCATTTTGTGTTGGCCAACTTGGTTTGTTATGATATATATATATATAAGTTGCAACCTATATAGGCAGGTAATGAGGAAAATGTTCTCTATCTGAATTGATTTGAACGGCACATCGTACTAAAGGTACCTTAAGTGCTACTTTGATTATAATACTGCATATTCTGCACTATTTTTGGCATGCCTGTTTTTAGCACACTTCATAGGATGTGTAGCTCTGGTAGTGGTACCAATTTGAATTTGAAACTAGATGAAGCACAACCGGGCCCCCGGAGGGGATGCCTAATAGGATATGTATATTAAGTATGGTCTTTCTTCTATAATGTACAGCGCATTATGGAATAAAAACACTCATAAGGATCCTGAGTTGCGTTGGCCTATGTATGGGTCATTTGATTTACGAAAGATTGAGTATGTGGCACAATGTATGTTTAGGCAAAAGACTAGGCAAGAGATGTTTGATTGTGTACGAATGTGGGAGAAAGAAGTGCGTGAACGAATGAAGCGTGAGCAAGCTTTGATTGAAAAAAGAACAGCGAAAGAACATTTATGTGAAAGTATTAGAACTGAAGAACAAAGCAGTTACTTGTATATAATTAGCCGGCTTCCCTAGAGGGGATACTTAACTAGGTTTAGGTATAAAAAAGTATTTATTCTTTGGTGATTAGTACCCCGAGGAACTAAATATGTACATAGAAAGGATCCTGGTCTGTGCACTTAGTAACATTCATAAGTGGTGATATGCAGAGTGTTTTTTTTCTTGGTGTTCTGCCAGCCAAATCTAGTGAATATGACTTACAACTAGTATTTACAAATGGTTTGGTTTAAGTACAGTCTGTGGGCTGTCTTTTGTTTCTGTCCTAAGTGTTGATCTGTGGGTTAAATGTGTGTTTAAATGTCTGTGGTTTGTCATTAGTGGTACTTGTAAGTAGCGATTGCGCTCTTGGTGCCAGAATGGCTAGCCTTAAGTGTCCTGTATTAAGTGTTCTGAGTATATGACACCGTTTTGAAAATGTCTGGAATGAGCTCAATGTTTTTTTTTTGTCATCATTCTTTTATGCCAAATATCATTAAAATGAAATACATTTTAAAAGAATCCAGCAATGAATTATATAATATATGCTAAATAGCTGCACGCTATCATTAAATTGACAGAGTAAGACACTATACATGTCTGCAAATTGCCACAATGTTAAAGATAAAATTAGAATCCACATTTAATAGGAATAAAAAAGCTTCAAAAAACGAAATTGTGTGTTTTGCAATAGATAAAAAGATACAAAATGTCACAGCATTTATCCTTCTGTATTAGGTATTAAAAGGCATTTACATTATCTGAGTGAATTGGTTGTTGCTGACCCAAAATACACATTACAGAAGACAGATTTGCGCTGGCTGGCAAGGCTGACTTGAAAGGCGTGTGAATTCGACGCCTTTACGTGTCAAGCAGCTGTGTCAGCACATGGGTATTTCGGACTCCGGCCACAGAGAACAGCTGAAGTCAAACACGGTGTAAAATGCGGCATTTCAGACTCCTGTTTTAAAAGTTAGAAATATAGTTTCATTATTTTTGATAAACAGAGGACAGATTGACAGTAGGGACCTAGCTGAGGTCACCATCAACACTTTGTCTGGCCAGTGTGTGAGTGTGTTTGTTTGTAATAGTGGGCCAGCATATGCCTTGGCTGAGCCTCTTCGTGTGGCCAGAGGCCATTTTGTAAAGTCTGTGTCCATAATAGGCCTGTTTGAGTTCATTGTTTTCCAGGCCTCCTGCCTGCTGTTGTTGTTGTTGTGAGTGACCATGTGGCTGGTGGCCATTTTGTGGTGGTGGTAGTAGTGCTTTTGCCATAGACCTGCATGTCTTCTTTCCTTTGTTCCTCTTGGCTTATTGCTTCTTGTTGTGGCCTGCCTGGCCATGTGGCTGGTGGCCATTTTGTGAAGGCAGCCAGTGTGCATTGCTTTTGCCATAGGCCTGCATTGTCTGTCCTCCCTTTCTTGTTGTTGCGGCCTGCCTGGCCATGTGGCTGGCGGCCATATTGTTAAGGCTGCCAGTGTGCTTTTGCCATGGGCCTGCATTGTATGTCTTCCCTTCCTTGTTGTTGTGGCCTGGCCATGTGGCTAGCAGCCATTATGTGAAGAGGCAGCCAGTGTGCTTCTGCATTAGGCCTGCAAGCCTTCTTTGTGTCGGCCATGCCTTCTTTCTGGTTGTTGTTTTACAAAATTTGAATGCAATTTTTTCTCTTTCACATTTTGTCCAGCAAAAATGTAGCACAGTTCACTACATTTTCTAATAAATTTGCAATATTATTGATTTGATTTGATTCACTATTTGGCCTAGTTTGCCAATGGGTTTTCCAACCAATAGGCCCAGTCCAGAGCTACTCATGGGTGCATGAGACAACTGTTTCTGTGGAACCTATTTAATTTAAACATCATTTATGGCATGGATGGCACTGGATTGAAATGCAAAATGTGTTTTGTTTTGTTTTTTCACTTTTTTTCATGTGTGTTAAATAAATGCCTTTTTGAATGTGTGTGGTGGTTGTTGTGTAACTTACATTGCAATTTGCAAACCTTTTTAGCCCTGTGGATTATTGATTTTGGCATTGTTGTCAAGCTGAGTTGTTTGGCATGCCTCCTTTGTCTGGCCAGTGTGTGAGTGTGTTTGTTTGTAATAGTGGGCCAGCATTTACCTTGGCTGAGCCTCTCTGTGTAGCAAGAGGCCATTTTGTGTAAATTCTGTGTCCATATTAGGCCTTCTTGAGTTCATTGTTTTTAAGGCCTCCTGCTTGTTGTTGTTGTTGTTGTGAGTGACCATGTGGCTGGTGGCCATTTTGTGGTGGTGGTAGTAGCACTTTTGCCATAAACCTGCATGCCTTATTTACTTTGTTCCTCTTGTCTTATTGATTGCTTCTTGTTGTGGCCTGCCTGGCCATGTGGCTGGCAGCCATTTTGTGAAGGCAGCCAGTGTGCTACTGCATTAGACCTTCATGTCCTTCTCTTTCCTTTCTTCCTCTTGGCTTATTGCTTCTATCCATTGTCATCAGCAGCTCCCTGAATGCTGAATCTCACGTGATGCACAATGCCAAACAGGGTCAGTTACATTTGTATTTTTGTTATTGTTCTTCTTCTTTCCTATCCTTCCTCAGTGTACTTCACTGTACACTAGTAGTAGTACATCAACCATGAAAGCCTTTGTTTTTGTCAGTCTCACAAATATCTACAGTGTATTGTTATGTTTTTTAAATAACTGAGGTAATACATTTAATAATAATATTAATAAGTGTGACCACACACAGTATATATTACATTTGTTTATTTGTATTAGTAGTAATTGAACCACAACAATGAATACCACGTTGAGTTTTCACTTATGCTCTTCTTGCTTCTTTGCTTTTAGGTGCACAAAAGAGGAGGAGGGGTCATCAGCCATTGTACTGCCAAACAGAAGCCCTGCTGCGCATGACGTCACGTGACGTGTGACCACAGACATCTCTTCATCTTGTGCCACTGTATGCTGATGACATCTGAAGAAGATGGCTCCAAAGAAAGGTACCAGGTACTCTAGTAGCCGTGTCCCCAAGTATTACATTTTTACGGCACGATTAATGTGGTCTTGAGGTGATAGATTTCTTTTTCTGTAATTTAATCTCTAGGCCCCTTAAATTGCAAAATCATGGAATTTGTGAGCGGGTTGTTGTCGACAAACAACAATTGCCGAATTTTGGGGTGTCATGGATACAGGTAATAAGATGTTGGAATGCGTCATTTATCTATAGGGAAAAAAGGAAAGGATGCATCCTGGGCGTACCCCTCAAGGAATAGGAATCCTCTCTGTTAGATCCATTAAAATTCCTACCACAGCAGATGGAGCTTCAATAGACCTGAGAGAATCCCAGAATCAAGCCTGAGTCGAGTTGAGATCAAATGCTACTCTCATGTTGATGAAGACTACATGAAGGTGTTCCTGCTGGATCTTGATGTATTTCCAAAATTATCAGCTCGAGCCTAAACACTTTGCTATTGTTCCAACTTTGGTGCCAAACTCAGCCTCAAAAGGGGATAAGGTATGTTTTTTTCTAGGGCCCATGGCTGCATTTTCGCTAAGATCTGGAGACAGAACGCCTTTCGGAGAATGTTGATTAAACTAATGGGCCTATAGTTGCTAGGATCGGATCTTGCACCCTTTTTGTAAAAGAGAAACATTACAGCCTCTCTCCAAGAATCAAGAAAGGGATCACCTGACATAATAGCATAGACAAGATATTAATACACGGGTCTCATATCTCAATCTCCGACCGATACAAGTCGTCTGGAATAAGGTCCAGACCCGGTGCTTTTCCTGGATTCAGAGACTATCGCCTCTCTGATATCAATTAAGGAGAAGAACTCCAAACCAGGCACTTCGGGACCACTACTGGCCGAAGTGCACTGGTCTGTGCTACATAACAGCTGGTCAGTGGGAGGTGTAAAATAAAGATTGGTGAAGTGCTGGACCCATACCTGCTGTTGGATATGATGTATAACCGAAGTGCAAGCTTTCAGGCGGCTGTGGGCAATTATATGCCAAAATGAGAACATGCCTTTCCTCTTGGAAACTTCTAGCAAATCCTGCCAGTTCTTTTTGTCCCAAATCTTTTGCTTGGTGCTAGTACCCCCTTATAATGATGTCTTGCATCACAAATCCGTGGAGGACTCAGAGACCTAATAGTAGTCAACAAGGGTGCTTTAGCTTGTCTACATTCCTTGGTAACCCAGGGTGACGGTTTGGGGGCGTCTTTTTTGGTCACACTCACTGCAGCATAAAAAAGATGTTTTAATGAACCATAAAGGTGGCAATGAATGTCTTCAATGGGAATTACACACACGTCAATATCCTCAAGCGGGGAATGGGCTGTGGCAAAAAGATCATAAATTACAGCTAACAGTGTAGGACAAGATTGTATTTTTGGCCACTTGAGGACCCTCCTAGTGTTTCCAATAACGGTATTACCATATACACTAATCGATGGAATAGGGTCAAATAATCCCTCTTTCAATGATAGGTGCAGGGCTTTGTGATCACTTTCTGTTCTGGTCGTTACGTGAAAATCCAACTGGCAATTCCATAGGTTTAAGGACAGCATTATATAGTCGATTCTACTTTTCTAGGATCCCCTTGAGAATGTATATGCCCTACTCATATCAGAATCTGACTTGTTATTGCATGCACGCAGCTTGTGAGCGATGGCAAATAAGGCTAATTATGTGGCAACAGCCGTACAAGATATTAGAAGGGGTGCAATTAGTTCTGGAATGGTTAGAGCCTCATCTTCCGATTCGGTGGCTAGAGTAAAACTTTCCCCGAGAATAATCTTGGGATCGCTGGGCAGGGACTTCAAGTGGTTGTCTAGGGGGATAGGTGTTTGGGAAACCTTGTTCTTGGCCACACTGCGGTTGTAGATGTTATAGATATTGATTACAGACCCATTTTAAGTCCTTATGGATATCCAAATAACATCAGACGACTCATTTGATAGCTGCTCAATAACTAGTTAATTGAGATTTTTACCCAAATTAGAAGGCCCTCAGATGGGCGGCCAGACAAAGAGGAAAGTTCTTCAACTGAGTAAGTAGACAAGCCCATCTGTGTAGCAGCTCCAATGCCCAGATCTCTTATAAAAGACAGAGATGGAAGGAGTCAATACGGTTACTGCATAATGGATCAGCCACCTTACTACATATCCCTGCCATGTTCCAAGACGGAATCTGTAGTTGGCCATGAGATAAAATTTGCTCAGTAACATGGCCTGTTCATGGGGTTTTACCCCCTAGTGGGACATCTACCTGGCCTTCTAGCACAATGGTTCTAGCTTTGCTTGGTTCAGATGAGAATGTTACAGTGACATCAATAGGCACGGTGCCCCCGTTCTGCTCCCTCCCAAAGCCACCCGTCTCTAGTCTTAGACCACCGCAACGCCCTTAAGTGTTACAAAAAGCAAGTTGCATCTCTGTACTGGTGGTTCGGATATCTCGGGCTTCTAATGCCAGTAGGCCATCAATGATTTCTCTCGAACCCACCTCAACCTCGATGGTATCGCCCATCCCTGGCTCGAAGGACCTTTTACATGCGTTTTGTAATATCCTGCATTATGATTGATTTACATTTATAATTGCCACTCAGCCAATGCAGTACCTTGCTTATTAGAGACTACCTATTCTCATGGCCATCAGTCGACAATTTTGGAATATTGTGCAGTTTAAAGCTGAAGTACCCCTCTCATGGACGGGCCACTGTGTATCTCCCTTTATGAATGTAATCATGAGCTACCCCTCAAGGGAAGCCACCGCCTGCCCTCCCGAATGTAGGAGGACCGCAGAACCCAGATACAGCATTACCACGGTGTTGTTCAGCATGAGGGGGGTCATCATGTTTAGGTCCTCTTCTATGGTTCAGCCCTGTGCCTACCTTTTCTCCCACCCTGAGACCTGCCACATTGGGACAGGCAAGCAAATTGTGACTCACGGATAACCAGATTTTTCCCCTGACCACTCAATTGAGGGGTTCTGTATCTAGTAGAGCGAAGGTACAGAGGGCTAGTGAAGTGTGTCTTGTGACCACGATATTCATTTGCCTGGGTTATCAATGTGTTACTACAGAGAGTTTATGTTCTAAGGATTGTACCACTTGTTTAATCCTGGAAGGCCTTCACTGCGCAAATCTGAAATAATTTCATATAATTTATTGCATCATGGCACCACAGTGTGGCAGAAACCTCCTCCCCCCTACGAGCAAGCATGTGTTGAGCCTCCTCTGTGGTACCAACCAGTGGAGCTAATCAATTAGAACAAACCACTTCAGGTTTGAGTGGGGGCAAGTGCCACATCGTTGAGTCACTAGATTGCTCCCTTCCCATAGCTACATGTTGCAGACTCACCACACTTGCCAGGAATATAGTCTTGACTGCTTTTACCCCATCTAGCTTCTTCCTAAAGATGTCGGGTATTTTAGTTTTTTCCTATTCCCTGGGCCTGTGTGTTGGTAGGGACAGGAGGGTTTGAAATAGTCTCAACCACCTCAATCAAATCGTCAATTTGACTGAGGTACATGAGTTCTTTGATTTTTTGGTGCATTTTTTAGGTTCATTAAGTGTTTGAGTGCCATCAGTCGCCTTCCCTTTGACCCTAGTGGAAGGATTGGTGTACTTCAGAGGCCCAGATAGCATGCTGCAATCCCCTGACTGCCCCATCACACTAGACACCTAGTGCTTCTAAAGAAGCTTTACCCACCGAATACCTTGTCAATAAAGCAATGGCTTACAAGGGGAAAGGAAAACTAGCTAGGGGGTATACCACACAGACTCACAGCAACCCCCAAAGCTAAATAACGTGCAGGACAATAACAATTACCTCAAATAAATTGTGTGCTGCACCTAAATCAATAGCGCATGAAAAATGAACAATTAAAAAGTACAAACACCCATCATACCCTGTTGTATGTGCAATAGTACACCAGCACGATATAAGGTTTGGGGTAATTTAATGACCCTTATTAAATGACCCTTGGTAACACGGAAATCTCAGGGTAATCTCTCTTTGGGAAATTTAGAAAATGTGGCACCATTACCTTTAATTACCATTACCTTTGTTTCCGCTCAAGTTGATGGATTTTGGCCACCGTATTTTGACCAAAGAGGTCCTTCATAAACATGGGCAACTAATCAAAGGCTAATATACATTTTAGCCAATAACGAGAGTTGTGAGTAGTTTTAAAGAGATTTATTTGATAATCAATTTTTAAGATTCTCCAACTCTTCATTCATTAGTCAGGTATCAATCAGGTTACAGAATTGATAATAGAAAAACAAAGTTAGTATAGAGCATATCATAAATGTATATACAGCATGTTCCATAAAGGAAATAATCCCTATTCTAAAAAAATGAGGCACAAATGATGTCAGTCAGAATTCATGAAGAGTTCAAATTAAAGCAAAAGTGAGATGAAGCTAACTCAATAATTAATATTTGCAGAATCTCCCATAAAGAGAAATAAAGCATAGAGCAAATAAGCCTTGGCAAAGCCAGTTGTTAGTCAAAGCATAAAGCATGGGGATTTTAATAAAAGTCAGAACGGAACAAAACCTACATCTATCTGCCTTCATCTGCCCTTGTTCCCACAAAAGTCTGCGCTTTCCTTCCCTGCATTAGTAAATCACATCTGCTCTGCTCTCTTCAGTTCTGCATCCAAGTCTGAAACTCCTCTGCAGCCTTCGTCTCTAAAACCTGTCTGAGACTGTCTCTCGCAAAGGTCTCTGCAAGGATTCTGAAACTACTAAACTAGGAACTCGTTTATATAAAAAATAATGTTTCAGAGCATGTGGTGTGATTTTGTTCTGCATCCAACAGGAATCCAGCATTCTTCAAAAGGACACCTCCAACCCTTGGCAGTCTGCATATGTCATCCATCAGACAGGCAAAAAGCCTTCCTGCAGCCTATTCTGCATCTTATTTAATATAACTCTGTCTCCTAACCTTCCTTTAAAGACACATTTTATTTTTAACTAAACATATAACATTATCTGCAAAAGAACTTATCAATTTAGCAAGAAAATTAAACATAACATGGTAATGCACTTTTAAATAATGTGTGTTTTCTATTCTCTCTAAATCAAAGAATGAATTGAGGCTTTGTTTAAACATTTCCAGCAACTTCATAGATAAGGCTCTGAGAGGACATGCTGTATATTATGCCAAGTGTTCTCTCTTTCACACAGAAAAGAAAAATTCCTTTGCTTATCTCAAAGGTTAACTGGAGCTTACAGAGCAAGAGCTAAATCATGAGCTATTTTTGTGTTCCCACATTTTAAAATGTTGTGTTAATTCTAATATGATTTATATTCTACGAATGCACACATTTAACATTTTTACAAATTAAAATCATATTATATAGTGAGAACAAAATCTAAACTAAACACATTTAAGTCAAGCTGTAAATTACTTGTACATGGGTTACATAATTTAGTAAGTAGAAAGCGTCTGGCTAAAGCCTGTAAATATCAAAGCCTCATATTTTCATTTAGCAGCACCAAATGTCTGTGTGTAACTTTTTAAACGCAGTTTCATTTCTGAAGCTCAAGGCAGGTGTGTCATTAGTGAAGCTAAATTAAATTTTATAGGAAATGTTTACGCTTTTTCAGTCCTCCCTCTGATGATTTAAATCATCACACCTCTTATGATTTGTAAATCATCACACCAAGTTCATTTCGCATGTGAAATCATTTAAAGAACTTTCTTATCTTTAGTTGAATCAATATATATTTTTCTCAACCTAAAATATTGCTACTTGTCTGTAGTGTGTGTAGACATAGCAATTTCATTAGCAGACCTACTTTCTATCTGGTATGTAAAAGAACCCTACTAAACTAGTATGAGCAACACCACTTGTTATTACAAAAATAGAGCACATAACAATTTTACATCTATTTCTATGGCAACACAAGTTTTTTCTTTAATCAGATCATATATAGCCAATCTCAGCGGTTCAGTGCAGAGTTCTGTAAATAGCTTGTTAGAATGGTTAGTTTTCAGCAGTTCAAATTTCTAAATAGACAATCCTACTCCGTGTTCCTCTAAAAATGTTATCCCTAACTCTTCTTGTAGCTTTTTCTCTGACCTAAGGTTAGTCTTCTGTAAAATAAGTAACTAAAATGAGAAAGGTCTAACAGAACAGTTTTTTTTCTCCTTTTTCATTTCAATTGATGGCACTGACTTACTCTATGTAAACAAGTAGAGGTGCTCCATTCAATTTGCACACAATTAAGCTCAACTGAAAAGCAACTTTGAGAGTTGGAAACAAAAGATGAGAAAGATTGAGATCTGAGGATACTGGCAGAATGGAGACAAGCTTATACCAATACAGAGGACTGGCACAGCGTGAATACCTGTATAGAGGGTAGTATTCCTAGACACACAGCTACAGTGCGAGGGAGTACTAAGCAGCACTCTCTCGTGGATGGTAAAAAGGGGATGCCCGATTAATCTGATATATATACTACTAAGAGACCAAGTGGTGAAACTGTAGTGGGTAGTGAGCATATTATAAAGGAATTCAGTGACTTTTATGAGCAACTATATACTAGCAAGTCAACATTTCCACCAGGTCACCCAAAAGATTATCTCAACTGGGTGGCTCTGGCATGGATTGAGGCGGGGGCAGAACCTGCTTACAGGAGCCAATAGATGCTCATGAAATAATGCTCGCTATTGAGGGAGACCGGGGGGATGGGTAAAGCACCTGCAACAGATGGCCTGACGGCTGAGTTTTACAAAACATATAAGCTGTAATTGGCCCCCAACTGGCATACCTATATCAGGAGGCAGTGGAGGGAGGGATGTTCCCCCCCACTGTCAGAGAGGCACTGATAATGGTAATTTTTTTAAACTGGGCAATTACACCCCCCTCGCAGATTGTAGGGCAGTAAAGGCCACTGTTGCTTATGCATCTGTTAATAAAATCGATGCTTGCATAATAGCAAACTGACTTAATCTACTAATGAAGAGCCTTGTGCTCCATGAGCAGTCTGGCTTTGTTTCAGGATTATCCACTTGCAGTAATTTGAGAACATAGTTTGCTTACAGATTTTGCCTAAGACTGACCCTCTAACAGTATTTCTAGATGCATAAAATGAGTTCAAGTCCTTTGAATGGTCAAATCTATTTGTAGCACTTCCTTGGTATCTTTTCAATTGTTGTGGGTTCATTTGGTGATCTATAATAAACCATAATGATAAAGACTGTTGGCATCATTGCAATTGCAGCATCAGGTTCCTCCATGGAAGTTGGTCCTTCGTGAAAAGTTGGAGAAACAAGTTCCATGTTCGCTGCTATGCGCTTTTCACTGTTTTCTAGTTGGGCAGGTGCCATATACTCTTCTGTACAATTTTTTTGGGCATTTTATGTACTTTAGTTTGATTACACTGATTCAAGATCTGTTTACCAAAGTGCAAATGCACTGAATTTCTGTTTGAACAAATATATTGTGCCGATGAGTTAAAAGTCTCTGTTTTCTGCTGACCTAAAGGTTGCTTGATATGATTGCTTGTTTTTTATCTCTGCAGCTGCTTTGCCATCTAATTAAAGGCCTCCATTTTCTCTCCCAGATACATTAAAAGCCTTTCCTTCCTGCTGATATCAAGGTTACCTGATATACTTGCTTGTTCATTATTTGATCACATGCCCTGCCACCCAATTAAAAACCTCCATTTCCTGCCCCATTCTCCTGCCAGAGACAGTGTTGTGGTTTGTTTTTAATAGCAATGTTTGTAATAGGAATGGCTTTGTAATCTTTAAGAAGATTCCAGATCAATACTTGCATGGCAGGCTACAAAGACTACTTTAAAACCCCGGCCCCTGCTTGGCTTCATCGATCCATCTTGAAAGATGGTTGAATCTCCCACAGTGCCATCCTTGGGTTCCGAGGCCTGCCGCATGTGACAAGAATAACCTGGACATCTTCATCTGGAAGCTGAGGGCCAGAACCCCCTCTTGTAACTCCTTCCTTTCAAGATGGCTTCCAACGATCTTGAACCATGGAACCTGGTTGATCAGCCACCGTTGCCATGCTCTCATTGCCTCGCCTTTTCCCATTTAATGATCTAGCTATTCTGGCCCATTAGTCAGACCTCAGATTAGTGCACTAGCTGGGTGCTTATAGCTTTGGTATCCCCTTTTTCTTCAAAGACACCTTAGCAATTTGAGTTTGAATAAGACAGGCTTGGCTAAAGGAAAAATACTAGTTGTGTGAAGTGACACAACGTTAAGGACAGATAAAGAATTCGAAATCATCTGAGCAGAGGCTGAACGATACGCTCTCAGGATTCAGCACAGAGATCAGTGCTCAAGGGTCCTTCACATGGTCTCAGATTTCTTATAGTAAATCTTGTTTAGTATGTTTCATTAAGGACTCGCACCTCAGGCTGATTGTAAACCATTTATGTATGATTGTCTGAACGGATTGTGTTCTTCTTGCAGAGTACCTCTCTTGGCTGAAGGAGTGTGCTTTGCCACGGGCACTTGAGGGGTCCTGCTCAGAAGAATTAACACTCATCCGTAATCCTTTACACTGGAGTTGCAGGTACTCCAGAACTATCTCTCTCTCTCTCTTTTTTCTCTCTCTCTCTCTCTCTCTCTCTCTCTCTCTTTCTCTCCCTCTCCCTCTCCCTCTTTCTCTGTCTCCAACCCCATTTCACCAGGGTTATTCACCAGTATCAATCATCTCTTCTGATACTAAGGATTAACATCAAGGAGACGTGGGGAAGGATCTGCTTCCACAGAAGTCTTGGGAATTCATGTGAGTGACACTTGCTGTGATAAACTTTAACCCCGCTCTCCTAAGTCCAACACACACTTTCTATGCTTTTGTTTATATTGGAGTGGGAATAGTAAATGTAACCCCTCCAAAGTCCAAAAGTTTGCCTACTTTTGCTTAAAATAGAGTTAGAATATTAAATCAGACTCCTCTGAAGTCCAACACTTTTGCTAGTGTTGTTGATTTTTTAATTGTTTTTATTTTTTACGTATTTGTTATTCTTTCTAGTGTTTATATTGCTTTTTTACTTGAATTTTTTTACCTAAATGTTATTTTTGAATTTTGCATATTCATGTTATTTCTTAAATAAAGTGTGATAAATGTTTTGTTAATATGTTTGCTAATTTAAACTTTTAAAATTATTGTTAATATTTGTAATGTATTTTTTGCAAAGTTGTTTAAATATTGTTTTGCTATTTTTAAAGTATATAAATAGATATACATGCAACAAATTCCTCCCATCAAAAAAAGAAGAAACTGGCACACCAGGAATAAAGTTTTCAAATGTATTGTACGTGACGTGTTTTGGTAACAGCCTTTGTCAAACTTAGGGGTCTATTAGAATGTCGGGCAGATTGCCACCACCCGCATGGAGGTGGCGATCCACCCGACATCCTCCTCCGCCCGAATGCCATTTCCCCCCCATATTAGTATGGCAGGGGGGACTCCGGCGGACGGAAAGACCATCCACCGGTTTTCTGCCGGTCACACAGGTGACCGGGTGGAAAAGGGGCCTGATATGGTGGCGGTGTCTGCTAGACTCCGCCATCCATATTATGATGGCAGAGGGAAGCAGCCTTTGGCATGCGTTTTCTCAGTTGGGGGCCCGTTGCGGGCCACCAGGATGTTGGGGGGGCACATGGTTTGCATGGACGACGTGGCAGGCACCGCGAGGTGCCTACCACGTTGTGCATGCAAATTCGCACATGCCTTTTTTGTATTGCGGCGGGTGCTGCTGACAGCACCGCCCACTGCAATGCAAAAATTGCGGGATGCGCCCGCCAGTTTTGGCCGGCGCATCCTAATTGCCCATGCGGGACAGCCGCACCCTTAGTGGGCGGTCCCATATCCCGGTTCGATGTTGTCTGCCCGCCATCATAATAGACCTCTTAGTTTGTGCCCAAGCACCCCGAATAAAAAAGCTCATGGTGAAAACAGCTTCAGAGTGAAAATCATGATCTAGAGCATGGATACTCACAAACTTTCTCTCAGGGGCCAAATTTACAGTGTTATTTGTGGCAGAGGGCCACACCAGTGGGGTCAGAGTCAGTGGGGATGGAGGCGATGCTAGAGCAAAAACAAACTGTGACTGTGAGGTTGAACACAGGCCCCTGCAGTGGATGCATTTGTCCACTGAGCCATCAGACACGGCATACACACATCTCTCTCTCTCTCTCTCCCTCTCTCTCTCTCTGTCTCCCTCCCTCTCTCTATCTCTGTCTACCTCTGTCTCCCTTTGTCTCCCTCTGTCTCACTCCCTCTGTCTCTCTCTGGCTCCCTCTGTCTCACTCCCTCTGTCTCTCTCTGTCGCCCTCTCTCTCTGTGTCTCTCTCCCTCTGTATCGCTCCCTCAGTCTGTCTCCCTCTTTCTGTCTCCCTCCCTCCCTCTGTCTCCCTCTCTCTCTGTCTCCCTCTCTCTCTGTCTCCCTCTCTCTCTGTCTGCCTCTGTCTCCCCCTCTCTCTCTGACTCCCTCCCCCTCTCTCTCCCTCCCTCTTGCTCTCTCTCTCTCTCTCTCTCTCCCTCTCTCTCTCTCTCCCTCTCTGTCTCCCTCTCTCTCCCTCTCCCTCTCTCTGTCTCCCTCCCTGTCTCCCTCCCACTGTCTCCCTCCCTCTCTCACCTTCTCTCGCTCTCTCCCTGTCTCCCTCCCTCCCTCTGTCTCCCTCCCTCTATCACCCTCTGTCTCCCTCTGTCTGTCTCTCTCTGTCTGTTTCCCTCTGTCTCCCCCTGTCTGTCTCCCTCTGTCTCCCTCCCTCAGTCTCCCTCTATCTGTTTCCCTCCCTCTGTCTCTCTCTCTCTCCCTCCGTCTCCCTGTCTCCCTCTCCGTCTCTCTGTCTCTGTCTGTCTCTCCGTCTCTGTTTGTCTCTGTCTCTATCTGTTTCTGCCTCTACCTGTCTGTCCCTGTCTCTGCCTCTATCTATCTCTGTCTGTCCCTGTCTCTATCTGTCTCTGTCTGTCCCTGCCTCTATCTGTCTCTGCCTCTAATTGTCTGTTTGTCCCTGTCTCTATCTGTCTCTTTCTCTGTCTGTCTCTGTTTGTCTCTGCCTCTGTCTGTCTGCCTCTGTCTGTCTCTGCCTCTATCTGTCTCTGCCTCTATCTGTCTCTGTCCATCCCTGTCTCTGCCTCTATCTGTCTCTGCTTGTCTCTATCTGTCTCTGTCTCTTTCTCTATCTGTCTGTCTCTGTCTCTGCGTCTATCTGTCCCTGTCTTCTCTGTCTGTCTCTGCCGCTATCTGTCTCTGTTTCTATCTCTGCATCTATCTGTCCCTGCCTCTATCTGTCCCTGTCTCTATCTGTCTCTATCTGTCTGTCTGTCCCTGTCTCTGTCTCTCTCTGTCTCTATCTCTGTCTCTATCTCTGTCTGCCTCTGTCTGTTTCTGTCTCTATCTGTCTCTGTCTCTATCTGTGTCTGTGTCTCTATCTGTCTCTCTGCCTCTGTCTCTCTGCCTCTGTCTCTCTCCTCTATCTGTCTCTGCCTCTGTCTGTATCTATCCAAACAGGAGGCTTCCCAAAACTCCCTTTTAAAAGTATGCTGTTAAAGCTCTTACAGCTGACTTTTAAAGGGCATTTTGGGAAGCTTTCCGAAGGTGCCCTGACTTCACAGAGGCCGGCGGTAAACACAGAATATGGCTACAGGATCATACTAGTAAATACCTATTTAAAACGTATTCACTACGTATGCTCCTGCGGTCATCTTCTGTGTTTACTGCCGGCCGTGGAAACTGCAAGGCAAGGTCCGTGGGATGCCAATGAAGGCCTGCCGGGCGGCTGGCGGCCCGCGGGCCGTACTATGAGTACCATGGATCTAGAGCAACTTTCTATAGCACATGGTCATATATTCACCACATCAGATAACCAAAAATTACTTTTATATAACATAAAATCAATCCATATAATGTTTACATCATCCTAATTTATACATGGATGACAGTATACTTAAGGCACATAAGTTTTCATACATCAACATAAAGTGCAACATATGCAGTTAAAGTGATTCCAGTGCAACGTGCAAAACTGAAAATATCTACCCTCTTAATTCATCATAACATGGTTAGCATGAATACCAATTAATATAAGATACTATTGACTATTTTCTGTATTCACTACAGTGCACCATTTGATACATGTTCAATGACCCGTAAGAAATATTGGTAAAGTACTGTACATGTAATAATCTAATTGGGAATAGCTAATACCAGGTTCAAGGCCCAGCCAATCTACTTCCATATGTAAGACCCTCATTAAATTGTTACCCAAGTGGGTATATGATCCCAATCGTACCATACCAATCATACAATTGAGGTCACATGTGAATAATCATTCATAGAAGCACCAAAAAATGGTAATAATTCTAAAATACTGGACTGGTATTGTACAGAGATGCAACCAGCTCATATGTATCGCCATTATCCGAAAGGATACTTGATGGTACAGGAATATCAGTAACTTAGTCAAAGGAAAACTGCCAACTCATTATCCATATTGTGGCCATGGTGGTATTTTAATTAATCTCCTGGATAGCTCTGCTCTATAATCTTCATAGGTTCCCTTACTCGGTTCCCTTCACTATCCTTTTGTTCCACCCTGTCAATTGCAAAAAGTTGTTAGATTAGGATCCTGTTCATGTGCCTTCTTGAAGTGTCTCGCAATTGGATAGGTCATATCTGCTTTTTTAATGGCTGTCATAATCTCTAATATTATTCTCCTGACAGGAAAGTTCATAGTTCCCACATATCTCTATTTGCATGGGCATTGTTATATGTACACACAGAAATGTGGGACAAGTTTGAGATGTTTATTCTTTTTGCCTGTGGGTAACGTATATGAAATGCAGTTAGTACAGTTTTTGCATGCCTTGCATTTGGAGCATTTATAGAAACCTTTCTTTGGGACTAGCCAGCTGGTATTGGAGTTTTTCCTCAAATAGGTAGATACAAGTGTGTCATGTAATGACCTGGATTTATGATACGTGATCATGGGATGTTGATTCAATACTTTCCTAATAATGGAGCCAGCTTTGAGTATATTCCAGTGCCTACAAAGTATTCGCCTAATATCTGTGCTGGCTTTACTGTAAGTGTAAATAAATCTAGGTTGTTTATTCTCTGTTTTTTCTTTTTATCGAAAAGGCATTCTTTCCTGGTCAGAGAATCTATCTTTCTTTTAGCTTCATCTAGCACCTTTCTGAGGTTCCCTCTTATTTTGAACCTCTTTTTCTCATGGCAGTACTCTCTTTCTCGAAACTAGCTATAGTGCTGCAATTTCTCTTAGGAGGGCACCAAGGGATCCTACATTTGAACCTGGTAGGGTAATGGCTTCTAGGATGCAATATGATATTCCCCTCTGTTTCCTTATGAAACAATGCAGTCTTTTGCTTCCCATTGTTGGCCATGACTCTGTTATCTAGAAATTCTACCTCTACTGTGCATATTTTTTAGGTGAAACTTAAATTGAGATCATTAACTTGTAATTTATTCACACAGTTGTTATCCTCCTCAATTTCCCATCAAAATAATGAATACATTGTCAATGTAACAAATCCAAAGTGAGATGTGTGGAATCTCTTCTTCATATTCTATCCTGGCCACCTGCTCCCCCAACCAGCCCATAACGTTGTTTGCCAAGCTGGGGGCAAAGCAGGTGCCCATTGCCGTTCATGACAGCCCTCAAATAGGAATATATCATTATTCAGACAAAAATCAATCATGTCCAATAACTTTTGTATATGTGTATGACCAAGTAGTTTCATAGATCTCCTTTTAAGAAAATATGCACAAGCCTGTACTCCTAAATTGTGTGCTATGCATGTATATAAGTAATTGCCATCTATTGTCATCAATAAATATGAGTTATGATATTTTGCCCCTTACAAGATGGCACCGTGTTCTACATACATCTATTGTGATTTTTGTAATCCTTTTTTAACGGTTATCACCATGAAATGTTTGGGGTAATTGGGCGCAAACTAAGTTTGGCAAAGGCTTTTCCTGATATGTGTAACTTAGAATAAATTTAAAATCCTTATTCCTGGTATGTCGGTTTCCTGTTTTCTTGATAGGAGTGATTTACTACATACAAAACGGGTGCCCTACCCGTAGACTGGCATTGACATGGTAAGTTCGGGTGTGGCAGATTCCTTAAAGCGCAATGAAGTTTTTAATATATATGCATATATACTTATGTATTTAGTTTAGATGATTAATTAAAACTAATTTATATATATATATATATTTTTAATTGTATCATCATATTATATATATGTTGTTAATTTTTATTTTGAAGTCATTCATATCTATATTCACATTTGTTCAATTATTGTTTTGATATTTTCAAAGAAAATATTTATATATATTTAAATATTTATTCATAAAGTTTTATATAGCGTGAACTTGACCCATGAGGGTATCAGAGCGCTCCACAGATTATCAGAAATAAGAAACAAGAAAGCAAGCAACAACATAATCAAGAGGGGAACAGACGATGTAAGTTCACAGTTTGAGGAATGTTACCTTCCTAGGACAAGCCGACGAGACAATGTATATGGTCCAACAACTGAGTAATAATCATGGGTGTAGATTATGAGTCATCTTGTGTGACCTAGAGCCGAAATGTGTTCATAAGTAGTATTTTAACTTCTTTTTTGAAAGACGCCGTTGATGGGATCAGCATGAGTTTAGGTGATAGGGAGTTCCAAATTCTTTGGGCAATACCCAAGAAGGCTCTTTGCAAGTTATCTTTTTATGAATTTTCTCTGGTTTCAGCACCAAGGTGCTGGTGCTTCTAGAGGATCTGCATCCACCAGATAATTCACGTTTTTGTGCTAAATACCTTGGGATGTTGTAATGTAATTCTTTATGGGTCATGCAAGTAATTTTTAACTGTATCCTCGGCTCTTTATTTGAGCCAGTTTGGGGATTTTAGATCTGGAGTGATGTGTTTGTTTCTTTTTGTTCCTGTGATGAACCTAGCAGCCACATTAAGAGGCCCTTAGAGGTGCCAACTTGGAACCAGGAAGGCCACAAAGGGTTGCACGTCCATAGTCCATGGAAATAACTAGGGCTGGGACCGCTGATTTGAAGTCGTCATGGGGAGGAAGGGTTTTAATTTCCTTAAGATGTTCATTTGGTAGTTCACTCCTTTTATGGCAGTACTGATGTGCTCCTGCATGTTCAGGTTCTTGTCAAGTGTTAGGCCCAGAAATCTCATGGAGTCTGTAATGTGTGGTGATCAGTTAAGAGCAGTTAGATGCTTCATCCATAATTTGATCTTGAGCGAGTGATTGGGTGGGTGGGACGATTAGGAGGAATTCCGTTTTGATGGCATTTAGTTTGAGGTGGTTGCAGGTTAGCCAGTTTGGTGTTTTTGTAGATTTGAATTAAGGAACCTAATATCTTCTGGGGGAGAGATTTTCAAAGTACAATTGTGTGTCATCAGCATAAATGTGATAGAGTGTTGGAGGAATTCAAGATTCCTGCTAGAGGCTCCATGAATAGGTAGAAGAGATTTGGTGAAATAGGGAACCCCTGTTGGATCCCTAACGTGACCGGTGTGGCATTGGACAGGGACTGGTTAACCTTGATTCTTTGAGTTCTGTTGTGGAGAAATGAGGTGAACCAATTTAGGATTGACCCTGAAAGCCCCATCCTCCGTTCAAGTAAGTCCAGGCAACTGTCATGTTTAACCGTATTGAACGCAGACAATAAACCTAGGAGGATTAGAAGGCAGGATTTGTTCCGATCCAGCATTTTTTGTCTGTTGTTCACTATGTGCGTGAGAGCCGATTCAGTACTGTGGCCTTGACGGAAGCTGGATTGGAATTGGTCTAAAAATTGGAATTGTTCTATGGGGTTGTAAAGTTGGACCTAAAATCATTTTTCAAGAACCTTCTCCAAAGTCGGAATGTTGGAGATTGGGAGGAGTTGTTTAGGTCCGACCGATCTGCATTTGGTTTTTTCAGAATATGGGTTACCCTCCCTACTTTAGGCAGACCGGGAAAGTGACTGGCAGAATCTCATCTTGCTTTCCACAGGAGTGTTAGGAATACGATGTTAGCTCAAAACTTCTGCCTCAACCCAGGCAAACCAACGATAGTCAAAGTTAACCTAAATCGACAGGGAAGACGTGGAGGGAAGGGAAAAACAAATTGCTCCTCAAAGGCGATGCTGTGGTGTAAATGCCAACCCTGGCCAGGCAATGCTCTTCCTAAAGGAGATAGAAAAGAAGAGGGTGTCACAATATATGATAAAGTCAGATAAGTGTATTCTTTACATTGTATTGTCTAGATGTAACTATATACCTTAGCAATTCCCCTCTCCTGTCTATAGCAGGAAGATACTGTAGCTGCCGCTGGTTTTGTGTTTCTAAAGAAAAGAGAGTACTTATAAATATGTATGTGGTGAACACATATTAGTTCAATGCCTGTGCCTTCTGTTCCAAAGCATAACTTATAATATACTGTATTTGACGTATGGAAGTCTCAAAGGTACTGACTAGAATTCCAAATAAAAAAGAGAAAAAGAAAATGCATATATTCCTACAGGTATATCCTTCCAGTTACAAGCCAAAGTCCAAAATAAAAATATAGAACCTTAAATGTCATGTTAGAAGAAACAGTAGGAAATTATAAGAAGGACTGATATCAGTCCTTTAGAAACAAACATATTCATATCATTGTCTTTTTTTGTCCATAAATATATTTATCAGAGGTAAAAGCTAGAACCGGAATCCAAGAGGCAGATGACTGATCAGAAAATGTATTTGTTTATAAGCTCATATACACATGCAAGTGCATAAAGCGAGTTACCCAAACTGGAACTGTAGTGCTGACTCTTTAATGGTTTGTACTCCATTTGTCATTGTAGGGTTTTCGTGTTCCATGGAGCCGTGGAAATGAATACCCGAAGTCCAAAGATGCTGAAGATCCGAAGGAGCCCAACAATGCAGACCCTATCCAAGAGCCGACAAGGAACGCCACGGCAACAAGGAGGGACCGGGAAGCAAAGGTAAGGAAACCGACTGCAGGAAGCTGCAGGCAAGGAACAACTAGAATGCCAAGCAGCTTCCTGTCTGTCCAAGCCCGCTTTATTCCCTGTGTGCTCTGCCACTGCCACATCCGGAATACTGATCGGGACAGGCATGACAGTGCCTTGCTGAAGCAAAGCATTTACTATCTTGGTCCAAAGTGGAAGTATAGAAGGTTTGATTTCCCTGAAGACATTCGAGGGTAACAGGTGGCTGAAGTGGTTTGAGGGTTTCAGCACTGTAAGGATGTTGTGAATGTCGCTTTTGCCGAAATATTCCAAGAAGCCTTGTTTGTGGGGCGGGGGGTGCCCTGTGAGACCAGGGGGCTCAACTTTCCATGAAGGACGGAGGCTGATATGCTGTCCGCAGATCAATTATGGTTATTTAAGTCTTCCCCCAGAAGAAGGAGGCAAAATCCTCACAGTGTGACAGCAGATTGGACCCATTTATAGATGGGCTAGGTTGGTTATTTGTTTGTTGTCAGACAAGTTCAAAATGTTTTTAGGCCAGTTTATGGCTAGATCTAGTTGAGTTTTAAAGAGATTTTCTTTCAAACTTCTGATGCATTAATTATAGGTGTTCCTCAACGTTCTTAAGGGTTTTAAGTGTTCAATGGATGGAGAGAATCTCCATGCTAGTTCAGCTAGTCACAGATTGTGTCTTTCTGCATTTAGGCTGGCATTGAACCAAGTTTTAGAATCTTTGGTGCATATTCTTTTTAGTTGTAAGGGTGCAATTGAGTCTAGGATGTTCAAAATAGAAGTCTTGTAGTATTCTGTAAAGGCTTGGACATCTACCAAGTTCCCCTGAGGGGGCACGATATTGTTGCTGAGGGAAGTCAGATCATTCAGGGTTATGTTCCACATGCTTCTTTTCCATTGTGTGGGTTTCTTTAGTTGAGCCTTTTTCCTACTCACATCATCTATAATGAGGAAGGTGATATGGTGGTAATCTGTCCAGTCGCAAGTGACAATAGGTTTGAGTTGGATGTTGTCCACCTTCGCAGTGATTTAGTCCAAGGTCGTACCCTTGTTGTGTGTAGGGCTGTCAGAAATTTGGGACAGATCTATGTCGGCTAGAAAGGTTTTACAGCTGTTCACTGCCGAGTCATTCAGGTCTTTCCAGTGATTTACAACGCTGGTTTTGATGACTTCCATGATTTGCTCAATGAATGGTAGGTTGGTAGGTTGTCTCCCGGTGGATGGTAGATTGCGTGAAGTTTACAAACGGGTCTGTTGTTACATGCAATATCAATGCATAGGTATTTGCAGGAGGATTGAGCAAATATTTAATTAATATTAATAATTAAAAGTATTTATTTTTAATCATGTTAATTGTTTTGCATTTTAATATTTTGAATATGATACTTACAATGGTATACAAAAGAAAATTCAGAGATACTTACCTTTTTTTTACGATATTCTGTTCCGCAATATTTTTCACTCAATATTTTGGTAGTTTACATACAAAGTATGTAAACCCAATATTTTCAAAGCCAATATTTTTTCAACAAAATGTTGGTGTCACTATATTGTTCTCAATATTCTGTAATTGGACATCTCTCCTCGAATAGTCCTCCCTTGTGCAATGGATGCCAAACTGTTTTAATTTGCCATCGCAGACCCATGCTCAACCAATTCCTCCTCATCCCCACACCCCCCTCATTTTCAGAGCGATTGTCTGCATACTATTCTGCCATCTTGTTGCCATTGAGCGAGTGCCTGCTTTGGACAGAGGAGAAGGATGCTAATCGTGCTCTTACCTCATACCAGAAAAGGATGCAGGTTTCAGGCCTACACTTGTCCTCCGCCCATTGAATTTCTTTTTTGGGAAAGACAAATTCATAATGCCAACCCTATCTCAGATTTACTTTGGTCTGGATCCAGGACACTGGATGATGTCCATGGATTTGCAGGATGCACATTTTCAGGATGTATGACATTACAACGTGTGTCATTACAACGCGTGCAGTTACATCGCATGCGTTACAACGCATGCGATGTTACAACGCTATGCCATTACAACGCAAGTCTTTACATCGACTTGCACTAGATGGCGTGCTAACATTAGAAAAGTGTAATTTACTATTCCAACTCCAGTCCACGTAACAGTAGGGAAGGTGTTTGGATAGTAAACTCCACTATTTGTAATGTTAGCACGCCATCTAGCGCAAGTCGATGTAAAGACTTGCGTTGTAATGGGATTGCGTTGTAACATCGCATGCGTTGTAACGCATGCGATGTAAAAGCTGCGCGTGGTAAAAACCGCGTTGTAATGGCTGTTCCCCACATTTTCATATACCTGCAGTCCCACAGGCCTAATCTACAGTTTACAGTGGGGGCAGAACACTGGCAATTTGCTGTGCTCTCTTTCTGCCTTACCTCGGCTCCTCAGGTGGTCATGAAAGGGATATCAGTTGTTATGACCTACCTCTAGAGTTTGGGGATACATGTGTTCCACTGACGTAGCTAGAGCTTGTGGCGCCCGGGGCTATCCCTCAGATAGCCGCCCCTGGCATCCGTAGCCCTGTGATTGTGTGAGCTTAAGTCCCGGACTCGAATTTTGAATCTCACCTCACTGTCAAATTTCGGGCACAAATGCTTCTCACATGTATCATTGGAATGCTAGTTTTACATTGGTCTATTAACTAGTGCAAGTAAGTGTTAACTATCTGAACTTGCAGTTGTAGAGGGCTGCGCACAGCACCCCGGGGCCACTCGCTTAAATATACTGGTGTGATTTTTTTAAAATACTTTCAAACATATTTGTCATCCTGCCTGACTGTGACCGCAATGGGTGTCTCACAGGCTTTCCCGAGGCTTGCCCAGCAATCATGCTATCACGCACATGCTCACTGTGGTGGCCGGAGTCCGTGAGTCAGCTGACTCTAATGAATTTATGGTATGGGCCTGAGGCAATTGAGATTTGTTAGGGCCTGTTATAGTCTGGGCCCAGGTCCCATGTGGGACAGAGACAGCAGCATGGAGTTTAGTGATTCTTCTCTCCTGGTTTATTATTTGAGCTTTCTCCAAACAGCCGCAATGCCACATGTTCACAGACAGGTACTCTCATCAGAGTGCGTTGTAACTGTCACTCGAGACAGACTACTTTTGCACTTACCTGTGTGAATCTGGATCTGACGGTGGGGTGTTGGATTTAGGGGTCTTTCGACACCTGCTGTGCTGCAGGCTTTAAACAGCAATGCAGGGTGGACTGAATACCCGACTGAAGACCAAGCTGCTAATGAGCCATGGGCAGAAAAAAAAAATTCAATCTTTGCTTGAAGTGTCGTCTGGTGTATTTATACTTGGTGTGTAACTTGTCACTCGCTGTGCGACACTAGAAATATTTATGCCAGGACATCAAGGCAGGCTCTAGTGATGCGCGTGCCACTACAACTCTGAATGCCTCATGTGCACCCAGCAATACCCCTTCTACATTAGTGTCCCTTCCTGCACATAAACAAATCGTAATTTGTAACTTCATAATGCAGCACACATAGAAGTTGCAAATTGTCATTTTCTTTAAATGATTCATGGTGTTTTGCTGTTTCTATGTGTGCTGCACAATGCAGTGTGAAATGGGGTCTAATTTACTAGGTGGCTTAAATGCTGCCTCGTAAATAAAACGAAGGGTTTATCGCCACAGGAATGTCGGAAAAAGTGACGTTCCTGGGCGATAAGGGCTTGTAAATATGCCCCTATGTTCCTCTCCCTTTGATGCAGCATTCGTTACGCCAAAAATGTGTTGTTTTTCCCCTTTGTACATGTTTCTGTCCCGGAAAACGTTTAATCTTACAACTGTGCACTTGCCCAGATACCTCCCTGCTGCCAAAGCCAGGACTGCCTTATTGCTATGCCGTTCTCAGTGCTACATCAACTCACAGGCGCGTTCTGCACCCCCACCACCTACCACCGTCCCCTCCCGTCCCCTCAGCTTGCCTTCCCAGATCTCTCCACCAGTCGTTATTTCTCGTAGTGCTCTCGGAGCGGCAGGCGCTACAATTGTTCAATGAAATCGACAATGCTAATTTAACATTTACAGCCCGCCTGCACCTCGGGAGTCCCCTTTTAAAACAAGGTGCAGGTTGAAATTCGCCTCAAATTTGTTTTTCACTAACACTGTTTATCAATGCAGCTCTGCAGTGTCGCACTGGGAGGAAAATAGACCCAGGCCTGAAAATAAAGAGTTGCCCCAATAGTGAATCAGAAAGCTGAAAAAGTCTCTCATGTATGCAAATTGGGACACTTTTAAAGTTGTAAAAACACGCTGTGTGTTTTGCAAGCTATGGAAGACTGCAACTATTTGTGCTTTCTGAAGACCATGTTTATGCTACTGTCAGGGAAATCAACAGTAAAAACCGGCCCACAAGACAATAAAACAGGACACAAACAAAAAGCCAGCCCACACACTGACCAATCAGACCAGACCATTGGGCACTGCCAGATTGCCCTATAGGCAGGACCACTGGAATTCTGCTATTGTGCGGCCGCAGAAATATTTAAATAATTTTAGATTAGCCATGTTTGCCACACAGTCCATCATCTTCCGCATAATCTGCAGATTTTAACAAAATCTGTTTCTTGCTTAAATGATTCAAAAGCTACTAAAAATGTTGCTGCGTGGTGAAAGGCACTTTACAAAGCAAGACTGGCCGCCTTCCTATTGCTTATTGCAATATTTGTGTACTAAACTGGTACTAATGAGGTGCAGCCAATGCCTAGACAGTGTTACCAATTTTAAAAACTAAAGAAGTAATGAAGTAATACTATTACAAAATGTGCAGCATAAAGCTTCATAATTTGTCTTGTCGCAGAATATATTCAACCTTGCCGCATAATTCGGCCCTCTCCTGCCACACAATTTTAGTGGCCCTGCCTATAGGCCAGTCCGATCCTGCAGCTATGAAATATTGACTCAAGTTCTGCTTCAGGTAAAATTGTGTGACCACCCAGCATACCCTTAATCAATATGCTGGTGGTAAATTACAAAATTGGTACTGTAGCCAACTGCGCACATTATACCTGATTGAGTATACTAAACTAAAAACCAGTTGAACAGCACTTTGGCTTAATGCTTGAAACTGGAATACAGAAGAATAGGCCCTCGCGGACTCAGAGTATCTGCATGGTACTGACTACTGAGAAGTGTTGGTACTCTCTAATTACTACTGCACCTCTGCCGAGAAGTGCAGGTACTCTCACTTGCGATAGAAAGCCCAGAGGGCACTCGGTACCTGCTCATTTAAAGCACTGCTTGTGCAGGTACCCCGACTTTCCCCTTACTGTGAGTGTCTGCCTCGCTGACTGTCCCTGCTGTAGGCGTCTGCCCCTCACCCAAGACCGAACCTTCCCAGCTCCCTCCACCCAGAGCACTAGTCCAGATTTTTTACCCCACTCTCAACAGGCTGGTGGCACTTACTTAGGCAGAGTCTGGAGGAGTGTGGCGGTGGAGCACCAAGAATTGCCTCTCTCAAGGCAGTGGCTGCAGGCTTAATTAAGCCGCTACTGCGCGCTGTCACTGTGACAATTCAGGTTTGCCGGCCGACTCATTATAAACATTTACCCTCCAGGCTGCAAAGGTGCAAGCAAGGCTGGCTGCAGGCAGGTTCAGGCCATGAAAAACAGCGTGCCGCGGCAATTTGAGTTTGCCGCCCGCCTCCAGTGATAATAGTCGTGCTGACGGCGGCGCTTATGAGTGGCGAGTGCGTGCGCATGACGCATCACTACTGCCGTGCTGCGCTACATTTTAGTGCGAGGGCTGGCCAATTATGCCCAGGGCCGTCATTGGTAGTGCTTTCGCGCGCTACAATGATGGCCCTTGGGACGGGAACCACAAACGAGTTACGTAGGTCCTAAGTGTGCTTGCTGTTCACACGCGCGGCACTGGCTGCCCATGGCGGCGGCCTTTATAATTTATTTGAGGACACGGATACTACTGTAGTAACTGACTGTAGTGTCAGCGAGTGTCCAAATAAATTAGAAAGGCCTCCGCCATAGGCCGCCAGTGCCGCCGCCGCCCACACATAGTGCCGCCTGGGGAGGACCGCCCCCACCCCCCCCCTAGCAACGCCAGTGATGTGTTCCCATGCTTGAATGACTGGCTGCTCAAGACGGGCTTAGTGCAGTAAGACTACCTCGAAATGACTGCATTCCTCCTGACATTTTTGGTGTCCCAGGAAGAGGATATACTTCATTTGGGCTCTCCTATACACTGTGGCGTTAAAGGCCTTTCCTCCACTGCAATGAGTCCTAAACATTTAGGATGATCTCAATATTTTGCACTCTATCCTGGGTCTTGGTGACGGTGGCTTAGCGGCTTCTTAAACTCCTAGCCTTGTGCATCCTCCCTGTCCCGAATGCCAGATAGCATATCTGTGGCCTGCAGTGGAACCTCAGGTTTCAGTGGGACCAGCGTCAGGAATGCCTCTCTGACTCCATCTACATCTTGCTGTAGATAGTTCAGGCTATTCTGTGTTATATCACACAGGACTAACCCTAATGTCCATACTCAGAGCCAGGGTATACTACAGCAATGACGCACAATGGTTCCATAGCCTTCATTTGCACAAGTGTAGTATATATATTCCACCTGTGTACACTAATCTTTGTATCGAAAACTTGCAATCAAAAGCAAGACCACGGGGCCTAGCTGTAATAAGAGAATTGTATTCTATTCCCTCATGAATTCTACACACATCTACAATAGTGCAGAAGATGCAGTGCTCATAAGTGCTGATAACGTGACAAAAACACATGTGCAATCAATGTTGTGGCACAGTTATATGTTAAGCCAAGTCCAATCAATTCTCTTGATCCTTCTTTCAAGTGCATTTTTCAGCAAGACAGCCCTCGAAAATATGTCGACATTTACACCTAATACCTTCATTCCATGGGTCTCCTCAAGTCAAAAGACTTTCTGTCCATAACCTCTATAACGATTCAGATTTAATTGACGACGGCCACCAATTTGTGCAATCTGTTTATAATAGTGGGTGAATTTTGTGAATAAGTTGGGTATTGCGTTGAGCATTGCAAATACAACCTAAGCAGCTGTTGTGCAGCATTTCAGGTTCTTCTGTGAGCTCAGACAAGCACCGACCTATACTGCAACATGCCGTCCCCTCTGCCGCACCCATACTTCATGGTTGTGGCAGATCCACCACTACCGGGTTTGAGAGAGGCCACCAGGGTAGTGGGGTAGAGAGCAGAGGTCTCTGCACTCCGGTGGAAAGTTAGCCCCATATGGATCCCCAGGAACTTTGGACGATCCAAATGGCCGTGGGAGCCGTCTTGCCATTCACAAAAAGGACACTAGTGCAGGTCCTCACAAACAACACGACCACCATGGTACTCTAAGGAGCAGAGTGGAGTGGGGCTCTGGCCCCTGTTCCGGTAGGCTCTACATCACCTAGCAGGATCTCAGAATGTCAGAGCAAACATGTTTTGCAGACGTCTGCGGATAGATAATGAGTGACCTTTCCAGCCGAGGTGGAAAGCGCCATCTTTAATCAGTGGGGCATGCCCTGGTTAGATCTGTTCACCACTGTTGAGAATGTATAGTGTCAAAACTATTGTGCACTGGAGTTTCCTCAGGAAAGTCACTGCGAAATGCATCACAATTGTGATGGGACTCAGTTTTCTTGTAGGTGTTCCTGCCACTACCTATCCTGCCTTGAGTTCCAAACAAAGTTTGGACAGTTTGGTCCCGGTCATCTTAATATCCCTGGGCTGGGCCAGGAGAGCATGGCACCTGGATCCTGCACATAAGTATTTGCCCTCCAATCTGGGAGGGAGGACCTCTTGTCTCAGCAGTGAGAGATGGCCTTACACCTGAGTATGTGCAACTTATACCTACATGTGTGGAGATTGAGTGAGAACAATTAAATACTTTTGAGCTGCCAACCACAGTAGTCATTGTTATCCTGGAACCCAACACCCTTCGACAAAGCCCATCTACTTATGAATGTATTATTTTCTATTATTGGCCCATCCAGGCCATTCTTCGGGTAGTTATCTGTTGGCCTTAACTGTTGGCCCTTTCTATCTTTTTGTGTTTACCTGGTCAAGCCTCTCTATTGAAGGCAGCTGCTGTGATGTGTTTTAATAAAGGCCCGACTCACATGTTTCCCCTGTAGAAGTACAATGCATGCCATTTGAGCCAATGCAAACTGTGTCTACTCAAAATAGTTGTACTGCTTGTCATCACCTCTGTGTGCTGCATGAGTGAACTGTAGGAAGTCTTGGTACAACTGCCTTACATCACTTTCTTCCCAGACAAATTGGTGCTCCGGCCCGGGCAGCCTTACAAGTCCAGGTTGTGCCACCTTTTCACATCAGCCAATACATTACTCTCCCAGCATTGTTTGCATCACCCTACCGTTCGAAACAAGAGAAGAGACTCCATAGGCTCAACATTGAAAGGTGGTGCTGTGAAAAGGAGGGAAGGTAGTGCAGAAAAGGACCCTGTCAAGATGGATAGTCCTCTGCATCAACATCTGCTGTGCAGGGGACAAGAAGCAACCCCTGGGAGCCCTGTGGGCTCATTCCACCCGGGCCAAGGCTGTTAGAATGACATTGGCAAAAGGGGGTGCCGTTTCTGGACATCCTGAACTCTGTGGCACGAACATCAAGCTCACATTCACGAAACACCATGCACTTTCTGGAGGATACTCTTTTAAACCCAGATTCCTCATTGCCTTCCCACCATCCCTTTCTGTGGAGTGGACTCCTACACGTCATAGTAAGGCTCCAAGTTAGATTTTGGCACACTGTCACCTGAAACTGCTTCAAGGTGCTCCACATCTGAGGGCGCGGAAGAGAGAAAGATTAGGAAATGATGTCAGCAGGCTGGGGTAGCACGTATGTGCATCTCAATTCCATCAGTTCTGGGTCTTTACAAAGTAACCATGAAGCCTCGCAGCTCCCCCTATCGAAGTACAAAAGCATTGCTGTGACGTTTTCTGCATCCAGTGTGGTGCCTCTGGATATTTTAAAGTTGAAAAATCCATGTTTAGATAGAGCATCGCCTGAAAGAGCTTAATTGAAAGTAAGTAATCTGTTCTGTATTTGGAATTTCTAACTTTTGATTCATTTGCTAGCCAAATGTTTTTTTTCTGTTGAAACTGGCTGATCATGTGATAGATGAAGGATTTGGGTGTTATTCCCTAATGTTACAGTATTTGCAGTATGAAGCCGTTGAAAATCATACACTATTTTTAAAAAGCAGAACAAGAACAACTATTCCATTAGCCCTGGACATAAACCTCTTCAGTATTCATGTGTCTGCCTCTTCTCCTAACAGTTGTGGCTGATTCGTGGCTGGATTAAATAGAATGGTCATAGATGGTGAGAACAGGAGCACCCAAGAGAGATGTGATATGCATGCATGTTCCCTCTACAGGAATCTTTGGAACATTTCTTTGTCCTATCCACAGGGTGGTGCTGTTCCCACAGTTTTGTGCAGGAAGATTTTTACGACTAAGAACTCGTCAGTTAATGTAAAATACGAGCACCTTAATCTAAACTTTTGAAAACGTTACTCTGTAATAGTAGAAACTAAAATGATTTAGAAGCAAACTTTTCATGTACTTGTATTTTGCACGATACCTTTGCTGGTCTGCCTATTTTCCCATTTCTAAAATAAACCCATAACTTTGCAGTTATTCCCTAATGGTTGGGTACCTCAATATCAGCAATTGTCCAGTTAGCTCAAGGTACAACAAGCATTTGCAATGCAATAGCTCTCGCATTTGGAGCACTTTGAGCTCTTGGCATTGTAAATGAGAATGCCTTTTTTTATGTGTTGGTTTTTAAAACATAAATAAAAGGCATTATCATTTACAATGCCGATAGCTTAAACTCTCGCAAATGCGAGACCGATTGCAGTGAAAATGCTTGTTTTGAAAATGTGGTCGCTCTGCACTTGAGACACGATTAACGGTTATTTTGAACGCAGCAGGTTCTCCCTGTTCTTAGTTTGATAGGCAGGAGCACAGAAATGAAAGTGCGCAACACACCCATAAAGGCTCGGCATTCACGAAACAAGTTCACTGACCTTGCCTAAGCATCACAAGCTCGCGTGAACAATTTGGGCGCCCAACGGCGCCATGAGTGAATAATGTTGGTGCTCGGATTCCCTCCACTACAGGAAAACTTTCTTAATTGACTTTTTCATAATGATTTCAAACCGCTGGGTAGGTGGTTATACCAAAGGGTTTTATGTTTTTGATGTGTACATGTCAATTCAAAATTCAACACAACTTTTGCTAAATGATTTGAGGGATTTTTATCAAGCCAAGATTATATTAAACACACAAAATGTGATGGGGGGGGGGGGGGAAGGGGGATGCTGGCAATAAGTCTAACCACTGGCAATCTTTTGCCCACTATGTCTCCTCAATTTGGGCCCAGTCATGTGCAAATCAGTCATGACTATGCTCCAATAAGTACAGTCCAACTGCCAGGATAGGTCGTCCCTGAACCTGAACACAAGCAACCCAGGTCTGGTCTCGTGCTGATTGGGGCTCTGCAGTCGGGTGTAACTTGGATCCTTAGCGCAGTGAGTACAGGACCCACGTCTGGTGCCAGTGGCATAACACAGGCCCCCGCAGCTCCAGGGGGCCCCCTCAGCAAAGCACCCTGGCCTGAGAGCTCCTGACTGAATCCAGAAGGGGGACCCTCCATGTACCTTGCAAGGGGGGAGGGGGAGGGGTCTCAAGTTTCGTTACGTCACTGCTCTAGGCATACATACAATTGGCCACTTGGGTCTTTACAACTAACATACTCATTTATAAAGATTATTAATATTCTATCATTATCCAGGATTCCTAAAGCATATTTCTATGATTTATGTTATTAGTAGCTAAATTATACATTTTTGCTGCCAATTATAATATGCTATAATTACCCATGACACTAGTTTTGCACCTTTGTTAGTTTAAAAGCGTCAAATGCATTACATGCTCCTGCCATCTTGTGGTGCTATCAGGAATTGCCTTTGAACACGTTTAAACAGTCGAGAGTGTGTTTTCTCAGGCCAACGTCGCATTGGCAGTAACCAGTGCGCCCTCATGTTCGGTAGCTCTGCGCCCACATGCCCTTTATTTCGACTTCTAGGAAAGAAAACAGGTACTGAACTTCACACCAACTCTCGCCGACAGCATGCAGGCAGCAGTCTATCTGTTGCCTTGGGGAATTGGTTTTCATGGAGTCTGAGCCCTCCGCAGATTGTTTTTTAACAATCTCCGAAAGCCTGGCTGTCTCCTAGCCCTGAGCATTTTTCCTTTAAAGCCCCGTGTGTGCAGGACTGAGGCGGGGTGTGCAAATTCTAGTGAAAACAAACAGAAAACGGAGGCAGGCCGACTGCTTCAAGCAAATAAGATGGGTAGAATGCCCGAGCGTCCCGTTAAGAAAAAGTGCGTGGAAACGTCCCATTGTCCTTAATGAAACTCGTTTTTCTGTGTCTCTTATTGGTGCCAATCTTTGTGTAACGAGATTAGGTTAAAACATTTTTTTTTTTTAACTACGGGAAATAACAAAAGGGGACTCTCTATATATGGAACGCGGGATAACTCATTCACAGTCTGACTTCTCAATAACGCGTGTAGGGCTAGCCAGGGGCAATCAAATGACAGACAAATGTCATAGCTGTGACACCATTCCTTAACTTGTAATAAGGGAAGTTCGGGAGCCTACGTTTTTCTTGGGGGTCGCCATTACTGAATGAGGGATTGCTGCAACTACGATGCATAGTTATGATTTTGTCGCCTACCTTATTCTTTTTTAATGTATTCCTGCTGGGCAGCTTACATTTTGAATAATCTCCGTGGACACATCCCAAGATTATTCCGGGAGTTGGCCACTGCTAAAAGGCATCATTGTTACCAACTAGAGACGGACATGTACCTTAAGCTAAAGGTCGGAAAGTCCCTCCGTTGGCTCAATGCAGTACGAATCGGGACCGATCACTAGCTCTCCCCCGCCTAAAAACAGAAGCTGTATGGTGCCTGATGTCCGCGTGGAGGGACAGGCGTGAGTGGAGAAGGAGAGCCAACAATCACGCGGTAAAACAAGCAGGAAGTGGGATAAGGGAGGGGGTGGCAAATGGTGAGCACTTTAATTCGCGGCCGCTTTGATGTTCTCAGTGGCCGCGCGGCTCACTGAGAACATCAAAGCGGCCGCAAAATGAGCTTTTGTAAACAGGGGATTATTTGAAAGTGCAAACTAGTGCTTTCAGGCTGCCAAATGGTGCGCGCGCCCGGCGCACATGCACTGTAGTTGGCGGCCTGAAAGCACTAGTTTGCACTTTCAAATTCCCCGTTCACAAAAGCTCTCGCGAGAGCAGCGCTAAAGCGCTGGCTCAGGCGAGACCTAAAAATTGATCACAAGTGACATGGGAAGTTGACTCTGTCCATTCTAAAATACCTTACAACCGAAATACTGCAAAACACAACACAATTTACATTTAAAATCCAGGGTGTGTGTGTGTGTGTATGTTGTATGTGTATAGTGCGAAACTAGCCAACTGGCAGCAGGGCATCATTGCGCAAGAGTGACTTGGAGCAATAGAAGGAAGGAGCGGGAAGGAAATAAAGATACCTGTCTGGGAGGAGCTGGAAGAAGGCAAGTCCATCGGGGTCATATTCACCAGGGGTCTTCCACTCTCCGAGTGTGCCAGACTGGAAGACATAAATCACTTAGGGCAAACGTACGAAGCTTTTTGAGGTCGCAAACAGGTAGCTTCGCAGTTGTTAGTGACTGAAGCAACGCTTTTTTTGATAGTCAAAAGCCAAATTGTAACTTGTTACTGAATCTTAATTTGGTTTAGTGATTCAGTATTTGCAAGGGGCGTGTTTAGGGCGTCCCTTCCAAATACCGATTAACATTGATATGTATTAATGTTTTGCTATCCACTTACGGTCGTAAAACATTAATATTTTACCACTTTGATAAAGTATTTTGCCAGGAGTTTGCCCTACTGTTCACACGCCTTTACAGCTCCTTTACCAATACTGGTGCATCCACTGATTCCATGCTTGAAGCCTCAATCTCTGTAATCCCGATTCCTGGGACCCTCTGTGGGCCCCATAGGCCTATCTCTCTCCTGAATATTGATGCAAAACTTTTCACTTGTATTTTGGCCCCACGCCTCAGCCCCTCATGCCTGGCATGGTCGCATCAGATCAAGCAGGCTTCTTTCCCGCCTGCCAATGCGGTGACAATACCAAACACATTCTGCATTTAATTGATAAAACACAGGTCTCAGAAGGAAGCTCACTTTCTCTCTATCGACGCTGAGAAAGCGTTTGACGGAGTCCACTGGCCATAACTGTATCAAACTTTGAAGCGCTTTGGTCTGGATAAATCCTGTAGATGGGTCCGCTCTGTCCATAGTTCTAGGGCTGCCGTAAGATCCAACGGGGTGCTATACCAGTTCTTTCCTATCCAATGGGGAACACAACAAGGGTGTCCCCTCTCCCCACTTCTTTTCGTCCTCTATATTCACCCCCTAGCCCATAGGACCAGAACCAACCCCACTATCTCGGGGATACCCTTCGGTGGCGAGCAAAATCTCATTAGCCTATTCCCAGCCCTCGTGGCAGAACTCCAAGCTTTTGGCACAGTATCTGGTTTTAAAGTGAACATGCAAAAATGCCAGATCTTGGTTGCCCCCACCCCATGAGGCACACTTGCGTTACCTGTTCCCCTTTGAGTGGGCAAAGGATTCCATACCCTTTCTTTGTATCGAGTTAGCGCGATTGGTTTCTAAAATACTTTCACTTAAGTACTCTGCGCTTAATACGTAAACACTCACTGATCTAATCGCCTGGCGCAACCTTCACCGTTCTTGCCTGGGCGGAATTTCCAATATCAAAATGACACCATTGCCACGCATCCTTTATCTCTTTCATGCCCCTCCACAGACTCCACCGCTACACACTTTGTGCCCCCCCCCCCAGCAACTCGAAATCAATACATTAATTTGGGACGAGAGGAAACCCCGCTTCCAGAAACACCTACTTCACTGACAAGCACAAGCAGATGGGCTAGCTGTCCCCATGATATCACACTACTTTCAAGCCTCCCAACTTTGCTTCTTAGTGTAATGGAGCCAATCACTTTTTGAGAAGCACTGGTGCTTCACGGACTAGGCTGTAGCGGCTTTGACATCTGGAAGGAATTCAGGCTGCCCTGTAAACACCGAGCTTGGGGTCTTTACTCCTCACCAGTAACCAGCTCCGATTTTAAAGTTTGGGATCCTGTAGCAGCCAAGGCAGGCCTGACCACCTTTCCCTCCCTCATGATCCTAATCCTATCTAATCCGGATTTCACCCTAAGGCTGCAACAGGAGAGATTCCAACGATGGCAGGAGGGTGGGTGCAAGCGCATAGGTAGCCTGTTTGATACCCATGGGATTATTCCTTTTGAACACTTGAAGTCTGACTATGGACTGGAAGAAGGTGATCGTCTCCAATATCTCCAAGTGCTCCATTGGGTGATGCAATTAGCCATTAAGCCACACGAAGCGAGTCTCCTCACCCCCATCGAAAAGTGTGTCATCCTGAAAAAGGATGACAAATGCCTAATTACTGAACTCTATTCCCTACTGGGTAAAAGAAAGTTGCCAACTACATCCACGGGTCAGTCTAGATGGGACACGGAACTTGGTAGGACACTCACTGCCAAAAACTGGGTGGATATCTAAACACACAGCCCACAACATGGCTAGCACCAAAACGGCATACAAGCTAGTGTCTTATTGGTACTTGACCCGGCACAGCTCCAGGCTTGGAATCCAGAACGCTCAAAAGAGTGCCGAAGGCGGTGCAGAGCTACTGGCACCTTAATCCGTCTTCTTTGGCTCTGGCCAAAAGTGGGTCTTTTCTGGGAGCACACATTTAACGACATAGGCAAAGCCTTCCATATGACCATCCTGAGGTTTCTGGCCCATACCATCCTGTGGCTTCCTAACCCTTTAACGTATCTGCTTCGCTCTTTGAGAGAGAGGCAGATGGCCATAGCCCTGGAAACAGCCACTGCTGTCTCGGCGTGAAGTCCTCGGCACGGATATAGCGGGACTTCCGGAACTGGGGCAGACATACTGGTAGTAGGCAGGTCAGCGGACTGGGCTTTCATGCCCCTGACGATACTTAAATGGCCGCTGGCGCAAATGCGCGCTGTGAAGTCCTCCTGAAGCTTGAGCCGGGAGAGACCAACGCTGCGCTCCGCACTATTGCTATTTTGCACATTGTCCTTACTTTAGCTGCATATTTTAAATCTGTTTTAAACTTGGTTTTAAGATTTGCGCATTTGCACTTTGCACTAACCCGCCACTGCTGCCTCAGCGTGAAGTCCTCAGCACGGATATAGCGGGACTTCCGGGATAGGGGCAGACATACTGGTAGTAGGCAGGTCAGCAGGCTAGGCTTTCATACCCCTGACAATACTTAAATGCCCGCTGGCGTGAACGCGCACTGTGAAGTCCTCCCGAGGCTTGAGCCGGGAGAGACCAACGCTGCACTCTGCATTATTGCTATTTTGCACATTGTCCTTACTTTAGCTGCATATTTTAAATCTGTTTTAAACTTGGTTTTAAGATTTGCGCATTTGCACTTTGCACTAACCCGCCACTGCTGCCTCAGCGTGAAGTCCTCAGCACGGATATAGCGGGTCTTCCGGGATAGGGGCAGACATACTGGTAGTAGGCAGGTCAGCGGGCTAGGCTTTCATACCCCTGACAATACTTAAATGCCCGCTGGCGTGAACGCGCACTGTGAAGTCCTCCTGAGGCTTGAGCCGGGAGAGACCAACGCTGCACTCCGCACTATTGCTATTTTGCACATTGTCCTTACTTTAGCTGCATATTTTAAACCTGTTTTAAACTTGGTTTTAAGATTTGCGCATTTGCACTTTGCACTAACCCGCCACTGCTGTCTCGGCGTGAAGTCCTCAGCACGGATATAGCGGGACTTCCGGGACTGGGGCAGACATACTGGTAGTAGGCAGGTTAGCGGGCTAGGCTTTCATGCCCCTGACGATATTTAAATGCTCGCTGGCGCGAACGCGCGCTGTGAAGTCCTCCTGAGGCTTGAGCCGGGAGAGACCAACGCTGCACTCCGCACTATTGCTATTTTGCACATTGTCCTTACTTTAGCTGCATATTTTAAACCTGTTTTAAACTTGGTTTTGATATTTGCGTATTTGCACTTTGCACTAACCCGCCACTGCTGTCTCGGCGTGAAGTCCTCAGCACGGATATAGCGGGACTTCCGGGACTGGGGCAGACATTCTGGTAGGAGGCAGGTCAGCGTGCTAGGCTTTCATGCCCCTGATGATACTTAAACGGCTGCTGGCGCGAACGCGCAGCAGATGCGCGCAGCGGGCGCGTGGCGCGCCAAAGGCCCACCAAAGGCAAGCCCATCTGCACCCGTCCTCACATGTTCGGCACTCAGCGGCAGCCCCGCTGCACAATTTTTACCAAGTATGGTTGTTGTAAATTGGCTGCGATTGGATTAGCATTAGCGGAATCCATCTCGTATTTAGAGGCTATCTTGTCCATTTTGTGGAATCCATTTGTATTTCTGGCAGCCATTTTGTCTGCCATGTGCTCACCAAGAGCTGTTTCCTTCTTCACAGTTGTTTACCCTTGTGCTCTGTTTAAAGGACTGGCTATACTTAGACTCTGCTACTCTGCACATGCGCAGAAGAGTCTAACTGTCCATGCATCTGTTTTTAGTCTGTAGCTGTCAGGTTGTTTCTACCAGATTCAGCAACTGCTAGCTCCTCCTTTACTGTTGACTGTGCATTTCTGTATGACCATCTATGTGCATAACTCTTCTCATGTATACTTGTACCGCCTTTTTCCAGCCCCTGTGTGGGTATAAAAGGACCATGCTCTTTATGTTCAGTGTGCTACTTCACTCAATACCGAAGGGTGCTGTTTGAATGTAGTTCCACCTCATGAGGTTTATTAAACTTTGTATTTTCTATTCCAGTTTCTGTGCCAACTTCTTCATATTGGTCTGAGGACTCTGTGCAGAGAAGGGCGAACCCCTTGCACTGGTAGGCCTAGCTGAGGTCTCCTTCAACAAATTGGCGCCCAACCAGTGGGGCTCATCGGTGACTCGGATGCCCAAAGGATTGGTCGCGACGAAGGATTGGAATCTCGCTCTGGACTCGATCGCTGCCCGATGAGACCCGAGTCTTGGCACCCACGGCGTTTTTCTTTTTTTTCTGATCTGACCATCCAGGTGGTGCCGGTCCTCGACTGAGATCTCTTCTGTTGATCCGCCGTGCAGTGACCATTTGGTCGATTTTAGAACTTGGCAGTTGGAACCTGGACACCAAGTGATTGGTAAGTGTCCTTTTGCGGCGCTTGCTGTTGGTTTTGATGCCTGGGATTTGTAAGGTAGTTTAGTAACACTTACTGTGGCTTTTGGATTGCGCATTTTGTGTTGGCCAACTTGGTTTGTTATGATATATATACATATATATATAAGTTGCAGCCTATATAGGCAGGTAATGAGTAGAATTTTCTCTATCTGAATTGATTTGAACGGCACATCGTACTAAAGGTACCTTAAGTGCTACTTTGATTATAATACTGCATATTCTGCACAATTTTTGGCATGCCTGTTTTTAGCACACTTAGTAGGATGTGTTGCTTTTGTCGTGGTACCAAGTTGTTTCTGGATGAAGCACGACCGCCCCCCCGGAGGGGACGCCTAATTGGGATATGTATATTAAGTATGGTCTTTCTTCTATAATGTACAGCGCATTATGGAATATATACACGCGTAAGGATCCTGAGTTGCGTTGGCCTATGTATGGGTCATTTGATTTACGAAAGATTGAGTATGTGGAACAATGTATGTTTAAGCGAAAGACTAGGCAAGATATGTTTGATTGTGTACGAATGTAGGAGAAAGAAGTGCGTGAACGAATGAAGCGTGAACAAGCTTCGATTGAAAAAGAACAGCGAAAGAACATTTATGTGAAAGCATTAGAGCTGAAGAACAAAGAAATAAAAGAGTTAAAAGAGAGAGAAGATAGGGAGCTCAATTTACAGGTAACTGGCCAATACGCTGTTCGGCGGCCCCTTTATCCTATACTTAATAAACCACAAGATGATTCCTCATTATTAGATCGCCCTCCACCTCCGTATACTGTTCCGTCTGCCCCTCATGAGTCAGATGAGGACTCTAGTTCGGAGGAAGATAAGGCACGAGAAACTCATTCTATGTTGACTGCTGCGCGTTCGTCCCAGCTCAGATCTGCTGCTCGTAAAGCAGTTCATAGCACTGCCCCCGCCTCTGAACTTCTAGATAGTATGAGAGGGTGGTATGAAAGGGATCAGCTGTATTTTACTGAGGTGTTTGCCGCAGAGGTCCTTGAGCTGTTTAGGAAATATTCTGAGGAGTTGGAGCCTGACGATATAGCAGATAATTATAAGCAAATGCGTGATGGTCTTTTTGTTTTCTCCCAGGTGGCTGATACAATCAGGCGTTTGGTTAAACTGCGTGTTGATGCAGTCCGTTTGAGAGAGGAGAAAAAGGCTGCAGACGTAGCTGCACAGACATCTCAGACCGGCATGGCACAAGCTTCTAGCTCCGGAACATATAAGACTATGATAGTTCATGCGAAGCCTATGCGGGAGGCCGCGCCTTTGTATGTTCCTCCTAAAGGACAGGGTACAAGTGATGATAAGGCCTCTATTGATGCAAAGGGTTATTTTATTTATAATTGGGTTTACACTCCTTGGAATAGGACGGATGTTATGGCACTTAAAACTGCATTGCCTGATCCGCGGAAAAATCCAGCCGCTTTTTATGAGGAAGTTGAGGGTGCTATTAGCTCTTGTACTATGACTTTGCCTGATATTGATTTATTTTTCGGATTGATATTACCGCCTGATTTGTGGAGAACTGTTCGTAAAATTGATGATCGTGCAGCTTTTGGGGCGTTATGGAAAGACTTAGAACAAATGGATGTAGAAAGGGAACCCGCACAGAAGCCATGTCAGTTAATTCTAGATCTTCCCGCAGCTATATTAGTTAAGTTAAAAACGATTATTCCCCCTAAAAAGATAGATTGGACTGTTTTAGCATCTTGTAAGCAAAAGGCAGATGAATCGGTCTCTGATTTCTTTACACGCTTTGAAGAAGCATTCCACGATTTTAGTGGTCAGTCATTGACAGATGACACAGGCAGACATCTGTTTGTCGATAAATATGTCGGAAACCTGTTGCCAGGAATAGCTAGTCGCCTAAAGGCCAGTGAGAGTTCATGGACTACCTCTTACCCGGTTTCTCTCTTGACTATGGCTCAGTATTATGAACGCCAGGAATTAGAAGCAAAGGGTAATAAGGATAAGAAGACTAAAGAATTAAAAACAAAGGTTATGTTGGCTCAGGCTTATGGTCCGCCGTTTAGAGGTAGTGATAGAGGTGGACGTGGATCTTATGGTTCGTCTTTCCCAAATTATACTCGTTCGAATTTGTCTGCTGACCAGTGCGCGTACTGTAAGAAATTCGGGCACTGGGTTTTCGATTGTCCAGCACGGCGTGCTCAGCAGTGTACACGTGGTAGGGGACAAATGAGAAATTGTCCAGGATATTCAGGGCCTAGAGGAAGCACAGGTGATCGTGCTAGGTTTGATGCCAATATACGTGGGCAGGATGGGTTCAACACTTTTGATAGAAGGAACCAATATCAAATGTCTGACTATGTGCCATCTGATTCTCAAGATTCTACTTATGCATAGGATTGCCTAGGATGGGGTAAGGAATCAGTTGAAGTTCCAGTAGATCAGAGGGGTCCCTATGTTACAGCAAATGTTTTGGGCTCCACTGATCAGTTTCTGGTTGATACAGGAGCTACTCGTAGCGCCTTGTCTAAACAATTGGTTCCAAGGGCTCCCCTGTCTGGCTTAACCATTACATCAATAGGCTTCGATGGAACCCCTTCCCTTAGCCCATTGTCGCAACCACTTGCATTCCATGTGGATACATTTACTGCTCCATGTCCATTTTTGCTTTCCCCGAATACACCAGACAATATTGTGGGTCTTGATATGCTTAAGTATTTCAGGGCTACGATACGATGTGCTCCAGAAGGTGTACATGTTATCTTGAATGACAACCATCCTGTGATGGAGAGAGCTTGTCTTGTTAAAGAGGATATTGCATTAGCTTCACTCCCTAGTACTTTGCGGGCTACTTCAGACACTGATGTAGGGCAAATGGTTATTCCACCAGTACACATTAGTGTCAATGAGGGCGCTGTGCTGCCACGTTTGCCTCAATATAAAATTTCACAGAAAGGTGAAGAAGCACTCATACGTATTGTCCATGATCTCATTGAAGTGGGGGTTGTTGAGGAAGTTCCTTACAATGTTTGTAACAGTCCGATTCTTCCTATTCTGAAAAAAGATACTGACACTAGGGTTTACAGATTCATTATTGATTTGCGAGAAGTTAACAAGATTGTAGTACCACAATACCCCATAGTTTCTGACTTAACGACACTTCTTACTTTGGTTCCCCCGACAGCGACTACATTTTCTGTGATAGACTTGAAGAATGCTTTCTTCTCGATCCCTATTCATCGTGATAGCCGATATTTGTTCGGTTTCACTTTGAATAATCGATCATATAGATTCTGTAGAGTTCCTCAAGGCTATACTGAGAGTCCTAGTATTTACAGTCAAGCATTAAAAAGACAACTTGATTCTTTCGTTTTGCCTGAAGGAGTGGCTCTCATACAATATGTCGATGACATCTTGTTGGCAGCCGACACCCCTGAGCAGTGTGAAAAATGTACTTTGTCCTTGCTGTCTTTTCTTGCTTCCCATCATCACAAAGTATCACGAAAGAAATTGCAATATTGTAGACCGAAGATAACCTACTTAGGTCCCCTTCTGACTAAGTAGGGACGTGCACTTACACCAGATCGCATGCAAGCTATTTTAGACACACCAGTGCCCCGTACTCAGAAAGATGTCCGTGCATTCATTGGTCTTACTTCTTTTTGTAGGCAATGGATATTAGGATTTTCACATATTGTTAAACCCTTGCTAGCACTTTTGACCAAAGATACTCCAATGCCCCTCCCATGGACAGATGAATGTGAGACTGCTTTCCGACAGTTACGACAAGCTCTTTGTTCAGCACCAGTGTTAGGTACTCCAGATTATACGAAGCCTTTTACATTATATGTACATGAGAAAGATGGATGCACATTGTCAGTTTTAGTGCAGACAAAGCGTCCCTGTGCATATTTTTCAGCAGTACTTGATCCTGTTGCTCGTGCGTTACCTGGATGCTTCCGTTCAGTTGCAGCAACAGCTGTGTCAATACGTCAGAGTGAAGGGATAGTTTTGTCACATAAGCTGTTGGTGCTAGTACCCCATGCGGTTGATGCCCTTTTAAATCAGACGAAGACGCAGCATTTAACTAGTGCTCGTCTGACAGGATATGAATTGACATTGTTGGCCCCTCACATTACACTAAAGAGATGTGCGACACTAAACCCAGCCACTTTGTTGCCATACCTGGCGACTCAGTCTCAGTCACAGGAGTCTCATGATTGTATATTCCTTACTGAGGAACAGACAAAGGGTCGTGTCGATTTGCAAGACACGCCCCTTTCAAGTGTTGATGGGGAACTATGGGTTGATGGGTCCTGTTTGACCAGATGGTACAACGTCAGCTGCATATGCAATTACAACACTTCAGACAGTAGTTGAGACAGCTCGTATTCCACTGAAGTCAGCTCAGACAGCTGAGCTAATAGCGTTGACACGAGCGTGTGAACTTAGTACTGACTTATCTGTGAACATTTATACAGACAGCCGCTATGCTTTCGGAGTGGCTCATTATTTTGGGCTACTCTGGAAGGAGAGGGGCTTTCTTACATCCCACGGGGTGCAAATAATGCATGGAGAATTAGTACATAATCTCTTGACTGCTTTAACATACCCGAAGAGAATAGCAATTGTTAAATGTAGCGCACATAAGAAAATAATTGATAAGATAGGACAAGGCAATGCTTTTGCAGACCAAACAGCCCGTGAAACTGCCATGCAGCGAGGCACCACGTCTATGTATGTAGTGAAGTCACAGGCTGAACGTTGGCATGATGCCAGACAGGAAGTGCTAGATATGTAGAGATCTGCTTCTGCAGAAGAAATTGAGCAATGGTCTAAGGAGGGAACATTGGATGATGAGGGCTGTTGGAGGAATAAAGAGATGAGCAAGTGGAGATTGCCGACAGCCTATTTACAACCTATGATTCATATGGCACATGGGCCGGCACATGTTGGAGCCTCCTCGATAACGAAATTGCTCACACAAGTTTGGGAGCATCCAGAAATTGCCGGCACAGCTAAAAAGATGGTGCAGTCTTGTCTGATTTGTCTTCAGCATAATTCTGGTAAAGGGACACGAACTCCTACAGGAGGGTTTGCTCCTGGGAGCTCATAGATTTAAAAGCTGACGGTGCAATCTAGACAAATGTCTAGAGCCTCTCTGCCCCAGCAACACTATGGAGTAGAATTACACCTCCATTAAAAAACTACGACCCAGTACATCTAAGAAATCCTGATAAACATGGGAATCGTATTTAATTTTTTATCAAAACAATGGTATAAAAACAGAACAAATTAGTTGTTTGTCTGTAAAAACACGGAGTGGTACACGCAAGGCTGGTCCTTGTATGGTCCTGAGGAAGTGGTTGGGGTAACCACGAAACATGTCGACCAAGTAATTAGGGACAGGCACACATAACGTTACTGTACTCTATTACTAGCCCCATTTTTAAGTACATTTACCGGATAGGAGCAGAATAAAATTAGGGCTCACTATCCAGGTAATTTTTATTGAATTAATTTCACTTTTCACTCCATACAGCACTGCACAACACATCACTACACATAGTTGAAAAAATATAAAAAGTGCTCCTGCGTATTTCGTTAAGTTGTAGCACGCCCCAGACAGTAGATGTCTGGGAGGACCCCTATGATGAAGCATGTCACCCTGGGGCAACCCTAGGTGAGTGAGGGGACTCTAGAAAAATAAGTGTTTTTTCTAGTGTAGTACTCAATTAATTCATAGAGCACTCATACATATATTTTTCTAGGTAGGCTTTATCAGGATCCTTGTGGTATTTGGGAGGCCTATGAACATTTGGGGAATTCCTAAACCACGTCCCATACATGATGTGCCATGTGTATTGATGAGTGACTACCTATCACAATTGACTGACAGTTTGGTCTCTATTCATCAACAGGTTCGAGAAGCTCTTCCTGATAGGTCTGCAGGTGAAGGCCATGGACTTCGGCCTGGAGACCAGGTGATGATCCGATCGTTCCAGAGGTCGAGCAGCTTGGAACCGAGGTGGCGCGGCCCGGAGCAGGTGCTCCTTTCAACGAGAACTGCGGTTCGAGTGACGAACAGGAGGAACTGGGTGCGCTCCACCCACTGCAAGAAAGTGCCGTCTACCTTGGTGGATCCTGTTGCTTTGATCGACCATCGGGACATCCTGGGTACGGAGAAAGGCCAAGCCATATCACCTGACGAACCTGAGGAAGTCTTCCCGGACCACACAATTCCTGGAGTATCCCGATACCAACTGAGACAACGGAAAGAGCCTGCATCGTCGAAATAGACTGGTTGAGCAACCTCCCTGGGTTAGTGAAACGGAATGCTGATGTGGTAAGGGGGGCGATCAGTTCTGTATAGTGTAGCGACACCTGTCTTGACCCTCGGTGAAGAAATCAACGGCTGCCCAGGGATATGAGCTCCAACGATTGTTTTTAACAATAAGCTGATCATGTCCACAATGAGATCAACTGTTGCTAAGAGAAAGATCATTTGTGCTATAGGGTTTGTTGTTGCTATGGTGGCTGTAGCAGTAATAACCTGGTTCGTTGAGAAAGTGGCTCCTGCTCGAGAACTTTTGATCACCACTACTCCAGTATCAGTTGAACACCACTACTTTACGCTTCCCTATCATGAGCGGAAGCATCGACAATACTATTTAAATAATACCTTTATCCAGATGTTGCATCATACTCACAATGCCACGAATACTACCAACTGTTGGGTGTGTGGGATGATACCTGCACATCAAAAGAAAGGAGGAATACCTTTTATACCTCTTCCCTTTTCTCATAATGGTTCTTGTCAAGCTTGGTATGCACTTCTGTTTGCATCTGGAAGACGTACAGTAGGCGGGCTTCTTTTTCGCCTCAATAAAGTATGCTATCAAGATAAAGATGGTTATCCTCAAGCCAAAGGGACCAAATGGGAATGGGAAGAGTATCAACCGGACAATATTTCAATGCCATATATCTTCACAAATATGAGAACTTTTACCAGTAATAAACAATTTGTGATTTCTGTTACTAGAGCTAAAGCAGATTTATGTGTAAGCAGTATTGGAAGAATTCCGGTGGGGAAAAGTGAATGTACTGTAATTCTGTCTACAATAGCACTTTCATAGCCTCACACAATACTTATTTTATCTGTGGTAGCCACGGATATTATCAACTACCTGCTGGGTGGTCAGGCGTGTGCTATGTGTCCTTTCTATTGCCCCCTGTGTTTCTGGCACCTGCATCCTACCACCGGGACCTTAAATTATTCGACGATATCTCTAGGAATAGATACAAAAGGACAATAAGTGTTGACAAAGTAGACCAAACTGATACCACTCTGCAACAATATGTTGATTTTAATTTAGGTTTGTTCTTCTTTGTGGGTGCTGCATTAAACAGTTGGAAAATAAGACGATTGACTAGAGTTGTGGAAGCTGTTACCAATCAGACAGCTATGGCACTCGGGAACATTACGGAGGAGCTGCAATTTGCAAGGATTGTAGCTCTCCAGAACCGAATGGTTCTAGATGTGGTTCTGGCTGATCGAGGTGGTGCATGTCGCATCATCGGTAGCAGCTGTTGTGTATTCATACCGGATCACTCGCCTTCAGTATATGACGCAATATCAAAGCTGCATAAGATTGCTGCAGAAATTCATCCAGAGACTGGTACTTGGACTCTGGCTGGATGGTTTTGGACTCTCGTTTCTGCTTGGGGCTGGAAGCTACTAACTATCTTGTATATAATTATTTCGATACTTTTTACATGCTGTGTATGTATCCAATGTGGTCCAATGCTTTGCTCTATTTGCATTTCTGTCTGTATACCTGTCAAAAGGAATATTGCAGAGACAAAGGCCCAACAAATGTTGAATAAAGAAGTGGCCGAAATAATGCTAATAGATGTACGGGATGCATATTTAGATTACCCCAGAGGAACAGATGTCTTCAGCTAATGCTAAAAGGGTCGTCTGTTGTAAATTGGCTGCGATTGGATTAGCATTAGCGGAATCCATCTCGTATTTAGAGGCTATCTTGTCCATTTTGTGGAATCCATTTGTATTTCTGGCAGCCATTTTGTCTGCCATGTGCTCACCAAGAGTTGTTCCCTTCTTCACTGTTGTTTACCCTTGTGCTCTGTTTAAAGGACTGGCTATACTTAGACTCTGCTACTCTGCACATGCGCAGAAGAGTCTAACTGTCCATGCATCTGTTTTTAGTCTATAGCTGTCAGGTTGTTTCTACCAGAGTCAGCAACTGCTAGCTCCTCGTTTACTGTTGACTGTGCATTTCTGTATGACCATCTATGTGCATAACTCTTCTCATGTATACTTGTACCGCCTTTTTTCAGCCCCTGTGTGGGTATAAAAGAACCATGCTCTTTCTGTTCAGTGTGCTACTTCACTCAATACCGAAGGGTGCTGTTTGAATGTAGTTCCACCTCATGAGGTTTATTAAACTTTGTATTTTCTATTCCAGTTTCTGTGCCAATTTCTTCCTATTGGTCTGAGGACTCTGTGCAGAGAAGGGCGAACCCCTTTCACTGGTAGGTCTAGCTGAGGTCTCCTTCAACATGGTTAAAACCTTACAGTACTCGAGTGAACACTTGAAACACCTTAATCCCATTACCCCTACCCAGATGTGCTGTGCCCTTCATTTTGATGCTATGCCCCCCCGGTACAAACAACTTGTCCAAGGTGTAATAAGAAATTACCAGATCTATTGCTCCTACCGATAGCTGCATTAAAACACCAGCAAACAACAAGAAGAAAGGACACTGCCCCTACAGTCCGGAAGTGTGCCCTTTTTAATGCTAGGTCCCTGGTCAAGCACAGTATCGAATGTGCTTCTCTTATAGAAGATGAAAAGATAACCATTGCTTTCATCACTGAAACATGGACAGACAGTGCGTCAGGCCCTGATTTAGTCAAAGCCACACCTCCAGATTACCTCTGCTACACGCTAAGTAGGCTACACAGGAAAGGGGGGGGACTAGCTATTATTTATCACAACTCCATTACGGCATCTTTTAATCCTATAACCTATGATGAATGTGAAGCGCTAGAATTCTGTTTTTTTCTCGCTCACCATTCTACTTTTAAAGGCACCCTCATTTATAGGCCACCAAGCACAAGAGGACGATTTTTAACACAAGCAGGCAGCATTTTAGAAAAAGGTTACAGCTCGAATGACTACACTATATTAGGAGACTTCAATTTCCATCTTGAGTCACTCTCTGATCCTGACACCTCTAGCCTACTGGACCTGCGAAGGGGCGGTAATTTAGAGCAACTGGTGACTGGTGCAACTCACCGGGCTGGCCATACCCTTGATGGCATTTTTTCTAACAACTCTCAGCTGTTATTCACCAGCATCCTCCCCCTGGTTTGGTCTAACCATATGGCGATACTTTTTAAGCTTACTTTGCCTGACCGTACGCCCCCAAAATGATCAACTAAATATCTAGAAAAAAGAGCGTGGAACAAAATAGAAGCAGGGGAGCTACATCAATTATTAACCTCGACTCTCACACCAACCCCTAAGGATCTTGACGAGGCTACTAGATCCTACACTAACTGGTTAGAAGCTGCTGGAAATAAGCTAGCACCCAAAAAGCTTTTTCACCATACCAGGCACCAACCGACCTCCCCTTGGTACTCTCGGAACTTAGGCTCCAAAAACTGGCTTGTAAACACATGGAAAGAAACTGGAGGAAGGAATACAAGGAAAAAGATACATTGGAATACAAACTAAGTCGTGTTCAATACAAACGGCTACTTCAAAGAACGAAACAAGAGTTTTATTCCAATAAAAATAAATTGGCCAAAAATTCACCCAAAGAGCTGTTTAAAATAGTAAATACACTTGCCCTCTCAAATTCTCCTGCCATCCCTGCTAGCCAAGACCTGTGTAATAAAGTGGCCAATTTCTTTTTTGACAAAGTTAATGGCATTTTCCAAACTTTCTCACACTCTACAGTAAAAACAGTGATCAACTGCACAAATGGCCACTTGAGAGAAACAAAAGATTCCCCTCTTTTTGACCAATTCGCCTTTTTAATGGAATCTGACACTCTCAATCTCCTCGCTAAAGTTAAGTCAGGCCCGCCAGCCATAGTCAAATTAGTGGCAGAGCCTGTGTCACGAAAATTGACCTCCATTATTAACACAATGTACCGGGAAGGATACTTTCCAATAGACTGGAAACAGGCATCAATCTTTCCCCTGTTGAAGAAACCTAATCTGGACGCCAATGATCCAAATAATTTCAGACCTATTTCCAGACTACCACTCCCGGCAAAAATCATTGAAAGAAATATGAACTCTCAACTTAATCAGTTTTTGCAAACATCTCAAGCACTGAATCCAACTCAATATGGTTTCAGAGAGAGCCACAGCACGGAAACGGCACTCTTCAAATCCACAGAAGAAATTAGGACCATTCTTGACCAGGGAGGAAATACTGTACTGATCATGTTGGATCTGTCTGCAGCATTTGATATGGTCCATCATGCTTTACTGATGGACCGTCTGGACAAGATAGGAGTCAAGGGCATGACCTGGAAACTGCTTAAATCCTTCCTCTCGGATAGAACACAAACGGTGGCCTTTGACAAATTTGAAGCAGAGTCATTTTCTCTACCCTGTGGAGTGCCACAGGGGTCCTCGCTTAGCCCGACGCTATTCAATGTTTATGTGTCCTCACTGGCTCCTCTAATTGAATCCTTTGGTTTCAATTTGACGTCATACGTGGATGACACACAAATTGTGGTGACTATTCTGCCAGAAGTGATCCAGGAAACCGCATCCAGGTTGCAAAACTGCATGAATGACGTGGGCATATGGATGGCCCAAAACTGCCTAAAACTTAACTCCACAAAAACGGAGGTTATGTTGTTCGGCAACAATACTAACTTCTGGACCCCTAGGTGCTGGCCAGAAGAGTCAGGCCCGCTCCCCACACCGATTAGGAAGGTGAAGAACTTGGGAGTGTGGATAGACGACAAACTTCGTTTCAGGGACCAGGTGAACACAGTGGCTTTTTCAACATCATACATTCTCGGACCATACAAAAAACATAATGCTACTCTTACCCAAAGAGGTGCAACAAACAGTGGTCACTGCACTAATAATGTCGAGATTAGATTTTTGCAATAGTCTTTATCTCAAGATCCATGAAGAATCACTGAACAAATTACAAATCCTTCAAAAAGCTGCAGCCAGGCTTCTCACAGGCACACCAAAGTTTGAATCGATCTCAGCCAAAATAAAACAGCTCCATTAGCTTCTAGTCAGAAAGCGTTCTCAGTTCAAGGCGCTATGTCTGGTCTTAGAGCCCTGCATGGAACTGGGCCGGACTTTCTAAAACAAAGATTTCGCTGGTATACACCAAATAAATAGAGCCTTGCGGTCATCTGATGCTAATCTCGCGGTGGTGCCCAGGGTGCAAAAGGCCAACTGGGGCGGCAGAAGCTTTGTTGCCAATGCGGCCAAAGCATGGAATGCCCTCCCTCCTCACCTGAGAAACATGAACAATCTCCTAGTTTTTCGGAAGGCACTAAAAACATGGCTTTTCTCACAGTAAACCTGCTTAGAACTACACCGACGATGTCTTCAGTCAGGACTTCACACAGTTCCAGGACACCTTCGGGTAACAGTTAGCGCTATATAAGTCCCAATTACATTAACATAACATTAACATCAGGCGATCCTCTCTTTGAGGGGCACTGTCTTGATCCCTGGCCATACTCTTGGCTTCACAAGTGCTGGTTCATACTGGGAATGGAGAAATTGCCACTAGCTGTTGAGTAGAAGAGTGAGTCTTATCCCGACCTGTAGGCGCCACTTGTCCATATTCTCTCATCTGAATTTAATGAGCTAAGCTGCCCGACCTATCTTAAGTTGCAGTGTTTGCTCCCAGAGCCCACAGCCACAGATAACACAGCCCAGTCTGATCTCACTGCCCACCATGTACATTCACACACCCGATGTCTGCCTTGCATGGCACCACCAAAGTCCACCTAGCTACACCTTTGGAAGGAATTGGGGTGGGAAGGGGCTTGTTTTGTTGGGCTACTTGTATTTTCACGCTAGTAATGCCTACTGACGCTTCCGACCCAAATGTAAGTGGGCAGGAATATATTCAACATGATACAATTGCTTTGTCTAACACTGCCAACCCCCTGGGTTGTAGGTGATCAGTTGTGTATGTCTATGACTTGCAGTGGCTTTAATAAAAGAATTGATCTATAAAGTGGAAAATATTAAAACATTTTTAATTTGAAAACATAATATAAAAATATATACTTTAAAGTAAATGTACAAAAATAATAATCATATTATGAAGAAAATAAAATTGATAAACATACAAAATACCAAGAATAATTAAGAATAATTAAAAACATATGTTTCATCTATACATACATGCACAATAAATTATTAAATATATAAATACAACTTAATATAAATAATATTACTTAAGAAAATACACACAAAAAACTTTGAAGCTAAAATAACTTTTTAAAAAGTGTTAAAAAATACAAAAATAAAAAGACAAATAAAAATAATGATATCTTGAGTGGTCATATTTACTATTCACACTCCCAACTAAGCAACAGTAGCAAAATTTGTTGAAATTTGAAGGGGCCAAACGAACTTTTCGCACTTCAACCTGAACAACAGTAGAGATAGTGTTGGACTTTTGAGGGGTCATGTTTACTCTTTAAACTCCAATCTGACAAACAGTAAGGAAAATGTTGAACTTTTGAGGGGTCATATTTACACTATCCACTCCAATCAGGCTGACAGTAAAGAAAATGTTGGATTTTTGAGGGGTTACTATTCCCACTCAAACCTGAGCAACAGTATTGAAAATGCCTGAGCAACAGTATTGAAAATGTTAGACTTTGGAGGGTCAGATTCACTACTATTTGGATTTACTCTTCCAAATCCACCCTGAGCAACAGTAGGGAAAACAGACTTGGAGGGATCAGATTAACTTCTCCTCAAGTGTACTATTACTACTCCAGCAAGGGAGTAGCCAGAAAATAAAAATACCCCCCACTCAAGTGTGTCATCCACTTTTAGAAGAGCTCCCTTGTCTCTTCCATCTGAGCATCTATCCATACATCGTTTCACCTGTCTTTCGACTATTTCACCTTAACTGTCTGTCATTTATTAATTCTTTCATCAATCTTTCAAACATTCCCCATGCCATCCATTCATCTACTCTGCCATCCATCGATCCATCCACCCACTCTGCCATCCATTCATCCACTCTGCCATCAATCCATCCATCCTATCGTACACCAATCCACTCTGCCATCGATTCACTTATCCATTCAGTCTGCCACTCATTCAATCATCCGTTCACCCACTCCTCCATCTTTACTATGTCATCCTTTAAACTGTCCATTCACCTATCCATTCACCCTTTACACTGCCATCCTTTCGCCCCTCCATCCATCTATTCTTTCTCTCGCTCGTCCATTTATCCCTTTACTCTGCCATTATTTCACCTGTCCAGGCACCCATCCATCAATCTACCCACCCATCCATCCATCACTGTACTCTGCCATCCTTTCACCTGTCCATTCACCTTTCAGTTCACTCACTCTTTCACCTACTCATCTATCTACCCACTCATTCATCCACCCACTCATCCATGATTCCTTCCATTCAATATTTTTCCCTTCTTTCTCTCTTCTATTTGCCCATCTTACATTCTTCCCTGCTTGCTCTTCTATTGACGCTCTAGTCCTTGATTGCATGAATTACGAGCTTTTGTCCACTGAGTTGCAGGCAGAAGAAGCCCATATAGAACACCCCCGCCCCTGCTGTAGCTCCTAAAGCAGGGGGTTCATGACAGCCCAGAATCTGCGCAACAGTGTGGAAAGTGTTGGACTTTGGAGGGGTCAGGTTTACTATTCCAACACCAACCTTAGCAAGAGTAGAGAAAGTGTTGGACTTTTGAAGGCTCAGATGTACTATTCCCATGCCTTCATTTATAAAAATACAATTATATTTCAACATATATATAAAAAATATATATTATTTGTAACATTATGGTGCCGATTCCGATCCTGTAAAACCCGGGTACGAATGGTTGTACGGAGCGTACCCGGGAAATGCACCTTACAAACCAGCAAGTACGATTCGTACAGAAATACCCTTTCCGTACGATTCGTAAAAAACTACGTGCGACGAAAAAATACCCACAATTCCAATCCAGGACATCGCGTACGTGACGTCCGGACGGAGTCAGGCAGCATTCTACGGACCAGCAAGTACGATTCGTGCCTACGTCACTCCGCACGGATCATTTTTTACGGCAGCCAAAAACTCCCGGGAAATTGAGGACGACGCGAAGAAGGAGCAGCGGTACGCGACGGACAGCCATGGTCCCCATCCTACGTGTCATCCCGGCCCTCCTAGCCTACGACCTGGTGCACCGAAACCGCCGCGCACGCCGCAGAAGGTCAGCACAACACCCAGGGGCAAAGGGGGGGTGAGGGGCCGGAAACATAACCTCTACCTAATTTTAAAAATACCATATACTGCCCATACATTACTTCCAGGGTTTGGTCACTTCGGGGGGTGTGTCCACCAATTCCCGCGTACGGGTACGCGTACCCATCACCACTACAATAGTGGTACGGCCAGTAACCATGCCCTCCGAGCGCGGGTATGGCCCGTACCACCATTGTAGTGGTGATGTAGGTGTACGTGCCGTACCCATGCCCTCAGAGCGTGGGTACGGCCCGCACCATGCGTACCCCTACATCACCACTCCAATGGTGGTACGGGCTGTACCCACACCCTCAGGGCGTGTGTACGGCACGTACCACGCGTACCCCTACATCACCACTACAATGGTGGACGGGCCGTACCCACGCCCTCAGAGCGTGGGTACAGCCCGTACCACCATTGGAGTTGTGATGTAGGGGTACGCGCCGTACCCACGCCCTGGCCCGTACCACCATTGTAGTGGTGATGTAGGAGTATGCGCCGTACCCACGCCATCAGAGCCTGGGTACGGCCCGTACCACACGTACCCCTACTTCACCACTCCAATGGTGGTATGGGCCGTACCCACGCCCTCCGAGCGTGGGTATGGCCCGTACCACCATTGGAGTGGTGATGCAGGGGTACGCGTGGTACGGGCCGTTCACACGCCCTGAGGGCGTGGGTACGGCCCGTACCATCATTGTAGTGGTGATGTAGGAGTACGCGCCGTACCCACGCCCTCAGAGCGTGGGTACGGCCCGTACCACGTGTACCCCTACATCACCACTCCAATGGTGGTACGGGCCGTACCCACGCCCTCAGGGCGTGGGTACGGCGCGTACCCCTACATCACCACTCCAATGGTGGTAAGGGCCGTACCCACGCCCTCAGGGCGTGGGTACGGCGCGTACCCCTACATCACCACTCCAATGGTGGTAAGGGCCGTACCCACGCCATCAGGGCGTGGGTACGGCGCGTACCCCTACATCACCACTCCAGTGGTGGTACGGGCCGTACCCACGCTCGGATGGCGTGGGTACGGCCCGTACCACCATTGGAGTGGTGATGTAGGGGTATGCGCTCTGAGGGCGTGGGTACGGCCCGTACTCCTACATCACCACTACAATGGTGGTACGGGCCGTACCCACGCCCTCAGAGCGGGGGTACGGACCGCATCACCCGTACCTCTAGGGCACCAGAACTTTAGTGATACAAGGCGTACACACGTCACAAATGTTGGCTTAGGGCCTGGTGCAGTATATGACCAGTATATTGGGGTGTGTTCATGGCCAGGACAGCAGTGTACAGCACCAAGGGTGAGGGTGGGTGGGTGTCTGCCTAGGAGTCCCAGCAGTGGACAGAGACATGTGAGGGGTGGGTGGCTATCACTCCCAGCAGTGGACAGAGACATGTGAGGGGTGGGTGCAGAGGAATACCAGAAGTGGACAGAGACATGTGAGGGGTAGGTGCAGAGGAATACCAGCAGTGGACAGAGACATTTGAGGGGTGGGTGCAGAGGAATACCAGCAGTGGACAGAGACATGTGAGGGGTGGGTGCCGATCACTCCCAGCAGTGGACAGAGACATGTGAGGGGTGGGTGCCTATCACTCCCATCAGTGGACAGAGACTGGGTGCCTATCACTCCCAGCAGTGGACAGAGACATGTGAGGGGTGGGTGCAGAGGAATACCAGCAGTGGACAGAGACATGTGAGGGGTGGGTGCAGAGGAATACCAGCAGTGGACAGGGACATGTGAGGGGTAGGTGCAGAGGAATACCAGCAGTGGACAGAGACATGTGAGGGGTGGGTGCAGAGGAATACCAGCAGTGGACAGAGACATGTGAGGGGTGGGTGCAGAGGAATACCAGCAGTGGACAGAGACATGTGAGGGGTGGGTGCAGAGGAATACCAGCAGTGGACAGAGACATGTGAGCGGTGGGTGCCTATCACTCCCAGCAGTGGACAGAGACATGTGAGGGGTGGGTGCCTATCACTCCCAGCAGTGGACAGAGACATGTGAAGGGTAGGTACAGAGGAATACCAGCAGTGGACAGAGACATGTGAGGGGTGGGTACAGAGGAATACCAGCAGTGGACAGAGACATGAGAGGGGTGGGTGCATATCATTCCCAGCAGTGGCCAGAGTCATGGGGGTGTGTACATCATGATCAGATGAGCACAACTCCATGGCTGTATGTACGCATCCCTAATGTTCGACTATGTTAATAGTGCCATAACAACACATCACTGGCAGCAGTGTCCCACTCCCATGAGGATGGATGTCCTTCCCCCACTGCATGACACAACACATGTGGGTGTGAGGACAAATGACACATGCATACCCACCCCTGGTGGATGCAGCACAATACACACACAGAGATCATGCCACAAGACTGTATAGTCATGTCAATGCCCACTACACTAAGAGAGCCAAAGGGAACACACACTGTCACGCACATCCCAGGACTGATAGGAATGTACAGGTGCTGGGACAGCCACAAAGATGTTGCCTCTCATGGAAGGAATAGGGTGGACTTCCCACAGATACAATGCCCACAATTGGAAAATGCTGAATGTCGCCTTTAAGGCATGACAACATACTCAATACACAAGTACAGTGACTAGCAAGGATGGCACAGACGATGCAGCCGGAGACATTGCTGAGCAGACATGGCCATAGTTGAAGGGATCTGTCACCAACAAAGGAAATGTAGACCCAGGTCAGCACAACAAAAGTGCAACTCCCTGCAGGGAAGATGTCAGGTGCCACAGAGGAAGTAACACTCCTTGGGACAATGTCTCCAAACACAAATAGCACACACGAGCAAAGATACTTTGCAGAGACATTGTGATGGCACGCAGATACCATGGTCCACCCCATGAGCATCAGACTCCAACTTTTTCGTGAAACATAACACATTACCACAACCCCAACTCCGGGACCATCAGCACCCACATCAATACCTGAAATGCAATTGTGTTCAAAGTGAAATCAAAATGCTTTATTCAGCATTAAATGAAAATGTATAAAAGGACACTATTTACAAAGGCATATGGCCAGTCCAGATCAGAAGTCCTTGGGGGGGACACATGGCCACGGGTCTCCCCTAGCTTGCATGCACATTAGAACCCTCAGGTTCGTTGACTGGGGGGGGGGCATCATATGGGGAAGGACCAGGCACCGCAGGGACAGGAGGTGTAAGGGTAGGTGTGGTGGGTGCAAGGACGGACGCCTCCACCACAGGGGGTGGGGCAGCGCCAAAGGTGGAGGTCAGCTCGGCGCTGCACACTGCTGCCAGGTCGTCCAGCATCTCCCCTTCACCCGAAGAAAACACAGGCTCAAAGGAGGGGGGGGGGTCGGGGTGATTGGGTGCAGCACTACTGGGGGAGGGAGGTTACGGGGGGACTGAACTCCCCTACCCGTGGTGTGCTGTTCCCGTTTACGGGCTGGAGAGCCAGAGGGGCTGAGGCCCAGCACAGCCAAGTAGGCCTCCTTGTCAGGTTGTGTGGTAGGGGAGCCGAGGGGAGTGCCTTTGGAGGGACTGGGTAGTGCGGCATGCGGCCTCGGACTGTGGCTGCGTGTATGCCTGTGTGCCCCAGACCCAGTGGGTGTGCCTTCATCCCCCTGAGTGTGCGTGCCAGGAGGAGTGCGCTTGCCCTTACGTGGTGGTGTGCTGCCTGTGTCTGGTGGGGTGCGTGCTTGGAGATGTCTGTGTGTGCTTGGGACAGGTATGGGAGTGGGAAGTGTGGATGGTGCAGGGGTAGGGGGGGATGAAGCGCTGCAGGAGACTCACTGCTGCCGTCAGTGAAGAGTCCATGGACCTCAGCAACATCCGTTGGTCAGACATCGCTGATGACATGCCCCCCATGTACGACACCATCTGTGTCATCATTCGGGTGTGGCCATGGAGGACATTCAGCATCGATGTCTGGCCAACCTGCAACTGCCGCAGAATGTCCACAGACTCTGCAGTGAGGGCAGCAGGGGGGACAGGGGTAGGGGATGCGGTGTCTGGCACGAAGAAGACACGGTGTTGCCTAGCATGGACAGAAGGGACCGGAGCAACTGGGAGGGCGGTGATGGGAATGGAGGGGGCGGTGACAGATGTAGTGCTGCTTCCAGGTGTCGTAGCAGCCTCTGCCTCCTCGAGGAGTTCAGCTTCAGACCCGTCAGTGTCGTAGTCAGTGTTGTCACTAGACAGGTCCTCCGCCTGACTCCCCTCGCCCTCCGTGCCACTTGCTCCCGCAGACTCGGCAGCAGTGGTGGCAGCAGTGCTGGATCCCTCTTCCACGTCTGTGCAGGTGTCTCCCTCGGTGTCCTCCGATGATGCTGTGGGCAAGGTGAAGATACAGAAAATAATCAGTCACCTGTATACAACAGACACATGAGTCCAAACAAAAATGTCACAGTGCATATCAGGAATTGCATCATGAGTAACATCTAGAATAGTCCGCACATATGTAACCCTGCACTCCCCAGTTGGTTGACCCACCATGCCACTTGGAAAAAATGGAGATTATGACACAACAGCAAATAACTTGATATCGAATTATACTGAGAAGCTAGTGTCTGGGGACAGTTGAGCACAGCAAGACTATAAAGGCATGCCACCTCTTGTTCACTGTGAACGAAACAGTATTGGTGCATCCAAGGCCAAATAACACACGTCAATGCTGAAGGTGTCCCCACACTCTGAGACCTGTGAGTACTTTGGAAACCATAACCAAAAACATTGCGATCCCTTGGGACTCACAACACTTTATACAATGTACATGTTTAGAATGTGTGAATGTGCCACTTTGTGAACAGAAGACACATCTGCCTGTATGACAGAAGTCACACAATGAGGTGCACACAAAAATACATTTACACAGTCACTTAATGAGCTGCCAGCCGAATTATAATAAGCCACTGTAAAGAAGAAATGGGGTATCAGTAAGTACATATACATGGCACCACGGTGGTCTGGATGACTTGACACTCGTAAGTTGGTATCAGCAACAACCAAGGACTTATACACATGCAAACACACTGTGTGAACATGGATATGTATAATCAGAAAACAAGTGGTAATCAAACTGTGCCTTTCTGTAAAATGTGCCAGCGTGTCCACGGAAAGTGTAAAAGTACTTTCTTTTGCACTTCCCTGGGAGACATCTGTCATGCAGGCACATTATTGTCCTTCACAACCAATTAGCAAAATGAAGCATATCAAAAATTGACACATGTTGACAAGTGTAGTGAGTGCCAAGGTACAATACTTCTTGACTAAAAACTTGAATCATGCCACCTGTCACATGGCCATCCGTACCATGATGACACAGTTGGCAACACATCTGGCCCACTGCCTGTCATGTGGAGTGGCACACATGTCCAAACACAGGACAATGCATTAGCTAATGGGCCTGCAATGTGTCGGGATAAGGAGCACCTGCACTGAGGAGACACCCTCATGGCAAGCAAGAATGTCCACACAGATGTCAGCACACACAGACCAAACTACGTAGCATCTCGACCACACACTGGTGGCAAAAATGGATGAGCATGAGCCATGTATTAGCATTTTTGACACATGCTGCAAAGCACAAACATTAAACCCAGCACAACATGACTGGGTCACTGCATGTTGAGTGTCTGTCCAGACAATTATCACACACAGGTCAGACCTGGCAAGGAGACATAAGGTTTGGACATGTAGGCCTTGCCCGCACAAACCCCCCATACCTGAGACAATGTTATTGAGACAGATCCAGAAGTTACACCTCTTAATCTGGGTTTACTCAAATGTGCATCAAGAATTCCTAAATGTATTCCACATCACCTCGTGAGGCTGCCAACACATATTTGTGACAAACAACCATCAACAGATAGTTGTACATAGACACACAGGCACTGCCCAGTGTGAGGATGCACAAGCACAATGGGGTCAGCCTGTACAATGGGCACATGTAGCACACTTTAGATAAATACAAATGAGGGCAGGGAACAATGCCACAGAGGCCAACCTATGCTGAACACACAGAGAATGGGCACAGTGTTGGATGACACACATGATTCCGAGGCAAGGGTGTCTTAGGGGATTGTAGTGGGAACACTGCTCCATGGTCCTGGAATTATCTGACTGTAACATGAGCTACCGTCCCGTCACTATGCATATCTCCCACTCATGCACATCATGTCTGAGGCCACAACATGGGTCATGCATGCTGCAAGTCTGTTCATTTGAAAACTCACACTCCTATGTTGAGACTCAGCATCAGTGCCAACTAATATGGACACCCAAATGACTGAACAGGACAGGGCACAGGCAAGGTAACAACACATGTCTCAGACCCCCCCCCCCACCTGATGCAGAAAGCAATGTGCACTTGGATTAACTGCCAGCCTAGATGACCATGTACAATAGTGATTACACACAGACCAGGGAACACATGTCAAGGAGGGGAAGGGAGGAAGAACAGCACCATTTGACTTTGGGGAACAGGATATGCACCACTGCACAAATTAACCCTCGCTGTGTATCCAGGCGACTGAGCACTTCCAAAAGCTGGTGACACACAACAAACACACATGTACCTACCCCCTTCCTGCTGCTGCAACTCCTGTAACCGCCTATCCAAGTCAGGAAAGACCACCGCCAGGACACGCTTCATCTGGTGGGTCAGGCGTCGGCCCCCGCCGTGCTTGCGTGGAGGTGAGTCCTTCAGCTGCCACCGGGCGATCCTCCGGGTCCAGCACCGGACGTCCTGCCAGCGTTTCCTCACCTGGGCTAGGCGCCGACTGCGACCCTCCTCCGATCTCACGGCCCTGACGGCCCGCTTCCATATCTCCCCCTTGTCGTTGGCAGTTACCTGTGAGGATGACAAAGTGAGACAACATCACTACACCTGCTCCATGTCACAGAGACACACATTTGAACAACTTTGATATGTTGAACAGGGCATAGTATGCTGGCAACAAATAGCACCTTTGTCATAGGGACATTAGCCTCTGTGGAAGCCCCAATGCACAACATGGCATTGGAAGTACACAGGTGGCATGAGGGGTGCAACACACTCCCTGATCATGGCACACGCTGTGCATCACATGCAACACCAGGCTGATGGACAGCACCTCCAAGCAGTCACATACCCCAGGCCACTGACGCAACCTCAGCAGAGTACACAGACACACACAGGCACAGATCAATCACCTGCCATTGGCAACAGCGGATACAAACCTCACTCTGCACATGTGCCACTTGCCTGTGGGGTGTCACAGGTGTGGTGCTAGCTCAGCAAGTCAGACACTCCGCACGGCTTACTTCTCACATCAGATGGGTGGAGCTGTTGCCTCCTCCATGCAGCTGTGGTGCAACACTCCACATAGACACTCACCCACATGACAAGGAACATTCACACACATCAATGTCCAGGGTGCGTACACATCATTTGGACACTCTCCCCACAGCTCCACTCAACTCACACACATCTGTGGGTACAGTCACCTATCACACCGGGGGGGCCAGAGAATCACCTCTGGACTATAGAACAAAAATTGCCCAAAGGATTGGGCAGGCTGAATGTGCCATGCACTATGCAGTGAATGTCACAGTAAGCACAATGCAAGTGAGGAGTGTACACATGAACTACATCATGCTCTGCATGGGAGACATAAGCCATTCCCCCCCTGGGACCCACTCTAAACAACATTGCATGTCTGTCACACCTGGACACAATGCCAGAAGTGACAGTCACAAAAAAGGTGCAAAATCAAAGCTAGTGGAGTCAGCACTCACCTGCTCCCCTGGTCTCCCATACAGGCTGGGGTACTGTGGGAGGATGACATCAAGCAATGCCTCATTCTCCTCATGGGTGAAAGGCTGGGCCCTCTCCACAGACCTTGACATGGTGCCAGAGGAAGCACAAGCAGCAGCAGTGGTGTCGAGTGAAAGGTAGTGCAGGCAAGTGCCCTCACATGGGTTCTGGCTGACTTATATCTGCCTTGCTGGGCTGTTTCATTTACAGGAGTACAGAGTGATTGGTCAGTCTCATTTGCATCCTACGTTTCCTCCAATCCCTTTAAACATACACCAGTGAGTGCCTTTGCATGGTTCAAAATTTGAGCATAATGTGAAGTCAACAACCACTTTGCAACATTGTATTTAGTTGCCAACTGCCTTTTACAGGCCACATGATTGAAAATTTGAACTTTAAAATCGGTATCCATGACAACCAGCATGCATTTAGGCCCTAATACTTGTCCCTCATATGTCCCTATGTAATTTAGCTATCCACACACAGGTACGGTGCGTTTCACACGTACCCCTACGGCACCAGTTGCACAGTGCGTTTGACACGTACGTGTACGACCAGTGTGTACACGTATGTGTACGACCAGTGTGTACACTGGTCGTACACATACGTGTACACACTGGTTGTACACGTACATGTACACACTGGTCGTACACATACGTGTACACACTGGTCGTACACGTACGTGTCCACACTCTTCGTACACGTACGTGTACACACTGGTCGTACACGTATGGGTACACACTGGTAGTACATGTACGGGTACGAGCGGTGTGGACACGTATGTGTATGACCAGTGTGTACACGTACGTGTATGACCAGTGTGTACACTGCCGTAGTACATGTACGTGTACACACTGGTCGTACACGTATGTGTACACACTGGTCGTACATGTACGGGTACACACTGGGCGTACACGTACGTGTACACTGGTCATACACGTACGTGTACACACTGGTCGTACATGTACGGGTACACACTGGTCGTACATGTATGTGTACACACTGGTAGTACACATACGTGTGTACGGTCCGTACACACACCCGTACTCCAGCGGGAACACCAATGTGATGATACGGACCATTCACACGCCCTCAGAGCGTGTGTACGGTGCGTTTCACAGCTTACACAGGTGATAGGAGGCGCACACGAAAGTAATGGAGGTGTCAGACTCGTGCACGGCTGTACATCAAGTCATTGTCATTGCAGTCCTTCATGTGCAGGGCCTAGGTGTGTCAGGCAGTGATATGGCACATGTCTCCTCATGTTTTAGCACAATAGATGTGTGATGACCTGTGTACACATGTCATGTGTGATGGGGCAGTATGTGGCACACTTCCTCTTCCCACTTTGCACATGTGTGCATGTAGTACAAACGTGTCAAGCACTGCATCACTGGTATGGCACAGTCACCAACACCCTCAAATGTCCCCTGATGCCAGGGACAGGGACACTAACACCTGACATCTAAGTACCAGCGTGCCCCGATGTGACTATGTCCTGTGTGTGTCATGTGTTCCCATGAGCTTGCTGTTGGTGTTCCGTCAAATGCATCTGCTGTTGCTGCATCCAACATATGTCTGTGTGTAGATGGGCATGGCACACATATACGCACACCATGCCACATGTGGATTCACACGTTACGTGTGTCTGGATGCTTCAAAGATGATTTTATGACATGAGGACATATCTGCCCCGTACCCATGTCTGTGTTTTCGTTTTTCACGTGTACTCCTTCATCGCTATGTGTATGATCTGTACATTTCCAATGACATGTGATCTGTGCGTCTAGCTTGCTGCCAGCAGTCTGTATGAGATGACATCCTTCAAATGCAGATATGTGGATGTATGTCACTCCTGTGATGTCTCTGGCTGTTCACTTACACTGGCCCTCAGCTAGTTTCGGGCCATGCCATGTAGAACTTGATTATCAACGTGTGTAGCTGGCTTGTCGTAGGAGTATCACCTGGCTGGCATACGTGTCCTGGATGTATTGCACAGACCTGACTCTGTATTTAGCAGATGTGTAGTAGCAGTTGAGCATGTGCTCAGTTCATTGACATTGATGTTGTTATGTACTAACTCTTCGTTATTCCTTCCAATTTTCTGCAGGGCACCGCCTCTCCCCCGACCAATGCCAGACTTGGGTGCCATGAGGGAACGTGACTGCATAAGACTTTACCGCTTCTCGCAACAGTTGATTGAGAACTTGACTGCAAAGCTTGAACAACACCTCCAACCGCGACACAGGTATCCTACTGTGCTGACCCCCAAGATGAAGGTGATGGCAGCCCTACATTTTTTTGCCACCAGTACGTTTCAATTCACCATAGCTGATGTGGGTGTCATGTCACAGACCATGTTCAGCTGTGTCCTGCATGATTTTTTAGAAGCCATGTTGGAGCACCTGGATGAATTCATCCATTTTCCAACTCATGAGCAGTTGACGGGTGTCAAGGGTGAGCTCTATGCCCTGGGAGGGATGCCCCATGTAATTGGGTCTATTGATGGGACACATGTGGCGTTGGTACCACCACAAGCACAGGAGGTCGACTATCGCAACCGTAAACATTACCACTCTATAAATGCCCTTGTGGTGTGTCTTGCTAACATACTGATTTCCCATGTCTGTGCACGTTTTCCAGGGTCAGCACACGATGCCTACATCATGAGGCGTAGCAGGGTGCCAGAAATGATGCTGGGGCTGCACAACGAATGAGCATGTCTTGTTGGTGGGTATACTCTGTTTCTCCTTTGTTTAGCGCTGTTTTTGTATCTTACGGCATCTCCTGACCCACTTCTTTACATGATGTTTCCATGTAGGGGACTCTGGCTACCCCAACATGCCATGGCTGATGACGCCCCTCAGCAACCCCAGAACAGCTGCAGATCACCGTTACAACAACGCACATGGGCAGACCAGGCGAGTGATTGAGAGGACGTTTGGCCTCCTGAAGAGCAGATTCCGGTGCCTTCACAAGACAGGCGGGTCCCTCCCATATGCACCGGTGAAGGCCTGCAAGATCTTCCTTGTGTGCTGCATGCTGCACAACATGGCAGTGGAGAAGGCTGTGCCACTCATCCTGGATCCGTATGAGCAGGAACATCCACCCGTGGAGGATGAAGGGATTGGTCACGAGGCAAGTGAGGATGAGGAGGAGGAGGAGGACGACATCTGGAGTCAGCTCATACGCAACTTCTTCTCATAATGGTGAGTCCATGGGTCTGAGTATGCACGCCTGGAGCCTTGTGTGGCATGTGTTGCAATGTGTGTGTCCAGCTGACTGTATGCTAAGTGACTTAGATGTGTGTTCAGATGTGTCACTCGAGTGATGATGTCCTTCCACACATTTTAGCTTAGACACTCAATTTTAATATAGCATGGTGACACGCTTATTCCTGTAGAGTAAATGACCATGCATGCGGATGACAATCTTTTCCCTGACTTCTTGTGTGTCTGTCATCCCCAGGTAGTTTTGCATGCTGTCTGCTCGTGTCATCGTTGGCCTCCCGCTATTCCTCATGAGTATTGCAACGTGTGCTGAATCAGCGTCCCATGCACGGACATGGTGAAAAGTATTTTTGGTTAAGGATTGCTGCACGGCATTTTGGTGTTGGTAGGTGTTTGGAATGTGTGGGCACTGCTCCTGTGCATGTTGTGTTACTATACATACATGTTGACTCACCATGGGGCACATGACATGTTGCATGACTCCCATGTATTGATAGTCACCCTTCGTAACAGTCATCTGTGATGGGACTGTGGATTCTGATGAAGGCATCAATGTGTGTACAACTTCCCTCTGAAACATACAGGATGCTACGGGTGGACATAGTGTGCAACATCCCCATGAGAGGATAAATGGGGAATTGCAGCCCCTCCGTGTGCAGCAGGAAGTGTTTGGCTCACACCCTTCACTTGTGTGCCAGTTCAATGGATTTACAGCATCTGTGTTGTGAAGGGGGTGTCCAGTGTAGGTCCCACATGTTCAGCCAAATGACCTGTGAGTCTGTTCATATTTATTTATTTATTTATTTATTTATGGGTTTCTATAGCGCTGGAATCGACTCCAACCGGAGTATCTCTGCGCTGTGATACCAAATAGAGTCTAAATAAATATGCAGATGAGGGGCAGGGTGTAGATTTTATCAGTAAACAGCAGAGTTTTCAGTTGCTTCCTGAATTTTAAATGGTCTGTGCAGAGCCTGAGGGCCAGAGGCAGTTTGTTCCACAGTGTGGGCCCTGCAACAGATAAAGCTTTCCCTCCATGTCTGGTTTTTTTGCACGAGGTACTGCCAACAGAAAATTCTCACTAGATCTCAACGATCTGGAGGGAGTGTAGGGGATAAATTTCTGCTCCAGGTATGTAGGGCCATTTCTGTTTAAGCATTTATGGATAATGCAACATATCTTAAACTTGGCTCTTTGTCGAATGCTCAACCAGTGTAGTTTCTGTAATAGAGGTTTTGATGCTGTTCTGGGGGGAGCATTTAGGACAAGGCGAGCTGCCGTATTCTGGACCACCTGGAGCCTATCCAGAACTCCTTCATTAGCAGAAAGGAGCAGTCCGTTACAGTAGTCAATACGACTCAATATAAGGGCTTGCACCAAAGTTTTTCTGAAGGAATCCGGTAGCAGTGGAAATATTCTGCGCATCATGCTGATGGTAAGGAAGCATGAGCCAGCTACCATGTTACTGTGCTGTTTGAGGGAAAGGTCGTGATCAAGGCGTATCCCCAGATTTTTGACAATCTGTTTGGGCTCCGGAACAGTGCCAAGATCAGATGGCCACCAGTCAGGAGTCCACAGTAATTTGGCATCTCCAAACAGCATTACTTCCGTCTTGTTGACATTGCACTGTAGGAAGTTGGTGGACATCCACTGTGTGACGGCTTTCATGCCAGCGGAGAAGGAGTTTCTTATTTCTGTGGTGAGATTTTGAAAGGGAAAGAGGAGCTGCGTGTCATCCGCATATGATACGGGGATGAAACCAAATTTGCGCATCACTCTTGCCAGGGGTGCCACGTAGATGTTAAAGAGTGTTGGGCTCAAACAGGAGCCCTGTGGCACCCCTTTCGTAATCTCTACCTCAGTTGATCTGTATTCACCCATGGTGACAGTCTGGGTCCGATCCGTAAGAAAACTCCTTAGCCAAGCAAGGGCCTTGTTCTTGACCCCTACGTTCGACAACCGGTCAATGAGGATGTTATGTGACACGGTGTCGAACGCGGCTGAAAGGTCTAATAACACCAAAATTACCGAGTAGCCTTTGTCCTGAAACATATGCAGATCGTCAGTGACAGACAGGAGGGTGGACTCTGTACTGTGTTTCGGCCTAAACCCAGATTGAGAGTAGTCTAGGCCGCCAGCTTTCTCAATGTAGCTGGATAACTGACGATTTACATACTTCTCAGTGAGCTTTCCCAAAAATGGCAGCAACGAAATAGGTCTGAGATTTGACAAATCAGTCCATGGAGTTGTGGTGTTCTTCCTGATTGGCCTGACTAAGGCCTGTTTCCACTGCTTGGGGACAGAACCTGTACAGAGGGATAAGTTAACAAGTTTTTCGATTGTGGGAGATAGGATTCCGAGCAAGGTGGACATGAGTCTTGCTGGGATGATATCATCAGGACTTCCACTTTTAATCTGCGTCATGAGCAAGGACACCTCTTTAGGAGTGATAGGGGGGAAGAGGTCTAAAGTATGAGGGCCACTATCAAGTTCTGAATCCTGAAAGATAGGGACTGTATTTGTAGTCAAATTGTTGTTAGAGTTGACTATTTTAGCATAGATGAGATCGATTTTGTTGCAGAAAAATTGCGATATATTGTCGCAAAGTAGTTGTGACGAAGTGTCTGCACTCTCACATGCTGTAGGATTGGTGAAAGAGTGAAGGACCTGGTATAATACTCTGGGGGAGTTGTCTGCAGCCGTGATAAGAGTGGTAATATGGGTTTTTCGCGCCGTTCTAATAGCTTTATGATATACACTTAGAGCGTCCCAATAATGTTTCCTATCTGTTACCAGATGGGTAGATCTCCAAATCTTTTCTAATTTCCTGGCTGTTTTCTTGAGATTTCTGAGCTCTTCAGAGAACCAGATCTCTTGTTTTTTGGCTGGTCGGGGTCTAAATTGTTTTAATGGAGCTATCTTATCTATGGCTGTTTTAATGTCTTTGCTAAACATATCAATAGCTTTATTGATATCATCAGGAATCACATGGTGGGGTTGGACAAATTTCTCAGCAAAGGAGGCCTCATTAACTTTATGCCATTGCCGCCGTATTTCAGGGATATTGGTGGTTTTGAGGGTAGTGGTTGCAGGATAGGGAGTATAAAACTCAAGGATAAAATGGTCAGTCCAGCTGACCTGTGTAGGGGGAAGGCATGTGACACTAGGGAAATTGGTTATAATCAGGTCTAGAGTGTGTCCGGCCACGTGAGTTGGGCCCACATTGTGTGGTTGGAGACCTAGCAATGAGAGATCGTTAAGAAAAGCCTGTGCTTCTTTACAATTTATAAGTTCACTGTGAAGGTTGAAGTCACCTATTAGCAAGAATTCTTTGTCTTTTTGAACATATGGCGCAAGATTTTCCAGTAATATGTTGACAAAGTTGGAGCTAGGTCCAGGGGGACGATAAACCAGGGCTCCTAATCTGGTTTGTTTGGTGGAATGAGTTGTTTTAAAAATCAGCAATTCAATGTCCGGAGTGCAGAGTTCTGCCAAAACAGAGCAATTGATGTGATTTTTATGTGCAATAGCAATCCCTCCACCTATTTTCTTAGGTCTGTCTAACCTAATCATTTTGTATCCTGACGGAATGGCCAATGTAATGGAGGGAGTGGAATGGGGTTTAAGCCACGTTTCAGTCATGAAGCAGTAGTCAGGCTCATTTGTAGAGATTAGGTCCCATACTTCAGAGGTATGCTTAGGTAAAGAGCGTAAATTGCAAAGAATGTTTTTATGACCAGCAATTTTAGGTGTTTTGTAAGATGGTGTATGGCTGTTCACACATCTATCAGGGCTTTCTCCCTTCAGAGTAGTGAACTGGGATTTACAATGTAAGCATGTAAAAGGCCCTTCTACAATAAGTTTAAGGTCTTCGTGACAATCAACAATCTGTAGATCCTTAAGTACCTGAGCTGAGTAGGTAATCCTGACAGGAAGCGGGACAAGCGGGGAGGTAGGTGAGACCGCCATGGCCCCTGGCACCGTCCTGGCGCGGACGGGCGCAGACGGGCAGGTCTTTGGCTTGTCTTCGGCGCGTCTAGAGGCGCAATCGCTGCGCGCAATCGCTGCGCGCTTGATCCCGACGAGTGGCTAAATAGCCCCAGTAACAGCAAGGCTAGAGCGCTACCCGCTCAGTGCTGCAGCGGGAAAGCGGAAGTGTGTCACTCAGGCTCGTACCTGTCCCGCCCTCCGCTCAACGGTATTGGATACCGAGTCGGACCAGGGCGGGCAGGCTGTAACACAGAGCGCTGAGTGTACACGTAAGTTTTTAACCCCTGTCAATGCCTAAGATAAGCGTCTAAGCCCTGAATGAGAATATTGTGGCACAGTTTAAAATATACAATTCTGTCAACTTTAAAATCAAGCTTTCTAAAATATCGCTATAGGGCTTTGCGTTTCAGCAATACAGCATCAGCAGAGAATTCACACTGTACCTGGCATCAAGCGGGGTCGGCCGACACTGCCACTGTCAGCCTTACCGGATGCATTTCCCTTAGTGTGAGCCTGAGTAATAAAGGTGTTCCTCACCCTCCAAGGTGCCTCATCTCTGTCAATGCAGGTCTCTTGCCACTTTGCATGCGGCAACTCTGGCATAGTTGTCAAAGATTGTGCATATGAGTCTATGTGTAGTTTGGCTACATGCATGCATTTCTTCATGGGTTAGAATCTCTATTGTGCATGAAGTCCATGGTTGTGTATGTATTTGGGCATGTTGGTCCCCACGACGGGCCGTCAACGCCTGCTGAGGGTGTGTCTCCTGTGCGCAGCTCGGCCTTCTGTTTCCTGATCCTGTGTCAGTCATCTTTGGTGATTGTGCATCTATTTTCTCTGGGTGTGCCATGGGTAACCGGACACTCCTTCCTTTACATATGCCTGTTGCAGTAGTCCTTTCTGACATCCTTGTCTTTGTGTGCAACTAGTGGCATAGTTTCCAGGACATGCCGCCTGCTGCTGCGGCCCCTGCAGCAAGGGCACAGAAAGTTTACAGATTTGGCAACATACACACCTCAAAGATGCTCCACCCTTCCTCCCTCCACCCATTCATTTGGCTGGCATCAGCTTGTCTGTGCCACTGTTGCGCCCACGCGGTGCTAAAGGCTGGACCGTCAGCGCATGCAACGTGCACATTGCACGACCCTCATTTCCTTACATGACCCACATCACACTACAGTCTGATGTTGCAGCCACCCTCCAAGCATTGTCCATCCAAGGAGCTACCGCCTGCTCTCAGGCATACCCTAGGCGCAGACACGACACCTTTGCATGATGAGTGTGCAACTCCAACTGCCTACACAGCGCTGCCCCGCCTTCCAGGCCCTGTCACACCAACCAGGTAATGTCCCTCCTACTCCCCACCGGCTCCGTACACCAGCAAGGCCATGGGAGTGGGACTCAAGCCTTCAGCATGTAGTATAGTGGCATCATCTGGCACATGGCCCAGGGCTCATCTCTCAGCGTGTCAATCTTCAATGTGTCCAGGTCCCCCTCACCAGCATCACATGCACACAGCACCTCATCATCAGCTTGTATGCCATTGACAGCCAGGTGCTCCTCACCCTCACCAAAGACGCAGCCATTGGCAGTTCCAACATTCAAGAAGGCATGAGATCCATTGATGAATGGCTGAACATCAGCCACCTGAGGCTGGACTTGTACAGGACTGAGGTGATCATCTCAGGATTGTCCCCTTACAGGTGGGTCAACTGCTTGTGTCCCACCCGCAGGAGCCCTGCACATGCACCCAGTGGCCACGCACACAAGATGGTGTGCATCATGGATTTGTCACTCACATTTGCCATGCTAATCACCAGCATCTGTACCTCAGGGTGCAACACCCTCTGCATGATGCACATGATCCACAGATAGATCCACTCCAGGGAAAGACAGACCATGCCCCAGGCCCACGACACCAGCCGTGTCAACTACTGCCCTGCCCTCTACAGAGCAAGTACATCCTAACTCCCGGGAAACCAGTCCACATCCAGGCTGCATGTGCACACCTCAGCTTCAACATCCCGCGCCCCAGCCACATCACCGTCCACCAAAGATAGCTGCAATGGATCCCTGTGTGCTGCAGGATGACCTTCAGACTCCTCACCCACACTCAGGAGGCAGGCCACAACCCCAGACCCCAAACCAACCTTGGCCGTCTGTCATCCGAGACCTCGTATTGACAACTCTGTGCATCCAACCTTGCCCTGGCCACCATTCTTCATAGCCACCGTACTCCAGCATGCAGGACATAGTTCTCCCACCTGGCAAGACATACCTGCTACTCCCTCCCCGGCAACATCCACATGAGCCATGACCTCTACGCCTTCAGGATACTCTTCCCAATTGGTCTGTCCGCACAGTAATGCATGCCCCCCCTCAGCAGCTCACGGCTGAGTATTGTGCTCCATGTCTGTATAGTATGATACATTGTGACCCATGTGTGTCCTGTCCCAGACTCAGATTCCAGCGTATGGATGGCTGGAGTTAGTTCAACACTCATGCATAGTTTGACATTTCCCCACACGTAGGTTGTGTACTCATGCAAAATGAATGCAACATGTAATTGTAGAAAATGAGATTTATTCTCTGTGGGGGGCCTGTTTAGTGTGGACAAATAGGTGCTATACAGTGTGCATGGAATCCAAAGTTCACAGGGGGAGATGGCATCCTTGTCAGTTGGAGTCATCAGAGTCCAGACCACAGTGTTGGTCATCATTGGTCAGACTGTGACCAGCAAGTCCATGTGGCAGAGAATGTCATTGGATGAGGTGCTGCTGTTGCGCATGAGGACCAGGTGCCAGGCCAGGTGACCTGGGAGATGTGGATGGTCCGGTGCCTCTCACGGTCTTTTCCGTGGACGACCTATCTTCCTTGCGGGACCCTCAGATGCAGGCCTTGATGATGCTTGGGACGCTCCGTCGGACGAATCCTCCTCCTCCTCCCTCCCTGTGGCTGGTGCAGGTCTTCGCCTGGTGGCACAGGGAGGGTTGCCCATGTTGTCGGCGATCCGACGGAGTGAACGGCTTATGTCCATTTGCACCGCCAGGAGCTCAGCCAGTCTTGCCTCCATCCGTCCTTGGTGTTGTTGTTGACTGGCGTGTTGCTAGGCCTGCTGGTTCTTAATCTCGTTGAGGGTCCCCACTAGCTGGCTGATGCCCCTGGTGTCACGCCGGTATGTCTCCAAGATGTGGCATATGTGTGACATACCGGTTCCCTCAGCTGGTTGGTCAGTTTCGCGCCTCCGCCTGCCTCCACTCCCACCACCCCTGCCCACACGAGCCTGGCCTGCCGTTGTGGGCACATCGGGTCTACGGGACCCCTGAGGGATGGCATTTGCAGAGTTGTCTGCCTCCTCCTGGGTAGCCGGAGAACCTTGTCCCTCCAAGTCAGACTGGCTCAGTTGTTCTGTGCGGGCAGGGCTCCTGGGTGTCTCCTGGGATGTGGCAAGAATGGGGGTGGTGGTTGGCACAGATGTACCTGACGCAGGTGCTGCAGGGGCTTGGGCACCAGAGGGTCCAGGTTGGTTGGGGTCATCCACAGAGTGCTGAGAGTCGTCGCTGCCAGTGGGATCATCTTCCTGCCGAGCCTGGGCCTGTGATTGTTCCCCCCCAGTGTTGGGGGGAGATCCATGACGTTGCCCTGTGTGTGAGAGAAAGACAATGTTAATGCTGTTTCATGCGACATCCATGTTTCATACATGTTCTGGTTGCCACAGTTCCTCCAGGTAGTTGTATGTGCCTAGCATTCACATCAATGTTCACTTGTGGATGGGTATGTTGCAGGGGACTGATTGAAATGTTATCCAGGGTCTTTGACATGTTGCATTTGGCGTTGGATGCTTTTTTGGCTGTGGCTTGATCTTGTTGTGTCACATGTCCATTGTGAGAGTGTGTGACTCCATTGGCTGCCCCGGGGGTGTGTGCTTGTGTGAGGGGTGAGTGATCATCACTCAGCCCGACGCTGTTCAACATCCACATGGCCCCCCTCACACAAGTGGCCCGCCACCACAACCTCAAAGACATCTCCTACGCAGACGACACCCAGCTAATTCTCTCCCTCACCAAGGACCCTCACACCGCCAAGACAAACATCCACGAGGGTCTGAGGGCCATCGCTGACTGGATGCGGAGCGGCCATCTGAAACTGAACTCGGACAAGACGGAGGTCCTCATCCTGGGACCCACACCCTCACCCTGGGACGACTCCTGGTGGCCGATCGCTCTGGGGACATCACCGACACCCACCAAACACGCACGTAACCTAGGATTGATCCTCGTATCCTCCCTCTCCATATCCAAGCAGGTCAATGGCATCTCCTCCTCCTGCTACGACACCCTATGCACGCTCCACCGGATCTACTGGTGGATCCCGACTTAAACAACTAGAACAGTGACACAGGCCCTCGTCACCAGCTGACTGGACTATGCCACTGCACTCTACGCAGGACTCCCATCCACACCCCAACGGCCACATCACCCCCCTCCTGAGAGACCTGCACTGGGTCCACATCGACAAGAGGATCACCTGTAGGCTCCTCAGCAACGCACACAAGGCACTCCACACCGCCGGACAAGCCTACCTGCACATCAGACTCAGCTTCGACATCCCCACCCGCCAGCTCCGCTCTGGCATCCTCGCCCTCGCAGCTGTCCCCCGCATCTAACGTATACCCGCCTGCAGCAGATCCTTCTCCTACCACGCCGCCAAGACCTGGAAGACCCTCCCAACCCACCTACGACTGACCCAAGACCTACTTGCCTTCAGGAGACTCCTCAAGACCTGCCTCTTCGGGCATTGGTGGAACCCCCCACCCTCTGCGCCTTGAGACCCTGACAGGTAAATTGCGTGCCTTACAAGTGCCCTGATCGATTGTTGATTGGTTGACGCTGCCTGCTGGTCGGTGTGGTGTGATTCGGCTGTGGGTCTCCCAGGTGAGGTATCTGTCCCACCATGGTGCATGCTGCCATGTCAGTGTGTGTGAGTTCCTGCCCTAGATTTCTGAGCTTGTTGTGTTTGTGTTTGAGTTTGCAGTTGTCAAAGGAGGGCCTTGTGCTGCCTACAGCAGGGCCAAGTGTCAGCTACCTTGTCAGTACTTTGCCAGTCCCTGTGCATTGCGCATGGTGCATGGGTATGTCCCTGGGCCATATGGGCTGAGGGCAATGGTGTCTGTTTCTGAGTTGTACAATATGTTTAGTGATCCCCACCCTCCCAGCATCCCGGACATCCTGTCTTGAGTTTGTGGTTTGTGTAGGCTGGGACATGGCATGGCCTTGCTTTGTGAATGGGGCATACTCATCTTTGTGGCCGGAGCGTTGTTTAGAGTGTGGTTGTGTCAGGTGAGGGCTTGGGGATAGGTGAGTGCATTTGTTGTAGTTGGGGTGTGGATGCCATTCCCCCATGTTACGTGAGTTGTTCGTGTACTCACCAGGCTCTCGAACTCATTGGACTCCGTGTACTCCCACCGGCGAAAGCAGGGCCATCACCTTCTCCTCCCAAGGATGGTAATGTACCGCTCTGCGGGGAAGCCCACCTCCTGTGATGTTACTCTGGGCGTATTCCTCGTTCATTTTGCGCTTGACTGCCCTGCGCAGATCGTACCACCTGGCTTGACATTCATTCCTGCTCCTTCTGATGGGCGCAACAGCATTCACCCGATCGACGATCCTCTGCCACAGGCTAGTTTTTTGGGATATGCTGGTCTGTCTGACCAATGTTCCAAAGAGCTGTGGCTCGACTCTGATGATTTTGTTGACAAAGATGTCCAGCTCCTCCCTTGTGAACTTTGGATTCTTGTCTGTGGGCATGGTGTGGGGTGTGGGGTGTGGGTGTGGATGGTTGTGGGTGTGTGGTTGTGAATGTGTAGGTGTTTGTGTATGTGTAGAGGGGGGCTGTGTGAAGGAGGTTGTGTGAAGGTGTGTAGGCTAAGGTGTATGGGTGCAGTTGTTTGTGTGTGATGTCTGTCAGCAGTGGGTCTGTTGCAAAGGCTCATGGTTTGTGATTGTGGGCCCTTTTTATTGGTCCATTTGTGGGTGTGGCTGTGTTTGAACTTTTGGTGGGTGTGTTATAAGAGGTGGTTGTGAGTTTGGGCCGCTGTTTGACTGTTTGGATGTTCCAGGTCAGTCTTTTAGTTGTTTTTTGTCCTGTAGACGTATTTTGTGGTGTTGTGCGAGTCGAATTGACGGTCCTTGTGCTGTTTTACAGTGTCCTGGTTCAGTACGAGTCTTTTTTGCGTATGTAAGGTGCGTCCATGGCTATGTTGTTGTACAGTGATCACATGTGCAATGGTGTTGCACGACTCGTACATACGCGATGCTGGGGTACGGTGTTGGGGTACGGTGCGTCCAAGTACGGGGCTGGGGTGGGGGGTACGGGCCATACATACGCGGGTGCTGTGGTGGGGGGTACGGCGCTTACATACGCGTGTGCTGGGGTAAGGCGCATACATGCGCGGGTGCTGTGGTGGGGGGTACGGTGCGGACATACGCAGGAGCTGGGGTACGGCGCGTACATACGTGGGTGCTGGGATGGGAGGGTACGGCGCAGACATATGCGAGTGCTGGGGTATGGCGCGTACATACGTGGGTGCTGGGGTGGGGGGGTACGACCCGTACATACGCGGGTGCTGTGGTGGGGGTACGGCGCGTACATATGCGGGTGCTGTGGTGGGGGTACGGCGCTTACATAGGCGGGTGCTGGGGTACGGTGCATACATGCACGGGTGCTGGGGTAGGGGGGTACGACCCATACATACGCGGGTGCTGGGGTACGGCGCGTACAGGCGCGGGTGCTGAGGTGGGGGGGTCCGGCGCGTACATACACAGGTGCTGGGGTACGGCGCGTACATGCACGGGTGGGGTGGGGGTCCGTACGACTCGTACCCCGGACCCAAGTGTACCCGGGGTAGTGGTCGTACAAAGTTCGCTCCGTACGGGACGTTTTCCATACGCTTGTGTATTCGGGACGCCGGTACAGATCGGACTTGTGCGCTTCAGTTTTACGACTCGTACGTAAATGTGTCCGGGGACCTCTCGTAGACTTTTCCCGAAGCAATTCGTATGTATTTTTACAGTACAAATCATACTTCGCCGTTTGTACGGGACTTGTATGACTCATACGTAAAAAAATACGGATACGAGTCGTACAGGAACATTTTTTACCCGATCGGAATAGGCACCTATATAATTTATAGAAATACAAAATTAAGATTACAACACTAAAACTTATAATTATAAATAAAATAATATTGAAAATAATTGACCAATCAAAAACATTATAATATATATGTATTTAAAACTTTTCCCAACCTCCTACCCTAAAACCCCAACACCCACAAAACAAATAAAAATAATACTAGAAGAAAATAAAAATTGAAAAGTTCATAATAAATTAGAAATAATAATACAAAAATGTATTATTTCACAAAATATTAAAACATAAATAGATGAGAATAGACGTTGAAAACAATTCAGAAATCAACATAATTAATAATCTAAATAACCAACTAACAGTTAAAACAATGAATGCCCATTATTTTAATATTATCTATTCAATCACTTTTAAATAAATTAATTAAAAACAATAATCAAATTACAGTGACTACATTATTTATAAACAGTTATAAAATGAACAATCAACAAATATATTAAAAATAAAATTTTAAAACATTAAATATTTTACGAAATCATAAATGAAATAAACTATACTAAAAAATAATAATAGGCACATACAACTACCTGGAGGAACTGTGGCAACCAGAACATGTATGAAACATGGATGTCGCATGAAACAGCATTAACATTGTCTCTCTCTCACACACAGGGCAACGTCATGGATCTCCCCCCAACACTGGGGGGGAACAATCACAGGCCCAGGCTCGGCAGGAAGATGATCCCACTGGCAGCGACGACTCTCAGCACTCTGTGGATGACCCCAACCAACCTGGACCCTCTGGTGCCCAAGCCCCTGCAGCACCTGCGTCAGGTACATCTGTGCCAACCACCACCCCCCATTCTTGCCACATCCCAGGAGACACCCAGGAGCCCTGCCCGCACAGAACAACTGAGCCAGTCTGACTTGGAGGGACAAGGTTCTCCGGCCACCCAGGAGGAGGCAGACAACCCTGCAAATGCCATCCCTCAGGGGTCCCGTAGACCCGATGTGCCCACAACGGCAGGCCAGGCTCGTGTGGGCAGGGGTGGTGGGAGTGGAGGCAGGCGGAGGCGCGAAACTGACCAGCCAGCTGAGGGAACCGGTATGTCACACATACGCCACATCTTGGAGACATACCGGCGTGACACCAGGGGCATCAGCCAGCTAGTGGGGACCCTCAACGAGATTAAGAACCAGCAGGCCGAGCAACACGCCAGTCAACAACAACACCAAGGACGGATGGAGGCAAGACTGGCTGAGCTCCTGGCGGTGCAAATGGACATAAGCCGTTCACTCCGTCGGATCGCCGACAACATGGGCAACCCTCCCTGTGCCACCAGGTGAAGACCTGCACCAGCCACAGGGAGGGAGGAGGAGGAGGATTCGTCCGACGGAGCGTCCCAAGCATCATCAAGGCCTGCATCTGAGGGTCCCGCAAGGAAGATGGGTCGTCCACGGAAAAGACCGTGAGAGGCACCGGACCATCCACATCTCCCAGGTCACCTGGCCTGGCACCTGGTCCTCATGCGCAACAGCAGCACCTCATCCAATGACATTCTCTGCCACATGGACTTGCTGGTCAGAGTCTGACCAATGATGACCAACACTGTGGTCTGGACTCTGATGACTCCAATTGACAAGGATGCCATCTCCCCCTGTGAACTTTGGATTCCATGCACACTGTATAGCACCTATTTGTCCACACTAAACAGGCCCCCCACCGAGAATAAATCTCATTTTCTACAATTACATGTTGCATTCATTTTGCATGAGTACACAAGCTACGTGTGGGGAAATGTCAAACTATGCATGAGTGTTGAACTAACTCCAGCCATCCATACCCTGGAATCTGAGTCTGGGACAGGACACACATGGGTCACAATGTATCATACTATACAGACATGGAGCACAATACTCAGCCGTGATGGCCTCAAGCTGCTGAGGGGGGGGGCATGCATTACTGTGAGGACAGACCAATTGGGAAGAGTATCCTGAAGGCGTAGAGGTCATGGCTCATGTGGATGTTGCCGGGGAGGGAGTAGCAGGTATATCTTGCCAGGTGGGAGTACTATGTCCTGCATGCTGGAGTACGGTGGATATGAAGAATGGTGGCCAGGGCAAGGTTGGATGCACAGAGTTGGCAATACGAGGTCTCGGATGACAGACGGCCAAGGTTGGTTTGGGGTCTGGGGTTGTGGCCTGCCTCCTGTGTGTGGGTGAGGAGTCTGAAGGTCATACTGCAGCACACAGGGATCCATTGCAGCTATCTCTGGTGGACGGTGATGTGGCTGGGGCGCGGGATGTTGAAGCTGAGGTGTGCACATGCAGCCTGGAGGTGGACTGGTTTCCCGGGAGTTAGGATGTACTTGCTCCGTAGAGGGCAGGGCAGTAGTTGACACGGCTGGTGTCGTGATGTTACTCTGGGCGTATTCCTCGTTCATTTTGCGCTTGACTGCCCTGCGCAGATCGTACCACCTGGCTTGACATTCATTCCTGGTCCTTCTGATGGGCGCAACAGCATTCACCCGATCGACGATCCTCTGCCACAGGCTAGTTTTTTGGGATATGCTGGTCTGTCTGACCAATGTTCCAAAGAGCTGTGGCTCGACTCTGATGATTTCGTTGACAAAGATGTCCAGCTCCTCCCTTGTGAACTTTGGATTCTTGTCTGTGGGCATGGTGTGGGCATGGTGTGGGGTGTGGGTGTGGATGGTTGTGGGTATGTGGGTGTGAATGTGTAGGTGTTTGTGTATGTGTAGAGGGGGTCTGTGTGAAGGAGGTTGTGTGAAGGTGTGTAGGTTAAGGTGTATGGGTGCAGTTGTTTGTGTGTGATGTCTGTCAGCAGTGGGTCTGTTGCAAAGGCTCATGGTTTGTGATTGTGGGCCCTTTTTATTGGTCCATTTGTGGGTGTGGCTGTGTTTGAACTTTTGGTGGGTGTGTTATAAGAGGTGGTTGTGAGTTTGGGCCTCTGTTTGACTGTTTGGATGTTCCAGGTCAGACTTTTAGTTGGTTTTTGTCCTGTAGACGTATTTTGTGGTGTTGTGCGAGTCGCATTGACAGTCCTTGTGCTGTTTTACAGTGTCCTGGTTCAGTACGAGTCTTTTTCGCGTATGTAAGGTGCGTCCATGGCTATGTTGTTGTACAGTGATCACATGTGCAATGGTGTTGCATGACTCGTACATGTGCGATGCTGGGGTACGGTGTTGGGGTACGGTGCGTCCAAGTACGGGGCTGGGGTGGGGGGTACGGGCCATACATACGCGGGTGCTGTGGTGGGGGGTACGGCGCTTACATACACGTGTGCTGGGGTAAGGCGCGTACATGCGCGGGTGCTGTGGTGGGGGGTACGGTGCGGACATACGCAGGTGCTGGGGTACGGCGCGTACATACATGGGTGCTGGGATGGGAGGGTACGGCGCAGACATATGCGAGTGCTGGGGTACGGCGAGTACATACGCGGGTGCTGTGGTGGGGGTACGGCACATACATACGCGGGTGCTGTGGTGGGGGTACGGCGCTTACATACGCGGGTGCTGGGGTACGGCGCATACATGCACGGGTGCTGGGGTAGGGGGGGTACAACCCATACATACGCGGGTGCTGGGGTACGGCGCGTACAGGCGCGGGTGCTGAGGTGGGGGGTCCGGCGCGTACATACACAGGTGCTGGGGTAAGGCGCGTACATGCACGGGTGGGGTGGGGGGTCCGTACGACTCGTACCCTGGACCCAAGTGTACCCGGGGTAGTAGTCGTACAAAGTTCGCTCCGTACGGGACGTTTTCCATACGCTTGTGTATTCGGGACGCCGGTACAGATCGGACTTGTGCGCTTCAGTTTTACGACTCGTACGTAAATGTGTCCGGGGACCTTTCGTAGACTTTTCCCGAAGCAATTCGTATGTATTTTTACAGTACGAATCGTACTTCGCCGTTTGTACGGGACTTGTACGACTCATACGTAAAAAAATACGGATACGAGTCGTACAGGAAAGATTTTTACCCGATCGGAATCGGCACCTATATAATTTATAGAAATACAAAATTAAGATTACAACACTAAAACTTATCATTATAAATAAAATAATATTGAAAACAATTGACCAATCAAAAACATTAGAATATATATGTATTTAAAACTTTTCCCAACCTCCTACCCTAAAACCCCAACACCCACAAAACAAATAAAAATAATACTAGAAGAAAATAAAAATTGAAAAGTTCATAATAAATTAGAAATAATAATACAAAAATTAATTATTTCACAAAATATTAAAACATAAATAGATGAGAATAGACGTTGAAAACAATTCAGAAATCAACATAATTAATAATCTAAATAACCAACTAACAGTTAAAACAATGAATGCCCATTATTTTAATATTATCTATTCAATCACTTTTAAATAAATTAATTAAAAATAATAATCAAATTACAGTGACTACATTATTTATAAACAGTTATAAAATGAACAATCAACAAATATATTAAAAATAAAATTTTAAAACATTAAGGGCCATATGTAGGTAAATTACATTTACCGATTCTTAAATACTGAATTTTACCGATTCGGTATTTATGAATCGGTAAATGTAATGTAGGTAAAAAAATACCGAATCGGTAAGTGTTGGTATTTTAGAATCGGTATTTACCGATTCGGTAATGGTAACTTGTTTCCCAGTGATTCCTATGGGCCAGGAGGCCCATAGGAATCAATGGGAAGCCAGTTACCATTACCGAATCGGTAAATACCGATTCGGTAATGGGGGGAGCACAATCAAGGGTGGCAGGGTGTCACAGTGACACCCTGTAGCACCCCTGATTCCTGCATGTGTGCACATGTGGCACACATACATGCCCTAAGGGCATGTATGTCTGCCACATTGCACACTTCTAAGGGCCAAATAATGCTTTTACTAAGACATCCGTCATTTACCACCAACTTTTAGTTGGTGGTAAATAACGAATCCACACTACACCCACACACTCCCCCTACATCTCATTTCAGGATTCGGTATTTACCGAATCGGTAAAATTACCGATTCGGTAATTTTACCGATTCGGTAAATTACCGAATCCTGAAATGATCCCCCTACATAGGAAAAGCCTAAATACCGGTCGGTAACGGTATATTTACCGAAAATCGGCCGTTACCGACCGGTATTAGGCTTCCTACATATGGCCCCAAATATTTTACGAAATCATAAATGAAATAAACTATACTAAAAAATAATTACACGTAATTGACAAATAATAATAACTTATAAATTAATCAAATTATAAAACCTAACACTATAAAAAAAAAAAATCCACAAAGAAAGACATTATTTACTTTAAAAAACGATATTCCTACCTGCAACATTCTGTCCCACAATATTGTTGACATCACAATATTTTTGACACAGTATTTTTGTCCAATTATATTTTTGCTGTGATATTAAGGTTATGCACCCAAATTGCCAAGTGGTATTGGCTAGTTCTTCCCATAAAACACATTTTGCTAGGTTTACCAAACCAAGATAGATCTAAGAGATGAAATTCGAAAGTTAAGGTAAGTTCTCGCCAAATATGATTTTCAGATACAGCACAGAATAAATAATAAACACAAACCTATATTATTATAGTACAACTGGGTGCTTTACTCTTCCATTAAGAACGGTATAAGAATAACAATTGTAAAGTGGCAGGAACGATTTAATGCCCTCCACCAAAAGAAAATCCTTATAAAATTAGGAATATTGGGCATTTATCCACCACGTGTTTTGTAAGTGTTTGAACGAAGTCCATATCAATGGGTTGTGTGAAGTGTGTAATATGGCATAGTATAAATGGTGTAAATATGAATTGTATTCATAAATGTCTGCTGCGTGTGAGTGCATTGTTTGCTTGACTGGTCTGAGTGTTAATAGTGAAACTGCAGTGAGTGTGTCTCTGTAGTCAGCTCTAATAGTGTGTATTATCATATCCAGTAGGTGTGAAGTGTGAGTGTGTGGCTGGTGATGCATGTAATAATTTTGCGTTTGGATGTTTACCAGACATGCCCCCCTCGTCATCGCACTCCCACCAATCAGGGGCGGCTCCTCCGTTATGGTGGAGGAGCTAGGTCCCAATGTTGGAACCAGTATGAAAACATGTCAAATAAAATGATAATAAAGCAATTTAAAAACTGCTTTATTATCATTTGATTTTACATGTAGGAGGGAGCCGCAGCCAAGGCTTGAGGGTGGGGCCATCAGCAGCAGGAGGAGTGGTGGGCACAGGGCATCAAGTGCGCATGTCGGTTTGGCCAGCAGTCTTAGAACAGCCAAACCAGCATGCGCTATTGGGTATCTCCAAGCAGTTGCTTGGAGATATCGGCAAGGCTCAAGAGCACAGACTTCCAGTCCCTGCTGTAGCATGAAAACAGCCCGCTATGCCCAATACCAGCGCTTCTCTCATGCTGGGTAATACCAGCATGAGAGCAGTGTCTGGATTGGTGAAGAGGAGTCTGTCAGCCTGTGTGTGCAGGTCCTGGGCATCGGGAGCTGAAGAGCGTGGCAAGCGGCAGGATGTACGTTTTTTGGTTTTTTTTTTTTTATCCCCCCCGTGTTGTCTCACCACTTTTCCATGCTAGCAGCCGCTACTGTCTGAATTCACAGTATATACAGTCCTACAGCCTCACAAAAATCCTCCCACACGTACAGTCTTAGTGCTAAAGAACCCCAGTGTCCAGTCCGTAGCTGTTTCTCCTAGTATACGTTAGAAGTGTGAACGTGATACCACCAGTGTCTTTTCGATGCTATAGGATTCAATGTAATGTTTGTAAGGCTAACGTCCTAGCATCAGTGACAGTTTTCACACCTTGATCTGCTCTGAAGCTCCAGCACTGTGACCTTTCTCCAGTGGTGCAACAGTATCGTGTCATTGGTGAATTGCTTCAGTGTACAGAACCTTTCTACGGATTTGACTAGATATCAGATTTAGCTTAACAAAAACCTTGACTCTGTTCTGGCTGTAAGGATCACACCTAGTCCCGCCCTCAGCGGCTTCATAAGGTTTGCTGGAAGGCTAGAGTATGAGCAAGGAAGATGCTTATAACAGATGTTTATTGTTGAACAACACCCATGGTATTGATATTATCAACCTCGAAAGGATGAAAGGCTGAGAGGACCTATAGGGGATTGAACCTATGTCCAACTGGTCCTACACAGGCTGTTAGAGTGGATGCATTACTCCACTGAGCCACCTGGACCTACCTGGAGTCTAAAAACCTGTTCACTTCCGTCTCCCATCCTCCACATGAAATGTTAACCCTCAAATTCAGATCTGACAGCCAAACAAAAATGTATTAATTGATTCTTCAGATTCCTCACTTCTTGAATATCACAAGGTGCGAGACTGGATCTGGAAATGTTGCACTGGCGTTCCAGCACCGGTAGGTGGCATTAGTTCCCTCTCAACGTTAGGTGCCGTGCGGATGTGATGTCACTGGAGCCATTTAGCGCCAGCCGGGGTCCCTGTGTCAGTTCTCTTTTTCCATAATCTTTGACACAAATCCGGACCTGCTTTCAATGAATTATTTCATAGAAAAAATTCTTTTAGTGATACTTAAGGATCATTCCCCCTAAAAATCCAGGCTTTAAATCCTGCCGCTCCTGGCATGGACAGATGACCCTTTTAGACCCCCTACTAAGTGTGTTCGAGGTGCTTGGGGCTGAAGCATGACTCCAAGTCATGTGATTAGTGCGGCCTCATGCAAACTATGGTGATTAAGGAGCTGGAGGTAAAAACTCATTAAGGGGCATGCACACGATGAGCGGCTAGATTAGCGTTGATTGCGTTCTGGGTCTTGATGGAAGTCGTGCTCTTTGAAGAAAAAATGGAAACACAAGCAGAGATGACGAGATGACTCCTCACCCAGACGCCATTCCTGGGGTTCTCTTCTTTCAATGGAGTGCTCTTCCAGGCAGGAGCTGGTGGATATCACCATGGAGGAAGGGCCCTTGCTGATCCCAGTCCCGGCCCATTTACGGCTCCAGCTCAGGCAGCCATCCCTGCTTGGAGGCCAGCGGCCTCTCCAGCCTACCCTGAATTTCCAGTGCTCAGTGCTGATACGGCACAATTCCTACATGCCATGATGCTGTTGTTTTGGGAATGCCTTTGTTCGCTCCGGTGCACGTCCAGGCCCATTGGAGCTGTTTGAGCACCCAACTAGGCTACTGCTAGCTGGAACTCCTCCAGCACTAGCCAGCCCCAATAACAAGCCACAGGGTTCACCTGCTGCACCGGCCAGAGCTGCTCCAACACCCAATACCTTGCCAGTAGTTCCCACTCCATCAACGGTGCCATCAGTGCCAGTGCTGCCATTTCCATCAGCTTCAGCCCCTACTCAAGGCCATTCACGGCAGAATAAAGCTATTTTTAATGCGGTGCAGAGGAAAGGTACTGCATCTATCAGAAGAGATGAGGCATGGGGAAGACAGCAAACCGAGGGCCTGCACTGAGAAAAATATGGTGGCAGAAAAGAACTTTTGTTGGGTCAGGCTCTGATCCAATGCAGTGTCCCAAGCTATTTCACAAAATGATCATGGTAGCAATGAGGCAGCCCACGTGCTCCCTTCCGTAGACTCGGACAATGCTGACGTTTTGATACTACAAAATGCCCTTAGGTTTGACACCTCACAAGAGTTGGAAATTGAGTGCTCTTCGGGGGCAGCACCCCTAGATATGGGCTCAGTTGTGGAAGTTCTGAGGATGGCTACAGAGATTCTTCAGTTACCCCATCTCACCACGGAGGCCAGGCAGAAAATACTGACTGAATTTTTGCAACCCGCTTCGGTGGCTTTTGAACTGTTTCTCCTATTCAATGAAGCTTCAATGAAGTTCATCAAAGTGGCGCTGGCTGACATGTACCCTGATGGTTAATAGACTCATTGCCCATCAATATATAGGCTGTCACCAGGAGATTATGATTTTGCCTATGCCCACCCTACACCAGAGATTTGGTCAAGTAAGCTCTTTCCGGCTCCAAGCATAACTCAAGAATATTTTACACAGCACCTCCAGACAGTCTAAGAAGTGAAAGGCCATGGGAAAAAACAGTGCTCCTGGTCAGGAGTCTGGTTCTGCAGTAAATGAACCACCCATGCCTTATCGCCAGGTACACCCATGCCCTCTGGGACATGGCAGCTAGGCATGGTAGCGCCCAGTCTACCAGACCACCTGAAGAACAATTTTTCTGAAGTGGTCAGAGATTGTCAGAACTTCTCTAGACATATCCTTAAAGCAAGCCTGGACATTGTGGATTTGGTGGCCAGGGCCATAGACTCCTTCATGCCTGCTTATTTTCCATGGGCTTCTCAAGTGACGTTGAAGCCACATTGATGGGACTGTAATTTGATGGCTCTCGTCTATTTGGCAATATAGCAGACTTATCCTTGGAACGGTTAAAGACTGGAGAGCGACTGCCTGATCTTTTGGCTCAGCATCTCCAGGCTGTGATTTCCACAAGCATTACAGGAAGTTTCAAGGCTACTTCAATTTCTTAGGCAATATAGAGGTGGAGCGCAAAGACAGACACACTTAGAAACCCTTGTTCTTCCCTGCAGTACATGGAAATCCAGTTTAATTTCTCCTTAAGGGAACATATGAAGCTGGTTGGAGGAAGGATATTGCCCTTTTTTCAGACCTTAATTGCTATTACGATGGACCATTGGGCCCAACAGATTATAGAAAAGGATTATGCCTATCCCGTCCATCAGACCCCTCTCCACATCTCTCCTACCCGGGAAACAGCATTTACAACGCAGATGGAACCACACGTGGCATTACTATGCAAGCATTACAATGCTTGCTTTTACCACGCAAATGCCTTTACCATGCATATTGCTTTAGCCCGCATGCCTTTACAATGATTTTCATTCAAAAGGCGGTAACTGCGTATGCGTGGTAAAGTAGTTAGCTCTCTAGATTCAGAGTGAATGTGCGGGGTGGGAGGTGTTGGAAACTTGGTGTAACTTCCTCCAATGAATTCCTGAGAATGGAAGGAGCAGGAAAGATTGGGACACGGCTTGGTGGGTAGGGCTGGGGGCTGGATTTTAGGGCTCAGGGCAGGGGGTCGGGGTAGTTTTTAGGGCTAGGGGCCAGTGTTAAGGCTCTGGGCGGGGGTTGGGGTGTTTTCAAGTACGGGGTCATTTTTAGGGCTGGGGGCTGGTTTCAGTGCGGGGTTGGGAGTTTTTAGGGCTGGGGTCGGTTTTAAGGGCCTAGGGCGGGGGCTGGGGTGTGATCTTTACCATGCAAATGCCTTTACCAATCACGCCTTTACAACGAAATTCGTTGTAAAGGCATGTGTGGTAAAGGCATGCATGGTAGGACGCGGTCATGGTAAAGACCGCTTCGTTAAGGCATGCGATATAATCACATGTGTTGTTCCGTCATTCAACCCTCCTCCCCAGTCCCTTAATCCAGAGGACCACTCTCAGATTTTCCATCAGGAGATTCTGAGTGTGCAGCACCTTTGCAAAAAGGGATCTGTGGAGTTGGTCCCAAAGCAGGAAATTAGGCAGGAGTGCTATGTGCTGTACTTCCTGGTTCCTAAGAAGGAGGTTGGTCTGCATCTAATGCTGGATCTCAGGGTCTTGAAATTTTACCTGTACAAGGAAATGTTCATGATTCTATCAGTAGCTCAGTTGCTTTTGATGATGGAAGCAGAAGAATGGATGGTGTATCTTGGCTTGCAGGACATTTACCAATCCTGTAATCGCGCTAGGGTACATGTGGTTCATTGTAGGCTCCACTCACTACCAGGTTCTGGGCCCCCTATTTGGATTTTCAATGGCATCCAGTATCCTCACAAAGGTAATAGCTGTGGTTGCAGCCCATCTTTGCAGGTTAGGGATCTAAAATGGCAGCTCAAGGCAAGCTGCTGCAACAGGTGTCAGAAAGCATCAGATTGGGCTTTTCCATCAGGTTGCCCAATTCGCACCTAAAGCCCTCTCAGTACCTCCTGTTCACAGGGGCAGTACTGGACACGACATCTTTAAGGATGTTCCCTCCTACCCAGAGGATCAGTACATCCCGGATTTTATTTGATGCTCGAGGAGGGAGCTCAAGTTCCAGCCCTCATGGTTCTTCACCTGGTAGGTGTGCTGGCTTCCTGCATCCTACTGATCAGCCACACACACACTCATGTATCCTAGATTCCTTGAGTATTGAGTATACTGCACAAGGACAGGGCATGGATCATGCTAACAACCCAAGACAGGCCAAGCAGAATGTGGTGCATAGACCTCCTGCGACTCTTTCTGTGTCCTCCGCTCCAGCTGCTGCTCATAGTGGCCCTCCTCTTGCAGCTGAAGGGGCAGGCTCTGCATCCCAACCTTCATGTTCAAGCCTGGAGACTGAGCAGGAACAGCTGGACTCCTTTCACCTGCTGCCAGTGTGTTTGACGTCAGGCTGTCGCCACTTCACCAAGTCAGATTACACCAGACAGTGAAACACTTTTGTTGTTGCAAATGAGAGTGTGGATCCTTTGAAGTCATGCCTTCCTGATGTTTTACAGTTTTCACTATTGTTGGCCCAGCAAGGTTGTGCAGTTGGCACAGTTAGATGTTATGTTACAGCTTTGTCAGTGTTCATTTGTCTCTCAGTTCAATTCCCCTATAATTGTGATATTTCTGAGGGGGCTAAACTACATGTCCCATCCTTCTCCATTTGTAATTCCTCAATAGGACCTTAATCTGGGTATGACATTCCTGGTGAGGAATATGTTTGAACCCTTATAAATGTGCCATACTTCCCTCACTTCATTCCTGGAAAGTAGAGAGCAACAGGTTTGGGTTGCCCCTTTTCGACTAGCAAACAGTTAGCTTGTGTGATGCCACAGGTCTCCCCCTTGAGTCCTACACTATTTAGTATTTATGTGTCCCCCTTAGCTAGGCTGATAAAATCACACAGCGTGGAAGTCATGTCATATGCCGATGATACCCAGCTGCTCCTCACTTTTCACCATACATACACAGATGCCTTTGTGGCTTTTAAATCTTATCTAGATGTCCTGCATTGGTTGTGTGAGAGCCATCTCGAATGCAACACAGAGAAAAATGTTTTTTTCCTCTGGTCAAGTGAAAAAGCACTGGTGTAATAACTCCTGGCCAAGTGATCCCCCCTCCACCCCCCCTTCAGCTCCAACCACAATTGCTAAGAACTTGGGTATAAAGTTGGATAATATTGTGTCGTTCCAGCCCAGATTCTTGCTACAGTTGGGACCTGTTTTGCCTTGCTGCGCTCAATATGAATGTTTGTCAGTCTCCTCGAGTGTGCAACCCGTAAAATAGTTGTCCATGCTTTCATAACCTCAAGGTTAGATTGTTCTTACATTCTGTATCACAATTTCCCCCCGAAAAATGGATCAGAAAACTTCAAGAGATACCAAATGCGCCCGCTCGCCTCATTTTGGAGATTCTTAAGTGAAAACTGCATTACTTTCCAATTAAAAAAACAGCATTCTCTTCAGGGCTCTTGGCCCTAGGTATCTTATGGACGTGATTGCCTGTAACCAGCCAACCAAAAACCTTAAGACTGCGTCTGCCTTGTTAGTCACTAGACCTAGGTTTTGCCGGGTCAGGCAGGGAGATCGAACCTTCTCGATTCTTGCAAGTAATTAATTAAATAGGCTTTCTCGGACTCTCCAAGCTAATGCTGTTGAACAGCAATTTAGAAAAGCTCTTATAACCCACTTATTATCATCACAATAGCTACCTGGAGTGCTACCTTCTGTTCAGCTGCTACAGCAGAGGTACACTCGTCAGAAGTAGCTGTGTGCTCTATAAGCTCATTCATTAATTCATTCACATGCTGTGTGTCGTTCTACCTGTTTCTTCCCGGACAAGCTGGTTCTGAGAACAAAATGGCTTTCCTGCTCAAGGTGGTTACCAATTTCACAAGGGGCTGTCTTTTACACTTTCACGCTTTCCCTCTGCCCCCAAGAAAGATGATGAGAGTTTACCTCACCTAGAACCTTGTAGGACAGTCAACTTCTTTACAGATCAGAAAACAGTTCAGATCTGACATCCTGCTCTTTGTTGGATACATGGGCAACAAGAAGCTCACTGTAGTCCTCTGCACTAAGACTGGTTATACTCCTGCCAAGAAGGAACCACTAGAAAGAATTTGCACCCATTCCGCCATAGCGAAAGCACCAACCGCAGCACTGGGTAGGGGAGTTCCTTTGGCAGGGATTTGTTGTACAGCAACACATCTTTTAACACATTTACAAAGCTTTATTGCATGGATTTGGTAGTAAGAAGGAATGTTTTCCTTGTTTGGTACTGCTATGGTATTTATTCAAAAGGTGAGGAATCAGCAGGTGAGAGTATCCATCAGAAGAAAAAATTAATTATCTTTGGTAATTATGTTTTTGGTGGATGCTCTTTCTATCTGCAGATTCCTCACGGCTCCTGCTCATCTTCCCATTTTTAAGAATGGTCTCGAGAATCTGGTATTTAATAAGGTTCCAGTTTAGTACTAGTGCACCCCCTACTCATGTTTGATCTAAGCTGTCTTCATCTCTGCATCTAAAGACTTGGAAAAATGGACGAGGAGCTATGGCATGGGCGCTGGGATGATGCAATGTGGCTCCAGTGTCATCACATCCTTGCTGAACCTGACATGAGGGCTATTGCAAAAATGTCAAGATTCAGTCTGGCACCTGGTGATATTCAAGAGGTGGGGAATAAGCAGGTAGACTATCCACAAGAAAGGTTGTTACCAAAGGTTAGTAATCGTTGTATCTTATAATGTTGCAAATATCAGTTATCTGAATTATTTTATGTACAGTGGCCTTGAAAACATAAAATAAATGAACCTCAGACGAGAGGCCTGTGAGCATCTATCAACTTAAGCATGCGCTTCTCTACTGATATTATCGCTGTCTTTCTCAGCTGATTTGACACCTCTTTGAAGCATGCCAGTGGTCTGAGGGTGGGCAGTTTTGAGCAGGTCTGGATCAAACACCACAACCGAGCTACACAACTGCGAAGGTGAAATGTACATGGGAAACACTTATGTCCTCTGACTGAATTGTATTGCACAATCTATTAGTGTTGGTGCTATGCATTCATTTCTATCTGTAAATTATGAGCAGTAATAAAAACACTGACATTCGTCTTGACCAGTCTTGTAACAACGAGCTGGGGAAATAAGCTCCTTGAATTGTGAGGTTGAGGGGCTGTGGCCAGGTGCACGCCCCCGCATTGCTAAGAAGAGGCGATGCATACTAAAGCAACGGGTGAACACCACCTGCTCTAGTGTGCCACGATGGTTGTGTTGAGTAGCACGGGTGCTGAGTGCTCAGCCTTCATCCTTCGGATGTAGGGCCCATTTAGGAATAACGACCTACTTTTCGGGGAAATATGCAAACGAATCTGTGATGAACAACGTGTCCATCGCAGATATACGACTATAGTTTTGTGAATCCTGAAAACTCCTTATGAAAGCCACCTTATATCTGGCCATACCACTAGTGAGCACCAAATATGTGATCTGAGTATAAAACATGCCTGAGTGCACAGTGTGCGATCCGTCAGTGGCATCCTGGATTACAGGCTCGCAGTCCTCGGCTGGGCTCCGGAAACCCATCTCCGTGGACGCAGTCGTTCTCCTCGCCAGCTCCCGCTGCCCTGTAAAGCATCGGCCTTGCTCTGCAGTCTTTGCTGACGAGTATAAACTGCACCTTCTGTCGCCTGAGTAACAGGGCCAGGTGGCGGTGTTAAGCTCGCGCCACGCAGCCTGTTCCAAAGGTCACGAGCTACGTGAAGAGAATCACCTACGCGCACCGACGTGACACAACCTGGAGGAAAAGTGGAGGGTGTTTTATCTATAACTGGAAGATTACCAGGAAGCCGAGAAAAGCGGTTTATGAAAGCTGCTTGGGAAGTTCAGCGCCTAAGGTCCACAGGCAGCACTGCCATGCAGCACCCGCAGCCAGGGCAGGAAGCAGGCAATGCGGTGCCCAGAGCAAATTGCTGAAACGGGGCTGAGTATGAGAAGAAAAAGCATGTTGATGCTAATTAAATTCAACTAGTTTTATTGCTTAATAATCCAGGTACTAAATCCACTGAGCGCCCTGAGGCCCCCAATGAGCTCTTGTAGCAATGGGACTGAACTCCCGCAGATGGTCGCATTACCTGCTCAGTTGCTTCAATGTGGCTTGCTCATTTGTCTCTGTTTTCCCCTGGTGCCTTTCTCCTCCATATACCCTGTGTTTTTCTTTCGACTCTATACCCATTGAGTGCTGACCTGTCTTGTGACTTTTACATTAAGAGTTCCTTTTGTACCTCTATTAAACGTATTTATGTATTCACATAACCTGTAGAGCGCTCTGATACCCTCGGGTATAGCGCTATATAAAACTCAAATAAATAAATAATAAATAAAAAAATAAATACATTTCAATGAGCTCCTGTAGGCATCCCATAGAGTTCCAACAGGGAACAAATAGAGATCCTGCAGGCAACCTACTGAGCTCTTAGTGGCATCTCACTCAGCTCAGAAAAGTACCAGTTAAGTTCCTACAGGCACTTTGATGACGTCCTAAAGGCACCCAAGCAAGCTCTTGGTGGCTGCCACCGAGATGGTCAAGGGGCCCATTTGGTAGCTTTTCTATGAGCAAACTGAAGCAAACACTAAGGGCCTCAATTATGAGTAATTGTCGTAGGGCAGCGCCACAAGTCTTCTTGCTGCGCTGCTCCTCGCCAATGTGAACAATGCAGCCCACATGGAAAGAGGAAAAAACGAGGAGGAATAAAAATATTTCTCCTTCTTACCCCTGCTCTGGGGAGGCGTACGGTTTTGGCGCTGCCCCAGGTTTATGTGATTAAGTAAATCTGTGGCAGTGTCACAATCTAAGGGTGTTGTGTGAGAAAACTCAACACCCATGGAAATACCTCCTTGACGCAGAGTAAGGCAAGGCAGTGACTGCGCTGTTTTGTCTTACTCCATATCTATGAGGCCATGCAGAGTGGCTTTGCATCGCCTCATAGATATGATGGAGAGGCTTGCGCCCCTGTAGCGTATAAAAAAGTGCTCCGCCGGCGGCGCATGCCTCTCATATATAAGCCCCAATGGGGTTTATTTACAGGTCCCTTGTGGTGCTTGTGCTTCCTTTTTTTTGATGCTCCAGCGGCACAGAGTGCAACCCCATATCTACTAGGTCATGCTAAGCCACTTTGCGTGGCTTTTCATGGCCTCGTAGATATACTGTAAGGCAAAACAGCACAAGTTGCTGCGTTTCCTTACACTGAATCAGGGGGGTGTTCCATGGGTGTTGTGGTGGGTGTTCCCATGCAAAACCATGGTTTTTGACGCATTCCCAGATTTACAAGGATCTGTGAACCTGGAATGCATCTAAACCTTACGCCTCCCCACAGCAGGCGTAACTAGGAGAAATATTTTAAGTTCTCCTAGTTTTTTCCCTCTTTCCAGGTGTGCTGCATTGCAGCACACGTAGAAAGAAGAAAATACCTCCATGGATTGGTTTTGTGCAGGAAGGTGGCCTACCAACAACCCAGACACCCTTTCACCATGGTGCAAGGGTGCATGCGTTGGCGCTAGGCTCCATATTGTGCCCAAACTGAAAGGACAGGAATGCGCAGTATCTTGTAAGTATGGTGCATTCCTGCCCTTTCGATTTGGCATCAGGCAGCACAGCAAAAACACTTGCGGTGCTGCCCCACGTCAAATTGTTGTAAATGAGACCCTAAGCTCCTATAGACACTAAAATGAAGTACTATAAGCACCCAGCCAAACTCCTGCCATGACTCTGCGGCCTGCCTGTGAGCACCCACTGCCATGAGCTCTTTCACATACCCTGATCAGCACCAGTCGACACCCCACTTGTTGAGCGTGTACCCCATTGAGCTACAGGCACTAATTGACCATCTCGAGACATTTAATGGAGCCCTGCAGGCAGTGCAGCGTGCTCCTGCAGGCATCCTCATAGATTCGGTAGACATCCAACTAGTAGTTTCTATACCAACACAACATTAATATGCTGCACGGACCCCACTGATCTCTCATAGCATGCCAGTGAGTCGTGGGTATATGTTCCACTCCTGAACGGACCAATCAGTACACATGCAGGGTAAAATCTCAGCTTCTACAGGGATCTAACTGAGCTCCTGTAGGCACAGGACTGAGTTCCTGCATCTACAAGCACATTACAGAGATTCTGACAAGTACATTACAGAGATTCCTATTTATTTATTTATTTAATGCATTTTTATATAGCGCGGACTTTACCCGAAGGTGTCAGAGCGCTTCACAATAGGAACAGTAATGATACATAAGGAGAAAAATTATAAGTGAGCATGTTCCAAAAGCAAACGTTACGTTACATGAGGCAATAGTGACAATTGTGCAAGTATCAAGAGCAAACAAAATACAAGAGGTAGCAAACGATACGTTACAAAAGGAAAAAGTGACGTGTGCAGGTTGCAAGGACATACAAAGTACACGTAGAGGTAAAAAATTGCAATAAATGGCAGACACTCAAAACACTAAAACAAAAGTTACGTTACAGGAGGCAGTGGTGGCCGTTGTGCATGTATCAAAAGCAAACAAAATACAAGAGGTAGCAAACGCTACGTTACAAAAGGAAAGGTGACGTGTATAAGCACCTTGCTGAGTTCCTTCCTGGTACATCTGAGCTGCTGCCTTTGCAAGTATCTAACTGAACTTAGCTTGGGACACTTACATCTTCTGCAGATTCCTTTCTCTTCTCATTTTCCCTTCTCTCCTGTCACACCATTGTCTGTGCTCGCGCTCTAACCTGCTTTTCTGTTTCGCGCAGTTTACCTTCTCTTTTGGTTCTTCTTTTCTTTTCTCCTCTCTATCTTTGTTTTTTCACTTTTTTGCACCTATGTATTTTATCCATTCATGATTTCAATTTTGTTTACTCTTTATTCTTCTCCATCTTTCTTTATCTCCCTGGTGCATTCATTTTTCTGTGTTGACTTCAGCTGTCAAATGTAAAGCCATTCACGGTCCTCAACAAAAAAGAAAAAATATAAATCCATAGAGAAATGCTGAATCTTCTCACCAGCAATTTCCTGAACGAACAAATAAATTGTCACTGTATCTTTCAAAGATTGTAAAACCAAGAGGGCCAAGAGAAAGTCATAAACAGAATTGGGTTGAAAAATACTGCATCTAGCTAACCGCAGCTGATTTGCAACATGCAGATTACCTATAACCCCATAAAAACGCCACTACGTGGGAAATGGAATAAAGGGACGTGAAATGTTTTTATAGTATGAATGTTGATGAGGAAGTTGCATGGATCCATCTCAGACAGACTAGTCAATTATTGGTCTCATACGCCCCGAAACGTGGTTGAAGCCAGAGCGACACCCTTCAGTGTGGGGTGAAGCTCTCCCACAGGATGGAAGTATGATGTTGAACTAGAGCGGAAACAATAGCATTGTATTTCTCTGGTACAAATATGAACAACCCTGACCAATTTCTGCTGTACACTCAGTTTGCTTTTTCATGACTTTTTTACAGTCTTTATTTTAACTTTTGTGTGGCATGCTTGCAAGGGAATGAGTGCCAAATAAAATAAACACACGTTTTCTCAATTTCATGTCTACTTTCCCCATCGCTCATTTTTCTCTAATTTTCTAAATCGTATTTTAAATCCTTCACCTCATCTCATACTTTCTAACACTTCCTTATTGATGTTTTGGCATCAACCACTCTATGTTTCTTGGCACCTCTTTCTTCTTTCTTCCTTTTTCTTCTTTTTGTACATTCTTTTTCTCTCTCCATTTCTTGTTTATTTCTTCCTTTAGCTCCTTTAATACGTCATGAGAACTCTGTCCGTCATTCCCCCAATCAGTCCTACAACTCCTTTTACAAGTCTTCATTCTCCCATTATTTCGATCCCCTCTCTCAATTCGCCTTTCTTTCAGCCTGTATGTTTAACTTCAGTCATACAACCCTTTCATTGATCCCCAGTCAGGCCTCAATCTTTCACTCTGTTGTCTTTTACTTTCTTTCGTTCTCGGTCCGTTTATGCGTTTTCCTGTGTTTCTTTCTTATGCTTTCCTTCTCTAGCCCATGTTTTTCTGTGATTCTCTCGGTTCCCCTCACACTTTCATGCTCTCTGCTATTTTTTCTCTCTCTTGCTTGATCCCACTCTTTCTCTTTTTATTATACCTCACCTATTTTTTTTTATCTCTGCAACTTGCTGTCTTTATGTCACATCCCCTCCAACATGCTAGTCTTTCACTGTGCTTTTATTTGCCCATCTGAGTCGCCCCTCTTTAGTTCCCCCTTCTTTGGTCTCTGCTGTGCTACTGATGATAAATCTAGAGACGGAACGCGCCTGACCCAGGGCCTCGAGGAGGGGCTGCCGAAGGAGGAGAGCTGCTGTTGTCTGTCCTGGTGTTTGAGCTTCTGGGCATCAAAGGCCGATGCAGGCCTGTCTGTGACGGTTGTGGTTGTAAGAAGACGTAACATCTGTAGTTGCTGCGCTCATTACCCCCGTGCGTCAACACGGTCCCCTAAAATAATTTTGAGGGACCATGGGTGTCCGCAGAAATTTTTCCAGGGTGGGGCTAACCTGGCAAATGAGGGGGCGTGGCTAATGTTAATCAATAGGGGCGGGACTAAAACAGCAGACAATCAGGATCGGGTAATGCTCAGGCCAAGCTGAAAAATATAAGCATTGGCATAGCCAATAGGTCTCGCCTTTGGGACCTTATAAGTATTTAGTTCTGCAGCAGGTCCCAAAGGCGAGACCTATTGGCTATGCCAATGCTTGTTGTTATATCTGGGCATGTTGAGATGCTAGGGGACTGGGTCTCGATGTCGGGTTGGGAGCACAGCAATGACCTACTCAATTTGAATGCTTAGGTAATGCAACCGGAGGGGTGAAATGAAAGGTTCACTACCAGGAATAACAGGAAGGTAGAAAGTTAGGCTGGTTAGAAAGGTAAGGAGGGGTAGAAGCAGGCATGGTGGTGAGGGGAGAAACAGATGCATGCTAGGAGAGCGCTGTGAGGGAGGGAGGCGAAATGGGAGGAGGCACTGAAAGGTGGGTCGGGTAAAGACCATAGTGAAGCAAACAGAAGGGTAGCGAGGGGTGAAGGGTAGACAAAGAAGTGAGGTGTAGAAGAAAAAGATTCAGGAGCAGAGACAGGTAAATCAAAGCTGGAGATGGGAGAATAACGCAGTCGTAGAACGTGAGAGGGCCAGGTAGAGAGAGAGAGAGGTGTGTCAGAGACAGGTAGAGACAGCTGAGGAAGAGGGAATAATAAAGACTGAGGTAGACAGGTGAGGTAGAGGGGTGCGTTGATATAAAGGAAGTGCAGAGATGAGTCAGAGAGATGTTACTGAAGAGGAAAAGAAGTAGAGGTATTGAGAAAGTAGTAAGGTACTAAAAGAAGTAAGGGGTGAACAGAGGTAGAACGAGTGGAAGGGGAGAGAACATGTAGAAGATGAATGGCAGGGTAAAGTGAGCGATCAGGCAGTGAGTGTGAGGAGTGGGATACAGAGGGATATGTTGTGGCAGTGAGCACGAGGTGTGGGGTACAGAGGGATATGTTGTGGTAGTGAGCGCGATGTGTGGGGTTCAGGGGGATATGAGGCAGTGAAACACAGGGTCGGGACATTCTGCCAGGCATGATAGGGTGTATACTGGCAGATAGATATGTTATTGACACGATGTGTACGTTTTAGTGGGATCTGAAATCCAGGCTATGCTGCAACCTCAATTTTTGACTTGGGAGGATAATGCATCGGCTCCCCCCCAGAACTTAATTCAGAAAACCCCTTGCTCTCAGACTACACAGTGTTAAAAGGAGGTCTTGGTGTCCAGACCTAACCACTCGTGCTTGTGGCGCACAGCTCAAACTGGCCATTGTCATTCTGTTTGTGATAATCAGCCACAGACAGAATGACAATGGGCGGGAGGGGCTGCGAGGAGGAGTGCGAGGCGCCCCATCAGGGAGTTGAGGCCTCTGGCCGGGAACAGCTCTGCAACCTGCAGGGCCCGGAATTAGGGACAAAAGGCGTCCGTAAAAGCAAGGGTGGCTGCAGGGGGGGCAAGGAGGGGCGCTCGGGGGGGGCAAGCGCCCATCCTTGCCCCCCCCCCCTGCGGACGCCCATGTGAGGGACCCTAAGTAATGGATAATTTATCACATTAACCGTCATGTACTCCAGGAGAACATTTTCCGCTATTAACGAGGAAGTGCGGTATCAGAAATCTGAGGAGGAAAACGTCCTCTGTGGCTTAGTGCTCCAAATGCACCTATAAATGAAGTGACCGCAGTACGAACATTAACAAAATGCCCTCCACGTGACCCTGACGTGTATCAGCGCCAGGATGCAGGGCAGAAGGAGTGGGGTTGGCGAAGGTTTAACATGTTTTTGCTGAGGTCCTGCAGACGCCGCAGTTTTAGGTTAATAGATGGAGGCACGAGAGAAAGCGTCCGTGGGGTGTCCCTCGGTTAAGGAGTGGAAGGCCTCCAGGTACCGGGGGCACAGAAACAGTCAGTACAACCGGAAAGCAGTTTAAAGCTGGAAATAGAAGAATTAAGTAAAATATCGAAAGGCAAGGTGGATGCCGTCTCCATCAGTCTAGGTAGATACTGTTCCGTGAGCAAGCGCCTATCAGCTGTTTGCAACCGGAAGACAACTGAGCTCCAAGATCGTCATGATTATAAAGCAACACATCTTGAAGATGAGTGGCAAAGGTTGACCTTCCTCGCTGATTCGTACCGAAGTCTATGCGTTTCCAGTGCCTTTCCATGATCCTCTCCTTTGTTTCTATAATGGGTTACCGTCTCAGACTTGATAAAGTTTGGAAACATCACTCCTTTTCCAGCCAAGGTGGATTCTACGAGTATAGATCCCTCACCTGGATGGGCTATATCTAGACCATTTCATAGTGGAAGGTTAATAGACCGGTCTGTGACGTACCTCATTACCAAGGATCTTAATGGTTCCCTCTCAGTCTCACTCTCTCTTCCTGAGTTGATATGCATGCATTATTTAAATGAGCCCATCCCAATAGAAGTACATGTCTGTGAAGAATCTTGGTAATGACAAGAGCTGTGGTCTGCTCCTAGGCTGAAGGCTGTAGGTATCTCTAGTCTTGTTTCTAAGGGTTGTGTTCTTCAATGCTTTCTCTTACCTTCTAGGCAGGTGTTCTATTCTGTAGCTCGGGCTAGGATTGAACGGACTTCGTGGCACTGGGGCGGAGCGTGTTAATTGCCTTGCACATTTAAGGTCTGGCCATGGTCCACTACACTGTTTCACTACAAGTCTACTTGACTTTGCTCCTCGTTGCCAGTTGGGGGTTTCTGCGTGGAATGCTTAGTCAGGGTTCAAGCAGAAATGTTCTTAGTATTGTATAGACAAGGCTTTTTGTTGTTCTCTATCTGCTGAGAATCCATACACTTTCCTTTTTGTTTAGCTCTGTTTTTGGACGGATATTCCCTTGGGAAGTTTACCTAGTTTATCGTCTATTTCTATTGTGACCTTTCCAATCCATTATGGCGATATGTTACCTTCTGTGCTTGCTCTGTTTCAATTTCCAGGTCATTTATATCTGACATAAAAGGGAACTGGTCAGTTTGCTGTGTGTCTCAACTGCGCTCTTCACTCATTGCTCTCTCCAATAGGTTTTCAGTTTTCTTCCTACTACTGCTACTTGGATTTTGGATGCCGCTTTTGATCTGCCTGTATTCTTAGGGGTTTCTTGATATTCCTTTTTTCCTGTCATCATTTTCATCCAACATCCAATAATCATTCTGGGCTCAGAAGTGGGACTAGGAGGCAGCAGGTGTAACAAGCACTCCATGTTTTTGCAGCATGTGTTTAGTCAAAACTTACTAATACTAAATTGGGTTCTGGATAACACAAATGTACTGTTTGTAAAATGTATTATGGGTCTTCAGTCCGGGCCTTTTTCAAGGTTGACAATCTTTGTTTATCAGTCTAGGGGGTTGATTATGAGTTAGGTGCAGTGGTAATTACTGCATGCAAGGGTAAATAGTGCATGAATTTAACAAATTGTCTGATCATGAGTGAAAAAAGGCATGTGATATTTAGCACGTCAGGTAAATACCTCATGGCTGTGGTCCACATAGTCTAATTAATGCATTTGCTGTTTCCTGCATGTGATATTTACCACATGCGATAAATATCACATGTGGTAAATAACACCAAATTACAAGTTGGAGAGGTCATTGAAAACCAGTGGAAAAAACCACCTTAAATACCTTCAGTGGTAAAAATTCTTGAAAGTGTAGGGAATAAAGAAAGGGTGTAAAACAATACAACAACCTAATACCAGTACAATAGTGCAAAAATACACAGCACATGCACTTTTTGATCTGGAAAAAAACAAAACCTCACACAGACCTGCACACAGGGCCAGACCTACATAAACAGCCATGGGCAAATGAAGCTGTCACAGGTTGATTGCAGAAGCTCACACCTCCATTCAGCAGTACACCGCAGCCTAGCCACTATATCCTGCTTTATCAGGTCCATGTTCAGCTACAACAAAGTGACACATTCACTGTGAAGTACATTCTAAAGGTATGTAGCACATGCTGGCTTTTGTCATTTGTTTCCCTCACCTTGTAATTGTGTAACCTAAGCGCTCCAACTAGTCTGTAATTCTTCTCCGTAGAATCTTACTAAGAAGACCCCAAATTGCCACAAGTTGAGCAAACTCGATACAAGCCACCAAGATATTTCACACGCTGAATAGCTGCGTGTTTCGACTTTTCAACTTCTTTGCACTAAACCAATGAGTTTACCCCTAAGTTTTGATTTATACCTTTTAGATCCAAACTGAGTTGGTGGTTTGTTACTCCTCTATGATCCACTCTGAAGAGGTAGGTTGTGTGCTTTAACAAATAGCACCTTTTTAATTTCAATTTTTAATGCCAATTGTTACAAAATCAACTCATAAAAATCTCCCATTTATCCCCCAGACTCCATCCCACAAGGTGATTTCTCTTTGTAATACATTGTGGGGTAAGTCCATGTACTACCGCTTTTGTTCTCCCAGTCAAATCTTATCAGTGGAGACTTCTTGGACATTGTTACATGGTGAGTTTGCTCCCCTACCATGCAGCTAATTTTCTGCATATTAGTCAGGATTAGTCACAATCCACCATTGACCCCCATTTTCTATCCAACAGTTTTGAATTCATATCTACCCCCTAACGCTCACTCTGTCGTGGGAGTGGTTAGCTGTAATTGGAATTGGTGAGTCTGTTCAGCCACATGACTAGATTATTTAATAATCACACAACCCAGTGATGGAATACACGTGACTCATATATGATTCACTTCCTCCTGGGCTGTCCTTCTTTGTTGTCTGCTTGTCCTGAGGAAGACCCGCCGTGACGCTCACCTATTTGCGCACACTCTAGGGACAAAACGTCAACGTTCATTATAGTCTATTTCCACCAGGTCCCCCAACCCCAAGAATTAAAAAACTTACTTAGGGTCCACCAGAGAGCATGTGTTAAAAATTGGAAAGGATAGACTTCATTTCAGCTGTTTTGTATATTGTGTACATATTTGTATGTCTCTTAACACATGTGTATAATTCCACTTAGTCACGTATGTCAACTTATTTCACTTTATTTTCATGTCACTGATATCATTTGATGATTATTTAATTTGACAGCCCTATAAGATTCATAGAGTAAAAAATTATCTTTATATCAAAAATCATTTTCTTCTACGCGTGTTCCATCCTGAAGTCTGTAAAGAAATGTATTAGACTCAATTTTGCATGATTAATATTGCTTAGGACTAAAGCAAGAGTTCTATCCGAAAAAAACCGTTTTCAGTTTGTTTTATGCGGAAGATGGCCACTGGTTAATCACGCTGTGCTAGCAGACGGTGCAATAGCCCACAAATCCGGCATAATCTGTGGCCCAACCGGCAGATCGCAGGTGATAGTGTGGCAGGGAAGAGGCGGTGAAATCGCGCTGTGAGCAAGCCCTGTGGGAAAGGTCCGAAAATCGAGTGCGAATGAGTCGCGGCCGGCGGCTCATGAAAACAAGATGGCGACCTCCTGAGACTGGTAGACGGAGGCCCTTTCGTTGAGCAGCTCATCTGCGGCGGTGAGTGACAGCGGCTCCAGACAGGCTCCCGCAGCTTTGCTGTTAGCGTTGGAGAGCTGCATTGAAGAGACGCGCGCTCCCCAGCGTGTGGGAGGCTAGATCTGTGTAAGGCTCTGGGAGGCACTGAAGGGCAGTGACTCTGCGGCCGGATCAATCAGCTCTCCGGTCCCCGACTGAGCGCGCGGTGATCCCAGCAGCAGTAGGCATAAATACTTCAGCACTGTGGCCTGAATGCGCCTTGAACATTTGACATTGCTGTGTTTTGGTGGCCCAGTGGGAGTTCGGTGGCGTGGTTCCCCTCACCCATCAGCACACACGTGGGCAGTGTCTCCCGATCCTGGGCAGTGAACAGTGCCCCTTGGTCCTAGCACCTCCTAGGGGCTTCAACCGCCTGATGTTGTGGTCATCCTGGCCTGTTGGGGTGCGTGGGGCACTGCCGCCTACGTATAGGAGGAGGGCCTCTTAGTTGCTGGCCCCAGTCTAGTGAGTCGGACCTGCGGCTTTGTGGCGGTGGTGGCGAACGGCGGAACGGCGGAACGGCATCCGGTGTAGCCGGGGAGGTCCCCTGGGGTGTCAGTGTTGGTGACTGTGGGGGCACCCTTGATCCCTGGGCACTACTCCAGGCAAATAACGGACTGCGCCATGGGCCACAATAGAATGCCGGGGCCTGGACAGGCCAACCAAATTGACAAGTACAACGTGGCCATGGGTCATGAAGAGGAGGCGACAGGAGGGGGCCCGCGGGGGAACACCGACGACCATAACCCAGACCCATCCTTGAGGGACATCATGAAAAACCATCAAGGAGCTGAAAGGCACCCTGGAGCTGAAGCTTGACTCCGTAACCGAGGAGGTGAACCTCCTGTGCGCAGACCTTCGCAAAATCTCCGAGAAGGTCCGCACGGCTTGAGGACCAGGAAGGGAGAGCCCGGCGCAACAACATTTGCGTGGTGGGGATGCCGGAGTAAATGGAGGGACCGTCAACAAACTTGTTCCTGGAGGACCTAATCTTAAACCACCTGAAGCCCAAAAATCTGTCAAACATTTTTTCAGTAGAACATGCCCATAGGGCTCTCGGGGGCAGGCCTCGTCCGGGGCCCCCCACGTACAATCATTGCTTGCATCCTGAACTTCAGGGATAGGGATGCTATCCTGCAAGCGGCACATATACATGGTGACCTCCGGCACGAAAATGCTATCATCTGTTTCTTCCCAGACTTTACACAGCATGTTCAACGCCAGAGGCGCTCCTTTGATGCTGTCAATAGATCTCTCCATGATCAAAATGTGAACTATATGATGCTCTTTCCAGCCAGGCTTAAAATTCTGGACAGAGGGAAAGCATACTTCTTTGATACGCCGGCGGATGCAAGCGACTGGCTGGAGGGCTGGCGAACTGTCTGTCGCAAAGGAGGGCAACACCGGTCCTGGACAGAACCGGGCCGCGAGGAGCTCGAACAAGAGACTGAGCGGTCATCCAATGAGCAGACGCAACGGACAGATAAGTGACCAGTGGGACACCCCCTAACTTGCTGAAACTGAACTGCATTCCTTTGTGGACGCGGTCTACGGGGTTGGTGGGCCCTGGGGGAAAGGGAGAACGTGACTTGATGCCTCTTGGCAAAGGGGGTCTGCAACTTTATACAGTCTGCCGCAGTACATGGCCCATCTATGCTTTCCTTTGTTGTCGAGGTGTGCAGGCGGGCCGCCTAAGTGGTTTGTAATGGTAGAGGGCCTTTGAACTTTATGTTACGGGCTTATAATCCCCGTCAGCAGACATAGACTACTTCACGCAGGAGGCTAGTCCATGGCTCCTCAGAAATGTTTCCTTCTGCATAGTTTGGGCGACAGGCACTCTGCATGTTTGGGAGGTGGGAGGTTGGGGACTCACCCAGCAGGGTTGCAGGAAGGGGGGAGTTGGGTTTATTGTTTATTTGGTTTGGGAGGGGATACATGCTCGAGACCTTGATATCCATCAGGAGTTGGAGGTTGACACAGAGAGTTTTCCACTGGCAAGGGCGCACTCCACTAAGATAGGCCTTACTCATAACCATGGGGGACCCAGCTAGTATGCAGATATGGACCTGGAATGTGAATGGTCTTGGGAAAAAGATCAAACGCACATTAGTTCTGCAGCATATTAAGAGGCACTCCCCAGACGTAGATCTGATCCAAGAATCGCACTTGCGGGGAGGTAGATGCAAGGCCTTAGACCGCTTTGGCTACACATTGATAGCCCATTCTGGGTTTACTTCAGGGGCCCGGGGGTGTGAATTCTGCTGCACAATACACTGCCCCTTGTCATAACAGAAGAAGAAGTAGAAATTCTTTATTGTATAGTTAATTAAAACCATTACAATATTCCAAAACATAAAATATATTTCCTTCACATACTATAACAGAATAAATATAAACAATTAGTACCGCATTTAAAATTTGATTTAAATTTACAAGATGTGTGTCTTGTTTTTGTAAAACAAGCAGGAATTGCTGAATTATGGTTGTAACCTATATTATTCTTTTGTTAAATTCTCAAAATAGGATAAAAATGTAATTAGTTGACAAATTAATTGTGTGTCCTTTGAGTCCAGACTTTTTAGTGTTGCTGATCTGCAGGTGCGGATACCTCTTTCATTGAACTTCCTCCTAAGCAAATCCCGGCGGTGGCATCCTAACACCGGGCAAATGCATATTAGATGTATAAAGTCCTGTGCTGATGCTCCACATAGGTTACAATCTTTTGGGCCAGGGGGCCTCCAGTTAGGTTGATCAGCATTGGAAGGCAATTTCCCCATGCGCAGCTCCAAGTACTTGGTTTGTAGGTGAGGGGGGAAAGCGAGGCCCAGGTATGCCGCTGGTTCAAACCTCGTGTAGGATTGTAAAACCATCCAGGTTGCTTTGTCTTCAATTAGTGAATGCGATTTTGCCGCTTTTTTCATAATCAGCTGGAATGATGTCAGGGGTAGTTTCCGTTGCCAGAGATCTGCCATCTTGGTTATTTTCAAAGAAGCATTTAGGTACTTCGCGTACTGTGATTTTCGTTCGTTTTGCAAGGCTTCCCAGAGTGCCAAGTTGATTTCTAGGTCACGATTTAGCCATATTTTGTACCAAAATGTAGTTGTCTCCTTTTGTGGAGTGTTTGGTGTAGTAATCCGAACTCTAGACGTACCTGAGCTGGTGAAGCATCACAGGGCAAGCAAAATAATCTTTTGTACACTCGTGTTTTAATTTTATCTAGAATTGGTGCACTGTTTCCATGATGGACCACGCTTCCGTAGGCAATAGTTAGTAGTAGTTTTGCTTTGATGACTGCAAGCAATGGAGTAAACAATGGGCCTTTTAACTGTTTTGATATACTGCAGAATGCAAACAGTAAAGCGGTTCCCTTTTTTTTTGTTGTTTCGTAATGCGTGGCAAATGAAAGCCTTCGGTCCAAGTATATCCCCAAGTATTTGTAGCTATCGACTACTTCCAACTTAGTGTTGTCGATTGTAAATTTTGGCTGTTTGGGCAGACAATGTGTTATAATCATGACATTCGTTTTTTTTTTGTGTAAATTCTTTTTATTGAACCAATTTGACTGACATACAGCAATTACACATTGGCAGGCGACTTCAGTTTCAATCAGTAACAGTTTCCACATTACAATACACGTTGCGAGCGTTGTTTCTTTGTGTTTAGGGGGCTTCACGACCCGCATCATCTGCTTGCCGACAGGGAGGGGAACATATATCACCTCTATATTGGTTCCAGGCTCCCCACACCTTACTCCATTTCCCGGGGCATCCCCTAGCTACAAACACCGATTTTTCCTTTAACATGCACCAATCTAAATCTTCCTTCCACCTCCTCAAGCGGGGAGTCTTCACCGCGCCCCACAGCTGCGCGATGTTCCTTTTGGCGATCATGAACGCCAACGTTGCCCACTGCTTAGTGTACGTATTAAGGTCAGTAGGCTCCCAAACATTCAGTAGGCAGCTCCGCGCCTCCAGCTGCATGTCGACCCCCAGTACTGTCCGCATGATGCGATGTATGACCCGCCAGTACGCCTCTATCCGTTGACAGCCCCACAATATATGCATGAAGGTCCCTGTGTCTCCACACCACGCCTGCAGTCTCCGCTTTCCGCCCTTCCCATGCGAACCAGCCCGGGTCCCGTTACATAAGTCCTATGCAATATTTTGAGCTGCACTAGTCTGAGCCTGGCCTGGGTTGCTACCACCGCCTCTTGCCAGTCCTCATCATCCAGTTCGAGGCCTTCACTGTTCCACTTGTCCTTAAGGATCCCTAGTGGATCCTCCATATTGTTAATTAATTTCCTACAAATAAGGGAAATAGTTTTCTCTGGGATCTGCCCGTCCAACACTCTGGCCTCCAGCGGGGAAGCCTCTGGTAGCGTCTCGTCCCTGGGGACCTTGCTAACAACGTGTGGCGGATCTCGAGATACCGGTAATATTCAGTGTCCATCATGCTATATTGTTTTTTAAGGGATGTAAACGGCAGTACCGTGCCCCCTCCCCACATGTCCTTGATCTGTGTGATCCCAATAAGATCCCACTTATCAAATCCCTTGGCTTTCCAGAGGCTCCCTAGCTTCTCAGAGTTCCATAACGGCGTGGCCAATGTGAGTTTACCATCCCATCCCAGATGTTTATTGACCACATGCCATACATGGACCGCGTGCGCGGTAGGGCCCGTCAAGGGGAACCCACCGGGCTTGGCGTAAAGAGCCCTAGTATAGTCTCCCCTCGGAAGCAGCCACCTATCCATAGCGTACCCGGGATCATCTGGGTGACAGTGTATCCCGTGATTAATCGCCGCCAGCTGGGATGCCCAATAGTATTTTTTGAGGTCAGGGAGACTAATACCCCCATCGTACCAATTTAGGGTCAGTTTTAAATACGCAATCTGGGGTCTGCCGTCCCAGGGTAATTTCCTCTGGAGACTCTCAATCTCTTTAATGTATGCCACCGGGACCAGATCCATCGTGTTCTGGAGAGAATACAGAAAACGAGGGAGGGCCATCATCTTAAAGAGGACCGACCTTCCCAACATGCAGAGAGGAAGGGACCTCCAGCGTGTGACGTCTGTTTGGAGTTTTTTCAGGGGTGGGTCCAGATTACGAGAAAAACGCAGCCTCTGATCCAGGGACACATAGATCCCGAGATACCGGAAGCCTTCCGAAGCAATCGTTATTGGGCAATTCTGCGGTATCGCGGGCGGGTCGCCCACCAGCACATAAATTACTGACTTGGACCAATTAACTGTAAAACCCGAGTACCTACCAAAAATAGTCAATATATCTAATAGGCAAATCAGTGATGCCCTAGGAGCAGCGATATAGAGTAGGATGTCGTCTGCATACAGGGAAATTTTATTCTCCCAGTTGTTAGTCCACCTCAATCCCCGGACAGACCGGTCCTGTCTAATCCATGCTGCCAGCGGTTCGAGAGCCAGCGCAAAGAGGAGTGGTGACAGGGAGCACCCCTGGGGAGTGCCCCTGCTCAGCGGGAAATCTCTGGACTTTCGGTTATTTACTATTACACGGGCCATCGGATCAGAATACAAAAGACGGATCCAACTCAGGAATTCCAGACCAAACACAAATTTTCCCAACACCGCGAACAAATAGGCCCATTCCACCATGTCAAATGCCATGGTGGCATCCAATGAAACCAGAGCCGCCGGTTCCTGTATAACAGATGCTCTACTCAGTACTCCATGTAGGCGGCGCAGGTTGAGGGCCGTATTCCGACGCGGCATAAAGCCTGATTGATCCGGGTGTACCAACGTATTGATTACCTTAATCAATCGCGTGGCCAACAGTTTTGCCAGGATTTTCGGCTCCACATTTAGGAGCGATATTGGCCTATATGATGCGCAATTCGCTCTGGGTTTGCCCTCTTTATGTATGACGACTATATTGGCCACTCGCTGGTCGTATGGAAGCATTCCTTTCTCCCTACTTTCCTCCAGCATTGCACAGATGTGGGGGGCTAGTTTATTAGCTGTCAACTTATACAACTCTATGGGGATACCGTTGGGACCCGTGGCTGTCCCCGACCGCACTCCTCTGATTGCCTGTGCCACTTCCTCATCTGTCAATGGGGACTCCATGTATGCCCCGTTCTCCTCCGAGAGTGTTGGCAGTCGGATGTCCCTAATCATAGCGCTATTGTCTTCCTCCGAATACATCCCAGAGGTACTATAGACCGAGCTGTAATAGTTAGCGAACGTGTCCGCTATGGCCTGCGGATCGGTAAGAGGAGGCGAGTCGTCCCCCTGTATCTCAGGTACCAGCCGTGAGGCCCACTCTCTCCTATCTAGCCACGCTATTAACTTCCCGGCCTTATCTCCCAGCTCATACACTTTGCTCTGGACCCTGTCGCATTGCGCCTGTGCTCTACTTTTGGCAATGTTATTGAATTCTTCCTGCCTCAATTTCAACCGGTGGAGGCCGTCAGGGGTGACCCCCTGGGCCATCTCCTCCTCCGACCTCAACACATCCTCCTCCGCTCTCATCAAATCCGCATGGCTATCCCTCTTTTTCCCCGCTATTAAAGAAACCACCTCTCCCCTAATTACCATTTTGTACGCATCCCACAGGGTCTGCGCAGAGTCGACCGTGCCCCCATTTTCCTGAAAGTAGTCGTCAGTGGCCTTGATAGTCTTCTTGCGGAGGGTAGGATCCTTCAGGTTTATTGGGGCTATCTTGCCTACAGTGATGCGTCCCACTCCCATCTGAAGCCAAACGGGGGAGTGGTCGGAGATACCCCGCCCCAGGTGGCGAATCTCTTGGATAGTGTGGGCCTGCGATGCTGGGACTAAAATGTAATCAATGCGCGACAGACTGCGATGCTCACTCGATACGTGAGTATACTGTGTCCCGTCAGGGTTGAACGCACGCCACCCATCCACCATCCCCATTGTCTCCAGAAAGTTCGACAGCCGCCTCTGGGAGGGTTGCAAGGCGCGCGGTGGATGCCTATATATGTCCCCGGCTACCACTGCGTTGAAGTCTCCCCCTAATATCAGGATACCCAGCGGGAATGTCAGAAAGATGGAGCTCAGATCTCTAAAGGTGTCTGCCTGCAACCCGGGTGGGACATATATGGAGATAAATGTAGCCGTCCTCCCTTCCCACTGACCCGAGATCCCAACATATCTGCCACGGACATCAGTCCATGAAGCCGTTATTGTTAAAGGGAAAGAGTTCTTAACTAGAATGCCCACCCCTCGGGATCCAGATGTGAATCCAGAGTGCGCCACCATTCTGTACCCCCTCCTGTGCAAGGCCATGCATTTATTCCCAACTAAATACGTTTCCTGGAGGAGGACTACATCCGGGGCGTGTCTCCTGACGAATTGGCTAACCATCCCCCCTTTTAGCTTATCCCCTAGCCCGTTCACATTCCAACTGAGGACTCCCAAACCCCGTTCATTACTCATCACAATACTGTTGCGGAAGTCGCCTACGCTCTGCCAACCAGTCTGACGTCGTCGAGTAACACAACACTACTAAAAATTCAAATGCAACATCATTCCCCCATTCCCCCCAACTTCCCCCCACCCTGCACCCCTGCTGACTGGGATCACCCATAACAAACTGGCAGAGTGCCTGTCACCCTAAACCCTATCGCTAACGATAACTAAATGTAGTACCAAGGAGGGAGCCCACCCACCGCCCCCAGGACCCCTACTTCTAGCGGAGTTGTGTCCTGAATGTCACTTAGCAGTCCATTGCTGCGATGCCATGCTGCCACTGGTTATGTCTCTTTCTGGGGTCCATGACCCCCATACCTGACCACGAGTATTGTGCCACCAAATCCGCTCGCAGCCTTCAGACCTCTTCCTGCATTTCTCCTTTCTCGTTGCTGCGGCGCCCTCCGTTTCCATGAACGTGTCAACTGTCGAACCAGTCTGCAGCCCCTTCGGGGGTATAAAAAAACCGCACCCCCCCGCTTTCCACTCGTAGACGCGCTGGGAACATCATGGCGTATTTGATCCCTTTGTCCTCGAGCTGCTTCTTGACTGAAAGGAAAGTCTTGCGTTGTTTCTGCACCAGCTGAGTGAAGTCCGGGAAAAAGGAGAGGGCGGCGTTTTCGTAGCGCAGAGGGGCCGATGCCCGGGCCGACTGCAGGATAGCGTCTCTGTCTCTAAAATTGAGGACTCGCGCAATCAGTGGGCAGGGGGGCTCTCCGTGCTTGGGCCGCCCACCCGGGATCCTGTGCGCCCTCTCGACAGTGAAGAATTTCCCAAGGCCTTTGGGCTTGAGGTGATTAAGAATCAAGTCTTCCACAAAGAGGTCCGGCGCGGGTCCCTCTGATTTCTCGGGCACCCCCAAAATGCGGACGTTATTCCTTCTAGACCTCCCTTCATACTCATCCAGCTTTCGTTCCGCCAGTTCACAGGAACCCCTGAGAGTTTGGACCTCTCGCTGGAGTTGCGACACATCGTCTAACAGGCTGTTTTAATATCCAGAGATTTGACTTTCTCGTTCACTTTGGTGAGGTCTGCCCGTATTAGGTTAACTTCTATGGAGACTGTGTCCAACTTATGCTCCAGGGACTCCAGCTTTTGTTCCAGGGAGGACTTGACCCCTCCTATGGTGGTCATTACATCCTGCAGGGTCAGCTCCGGAGAGGGGCTCACTGAATCTCTCCAGGCCTTCAGCGCCTGCCGCTGGTCCGGTGCGGGTCTTTAGGCTGCATATAGCGATCCAATTTGTTGGTCTGAATCTGTTTGTTCCCTTTATTAATTCTGGGCTGGGACTTCTCGGTCTCCACCCTGCTCCCCATCCCTCCGGCAGGTCACTATATGGTCCCGGCAGTGTTAGTGTCGGCCTCCTGCGGCCGGGGCGATCCCTCAGCAATAACGCACTCCCCCCAAAGCGCGGTTCTAATGTTACCAAAGCGCTCTCCGGTTTGCGCCTCCAGCCGAGAGAAACCGCATCACAGGTTCCGGCCATGCGCCGCGGCGTCCAACAGGTTTCAGCGCCCACTCTCCTGGACCGGGGCGCGAGGGTCTACCCAAAGGGCACCGCGGTCGGTCATCGTTCAGCAGCCCTCCCGCTCCACACTCCGAAGCAGTTCCCGCTCGGGGGGCGAGGGGGGGGAAGACCCACTGGCGCCCCTCACCTCCGCCTGTGTCTCCCGTTTTCTCGTTGCTGATGACTCCCCTGGATTGGCGGCTCCCAGTCCGAGTCTCCGGCCGTGTTTCTCCCCTCTGGTACCTCCACAGCGCTGCCGCTCCCTTCACGTGCTTCGCGGGCAGGCATGAGTACTTAGCCTACGGTGTCAGTGGGGGGCAGGTCCAGCTCTCTCTCGCCGATCACGGAGCGCCTGATTCCATGCGCCGACCGCGGCGTAGAGGTCCTCTCAGTGAGTCGCCAACGCCCCGGGCTCTCCGCACCCCCAGCAGCGTCCTCCGGCGTCGCCGGATTCACATCCCTGCCGCATCCAGGCGAAGACCGCAGCCCATGTATGTTGCGGGGGGAAAGGGGAAGCAATCACTAGCGCGCCCCCGGCCTCGAACTCTCGCCGAGGAATGGCGTCCTCCCGACCGGCGACTTCCGGTCTGCGCCGCCGCCTCCGCCTCTCTTCCTCACCGCCCCTTCACACTCCAGCTCCCGGCTCGGATTCTCGGCGCAGGCCCCGGCAAACGACGCCGAGTACTCAGCCATCCGGGAGGGCAGAGACACCGGGTTTTCTGGACTCGGCACCGCTTGTCTAGTAAGATCCGAACATAGGCAGTTCAGGGCAGGATCACATGCAGGATAGGTGGTCCCAGGGGCGGCGACCACGGAGCGCGGAGATCAAGCGGCCATCTTGCTCCGGCGCTTGGCTCCTCCTCCTGACATTCGTTTTTTTATATTTATTTCCATCAGGTTTGTTTTAGCGAATTCAGCTAAGTCATGGATTGATCGTTGCAGTCCGATTCTCGTCTGACTTAGAAGTACAACGTTATCTGCGTAGGACAGGTGTGTTAAAGGCAGTGTGCCCAGCCGTGGCGGGTGTGAATTATCCCCGTCTAGCCTTGATGTTAGATCGACCATGAATAAATTAAATAAGTGCGGGGCCAAGACACAGCCTTACTTTAGCCCTTCGTTGGTATGGATCTTCCTTGTGAGCCTCTGGCCATCAGCGATTTTTTGACCTGCATTCAGGTATCGGTGTAGAGATCCATGATTGGATTTAAAATTGAGTCTGGTAGACCCTGGTGCTTCAGTTTAGCTCATAATGTGTGTCGGGTAACACTGTCGAAGGCCGCCTTGAAGTCCACGAAGCATAGATGGAGTGCCTGTCGCTGTTGTAGACTTTTATTGGCTATTAGCCCTATTGCTAGTAGATTTGCAATTGTGCCCGTGCCACGTCGAAAGCCTGACTGGTTTATAGGGATTTTTTTATTCTCATCGGACCAATTTATCAAATCGGTTAAGATCAGAGATGCATAATATTTGGCCTCTGCATCTATCAATGCGATCAGGCGATAGTTTGCTGGATCTGTGCGCTCCCCGTCCTTATATATCGGATTGATAATCACGCCTCTCCAGCTTTCTGGGATACGACTGGTAGTGCCGATCAACTGGAACAGACCACAGAGCTTACTTGCCCAGTAGTTAGGATCTTGTTTGTAAATTGCCTGTGGCACACCGTTCGGACCTGGTGCACTATCAAGCCGACTTTTTCTTATGATTTGTAAAATTTCTACTTCAGAATGGGCGAAAGTAGATTGTGGTGTATCTTCTATTTGCTTTTCATGTGTAATAGTTGCAACAGAAGGCGGCTGATCCAAATTGTTTATCGAAAATGTGGAAATTAAGTGCTATACCAATGCTTGCTCGGCGACGCAGGTCATGTTTATGATTTCGGAGGTTCTGTTCATGGAATTCACCTGCCCACAAAAAGCTCTTGCGTCAGATTTCTTTGCATTATGTAATAATTTTGTCCAAAAGTTGTTTTCTTCAGTTTTGTTATCGATCCAAATTTGTTTTTTATATTTTATCTTTAAAAGACGTACCTCCTCCCATACTTTAGACCGTGGACTATGATATTGAGCCTTTCTAAGTGCATTTCTCAGGAGCTTTCTTAAGCTTCGTGATGTTTGACTGAGATGACTGTTGTTATCTGCACGGTTTTTATTTGTCTGTTTGGTGGACGCTCCTGCATCGGGTAGACTTGCCAAAAAAGTGGTCCATGTTTCTATAGTCATTTTGTTTTCTGACTCGAGGATTATCATTAGATTTTTAGCTTTTGAAGCTATATGCGCTAATGTGGTGCATGTCCACCTCAGACGCTTCAAATTGATTGTTGATATAACCCCCTCAATTACTGGAGCATCTGGGTGTTTAAAAGATGTTATTTTAAGTTCGATATGCTGAGCCGAATGATCACTATCGATGGAGCATTTGATTTGAAAACTATTTATTTGCCCTAGAAGAGGGAGGGTTACTATTGTGTAATCCAGGACTGAACTTGAACGGGGGCCAATATACGTACAGGTGGCAGGTTTATCCTGTTTTATCCTCCCGTTTAATGTACGTATGCCTAGATGTTCGAGGTCCCTTATAAATCGCTGGCCTACTTTGTCATTGCGGTTTTGGATGGGAAACAACTGCGTTTCTACAGCCCAGGTTTCGTTTGCTGCAATGATGTTATCTTCCTCTTCTTGAAGATGTAGTAGATTTGCATTGAAATCTCCCGTGAGGATTATCTCCCAAGTTGGCTGTTTGAAACGGAATTCCCCGATGGCGTCAGTAACTTTCTTGAAAAGATCTTTTTTTATCTTAGATTTCGGATGTGCATAGATGTTGATTAGGATGATGGTGCTTACCCCTGAGTGTGTGCCCAGTTCCATTTTTATTATTTGCATGGCTGAGGTTGTTAATGACAGCTGTGTTGACGAGATTTTTAATGCTGTAGAGATGTAAACGGCGAGGCCCCCCTTAGCTTGGCCGTATTGCTGTGTTCTTGTTGCATTCACGTGGGGACTTATCCTACCTGGAACCTCTACCGGGGCTGTCAGCCAGGTTTCTTGGAGCACAATTATTTCATAGCTATCCCAGGACTCTGTCTTTCCTTTGTCCTGTAGGATTCCTTTTGCTCCTGTGATGTGGAGAAGTGTGGCTCAATGATTAGAGTGGCAGACCCTGATGCAGAGGTTTTAGCCAGGGACCAGGGTTCAATTCCCCACCTCGGCGGGTCTTGGGCTAAAAAATTCCACGGACCTGATAATTCTCACCTTGGTGCCTATTCCAATCATGGAGTCCCACTCTGCAACTCTGGGCAATAGCTTGCTTAATCTCCACAATGGCCCCCACAACGCTAAGGATGCCTGGCCTCCACCTTGGGTGTGCCCAGGAGTGGACGCCTCACAGGGAAAGCCAGGATGGGTTCCACAGTGGTATTCGTACAAGCACCTTGAGACCCTTGCGGGTGAGTAGTGCGCTATACAAGTATCAAATTTACATTTCCAGGATAGGATTTTTATAGGGGAAAGCTCTATTTTGCCTGATGTACTATAGCTTCATTCCGGGAGTGGGCAACCTTAAGTTTATTTTTCTCTGTTGATGTGTGTTTATGCCATCTGCACCTTTGGCACCACGCAATACCGAGGGGACTATGTTTTTTGTTAAATTTTTTGTCTGGGTAGTGCTTGACTTTAGAAATGGAGACGGATAATGTTGTATTGCTGAGATGGTGAGTGATATTCCCCAGTCCTCAAATTTTGTAATTTCTTGTAAAATGTCTGTCACTATTTCTTCATTCCTCCATATTTGCTAAGGTGCCTTCATATCCTATGTTGTTTCCAAGATTAACAAATTCTATTGCTATTAAGTCTGCAGACGTTAAATGTTGTAATGTTGGGATTTCTGCCATTAGGCGTAAGATGTTTCCTCTGTTCAGGTAATCTTGAGGGCCCTGTGAATAATATTGTGGCGTAAATAGGATCCTATTTGTTAGGTTTGATTTATTCTCTTTTTTTTGCGTGTAAGAAGATAATGTCTGCTCGTTTGTTTGATTTCTCCCTGGCTCTTCGATGTCCCCGCAATTTGCGTCATTACACTGCCTTTTTGTGATAATCAGTCGCTGATCTTTCTTGCCGTTTTCTAAAGGCTGATCTATCTTTGAGATAACTTTTCTATCTCCTCTCTTGACGCTTCTCTTTACGCTGTTTTGGCCTCGCGAATAAGATGTTATCGGCTGACAGGGCCTTAAGTTTCTTTCCATTTCAGTTGTTTTGTTCCTATTTGCATTGTCACACTCCGTTTTTATGTCAACCAATAGCAGATCTTCCTTAATGTTTCCCAAACTCTGATCTATCTTCACAATGACTTGCCTATCTTGTTTGATGTCGCTATTGTAAACCTGTAAATTGGAGCTGGAGTTCCTGTAAGGGATGTCATTTTCTTGTGATTGGATGGTCAGTTTCTGGTCGAGGCTTGTTGTTCCTCTAACATTATTAGATTTATTTATCTTTTCCTTTGGGGATCCTTATCTGCACACCCCTGGTTTAGGATCTTTTTTGATTTTTCTGTTTGGAAGATCACCGTTTACTTGTGCAATCAAATTCTGTCTCTGTTGGAGCTTTGATGACTTAGCTGGTTGTTTTATTTTATTTCCAGTGCCCTCTTGTTGTCCCATTGTGCTCCCCTTGGGTTTATTTGTTGTGGATGAGTCAAGGTCACTACTCTCGAGGCTCCAATTGATACTTATCCCCTTGAGTGTATGTAATGTAGTTGAATCAAAGTCACTACACTCGAGGCTCCTATTTATCACCGCTAGACCATTTACTACCGGCGAAGCTTTGTTCGTTCTGTATGATGTTTCAGCAGATACTGACTGGTCTGATAGATTTTGTTCCTCTTCCTCATTTAGTTTTCGATCTTTCCCTGCTGTCAATTGTGATCTCTGTTTACCGTCGCGAAGATTAAAGATTGGGTAGTTATCCAGTGCATATTTATTTAATATTTTACTGTTGTGCAAACGATTTCTAGTTTTCCTAGCTCGTTTTTTGTTGTTGTTTTGTTAAGGCAGGTGGAAGATTGTTTGTTGTATTCCTCTGCTTATACATTTGTTGGTTTACTTCAGTACAAGGAGTATGTCTACTTTTGATCGGTTCTAACACAGGATGGTCTGCTGTAGCTAAATCCTCATTTGAGTCTCCTGATGGTGGCTTTTTTCCAATTGGCTGTAAGTTGATCTGTTCTGTTTTGCTTGGAGCAGCGTTTTGAGAAGTTCTTTCTCTTGCCTTTTTCTCTTTGTTGTTTTCTGTATTGTTTATGTTGTTATTTGAGGCAATGTTTTGGGTGTTTTTTCCTCCTATTGTACAATTTTTGCCGTTTGGTACATTGTTTTCGAGCAAACAGTTCGCACGTTTGCATTTGTTTAAGATGCTTGTTAGTATAGTTGGTAGGTCCCCTAGTTTTTCCAATATGGGACAACAAGGGCAGTTAAAACCTTGTGCCCGCATTTCATTTCCGTCCTGAGTATTTAGTAAAACGTTTGTCATGGTGTCGAGTTTATTTATACCTGAGATGTATTCGGCAACTATATTCATTAGGTTTATTTGGATATCAAGTTTATCTGACTGCATGATCAGGGTTTTAATTGATGTTTTTAATGTTTCAACTAGAGCAGCATGTAAATTTGTAAGGGATGCCAGATTGTGATCGGAATCCTGTTTTCCTTCTGTTGGATGTTGAGTGACATTATTATCTACCAGATGGCTCCACTCGGTGTTATAAATTTCCGGGTTAACAGTACTTTTTTTATTTTCCACATTATTGTCATGTCCATATGGGCCCTCTCTTCCGGGTTTGGTTTCATTTTATTGTGTGTTTTGATAGATGATTCAATGTATTCTTGCTCTGTCTGTTCAGAAGTACTTGATATCTCAATTATTGATTGCTGTTTGCCTTTTAGTACAGACGTCAGTTTTTTCCTTTGATAGCCCTGTTAGGTTTTTATCTAATGAACCATTTGGTGGTGCTGAGATGTTATGGATTGATTTGGTTTGCTGGGATCTTATTTCTCCTTTCAATTTTGTTACTTCATTACTAAATGTGTTGTTATTTATTTGTTTAACATAGCTGCTTACTAAGTTTCTTCCACTTGATGTTACCTGTGCTGAGGTGCATGATAAATCTTCCGTTGTTTTTTGTGTTCCTAGTTGATGCATTGATGTTGGTATATTCATTATTTGTTTGATTGGTTTGGATGTTGTACTTATTGCTTGTAATATCTCTTTATTGTTCAATATTGATTGTGACTCCATCCATGAGTCGCAGAAATCATCTGTGTTACAAAATTCTTCATTTTTATTGAGTTGCTTTGTCTGTTGTCTCGGTGTGGAGTGATTTTTGGGCTTTTCTTTACAAGTGGCATCCGTATTGCTATAGGCTCTTGTACCTGTCTCACGCATTAAGTCCTGGTTATCAGGAGAAGGATGATTTGCTACCCCTGGTTGATCCATTGGTTGAGTCATGTTTGTCTCACAAATTGATGTTGATGTAGATGTTAATGTTATTATAGCTTTACTTGTGTTTGTGTTTGTATTCTCCAAGATGTTATTCGGAATACTGTCCGAAATACTGTCTGGACTCTTGCACTGTGCGCGTTCTTCCTCAAGACCATCATCTCCTAAATGTTGTGTGTACTTGTGCTTGTATTTGAATTATTTGCTTATTATTGCCCCAACTAAGCGACTTTTCAACGTCTTGTGCTGTGAGCTTGCTCATAATTGGCGCTTCTTTTTCTTCAATAGCATATGGTATAACATTTGCGGGTTGTGCCGTTGTTATGGGTGACATATTCACTATTTTGTCTTCCTTCTGAGTGGGGTTTACTTTGCGCGGCGTCAATGGTTTTAGGAGTCCATTTACCTTTTCCGGCATTGAGTAGATGGCTGCAACTGGGTTTTTAAAAATGTGAATTTGCCCGTTGAATTCATTGAGCCGAAAATTGAATAAATAGGTGGTATTAATGCATTTCCTTGATTTTCTGAAAGTTTGTTTATGCTACTCTGGGGGGAGGCTGTTCCTTTGATGTCTATTTTAGCCTTGCTATTCCGTTTTGTGGGTTGTGGCGGATTTTTTCTTGTCCTACCTGACCTCATTATACTGCTGAATGTTATCCTCGTCTATATTATTGATAGCAGTGCGGCACGGTGTGGTACTTGTAATATGTCTATATCCGATGCCTCCTGTAGGGTATCTCCTATAGGTTATTTGTTGAAACTAGCACCGGAACTCCCAACACCTTGCCCACTCTGCGCTCTCAAACCTTAGCCCAAGTGCACCTATTATCCTCAAGTGTCCCCTGGAGCTTAGGTGCAAAGGAGCATAGGTGCCGATTAAACAAACCTAATCACGGGGGTGAGGCACTGGAGGAGCGCAGGCGAGGGCGGCTCGGAGACAGGAGCAAGCGCAACCCACAACCCACGAACTTGATCGGCAGCTTAAGCTCTGCTCAGGGTGCTTGAGGTGCCGAGGGGAAAAAAGAAAGATCAGGAAAGGACCTGGTGTCCGAGGTCTCTGAGGTCTGTACGGTCTCCAAAGCCCCTCGTTCTCCCAAAATCCGCAAACTCTCAGCGCAGTTATTGTGGCTCACTGCTCTCTGCACACTGCTCACCACTCGCAGTTCCTGGCAACACGTGCAACTCACCGGGCTTCACTGGGGCTCTCCAGAGCTCACAATTGCTCCCAGGTTCCTCCTGGATTATTTCCCAATCCTCTCACAAAGCCAGGACTGGGCCCCAGATTGTTGATGAATGTTATCCTCGCCTTGCCCCAAAAGGCTGCAGGGCCGGAGTACCTGAGTCCCAGAGACCCTCGCAGCCTCCGAAACCTCCACGCGGTCCACTGCCACCTCTGTACGCCTCTGTATGCCTCTGTGTGCAACCTGTATGCCTGTATGCAGCTCCCCGCGGTCATGCAAATCACCGCGAATACCGCGCCGCCACAGGCGCAGGCACTGGCAGGCGAGGCGGGTAGGCAGACAAAGCCGTTAGCGCTGCTGCCCCAAAGCATTTTCGACAAGCTTGCTTCTAGCTTGCGTTCTCCGCAATCTCCACGTTTGTTTTTCTTTGGCGCGGCGGGTTACGGTTGCGTTTTTTGCGGGCTGCGGTACCCCCGGCCTCCTTCTGCTTTGCTCCGCACCACTCCGCACCACTTCACCACCTCACCGCCGCTTCTGCTCGTGCTCACTCCGAACACCGGGCACCGTCAAAAACTGGACTGGATCGCTCGTTGTCATAACAGGCACATAGATGGATAATGCAAGCTGTTTCGTTGAGGCAGCGGGCAAATGGAAGGGGTGTCAGATTGTACTTTGTATTTGCTATATACCACCAAGTCTTCACTCGGTGATTCTCTCAAAGTTTAGTTCTTTCATAACAGACCTTCCCATAGGGGTCATCCATATCAGAGGGGACACAAACGCAGTTATGGACCTAGATATGGACCGCTCTGGCTTCCAGACTGGCAGGCAAGGGGAACGAGGTCTGGCAGACTTTGTCCTTCGCTGAGACACTAAATCTTTTTACTCGGCGCGACATGGGTCCTTCTCCACGATAGATCAATTCTTTACCCGACACGATAAAGTCAGGGACTTCCTCAACTCCAAGCACATGGCACGGGGGATTTCGGATCACTCCCCAGTGTGCGTCACTTTTATGGGCCCGTTTATCAACAGAGTTGCATTTCCGAGGATTGACCCTTGGCATCTCCAGGACCCAATGATCAATGACAAGCTTCGAGAGGACTGGGAGCTCTACTTTAAAAAAACACAAGGGGTCTGTGGAGTCTCACATCACTATTTGGGAGCCCTATAAGACAGTGTAGAGGGGACAGGCACAGGCGCTGATTGGAGCACAGAAAAAAGAAGAGCCTTTACAGATTCGGCAGCTGGTGCAGGAAATTAGCAAGATGGAGGGGGACAGTGTAACTGCCACATGTGCGGAATCGCGACACTGGCTGGCACTGAGACAGCGGGACCTTAGGGCCCTGGCAGATAGCGAGGCGCGGGCCTACGCACTAGCTACGCACCATCAGCTATACAATGCTGGGGACAAGGCACTGTAGCTCCTGGCGTGGCTGGAACGCCGTGACCGGGACAGGTCATGGGTGAAGTGAGTGAGTGATGCTACTTGGTCATTTAAGTCCACCAGCAATGATAGACGGAGGCCTTTGCCGCGCATTTTGAGCGAGTCTATGCACCAGTCTGCACAAGGCCGGAAGAGGACTGTGCAGAATTCCTGAGAGATTTTGCCTTGCCCGTGTTGTCCCCAGAAGTGTGCGAACGGCTTAAGGCGGACCTTACGGGGGAAGAGCTGGGTAAAGCTCTTGGCTCCCTTAAAGCTGGGAAAGCATCGGGTCCCAACGGACTCCCAGTAGAGATCTTTAAAAGACTGGCCTCGATCATACTGCCCCTGCTCCGAGACATGCTGCTGGAGGCATGCGAAACAGGGCAGCTGCCGTCAGACCAGAGGGCAGCGACGATAGTAGTGATCCAAAAAGCCAGGAAACCACCCAACCAGTGTAGTTCCTACTGTCCTATCTCCCTCATCAATGTGGAGGCTAAGGTTCTGGCAAAGGCCTTGGTGGACAGGTTGGTGCCTGTCATTGAGGGGATGGTCCACGCGGACCAGTCGGGGTTCATGCCTAACAGAAGTACCTGGCATAATTTACGGAGGGGTGCTACACATGACTAGTGACTCTGAGACCCAACAGACGGCATTGATGGCGCTGGATGCATCAATGGCCTTTGACAGTTTTGAGTGGCCGTACCTGTTGATGGTTCCCCAATGGTTGTGTTTCAGTCCTAAGTTCTGCGGTTGGGCTCTTGTATGAGGCGCCCATGGCCTGGGTGCAAGTTGATGGGGCATTATCCAGATCCTTTCAATTGCGTAGAGGAACCAGGCAAGATTGCCCTTTGTCCCCGCTCCTGTTTGCTCTCGCGCTGGAGCCGTTGACACACTGGATCAGGAGGGATCCCATGATCTGGGGTATAGCGGCGCCGGGGGGGTGGGAGGAGCCCATCTCCCTCTACGCCGACGATATTGTTTTGTATCTGGCATGGCTGTATCATTCAATGGCACGGATACTACATATTTTCGAGCTCTCTGGAAGCTACTCTGGCTACAATATTAATTACCAGGGTTCCATCACGGTGTTCGGCTCCAGTGGTGTTGGATGGATTTACGTATCTAGGTATTTATTTCACGAGACACCAGAAGGTATTCCTAGACAGGAATCTGGGACCTCAAATGAGTCGCTTAGGTGCAGATGTAAGCCACTGGTGCACCCTCCCGCTCTCTCTCATGGCTAGGGTGGCTCTTTTTAAAATGATGACGCTGCCACGCCTTCTCTATATTCTTCAGAACACCCCCTGCCCGGTCCCTCCGACCTTATTCAAACGTATAGCACAGGCAGTCTGGACACTGGTGTGGGAGGGTGGCTACCCGAGAATCGTGCTTCACAAGCTACAGAAGCGGTGTATGATGGGGGCTTATCCATTCCGGACAGCAAGCTATATTACTGCGCCTCGCAGCTTCAGGTTATCAATGACTGGATATATGTATGCAAGGAGGAGCCGGCCTACAGGGTTGATAAAGCAGTCATGCCACGAGGGAATTGCGATCCCCTCTTATATTCTCGGAGATCGCATCTGGAGTGGCTGAACACACTAAAGTGGTGCTACAGTGCTGGAGAGAGGCCAATAAACTCTTGGGCTGGGCAGGAAAACTGACCGATAGGACCCTATTGTGGTTGGATGATCCGCTGCGTGACGTAGCTGCTCTGACGGGTTTTAAAGGGTGGAAATTGATTGGTATTGAATACCAGGGGGTTGTACGGAAAGGGGATTCCCCGCTCACGTTTGAGGCTCTCCAGTACATGCCCTGTGCACTCACATAAACAGTGGGGTCTCGGTTCCAGAATACTCCCTGTTAGAAGATAGGCTGCCACTCGACCCCATCACTGAGAAACCGACCTCCAAAATATATCGTAAACTGTTAAATAATGTACCAGACCCCCTGATTACTCTCCGAGAGGCCTGGGTGAAAGATCTTGGTAGCATAGATGACGAGGAGTGGCAGGAGGCAATTCAGAGCCCTAGAGAGGTCGCAATACGCTCTAGATTTCGACTAGTGCAGCTCAAGATTCTACATCGTCCTTACTATCCTCGCACCCCCTTATACACATGGGGTAGGATCCTGACATCGCTGTGCGTCAGGGGATGTCAGTGGGAGGGTACTTTCCTACACATTCTTTGGGATTGTCCCGAGATAGTTCGGTCTGGCGGAAAGTCACGGACACTATGACCAGAGTGGTGGGAGAGACTGTCCGCCTGGAGGCGAAGTGGCTTTTACTAATGATCAGAGGTGAATCTGACTGGTCCAGATATGTGGAAATTTGGTGTGCACTGGCAGTGGGTATAGCAAAGCATAATATTGCCAGGGGGTGGGAGGCACCTGAACCCCCACAGCTGTAGGACTGGAAACATGATCTTGACTGGTGCCAGCAGGCCGAAGAAACAGTGTACAAAAGTCGGCGATGTGCTAAAAAATGGGAGAAAGTGTGGGCGCCCTGGCGACAGGAAAGAGGGGTGGGTGTGGGCGAATAGACGCTTGTTGGATGTGTACAATTCTTTTTTATACCCTCATGAACATACTGCTACTGATCTCCTGTGTTCTCTCCACGATGTACTAATGGAACTGTTTTGTGCTATGTGGTCTCTGAGCTCTGTTAATAAAAGAGCTTTTAATAATAATAATAACAAAATGTCCAGCATGAGGACACCTCAAATAGCACAGCAATGCAGGACGAAATCCAGGATTGAAAGAAAAATGATGAAACCCATAAACATGAGTCAGCTTGAGATACAGAGTATACACAAGCTCAATAGGGGCACCAAGCAAAACATATTTTCATTATTATAGATACCCTGGAGTCCAACATAGCGATCCGCTGTTATCTCTACTCGCTACTTCCTGAAAATGCAATCAGCACTGGAATTCTTTGCAACAGGCACCACACTGCATACCGTAGGATTGGTGCATGGTATTTCTCAGTCAACCTTTAGCAAAATACTCTGCTAAGTGAAGGATGCTCTGCAGAGACAGCTGCATACACAGTTCCCCTTGAATACTAGTATAGCTAATGCCAGGAAAGCAAACAACTATGCTACAGCAGGATTTTCTACATAGGGCCAATTGACTGTAATCATGTACACCTGGTGGATTTCATAGGCAGGAAAAAGTGTGCTGAAACTGTAAAATGAAGCATTCTATTAATGTGCAAATGCTGTGTGATGTGGACCTGTGTATACTAAACTGCTGGACGAAACCACAGTCTCATGATCCTGATGAGAAACAACATTAGTCATACTGTGGTAACACATCAACCTTAAAGTGCTGGACAGGCAAGCCAACCCTTCCTCATTAAGATTACAGTGTATTATGATTTTTATAGTCCAATCTCAATACATGTCAGCAGTACTATTAGAGAGTTGTTAGCCCATATGATATCACATACATGGATCAATTAGAATATGTATAAGAAACTACATCAGTCACTCTTCACAGAAACAATGATTCTCAGCCAAGTCATTTTTTTTAACAACCACATGCACAACCACATGTACTTCCATTACAACTCTGATGTCTCGTACCTTGAAATCCTCTGACCTTCTCTCTTGTCTTCCACTCCAGACATGTTTATGATGGTTATAATTGTTTCCTCCTACAGCTTGACATAGAGCTGAGGTGGAGAACTATCACCAATTCCTTTACTTTAGTGCTTGTTCTTGGCAACTTCATGTGGATAAGTTGATTCATTATTGATTGAGTCCATTATTTCCTTCCAAAGGCATGTTTTGCTTGTTTTTGGTGGCACCTTCAGCATGATATGGCACATTGAACGGTCATGGCGTCTAACCACATCCATAGCCACTGTCTCCAGCTCAGGATCCGTATACTTATACTTACTTTACCTGCCTGGGTCCATGATGGCAGGTTTCTGCTTCTGTTGACTTAGTGATATCAGAAGATGGCAGTGGATTCTGTTTGTTTTGTTTCAACGTGCTTTATCCACACAAAATGAATGCCTGCACACTCCAACACTGGTAGGAGTTTTAGTGTAATTTCAGGGCATCCTAATGTCTTTTTATGTGTGGCTGTTTCTGTTCTCTAGGGATTCATTTCCTCACTCAAGAAACTTCCAATGTCTGAAAATGAGCACTTCTGGAGGTTTTGTGCATGCGTTATTTTATTTATCCGGTGTAGCATTTACCACATTCAGTATTTAACACATATGCTGACTTATTTAACACATACACATACGCTAAATAATGATTCTACAGTACACGGTAAAAACTCTGAATTTGTGTTATTTAACACTTGGTATTTACCAAACTCTGTGGAATCGGTATTTACCCTATGTTCAAGTTTGGTGGCTTTCACCACCAAACTCATACTCCATGCCTAAAGGGTTTTTTTAGCATTTAGGGACAGGGGGTACACTACCACAAATATGGTAGAGTACTCTATATGCCAAGCTTACTGTCTTCCTACTCTGGTATCGGTCGAACTCCTGCCTTTCTGCCAACAGAGTGCCTGCGGACTTTGCCAATGGGAATCTTAAACCAACAGTCCTTCTGACATTGGGTCATTGGTCTATTTACATCAGACCATCTGTGCTATTTATGGCAAATGTTGAGATGTACTGTTTTTCCTGATCAGACCACCAGGAAAAGCATTGTGGTCCCGGAGCATGTTAGTCCCGAACAGAAGAAAAAAAAATTACCCTCCCAACATGAGAGTAAACCCCCAGGGTGTCATGGCCATTCCTTTTTTGTTTTTCAAAAAAATCTTCCTGCTTTAGATGTTTGTTTCTTAAAAGCAAAAGGTTTGCTTAGGGGCTGAAAAACCATGGTGGCCACTCAGGAAACTTACAGTTCCTACACAGGAGCTGCCATGGCAGTGGCTGCTCTTAAGAAACAACGTTCTCTGCCAGGCAGGGGAGATCTCTAAATATGATGGTGGTCATTTGCAAGAGCGGTGGAGGTTATGACCTTGGCAACCCTTATGGGACAGAAGGCCACTGCCATACCCTAAATAACCCCCTAAGTATCAAGAGAATAAAAAACATAGGGACATATTCTCAAGGAGCTATTGCCGAGTCAACTGCACTTTATCACAACCAAAGTCACAATACATTTATCACCCCAGTCACAAGCTGGTGCTAACAGCCCATAGCACTAGTTTACCTGCGATAGCAGCCGCAAAAAACATTGCCACAGATGACCCCGGCAACTATCGCTAATGAGATGCAGAGTAAGCGTTCCCGTGCAAAAAGCTGCGAGAACACCACTCCACAACATTCTCAATGACAAGCCAGATCGGCGAAAAGACCACGTAACATGCAATAATGCGCGTTAGCAGCTGGAAATTTCACCTGCTCTGACCTGGTGTAAAGTCGGACGGCAGCCTGCACCACAAAAGAGAGCCCAGCCCACCGCCACACCTGAAGAACAACAGATGCCATGGAGCCACTAATCATGCGGGCCGGACACCCACTTGGGCCACAACACCCACCGGCAACACCCCCATGACCATCCCCACCACCCTCCGGACAACCCACTGCCACCCCCCCCGCACCAACCTCACAGACCCAACACCATAGAATGTCATTGCCCACTACATGCTCGAAGGGACAACCCTCCTCCACATCCTGACCACCATTGCCCACAGGCTGACCGTACCAACACAGCGGACAACCAACATCCCACCTCAGACAAAGCTGCTGGCCATGCTGCACGTGTTGGCCTCTGGTACCCTCCAACCAACATCCGCCTGAGACGGAGGTGTCACACAGCCAGGCCAATCCAAGTCCCTCACAACTGCCATGGATGACACCATCAGCCTGGTATCCCACCATCTATACTTTGCACACTGCGCAGGGACAGCCGGAGACCAAGCAAGGCGTGTACACCACAGCTGGCTTCCCGCATATGTCAGGGGGCAATTGACTGCACACATGTCCCACTGGTGGCCCCTGGCAACACTGCACACAATAAGTGCCACAGAAAGCGCACATATCCCACCAATGTGCAAGCAATAGTGGACCACCTGGGAATCTCCACCAACGCCGCCGCAAACCATCCAGGCAGTGTGCATGATTCCCACACCTTCCAACAGTCCATCATCAACCTGCGCCACCAGGATGGCACCTACGGAAAAGCACTGCTCGTTGGCCAATACCAAATGCACACACCACACACCTCAACTCCACAATCATGCAACACACGACACAGGAAACGCACACATCACAAGCTCACATACAACATGCACACCCACCATACACGACAGCACAACTCACTGTGTGAACCTGGGCCAGCCATGTACATTAGCCATCAATGGCATGGGACCTCGGCCACACAATAGCAGAATGTCAAAAGAGGTGGGGACCAGGCATGTGCTAAGGAGGCAAGTGACCCAGGAATGAGACTGTACTCAATGCCAAGTGTGGCGTGGATGTGCTGGCCAGACTTCAGTATGTAGACCATGCACATATCCATGCCGACACACACCACTGGTGTTTGGAGTGTAGTGGACAGTGGACGCAGCCATGTCACCCCAACCAGTGGGCATGATCGCGAAAATGTAGCTTGTTACGTCCCCCGCCGTAAGTGTGAGCCGAGTGGGCTGGCCCGGTGTATGCCAAGCCAGCGTAGGGGTGTGAATAAAAGGCACGTAACTCTGGGCGTGGTACTCTACCAGAACATCCAACGTCTGCCAGGGCGGCGCCTCTCACCCCGCCACGAGGCCGACGCCATGAGCACTGCTGCCAGCGATCCTGTGCGCCTGCTGCACCCCGGGGCGCTGGTCCCCGAACCAGTGCTGCCCACCTCTGCGCACCCAGGCCTCAATGCCCACCTGCCAACACCGGCATGTGTCAAAGAGGGCCCACCACGTGCCGGTGCAAGCTCCAAGCCCGAGGCCCCCGACCTTAGCAGAGTCCCCGAACCATCACGGCCTCCACGACACAGGCCCGCTGAACTCCTTCACCATTGATGTACTCCACCGGCATACACAGCGGACAAGTAGGACAAACATTTGGAACTGAGTCTTGATTACACCATGGCAGAGTACATGATTTAAGGCTGAGTACATGTCACCATACTCCCTCCAATGTGGTGCCACCAAGTTTGTGCATAGGACGCACACCAAACGTGTCTGTGGGCCCTTGATGACTACTCCGTCGGCCTACACTGCGGTCCAGCAGGCCTCACACCATTCCAATCCAGTCCTTACCAGGCAGGACACGTCATCGTCGCTGACTACACACCCGCTCAGCTCTGGTGCCTCTACCTGTCAGCCACAAATCTAATGCAAATGCCATTCCAACGTCGTGTGTGAGAGATCCAGGTGGTGATGGCTGGACAGCGGTTGGCCCATGCTGACCGCTGCCTCCGGCCAACACTGCGGCAACTAGATCGCACTTTTGGAACTGAGTCTTGATTACACCATGGCAGAGCACACAAATCATGGCTGAGTGTATGTCACTATACACCCTGCAACGTGGTGCCACCAGGTCTTAGTAGTACATCACAACCGCAAGATTCTGTGGGCCCATGCGGACTACTGCTCTCGGCCTATGCTGCGCTCGAGTAGGCCACAGAATTAGAACTGGACATCGATTATTCAAAGGCAGAGTACATTTCATTGCACGCAAGGAGAGGCGTAAGGGATGACGCTTTGCATTTAGGCGGAAAAAAAGATTATCGTTACGGAGGTGATCGAACACTACCAACAACTGCCCTGGTGTCATTAACTCTGTGCATCACGAGCCTACGACATGTGGCTGTGGCCCACTGCTGACCGCTGCCTCCAGCCTACACTGCGGTCCAGTTGGTTACTGAGTCTTGATTTAGCAATGGCGAAGTTCATGTCAGTGTACCGGCATCATTGCAGACTGCATCCACTCTCAGCCCCGGTGCCACTAAGTCTGTTCCCCGACATTCATGGACACTCACTGGTCGTACATTGGTGGCGTCTGAGCCTATGGACTAGGGGGTAGTTTTCATCCTCATGTAGCTGAAACCGAATTTGTGGTGGCAACCAGGCTGTCACTTTCCACTCCTCCATTTGCTGCTTCCGGATAACATCAGACCTCTGCATCATGCCCTGGAGGACACCCTCCACTGTCTCACACAGCCCTCCACCACATTTACCCCGGACATTGATGAGGACCCGCCCAGTCTGCGTGGCCCTACCTTAGTGCAACGCAAGTCACCATTCCGTGGTGGGATGCCTATGCCGGCCGCTGTGGATCCGGGGCCACTAACTCTGTGCTGGTCAGGTCCGGGACCCCTTCTTCTGAGATATTGGATGGCCTCTGAGGCGATGGCCTTGGGGTCATCATCGCCATTTGTCTGTGGCCCTGCGCTGTTCGCTGCCTCCAGCCTCAACTCCGGCCCACCAGGTCTCACATATCGAATCGAGTCCTGACCGGCCCTGACTTCGCATCACCGCAGGAGGCACACGCCACCACCGCCAGGACCAACTCCAACTGTGAACTGCCAGGGTCGAAACGGTCGTACTGGCAGACTGACGTAGTTGCTCGCACCTGTCGTGGATGCCATCTTCTGCCTAATCCCCTGCTCAGCACTCCAGGTGCCACTGACTCAGTGCACCGCAACCCATGGACCGTTACTGATTGAGTTTTGTGCTGTGGAGAGGTTGTGCAGCAATGTCACCTCAGGCAGTGTGGGAGACCTGGGACGTTGATGAGGAAGTTGGTGCAGGTCTAACACACCCCACTGCATCTGCATCAGGAATAACCCAAAGGTTATAGACATTTTCTTCACATGAGCGTGCTCATCTCTAGTGCCCCATCATCAGTGCACTGCAACTCACGGACACCTCTGTTTGTAAGTTGGGTGACCTCTGTACTTGCTCCGGCTCCACCCATGTTGCTAGGCAGTTGACTCTGTTATGCAGGTGCTTTCTGTTTTCATTGCACTGGTGTCCACTGTTCAAGTTGTTGCCAGCACCAAGCACTCCATGCGGGCTGGCTTATACTCACTCCACACACATCCAGCACAGGTGTCACTGTACATGTGGCCCTGCCAATAAAGGGGCCGGGTGCACGTGCCCGTAGCCAGTTCAACATGATATCTGCATGTGTCCCTGTGGTCTTGTTGTATGCACGAGGGACCAGGGCCTCTGAGACATTACATTGTGCTGCGTACAGCGGACGCGGACATGTCACCGCAGGCAGCGGGTTGGGCTTGGACATGCAGCTTTGTCGTCACCCACTCAATTCGTAAAGGGAGTGGACTGGGTCAGCGTAGGCAGAGCCAACATGGGTGTGTGACTGATATGTGCATGCCCCTGGGCGTGGTTCTGTACTGGGAATATGCATCTGCATGTGTCTCTGTGGCAGTGTGGGTCTACTTTCTGGGGTGTAGGTGGTCCTTGAAGGGTGATAGACACCCACGTATGTGGTCTAGTTCGCCTTCCATGGGTTCGTACCACAGCCGCACCTGTTCAGCCAACTCCTTTTGGCATTCTGACACCTTGCATTGGGGTGTGTTGGTCGGTGAGGTGTTGTGAGCCAACCGTGCTTGCGTATGCTTCATGCTGTGTGGTCTGTTGCAGGGGCTGGGTTCTCCTCTAAGTAGTTTGGCTGCCCTGGTCCTGGTGGTGGGTTGCGTGGGATGTCCATGGGCTGTTGTAGGGCGTCGGTGTCAAAGGTGTGGTGGTCCTCTCCGACATCACTGATGTGGGGTCTTCGGTGCTCTGCTGGAGGTGTTGTGTGTCCCTCTGCAATGTGAAGGGGAGATGCTTGTTGACATTATGTTGACATGTATGTTCTTGTTTACGTGCAGACTGTATGACAATGTACATTGTGACTGTTTTGGTGGTGCAGGATTTAGATGTGGGACAGTGTACATTTGGACTACATGACGGATGTGAGGTTGTACGCGTCGATTTCCATTTCACAGTTTCCAGCTCTGTCAGATGTAGTAGGCCTGTTTCTGCATGTTTGCGGAGCCTGTTGTGTCCTCTGTGCTGCAGTGTCGGGGTTGCACATTGTGCCACATTGTCGTCAATGTGGATGTGCTGTTATTGCTATGTGTGTGTGCTGCAGTGTGCCACGGGGATGAGGAACATGATCCTGGGTCATTGTGGGTGTGCAGTGTGCTATACTTAATTATGCATGTGTGCCATTGTGCCCGTCTCCCCCCGTCCCCCCTGTCCCTGGTCATTACTCACCCTGTTGTTGTTGTGTCAGGTCCTCCCTAGCTGTGCCGGCACTCCAGATTCCTTGCACTGTTTCCACACTGTTGACTGTAGCCTCCGTTTCCTCCAGCTCCTCCTGTGGCGCAGGACTCCCACCTTCTGTCGCGTTGCTGCCTTCCTGTTGGCAGCGGCTTTGTGCCTGGTTTAGATTTTCACATCATGCCAGCACCTCTTGGCCTCTGCCATTGGCCTCCTCGACACTCCGACTTCATACCCGGTGGTCTAATTGTGTGTCAGTTGATGGTTGTGTTCTGTCATCTCCGTGACGCTGATCTCGTTTTGCTGTGGACTGCACCCCGTCTTCCTCTCCCACTTCTCCTTGGCCTTCCCCGAGCCTGTTGTTCCTTGCTGGTGGTCTGTGGGGGTTGTGGGGTTCACGTTGGCCTCTGCGCTCGGTCAGGGTGCATCCATGTTACTACGCCCTTTGGATTGTTTCTGGTGTGTTGTTTTTGTAGCTTGTATAGTGCATTTTCCTGCCAGATTTGTGGGATTTGCATGCCTGCCGCTGGTTTTCGCAGCTTTTTGTATCGCGATTGGCCTCATCGCAGCTTTTTTGGCATTCGTGTTTTGCATTTTTGCGCCATTTGACGCGTTGTCTGGTGACTATCGCATGGTACCGCCTGTGTTGTGAATTCTTAGTTGACACGGAGTAATTTTCCCGCGATAGGCTGCGATGTTGAGAGTAGTTATCACACGTTCTTGAGAATATACCCCATTAACTTGATCTAAACGTTTTATGATCAAACGGGAAAATCCATGAACAATCACAACAAGCAAGAGAAACAAGCAGTCATGCTATTTATTGTGATAAGGGGTGTAAAATGCAATAAGAAATACAGTATCTAGACAGTATTTTAAATGAAATCCAGGTATAATTTGAATGTGCACTTAAACGTATTGTTTAACATGATAGAAAATTACCGAAGTGAGATTTCCGCTTGATTCCTTGGACTACTTGACAAATTCAGTTGCAAACATTGTTTTTGTTACTTTTTGCAATTTCAGATTATTGTGTCAGTGACAGGAAATACAGCCATCAAAGGTGCTGCAAATATATGTATGGGGCAGGTCACTGAGCACACCAGGTGTTTAGCTAGGCTCGGACATTTAGCTGAGATCATAAAAAGTAAAGAATACAGCAAAGAGTAGTTTTTGCCAACATCTTTGTTATAACGGAGACAACAGGTAAGTAAAATGTACTTTATTAAGAATAAAGTTAGCATACAACTGCCAACATCATAAGGGAGGAAATCAACTGTCTTCCTTACGTCTTGTCACCCGTTCTACCTCCAAAAGAACCACACATTCCATGTCAAAACAAAGGACGCAATTACGAGTCATGAAATAGAACACGACACACCTCCCCTCTCAATGATAACACAATACATTGCACAGAAATATTCTAAAAACAAGGATATTAACAGCTATTAATATTGCATGAACAAAAGACAAGAATCCTGTTTAATAGAAATGTTTACAAAAAAACCTTAAGTTAATCATCCCACTACAAAACCTCTAAACTTCTTATAGTAACTTACACTTACATTTCATACATGGGCCCTCTGCAACTGGTCTTTTCATCACACTACTATCTATTGCTGAGAACTGGGCATCACGTTTGGGAAATCTTATTACCTTAGCCACACGAGAGCTGTTCCACCACTGTCCATTCCTCAGTCACCCAGGACAACCATTCTGGCTGACAGCTATAATTTGGCAAATAATACTAAACGTCACCCTACCTTTTACAACCTTACCCCACCACACAACACACGCTGGACCCCATTTTTAGCTCAAGCAACTGCGCCAAATATAGCCGTGTCACAGAACTCACATGGACCGGTCGCTCCATCATCCACTTTAGCATCTCCAGCCTCCGCACCGCCACCCCCAATACAACCAGCGCCCCCCCACCAGAGGTGGAACAAAATCACAGAACATCTGGATGGATGCCCTCAACACCTCCAACCCCACTTCCGCCACCAACCTTGAACAGGGAATGAAGAACTTCAATGCCGGATCACCAATTGCGCCAACAGCATCATTCCAATCAAGAGCAACATCCAGAGAAAATCCTCCATAAAGGCCAGCTTGTACATCTAAGAATTCATGACAGCAAAATGAGACAGCAAACAGCTGGAGAGGAGATGGCGCACCAGCAAGGACACCTCCGACAGGGCAACCGTCAAAACCTCCCTCAACCTCTACCACCGCCTGCTGAGGGCAGCAAAGAAGAAAGCCCTAGCCACATGCATCATAACTAGTGCCAACAACACCAAGGAACTTTTCAACATCATTAAAGAATTCTCCAACCCGGCTGCCACCGAAAACAACATTGCACCCTCATAGGAGCTGTGCAACAACCTATTCCTGTGACAATTTTTATTGCTGCTTTCCTTGTGTGAGCCTTCTGATTCACTGCTAGGCTGACAGTCGATGCTTTTTGCTGCCCTCATCCACACTCCCCACTCACTGAGGGACGCACCTATAGGAGACATTTCCATGCTAGCCCATCAGCAGCTCTCTGCTTGGTAAGTGGCCCTTTAATAGGAGTACATAGTTGTTCTCTGTGGAGTCCTGTCTGAATTTTACATTAGGACTAAATACTGACAGCAAGAATCAAGGTATGAATCTGGCTTGCCCTGGTATATATATGTAAGTCCGCACCCAGAGGGCGGCAGCAGGAAAACTGCTCCCACTCGATGGGAGCGGACTTTCCCTATGTTTTTCTTCCCGAGTCAAGCAGGCAGGAAAATAGATAAATGGATTGCTCCTGCACCACAGGAGCGGCATTTTTGGCTGCTCGCTACATGCAGGAGCAATGCCGGCTCTCGCTTGAGGAGGGGACCTGGAACGGACCGTGGGGGCATTGAGGCTGCCCCCATGATCCCCACTGTTGCACACCGGGTGCCCTGGGTAGGCACAAGGCCACCTAGCCTTAGTTTGCCGGGCCCTGGGGGTTGGGTCCCCAGGCCAAAATTGGCACAGGGAGTGGGCTGCATGGCCACCTTTCCCTTTTAATAATTGGTCAGGCCCCAGGGGATGGGGTTTCCAGTACCAAAATCAGCCCAGGGAAGAGGGACATGTGCCCCCCCCTTTAAATTACTGCAAGTAGGCAAATGTGGACAATCACCTGGAAGCTCCACCCGTTTGTACGTGCCCCGTTCACCTTAGTAGTATACAAAAGTCTTCCTGCCTTATGCCTGGGTGATGGACAGCTAACCAAATGGCCCCTAGTGTGTTTCCCACTGTTTTTCGTGAAGTGTTCTTAATGCCGAGGAATATGAGGACATTGCTACCAAACAAAGAAGTACTTGCTTTATATAGTAAAGAGGAAGTACCCTTGTTTGGTGGAGATTCATCTCTTTGTAGTCCCATTGTCTTCTCTATAGGAACATTTATGTTATCACAGATTTCGGATTGAAGACGCACGAGGACCAATCACATTGCCGAAGCGCACACAAGGTCACAGGAGATATTTCCTTGTTTATTATTACGCAGCTGTAGTGTAAAATATGCACTAGACATTTACCCAACGAGATAGCACTTGCTAATTAACCAGTAGAAAGTACTCCAGTTGGGAATACATTCTGTGCAAAACTGTGGACTCTATGGGATAAACAGGCAGATGGGTTTCTGTTCTGGCCCTGATGCTCATTTCACAGAAATTGAACCTAAGCAGGAAGTACTTACAAATATAAACATAGCAGGTGCCCCAGTTAAAGCTCCACGTCTGTAAAGGGCAAATTATCCTAAGTTCCTAGGCTTGACGAAGGCAAAGCAAGTGTGTTTTCTCAGCAATTAACCTTTTTTGTAGTCACGTCATCTTCTCCATAGGAGAATTCATGGTATCACAGATTCCTGGAAGAAGACGCTTGAGGGACAATCATATTGCGGAATTAAAAGCACAGGTCACTGTAGAAATTTCCTCCTGGTCCAATACGCAGCTGTAGTGTAGAATATGCATTAGAAATGTACCCAATGAGTTAGCACTTACTAATTAGCCAGTATAAAGTACTCCAGTTGGATAGATACTTTTTGAAAAACTGTGGCCTCTTGTTGGATTAAGGGGCAGTTGAGGTTCCATCCTGGCCCAGTCACTGACACAGCTACTGAAACACCCACACAGACACTCAGACACCCACTCACACTCCCAGTCTGGTGCCCTCACATCAATTCACAGACCCACACAGCCACTCACACACCCTCAAAACTATTCACACACCCACTTATACACCCATACCGACACACACCCATTCACAGACCCATATAGCACTCACACACCTAGTCATTGACCCACACAGCCACTCACACACCCACTCACGGACCCATAAAGCTACACACACACCTACTCAGCAACCTATAAAGCCACTCTCACACCCATACAGCCACTCACATACTGAACTATACAGCCACTCATACACCCACTCCCAAAGATCACAGATTATAGTTAGGAAAATTAATTAAAACATCTTCGCAAATCACTGAAAAAGCCAAAGGTTACAGGGATGTTATAGTTAGAAAATAGAATTTAAAACCCTAGAAATTCACTGATAAAAACAGAGGTTACAGTGATGTTCTAGTTAGGCTTAGATTTCACTCGTACAAAACCATAGAAATTCAACAGTTATAGTTACCTGAGCTAACTATAACGTATGCCCCTGCAATGCACTGTTTATGACCACATATTGCATCACTCATGACACAGTCAGCAACGTTCACTTATAATATCTCAAATAACATCACTGATGATATCATCCAGTGAGAGAAAGTGTTTTGTAAACATTTCTGAGACTTAAAGATATATAATAAGCTACTGTATAGGTTAAATTACTATTCTTTCTATACTACTAATGAGTGATATTATTTCTAAGATATGTCATCTGAGTGGCTGATTTACTGGCTGCATCCATGTGGGAATGAGTGTCTGGTTAGCTGTATGGGTGTGTGAGCCTACGCAATACACTGCTTATGATCTCACATATTACACCACTCATGAAATGGTCAGTGACATCTCTGATGACATCGCTGATGACATCACTGATGATTGATAGTTAGGAAGTGGCATTTAAAATACCAAAGAAATTCACAGAAGAATCAAAGGTTACAGGGCCTTTATAGTTAGGAAATAGCAATAAAAAACATAGAAATTAACTGAACAAAAACAAAGGTTACAGGGACATTATAGTTAGGAAATAGAATTAAAAGAATTCACTGAAAAATACAAAGGTTACAGGGACGTTATAGTTAGGTTCAAATTTTACACACACAAAGCCATAGAAATTCAGCAACTATGGTTATCTCAAGTAGCTATAACTTGTGCCTTTAGGTACCTATAACTTGTGCCCTCATCATGCACTGCTAATTACCCCACATATTACATCACCCATGACATCTTATATGACATCATTGATAATAACCTTTCAACATTTGAAGTGAAATTATTTATGAGAAATCTATGCATGGCGGGGTCACACATTACAGTTACCTAAGAGCACGATTTATAGTTACCTTAGATTACTATAACTGCTGAATATCTTTGGTTTTGTCTGTGTAAAATCTGAACGTAACTATAACATCCCTGTAACCTTTGATTTTCTGAGTGAATTTCTACGGTTTTTTAAATTCTATTTCCTAACTATAACAACCATGTTACCTTTGGTTTTTTTTACCGTGAATATAGGTAGATAGATAAATAGATAGACAGATAGACAGATAGATAGATAGATAGATAGATAGATAGATAGATAGATAGATAGATAGATAGATAGATAGATAGATAGATAGATAGATAGATAGATAGATAGATAGATAGATAGATAGATAGGTAGGTAGGTAGGTAGGTAGGTAGGTAGGTAGGTAGGTAGGTAGGTAGGTAGGTAGATAGATAGATAGATAGATAGATAGATAGATAGATAGATAGATAGATAGATAGATAGATAGATAGATAGATAGATAGATAGATAGATAGATAGATAGATAGATAGATAGATAGATATGTGTGTGTTTGTGTGCAGTTAGACGCAGTGGCGGTGCGTCCATTGGGGCGCAGGGGCGGAGCCCCACTTAACGCACGCACGCGACGCGGTGTGCTTGCAGCAAATCCAGCAATTAAGCTCAGCTCTGCCTCTTACTGTGTAGCGGCCGGGAGTCGGGACATCAAGGGGGTGGGGCCGGGGGGCGAGCACTGACACTGACTGACAGCGGCTCGCAATGTATTTGCGCATGCTCGAGTTTGTCTCACGACAAGCACGAGCATGCGCATTCGCCGCACTGTCTGCCATGTACTATGTACTGAGAGGAGGGGGCCGAGAGGCCGAGGGTTGCCTCATGCAGCAGCCCCTTCTCTCGGTATCCGGGCGAGCCCTATCCGTGCTCTTTAGCCAATCCAGGAAGGCGCTTCTAATGCAGCGTCTCTGGATTGGCTGAGAGCCTGAGACAGTCTCAGACCCCGCGCGGCAGCCTAGGACGAAACTGCATTGGGTGCCGCGCAACTATGGCCAATCACTGTGGCTTATGTCTGAACACAGTGACAGTGATTGGCCATGAGGTGCGCAGTGCACTCTCTGCAGTCCGTCGCGTCAGCACGCACGCCGCGGTGCCACTCTGTCTGTATACACACCTCGTGGCAGCGGTGTACAGTGTGTGTCAGCTCTCCCGGACCCGTCGTGACTCGTGTGACTCGTGTGACGGTCGTCGAGGACTCGTGACTGACGGGACTGCCAGTGCCATCGTGACCGTGGTGTTTGTCGAGAAAGGTAAATTAGATTCTGTTCTCTGTTGAGATTCTAGGTGGTGCGGACATGCATCTACATTGCTGCTAAAAGCGGGAGAATGGGGCCTTGAATCGGGTTACGTTATGTGTGGGCTTTGGAAGTGCATGCTGCTGCAGGATCGGACATTTGAAACGCAAATGCACGTTTTCGTACATGCCAACATTTCAGAAGAGCAAAGTGGGAGATGTAAAAAAAAAAAATCGGGAGAATGGGGCCTTGAATCGGGTTACTGTCATGTGTCACACATGACAGTAACCCGATTCAAGGCCCCATTCTCCCGATTTTTTTTTTTACATCTCCCACTTTGCTCTTCTGAAATGTTGGCATGTACGAAAACGTGCATGCATTTGCGTTTCAAATGTCCGATCCTGCAGCAGCACACTTACAAAGCCCACACATGATGTGTGGGCTTTGTAAGTGTGCTGCTGCAGGATCGGACATTTGAAACGCAAATGCACGTTTTCGTTACTACACCATCAAGTGCACCAGGCTCACAAATAAGCTCTTTGACGGGTTGCAAAGTCCTCTCCGCTGAGCTGAGCTGTCAGACTGTGCCCGCATCTAAAGGTGCATGAGCACAAACGCCAGCTTGAAAAACACTACATTTGTTCTCAGTGGACATAAGCTCCATCAACAAGTCCTATTCAGGTAGATGGTTAAGATACACATGCCTTCAAAGTCTAATACCATCCAGAATCCTGCTTTCTGCATCAGCACACTTTGTTACCCAATGAGCGTTCAATCGGATTAAACATGGAGACCTGGGCTCTAGATTGTGGAATGCATTGAACCCACACTTAAGGGGAGAGCCCGAAAACATGATTTTTAGAAGTGCTCCATCTTGGCTTCAATTAAACTATTTGCAGCTGGTGATAGCATTGAAGAATATCGAGCTGCGCCCACTGTCATTGATTCTTCTTTAAATTTCCCACTGAATATCAGCATAAACACCGTGGAACATCTAAAGTGCCTCCAAGTGTGTTCTCTGCTCCTCACATCCTCTTTATAAATGGCTACATAAGAAATTAGTGGTAAGACACACTGCAGCTTACCTTACCTTTGCTTTACCTCACTCAGAACGTTAGTATTGAATTTGCACCGCCATCTCCTAATGACATAGTCTATCATGACCACTTGAGTTCACATGGCCACTATGCATGCAGGTGATGACTGTGCTGCATTGCCTTGTGGCTAGATGAGCCACGAGGCATGACACGAGCTACGTACATCTTTGAAAATTAGATTTTTTGTAATAAGAGTTTGAAGTTATATGATAAATTACGGGACAAACATGCTGTTGCAGAGGGATGTTTAGATGGTGGAAAATGAAAAGGGTATGTAGTCAGGAAGCAGAGGACTTCAGGTTGGAAAAATTCAAAGCAGCACACTGCTTTGCCATGCAGGACTCAGCAGCATAAAGACAAGACGTCATGCAGATATGGGGAGAATGTGAAAAGGCAATGAACTAAAAACAGAAGAGGCCATTATTGTTGAAATGGGACTGACCATTATTTGAAGTTAACTAAAAGTGTGAATATAAAACTGAAATTAGCCAAATTTCAGATTTTAGGATTGTTATGTTTTATGCTAAGTAACGTTGTACTGTAATACAGTCCTTTATAGGTATTTATTTATTGTTATATGACATCTCTTTATTAATGTTATAACTGCACTTTCACAATTGCTTTATTAACCTTCCTGCTTTCTCAAATCTCCTTGAAAATGCACCATTTCTCTTCTCTTTTTTCAAACTTTTCTCGGGGGGAGAACCCCCCCCCCGAACCCTCCTTATAGGGGTTCGGGCTCGCACGCTACGCGCGCTCGCAACGGTGAAGTATACCGATCATTTTACGCCTCACCACTTTCAAATGTCACCAGCCGCCCCTGGTTAGACGATAGATTAGAAAATGGATAGAAATTCACAATGTGCCTTTGGGAAGCAGTTACTCTTGTACAGGCAAGAGCACTGTCCAGTTGCAGGAGTGAAGGAGTTTACTGATGACATCATACAGTGAGTGTGAGTGTATTATAAAAGTTTATGAGACTTATAGATATATACTAAGCTACTGCATAAGTAAAAATACTATTCCTTCTGTTCTACTAAGGAGTGTTACTATTTGTAACAGGTGTCATCTGATCTATAATCCCTTTTTTAAATGGGTGTACTATTTATCAGTGAACTAGCCTCTACACTGACACATGTCCCTTGCTAATGTATGTGTATGGTAGTGCTTTGAGACAGTCTAAGCTGTTCATTGAAACTTCACTCCACAGTGATGGCTAAGGACAGTTCTGTTTTATGACATACTGGCCAGTTTCCTTAGACCTCTCTCCTTTATGATGAGTGACTGTAGTGGTAGATTGTAATAAATTCATCTGTTCACTAAGACCTTTCTCCAGGGTGATGGCTCAGTGTAGTAGACATTTACAACAGAGTGACCTCTCTGCTCACACCTTTCTCAGGTGACCCGGACTCAGATTCGGTTAATGAAGAATAATTGTAATTGTGGTTTGTGACACAGTGGCTTGTCCACTAAGACCTCTCTACTGGTTGTATGTTGTGGTAGTTTGTGTAAATTTGAAATTTGCACTAACATTTATTTCTAAGATCACAAATGGTGTTGTGGTTTCTATTAGACTTGCCTATACGGTTAGATGTTTTACTTTGGTCATTAGTCTTTAGAGTAGTGGTTCAGAAGAGACAGGACTGTCCACTGAGAACTGTTTCTTAGGTGATAAGTGAATGTAGTAGTAGAATATAGTAGTTGATAGGATTACAGTAAGCTCTGTGCTATACATCTCTCACATATCTTCTTCATATTTTTAAAAACATTATATGTTATATTATGAAGTATATTGAAGTTTACCTTGCTGGATGATGTCATGAGTGATGTCATGTGTGATGTTACTGACCATGTCATGAGTGATGTAATATGTGAGGTCATAAGCTGTTCATTGCGATGGGTGTAAGTTAAAGTTAGCTCAGGTAACTGTAACTGCTGAATTTCTATGGTTTGTGTATGTAAAGTCTAAACCTAACTATAACATCTCTGTAACCTTTGTTTTTTCAGTGAATTTCTAAAGTGTTTTAATGCTATTTCCTTACTATAATGCCCATGTAACCTTTGGTTGTGTGGGTGTGTATCCTGGGTGTGTGAATGTGTGCTGTGTGTGTGAGTGGCTGTATGGGTGTATGAATGGGTGTGTGAGTGGTTTTCTGGGTCTCTGAATGGGTGTGTGACTGGCTGTATGGGTTCATGAGTGGGTGCATGAGTGGTTGTGTGAGTGTGTAAGTGTGTGTGGGAGTATGTACTGGGTGTGTGAGTAAGTGTGTAAGTGGCTGTGTGGGTCTGTGAGTGGGTGTGTGAGTGGTGTTGTGGGTCTTTGAGTGGGTGTGTGAGTGGGTGTATGGGTGTGTGAGTAGTTGTGTATGTGAGTGTGTGTGTGAGTGGCTGTATGGATGTTTGAGTGGCTGTGTGAGTCTGTGAGTGGGTGTATGAGTGGTTATCTGGGTCTCTGGGTGGATGTATCAGTGATTGTTGGGTGAGTGAGTGGCCAGCTGGATGTGTGAGTTGTTTTCTGGGTCTTTGAATGGGTGCTTGAGTGCCTGTGTGGGTCTGTGATTGGGTATGTGAGAGTTTCTCTGAGTCTCTGAGTGGCTATATCAGTGACTGTATAGCTATTCAGCTGTGTGTGAGTATCTGTATGGGTGTGTGATTGGGTATGTGAGTGGTTTTCTGAGTCTCTGAGTGGGTGTGTGAGTGGCTGGGTGTGTAAGTAGGCATGTGTGGGTGGATGTATGAGTGGCTGTGTAAGTGGCTGTGTGGGTCTTTCAGTGGCTGTACGGGTGTGTGACTGGGTGTGTCAGTGGTTTTGCTGTATGGGTGTTTGAGTGGGTGTGTAAGTGTCTGTGTGTCTGTGAGTGTATGTTTAAGTAGCTGTATGGATATGTACGTAGCTGTGTGGGTGTGTGAGTGCCTGTGTGGGTCTGTGAGTGGTTCTCTGGGTCGGTGAGTGCATGTATCAGTGACTGTATGGGTGTGTGAGAGGGTATGTGAGTGACTGTATGGGTGTGTGAGAGGGTGTATGTATGTGTGAGTGGGTGTGTGAGTGGTTGTGTGGATGTGTGACAGAGTGTGTGAGTGGGTCTGTGAGTGGGTGCATGTGTTTTCTCTAATTGGGATCTGCCGTAGCTTTACACAAGGGGCCATTGCTTCATAAATCTCGAATAATGCAAGGTAGCGCAAATCACTACCTTGCGTTACTCTGCAGCAGGGAAGCGTGCCATGGGTGAAATGTGGGTGTTCCCATGCATTCTGACACATTCTCAGATTCACCAACACTGGTGGATCTGGGAATTCATCAGAATTGTACACCTCCCCCCCAGAGACGCAACGAGGAGAAATATCTTTATTTCCGCTTGTTGTTTCCTCTTTCTAAGTGTGTGGCAGCACACTTAGAAAGAGGGAAATGCCTCTGAGGATTGTTTTTGTGCACAAAGGTCCCCCTTCCTGAACAAAACAATCCTGCCTACAATGCAGGCACCCTTCCACCTTAGTGCAAGGGTGTCTGCATTGGTGCTAGACAGGAGTTTGTGTGCCAGCGCAGGCAGATAACATGAATAAGCCGTATAATGTTAAATACAGTGCATTCATGCCCTCGCCTTTTCGCGCAGTGCAGCGGGCTGCATTGCGTTGTGTGAAATATTGGTAAGTTTGGGCCTAAGTTGGTATCCTCAGACTGATTGATGGGAGCAGTGCAAGTGCATCAAACAGAATATAGTAAGGACAATGGGTGGCCTGAACTGGATTTAGAAAAGCTCCAACCTTTCCATTAAAAGGAAAGTCTTGTTTTTTTTATTTGTGTTCATGAATTAAATTAAATATTTCATTATTTGAGTATTTTTTGATGAATGCTTGTTACTTTATTTTTGTGCTTGCTTTGTAGTTCTAATCATCGAAATTGCTTAGGCTGAAGTCCCCGGATTCCAATATTAATTCAGTGGGGGTCCCTGGATTTTAATAATGATTCAGTTGTGGGGGCTCCCTGGACTCCAGTAATGATTACATTTATGAAAGAGAACCCAAAGCCTTACTGGGTGCACTGTGGTTGAGCCAAAATGCTTCAATTTACGTTGATTTTCTTACAGATAACATTTTGTTTCCAGATTTTTTACTCAACCTTCTGAAACACTCGAACATGTCTTACCGATAGGCACTCTAAGCCACAGACCGAATTGGAGGGATTTGTACTACATATATCCTTTTCAACAGTACAATCAATTGTCTAACTGGTGTTGGAAACAACTATTTAATCCATTCCCATGTGATAGTGCAGAAGCTGCCATTTGCTGTATTTGGTGACTGACTCAATTTTTTATTCACATAAAAACCCTAGTAAAAATGCTCTTTCACTGTGTCTAATTTTTGCTTAATGACAAACCAGGAGGATTTAATGATTAATTGTGATGTACCAGTTGTCATTATTTTGCTTTGACTTGTGTTAATAAGTATGCATAAATGTTTTTTTTTTAAATAATCCTCCAACGCAAATAAATGTTTGCAACCCTCTTGAAGTCTGAGCTAGAAGATATACATTTTTGTATTCAAAGTTATAAGCCAGTTGCAGTACCCAATTATAGGTGACACATCTCTTTTGACGCAATTGTAAACTGCAAATGAGAAGAGAGCTAAACTCCATCATTGGGCGCAGCCTGTAGATAAACCAGTAGAAGATCCCTTCAACACTCTGACCTATCTATCCATGTGTTTTTCTATAATTAAAGAGAGTAAAGCAACTGAGATACCCAGTTCACCGGTTTCTCCAGCGGATAGGCTGATCAACCCTGTTGAAAGCTGCAATGAAGTCAATGATTGTCCAAAAATTATTTGTCGCATTTGTATTGCATATTTCTGGCAATCAAATGGAGTTTTAAAATATTATGTCCTACAGATTAATAATTTTTTAATGTGTATATTTATTTTTATGTATTTATTAAGCTTGTTTGTTCTGGGGGGGATTTTGTTGAACTTTGGCCCAAATGATGTGGTTGCAAAATAATAATAACGTAGCACAAGCATGTCAGAGGGCTATTTGCCTATACTTTCTTTTAAATCAATAACATATAATTGTGTGCTTTCAGGTGAACCAACATTAAGTTTTGTCTCACTGTCAATCTGCTGTTGATATTGTGCACAGGGTTTCCAGAGGTATACTTTCCAATCAAGTTCAAAGATTGCAACAGTGTCCTGAACTCTTTTTTTTTAACTCTTTTTATTTGGTACATCAGTAGTAATCAATTAGACCTTTACACATTACTTATTCTTTCACGGTACTTCTTTAAAGCAGTGATTGTGCATTTTCAGTACATGAAATAATTACGGGGTTATATTATTCACCGCTCTTTAGTACATTAACTGTCAGTGTCCTGAACTTTTAATGTAATTTGACATTTTCGGGTATACGAGCGAGCGCTGTACAAAACTTTATAACATAACATAATGTTCCCAAACTTCTTGAGGGATTCTATCATTCTATTCAATCAGTGATCCTCTTGCTCTCTATTATAATTTATTGTAATACATTTTATTCCTTTTGAGAACTTTAGTATTCTTATTCTTCTTGAAGAAAAATAAACAGCAAAGGACTTTAGAGTTAGACAATTTAGTGTTTTGCTTTTTGTGTTTAATTCACTTGGAAACGTTGAATACCCTTGCTAGGGCTGTTTTTTCCTATTTAAACTAATCAGCTTTCACATCAGTTGACTATAAAACTCTTTGCTTTCTGTATATTTAACAACATTAATTCACTCGCTATTATCAGCGGAAGCTTTCCATGATATATGGGGACCATGAGATTTTACCATAGGTTTCTGGCTTCAATGTTTCATTATGAATAGGCATACCTCCTGCTTGTGAAAGATGTGATTGTAGAATACGATACACAGGCTGGTGGTCACATAGCGTTTCACTTTTATTTCCAGTTCAAATTCATAGAACTATTCATAGCTAGATATTGCCTGATCAATTGTAGATCCCTTCCACGATGATATCTGGCTCTCATCGGAAGCCAAATCTTGGGACTTATTGTTCCTGACTGAAACATGGATCAAAGACAGCTCCAACCCCGACCTTACCCTAGCCATTCCAGCTGGCTATCGGATTCAGAGGGTCAAAAGGGTTGACAATAAATCTGGGGGGGGAGTGGCGGTGGTTTTTCGCACTAGTTGGGAAATATCTTACAGGAAATTAATTAATCTGGGGCCCCCAGAAGCCATGTACTTTTGCATTATGTCCGTCCCTAATATCGCTATGGCCGGAATCCTGGTCTACAGACCCCCTAACTCCCCTCCCAATCACCTGCTAGAACTTATAATGCAGCGGCAGACCTTTCGCTTAAACCCGCCAATTTTACGATCTTAGGAGACTTTAACGTTCATACGGACGATATCAACTGCACCAAAGCCCATCAACTTATCGACACCCTGGAAGGCCTCAATCTGACCCAGTTGGTTAATGGCCCCACACATTCTGCTGGTCACACGTTAGACCTGATCTTCACTAACAACCCCAATCTGAAAACATCCTCCCCTCACCACTTACTTGGTCTGATCATTTCCAAATTCCTTTCAGCCTATCACTACCTTCTCAGATTCCCAGACCTCCCCATAACTTGGAAAACAGAAGGAAATGGTGCAACGTCACGAGTAATAGTATGAATCCTGCCTTTTCCTCTACTCACCTCAAACTGTCAGGTGACCCGGACTCAGAATCGGTTAACTTTAACAGTTGGGTTACCTCTGCTCTAGATACCATTGCCCCCCTCAAACCCACCAATTAGTCTAGACAGAAACCTTCAGCCCCCTGGTTCTCCCCTGAGCTCCATGTGAAGAAAAGCCACTGCAAAAAACTGGAGCGTATTTGGAGATTATTTTATGGTCTCACGGCTTAAACGTACTACCATGAGAGAGTATTTTATCAATAAAACCCACTCTGCAGGTAATTCGGCTAAAACCCTCTTTAAAATTGTACAAGCTTTTTCCAAGCCTGCGGTCACCACTAATGTAGTCCCCCCTACCCCGAACATGTGTAAAGGGTTATCCGATTTTTTTCAGGATAAAATTCTTGATATCTATTCTACCCCCCACAACTTAACCCAGATCCTCAAGCCAGGTTGGTCAGCAACGACGCTCTGACCTCTTTCCCTCCTATCTCTCCCATCGCCTCACTTCAAAAACTCTTAACATGCAAATCCGGTTCTCCCAATGACCCCTGTCTGGCCCAGTATTTCAAACTTCTGGCACCTCTCATCAACACCCCATTGAATCAGATCTGGAACGCCTCTCAGTGCTGCGGCACCTTCCCCGCTGTGTGGAAACAGGCTCTCCTGGTGCCGATTCTTAAGAAACCTGATGCCGACCCTACTGTTTTTAAAAATTACAGACCTATTTCCCTCTTACTGGCGCCGGTAAAAATGCTTGAAAAAATCATTCAGGTACAACTCTCTAACCACTTGGAATCCCGTAATCATTTCCATGACTCTCAGTCCGGCTTTAGATACGGCTACAGAACTGAGACTACCCTTCTTGAAGTTTCTGAGAGTATCCGTGAGAGTGTCGATTCAGGCAAAGCAGCCATGTTAGTGTTGCTTGACCTGTCCGCACTTTTTGACACAGTTTCCCAATCTATCCATTTGGACAGATTAAACAACATGGGTATTTAGGGCACGCTTCTGTCCTGGATCTGGTCCTACCTGGGAAGCCGGGCTCAACAAGTTTTTCTACATCCTTTCATCTCAGATGAGAAACCCCTGCTATGCGGGGTCCCCCAAGACTCTGCCTTGAGTCCTCTCCTTTTTAACGTCTATCTATCACCCCTTGCGGAGTTGGTCGAATCCTGTGGGGTGAGGGTGATTTCCTACACTGATGACACCCAATTGGTGTTTTCTTTTGAAGAACATTCAGAAGCTGCATTCTCTAAATTTAGACACTACCTGAGTAACATCTCGGCGTGGATGTCACTTAACAGTCTCAAGCTTAATTCGGATAAAACCGAGGTACTCTTCTTCAATCAAAAAATCCCACCCCCACTCCCCCGACACTGTGGTGGCCGCCTGAGATGAATCCACCCCCCAAGCGTGTTGACTCGGCGAGGAACCTCTGCTTCCGGTTTGACAATGAACTGTCCTGCAAAACTCAAATTAGACAGGTGTCCTCCTCTTGTTTTGGGAAGCTCTGCATGTTGCGTAAATTCCTTCACTTCTGTCCTCTGGAGTCCCATAGGAAGGTAAACCATGCTTTAATCACATCCCATCTGGATTACACCAATAGTCTTTACCTTGGAGCGCCTGCCTATCTGATTAGGCGTCTACAGATTGTACAAAACACTGTGGCCAGAGTGATCTGTAAAATCCCTTTACGCCACTCGATCACCTCCCACCCGAAGAAGCTCCACTGGTTACCGGTGATTAAACGTGCTTGAATTCAAGGCTCTCACTATGGCCTTCAGAGCTTTTCAGGGACATGGCCCTGTATACCTGAGATCCAGACTTAAACACTATCAAGACAGTCGGACCCTCAAATCCAACCATCTGCTTCTCCTTGCCACCCCCTGTTTTTGTAGGACCAGAATGGGTGGCAGAGCCTTTGCGGTCATTTCCTCCAAAATCTGGAATGCCCTGCCACTCTCTCTCCGTTCTTCTGAGTCTGAACCCATCTTTCGATGTGCCTTAAAGACCTGGTTGTTTACCAACCCCTAGTACCCCACTCTGCACCTTTCATCTGTGGTCTGCCCTAGTGCTGGGACAGCTGGGGGTAGCTGTGCGCTTAATAAACTCCTAAATAAACAAATAATTAAATATTCTATCCTATTACTTGTGTGGGACCAAATTGTAGTGAGGATGACAGGTACTTCTCAACAGAACAGCAGAATTTCTTGAGTTGTTCCACCGTTTTTGATTAGTCTGCTGGCTCTTTTGACTATGAGCAGTGGAAGACTGTTATGTTGTTAACAAACGCATGTGCTCTGACCATAAATATGATGAAATATCTGACACAAATGGAGGATTGTGGTGAGAATAGATCGAAATATTTTTGGTGGTTGGAAACCAAGATTATCGATAAGGAAAAACTGGATTATTTTCCCAAAAAACATGACTGAAAATCCTCATTCCACTAAAAATTAGCATTTTGCTTCATTAAAGCCCTCATCTTGTGCGTCTTCTGTGAAACATTTTGCATGAATCCTGCATAGAATTTGGCCAAACCCAGGAAAGAACGTAATTTTCGTTATTCTTAGGTGCAGGAGCTTTTACAATGGCCTCCACTAACTTTTCTTTAGGACTTATACGTAATGGGCTCCATGTTGTAAGGGTGCCCAGGAGGGTTCTGAGGTGACACACAAAGAGCTGATCAGCGCACCGGAAAGTCACAATGCATTGGCTTCAGCGCGTGTAGAGGAAAGCGTAACACGCACAAGAGAACGCTCGAGACATCGTATGCTGAAAGGCTTCAACGGTGCTTTAAACGGTCGGAGCTTGCACAAAGCGAAATTTAGGTGGGGCTTTGCTGGCACTTACTTGGCACCATCGAGCACTTCCAATGCTAAATACACCATCGATGACTGCCTGCGTTGGTTGTAGGTGGAATTCGCTGCAGATTTCTCTCCGTGTCGAGAATAACCGCTTATTCTTTAACTTGATTGAAGAGTATAAATCGTGAAGCGGGTTGGGTTCCTTCCAGTCATCGCCAAAATAAATGTAGAATCCTCACGTAAGAAACAGGAACAAGAGGACTTGTTTGTATTGAAATGTAGCTTTATTCCAAAGGTACAAGGATGCATGCGCCTTCTCCACTGCACTCCAAGTCCCAACTGGACTCCTGGATTTCTCCCTCCGTTCTCTACAACAATGCTAGGCAACATGGAATCTCAAGCACGAGGGACATGTTGCTGGGAACTTACAAATATGTACAACAACAATATACTACAGTCTCCAAGGAATGACTCTAGCGTGGCTGACCTCCTTTCTGGCAGATCGCACCTTTTAGGTCTTCTCAGCTAGTCAGGCGTTCAGCCCACATGCTCTGACTTTGGGAGTCTCGCAGGGATCTGCCCTCAGCCCCATGTTATTTAACATATATGTCCACCCTTTAGCAGACCTGGTGGAAAGTTGCGGCCTCACCCTATTCTCCCACGCAGATGAAACTCAAATCATCTTTTCCCTGTCATCTGCCCAGCATTACAACTCTAGGGATCTGAACTCCTACCTTGGTCTTCTCAGGGACACGGGGAGGGTATTTCATAGCCTGGGGCCCAAACAGGAAAAGGAGCAACCACCCATCTGAGCATGTTTGACTCTGGGAACTGTGTATAAAGATCAATTACTTGAGCACAAAGCATGAAGGGCTGGTACAGAACCATCAGCTGTAGCAGGTACCTCGGACCAGTGCACACGCTGGCTTTAAGCACCAAGCATAGTGCTTTAAACTGGATTTGCAAGTCTACTGTGAGCCAATGAAGGTCACGCAGGAAACAAGACACAGAGGCATGTTTTGGAAATCAGAACAGAAGAACAGAAGCCTGGTACAGAGTTCTGGACCACTTGAAGGCATCTTATAGCAGCCTTATTAGCCCTCAGATACAGAATGTTGCCGTAGTCCATCCATGATAGGATGTGGGCCTGAATAACTGTCTTTTAGGCCGTGAAAGGGAGCATTCACATGATCTTTTTTAGCCATTTCATGATGGCAAAACAAGTCAAAGCTACTTTGGCCACCTGCGGTTTCATTGACAAATTGGAGTCCAGCCAGAAACCTAGGTTCTTTGTCTTGTGGGCTGGTGCAGGAAAAGCACCTAAAGTTGCAGGCCAGTGCTGAGGACCTCAGAGCAGGGGGTTCTTGCCCAGCACCATTACCTCAGTGTTATCACCATTTAGTTTTAGAGATTTGGTATTCTACCTGGATGAATACCAAATCTCTAAAACTAAATGGTGATAACACTGAGGTAATGGTGCTGGGCAAGAACCCCCTGCTCTGAGGTCCTCAGCACTGGCCTGCAACTTTAGGTGCTTTTCCTGCACCAGCCCACAAGACAAAGAACCTAGGTTTCTGGCTGGACTCCAATTTGTCAATGAAACCGCAGGTGGCCAAAGTAGCTTTGACTTGTTTTGCCATCATGAAATGGCTAAAAAAGATCATGTGAATGCTCCCTTTCACGGCCTAAAAGACAGTTATTCAGGCCCACATCCTATCATGGATGGACTACGGCAACATTCTGTATCTGAGGGCTAATAAGGCTGCTATAAGATGCCTTCAAGTGGTCCAGAACTCTGTACCAGGCTTCTGTTCTTCTGTTCTGATTTCCAAAACATGCCTCTGTGTCTTGTTTCCTGCGTGACCTTCATTGGCTCACAGTAGACTTGCAAATCCAGTTTAAAGCACTATGCTTGGTGCTTAAAGCCAGCGTGTGCACTGGTCCGAGGTACCTGCTACAGCTGATGGTTCTGTACCAGCCCTTCATGCTTTGTGCTCAAGTAATTGATCTTTATACACAGTTCCCAGAGTCAAACATGCTCAGATGGGTGGTTGCTCCTTTTCCTGTTTGGGCCCCAGGCTATGAAATACCCTCCCCGTGTCCCTGAGAAGTTGTACATAACTAATAATCTTTTGCAAGAACTTGAAAAACTGGGTGTTTTAATCTGCTCTCGTCTATGCTGCCCTACCTGTTGTTAAAACGCTGGGAAACCCTACTTAGGTAGCTACGTGCTATACAAGATTTAATAATAATAATATGGTGGCAGGTCTTGACGTGGCCCTTATTTCCATGTAATTCTTATAGAGGCCATAGACATGCATTGAGTTTCATTTGTTAGACAGTTACTGTAAGATTGTGGACTACGGCTCACCCTGCAAAAGTAAGGCACTGATAACAGTACTCCCAAAACTTAAAAGGCCTCACTAGTACTGCCGCAGCACACAATTAACGATAATTTAAAAGATGTTTGATTATTAACCTGGCAAATACATTTAAACAACCCCTATTCATGGTTGAGAGCAGTCCATCATCAATGCTGGTCATGGCAAAATTAATATGGCATTGAGGCCCAACTCTAGTTTCTAAGAAGTTCATATCATTAAGGTTCGGTTCTAGTGAATAGGGGACAACTTTTTCAAATTTGGGGGGAAAAAAGGGAAATCTCAGTATTAATTGATCTACTTCACCTCTTAGTCACTTTGACATACGATACAGACTGGGAGGGAGAACTTCAAAAAAGGGGATTTATCTAGTGTGATGCATGAAACTGAGATCGATGTGGGGCCTATTAAGATTCTGATGTGATCTCCAGCGGAATTGAAAGAAGCCTTGACAAAAATGTTCCAAGTAGCGCCCATTGCAGGAAGTCATTATTAGAATGAGTCTAGGGAGTCATGGGATCGTGACAGACCATCCTGCTCTGAAAGCAGCCCCCTACCGTGCCCCACACTGTGATGCACCAAAACGACAGAATGGCTATTCTGGCCCTGGATGCGACTGATCATGCACTGTCAGATGCCTATAAAGCTCTGTTATAAAATCTTTATGCAAAGAATTATGCACTTCAGAAGAACACTCGACTCCTAACACCCACTCACACCTGGGTCAATGTCAATGTAAAATGTTATTGTTTAGTTAATAAAAACCATGCCAAATGTTATTTCATATATCATTGTGGATACAGCAGTCATTGAAGTCCAATTTTACTGAAGTATGCAATTAATAACACCAGTAAAAAATGTTATAAAAACACAGAATGCATGTCAGTCACCCAGGGATGAAAATTAGGTATAGAAAAAACATGTAAAATTCTAGAAAGCTGAAACAGGCAATGAAATAACTTAAGACAGGGTGGTAAAAGGGCAGAGGTGCTGGTTGCTAATCTGAGAGATGGGTAGTAGTTAGTCAGAGCAGCATAAGACAGGTGGGCATTTGATCCTGCCATGCAACTGGATGTTGCAATGTTTCTGAGCGCAGTAAATAGTCATGAATTTTTGAAAATGGTTGGCAAGCACCCAAGAAATAAAGTTGATTATAAAGAAATCACTTAAAATACTATAAGCTAAAGCAGACAAATATCATCCAGGGAAAAGTAGTAAAAGTGCATTAGTGCAGATTGACAGTTAAAGCATAAGTAATAGTTAGACAGACGCAGCATGAGACCAGAGGGCCATTGTCCGCGCCGTAGGGCTAGGTGTTTCTGGGTTTCGTGAAGCAATAATCAGTTATGAGTTTTTGAAAGTGGTTAACACAGTGAGAGTTTGTGGGTCGACATTAAAGATGAGCTCTGAGGACATTTAATTTCATAGAAATTTCCCGTACCTCAAAAAGGGTCTTGCATCAGAGGGGGAGAAACATATCTCAGAGGCCTCCAGGCATGTACCGGCCCCCTTCAACAGGATATTTGGTTATAATAGGGCCCTCCTTGCAGCATGGAGAAGGGCAGCAGCACTGGAGTTGCATTGTCTGCATGCCCCGTTGGTTCCTGGCTTGGCCCATGCCAGGTCAAAGTCTGCTGCCAGCAAACCCAGCAGGCGCTTGTACATGATGCACACTCAGCTGTTGATGGCCTCTGAAAGGTAAGGCTGGGATCTCCCGACCAAGTATGAAGAGTTTAGAGAGAGTAGAATCTGAGAGGAGTTAGAGAGGCAGAATCTTGCTGGAATGAGGCTAAACATAACTGTCTATGTATTACCTTTTTCCAAGTCATGAAAGAAAGGGAATCAAGAGATAGTGCTGGGGCTTCAATTTGAAAAGATGCAATTGTCTCCTGTAGTTGCCTGTGCCATGGGCTCCCTGGGCTCTCGAATGTGGCTCTCAGACAGGCCTTAAGTGAGTTCCTTGGTGCTTTCAGTATCCATTTGTAGTACTTCAGGGTGTCATACTCGCAGGTTAGCTTTTGATTTTATGGCACGACACGGAGGCCAAGATTATGCAATCTCCTTTTATTGCCAGCTCACACAGCAGCAACAATAGAGAAGAATTGTGTACCCTATTTCATAAATAGAGTTTATTTGTTTATCCTATTTTTGAATAGAGTTATTTGTCTCCTCTTTCTATTCGATTAGCGGTATTCTCAATACCCACCAGCTATCTATTTCCACTGTGCTAGCACCTTCTCCTACCTATATGCTCATCAGATACAAACTTTAATTCACTGTCGATCTTCCAAACCTCGCAATTGCCCTTTCTTTAATCAACGTCTTTCAAAGACTCACAACCTCAAACGCGCACTGCCGTCCCCTTTACCTAATCACAAGCGAGGCCTCACTCCCTTCAGAGACCTCGCTTTAAACCACCTCAAAGTCGCCCCGGGAGCAAGCGCCCTTCCTTCTCCTCAAACGGAACAAGGCGAGCATTTTTTCAATCGCGTGTCGCGCGCACGCCTCGCACTGTAAAGATACCGATGTCGACTCTCCCGCATTTTCACAGAGGCTATAATATAAAATATATAAATATCCCAACTCACCTCTTAGCCTCCCCTGGAGCTTATTAGCTGGTCAACTAAGTATCCCCTCCAACTCATTCCTCCCGGTGCGGTCTTTCCTCCAACACGACCGCACCGGGAAGATTTCATTTCATTTCAGGAAGTAGAGTCCTCCTCATTAGAGGAAAGGACCTTGCGATTCTTCCTTTTTTCACCGTTTACCCCTTCAAACAGAGACGACAGTTTCTACAGACGAAGGAAGAGCATTTCATCTCGACTCGTCCCTTCCATCACATTTTAACCCCTATTTCCATTGCGAGTGCCGATCTACTGCCCCTCTCTAACCCCGACTCCATCAATAAATTAATTTATTCGCTTGGTCAACCTCCTCATAAAAAAAAAAAAAAAGAGAAATCTTTAATAATGTCCCATAACCAGCCTGATTTAGATTCTTTAGTTCAAAATAAATTAGAGGCCTTATTTAATAACGCCTTAGGTAAATTGATGGGGTCGCTCGATGAAACCATCAACAAACGATTAGGAACACTTTCTGATAATCAACCAGGATGCTCTTACTGGCCTCAAACATCCCAAAATATAAGACCATCAGATAATTTTCCTGCAAAAAAATCCAAAAAATCTAAAAGGGTCATGGAAAATTTACCGGATGACGCCGGTGATAGAGTCAGTGTTCAAGACACTGTGGATGGGCAAGATACAGGCCCCACTATGGATGGGCAAGATACAGGCCCAACTGTCCCCACTTCAAGTGACTCTGAGGACGACGAATCCTATGAACCTGAAATAAACCTATCATGTTCATCAGAGTTTGACTCTGATTGTGAAGACTCTTCCACAACCAAACCTAAAAACTCAAACCAAGGTTCAAAAACCTCTGGCTCCAAGATGGATATCCTCGACCCCTTTGGGGACATGATGTTTGACCCGCTCTTAATAAGACACCCAAACTCCTCTGAGTGGACTCCCTCCCCCCACGTTGCCGACTACATCTCCTTCTGGCTCAGAAGAGAGATTCCTAAGGAGGTAAGATCACGTTTGCGGTCAGAATGCCCCCGACCTTCCCTCCCAGACAAAATCACTTCTACACCAGAATTAGACGCAAAGGTCGTCTCATTCATTAATAAGGGAGGTAAAGATCCAAGAAGAGGCCTTGACAGAGGGCTGAAATCGTGCCAAGATAGACTCCTTGATATCACGGGTCCTCTTACTAAGATATTTGACATGGCAGAGACGGCCTACTTGAACGACTCTCAGGTCGACCCTAAAGAACTTCGTGAATGGGTGCAAAGAGCAGTGTGTCTGCTTGGCAACGCCAATACGGCACTTTCTAATGAAAGAAGAAAGAGCATTCTAATAAAACTTGACCCTAAACTCACCGAACTCGCCAACAAAGAAGGAGGTCCTTCTTCACAAGGCCAACTTTTTGCCAATGACTTTATTAAAGAAATGGCGAAATACGTCGGGATTTTCAATTCAATCCAAAAATCACAGAAAGATATTTAAAAAGTCTTTCACAACCGTGTTTTTGCAAGGGCCGGGCGAACAAGGGGTCGGTTCCCCGGCCGAGGTGCACCTTCTTCCAGACCCTATACCACACGTGGAAATAGGGGCTTCAACCAACCCTTCACATCCTATTCCAACTTCTATCCACAAAGGCAGAGAGGGCGCTTTCGCAACGCCAGAGGCGATAGGAGACAAAGAGGCTTCTCTTCAGGTACGCTACACAAAATACCATCCATGTTCCCTAATAAAGGTGGGTGGGAGATTAGCCCTATTCTCTGGGGAATGGAAGCTCGTGACACAAGACCCTTGGGTGTTACAAACAGTCAAAGGTTACAGAATAGAATTCTTACACACCCCCTTCCAACACAAACCCCCGAGAGAAATCTCTTTCTCACAAGATCACTCAAAATTGGTAACCAAAGAGGTCCAAGACCTTTTATCCAAAGGCGCCATCAAGGAGACTATGGACTTAAATCAGGGATTTATCAGCAATATCTTTCTGGTAGAGAAAAAGAACAAAGAAATGAGACCTGTAATAAACCTGAAAGAACTTAACGAGTGGGTAACTTACCGCCACTTCAAAATGGAGGGTATATATCTCCTAAGGGACATCCTGAGAAAAGGGGACTGGTTAACAAGACTAGACCTAAAAGACGCCTACCTCACCATTCCCATTTGGCCCCCACACCAAAAATACCTTCGTTTTGTCTGGCTAAACAAAACTTGGGAGTTCACAAGCCTCCCATTCGGTCTTTCTTCAGCACCCTGGTGCTTCACAAAGACTCTCCGACCGATAGCAGCCTGGCTCAGAGCCAAAGGTGTAAGATTAATAATTTACCTGGACGACATACTTATAATGGGCCAGTCAAAAGAATTAGTATCCCTACACACCCAATGGGCAATAGAAATTCTAGAAAGATTAGGATTTGTAATAAATATAAATAAATCATGCCTAACACCATCTCAAGATACACAATTCCTAGGCTTCATTGTAGACACACTGCAGACAGAATTACGCCTCCCCAGAGACAAACTAAAAAAATTAAGAAAAGAAATAAAAAAGATACTATCAGAAAAGTCTATATCCCTGAAAAACTTAGCCAGAATATTGGGGCTCCTGTCCTGAAACCATCCAAGCCATCTTTCCGGGTCCTCTTTACTATCGGGCCCTTCAAAGACTAAAGAGGAGATGTCTGCACAAGAATCACTCATACTCTCAAATGCTCTCTTTAGACCAAGAATCAAGAAGGGAACTAGAATGGTGTCTCCAAAACGCACAAGCGTGGAATGGAAGGGCAATTTTCGGGGAAAATCCCGAACTGGTGATAGATTCAGATGCGAGTCTAGAAGGATGGGGAGCGACATGCGGAAACTCTTCTACAGGAGGTCTATGGTCAGATCAAGAGAGGAACATGCACATCAACTCTTTGGAACTCCTAGCGGGCTCCTTTGCAGTCCGGAGTATCACTCAGGAGAAAATGAAATGTTGTGTGATGCTTCTCATGGACAACATTTCAGCAGCTCAATACGTGAGCAAGATGGGCGGTCCACACTCGAAAGATCTGGCGGACCTGGCAAAGGAATTTTGGGGATATTGCTTGGAGAAAGGAATCTCGTTGTAGCCCAACACATTCCTGGTCTGAGCAATGGAGTGGCAGACTGGTTCTCCAGGAACTTCAGAGACTCCAGCAACTGGAAATTGAACAAACAAGTGTTTCTACACATCCAACACCTACGGGGTCCCTTCAACTTAGATCTGTTTGCAGACAGACTCAACACTCAACTAACACGCTTCTTCAGCTGGAAACCAGATCCTCTAGCTGCTGGCATAGACGCTTTCCTCTAAGACTGGAGAGGTCAGAAACCCTATGCGTTTCCCCCGTTCGTAATGCTACCCAGATTTCTTTTGCAAGTCAGGAAATTCAAAGAATCTGTAGTCCTAATAACCCCTCTATGGAGATCCCAAACTTCGTACCCCATAGTGTTAGAAATGTCAATAGACCTTCCTCTTCTCCTACCCCATTTCAGGGCCCTCCTCCTAGGCCCTCGAGGGGAAACACACCCCCTCCTCGAAGAGGGATCCCTCACACTGATAGCATGGAAGATTTCCGGAGACAATGGGAAATCCCTGGCCTTTCGTCAGATGCTTTCAGACTCATTTCTGAATCCTGGGCCTCAGGCACAAGAAAAGCTTATAGATTGGCATGGAATAAATGGATTTGCCGGTGTCTTCAATGGGGTACTAATCCCATTTCAACAGATATAGTTCACGTTATTAACTATCTGTCTGAACTCTTTGAATCAGGCTTGTCATATAGAACTATTAATGTTTACAGGTCAGCAATTTCTGCAGGCCACTGCCTCATTAACGGCCTCCCCGTCGGCCAAGATTCTTTAACAAAGAAAATTATGAGAAGCATTAGGGTCCTCAAACCGCCCTTACCCAAATACTCTTCCCTTTGGGACGTTAAATTAATTCTGCAAGTTTTAGAAATCTGGGGTGACAACCACACCTTACCTCTTAAAAAACTATACTATAAACTTACGACCCTCCTTTGCTTGGTCTCTTTTAGACGAACATCCGATGTTAAAGCTCTGGACGTCACCAGTAGGGCATACCAAACTGAAGAAGTATGTTTTTACATTAAAAGAAGAACTAAAACCCTTTCCTCAACCATCTTCTACCCTTATTTTCTGGGAAATCCAAGATTGTGCGTGGTTCAATGCCTAATAGAATATGAGAAAAGAACCAGCACTTTAAGGAACAATGTCCCTCAACTTTTAATTTCTCACAAAAGCCCTCATAAACCCGTTTCTTCCCCCACCTTAGCTAGATGGGTGAAGGACGTAATGTATGAAGGAGGGGTAAACACTTCTATTTTTGGGGCTCACTCCCTTAGAGGTGCTTCTGCTGGAGCAGAGTTTTCTGTTTGAAAATTCGTTGGTTTTTGAAGCTCTGGCATGTCTATTTGTCATACTAATTTATTAATTATTAATAATTAATTATTTGTCTTGTGCAAATGTGTTTATATTAATCAATCCGTTTGTCCTAATAAGAGAGAGTTACACGTGGGTGCGCATAAATGTGCTGTTTAACAATAACGTGCGTGTTTTCATGTTTAAACGTTGCTATGTGCTGTTTATTTTTGAGCACAAAATGCTTTCCGAATTAATGCTTTCCTTTGTTGCAAGTGCTAGATAGTTACATACACATAAGGGTATTAGTGGGGTTAACACTGTTTAATCACTATGCTGTGGTAACGTTGTTTTTGTTTCTTTTAATTAAGATGGTCTATTGTGGCCTATGGTGGCCTAGTCAAAGATGGCCGATTTTGTAAGCCTGGCCTCAATTTGAAAGTAGAAAACCGTGATGGGAGAGAGCCCTGCTGAATATGGTCCTGAAGTCAGCTGACCACAGTCCTTGCTTGCCTTGCTGAAATTTCTGTGAGGACAGCAGCAGCCTGGGTAATCTTCAAGTGAAATGGAACGTCCTTGGCAGCCTTGGGAAAACAAAGGAGCCTTAGAGAAAGACTCTGAACATTGGTCTCATTGCCGAGGAGAAGTAGAACTAACAAGATACATTTGTGATTCTTGGTTCCTGTTCCGTAGTCTTTATTTTGTGATTTTTCCTGAGCGGAGATTTTCAAATGTAGCAATGTTACATCCTTTCCTTCTCGCTCTGCTCAGCGGTCCGGCGGACATTACAACTTTTTTATGTATCTTTCTTTTGTTCGATTCAGTATAAGAATTGTTAGCCTAGAGAGGTTTCTTGCCACTTGCCATTTGCCTTTGCCGCGTACTGAATCTGCGTTGCTGAGGATTGATGCTGAAGGGACTTCGTCTTGAGAGACTTTACAGAGAGACTTGTCCTGACCCGTTCTGACATTTAGCTAGAATAGGTAACTATGAGAAAAATGATTTATTCTGATTAATTTTCCATTTGACTAATTTTAGATAAAGCAATATAATTTGAACATGGTGTTGGATATTATTTCTTGTCAATTATTGTGTATTATATTTTGATTATTGCCGTATAGATTGTTTAGATTATGTTTAAGGGCAGTCTCAATAACCAGATCTTATCGACCCCGATATAGATGCAGGGTGTTTAGGAGTTTTCTTTCCACAGGTTTATTGCTGGAAGAGTATTTGAGCGTATGTTAGTGAAATGGGCCCTAGCGTATGATGAATGTATGTGCGTGTAACTGTGAGATTACTCTATCTGTGGTAGTGGGAATATTATACACACCCTATTCTCTATCAATTTCCTGGTAGCAGAGGATGGTTATTGAAGATTGTCTTGATCTGATAAGATTGCTTGTACATTAGCTTATTGATTATTGATTATTGGTTGATGTTGGTATATGTACTAATACTATATGTTGGAGTCGTAATGTTGAGTTATATGTAGTGCTTCTGGAACTTGGGAGCTGGTAGCAGTTCCGTAGTAGGGCAGAGGGAAGTATATGCTGCTCTCGGGAAAGACGGAATTGTAAGGAATAACGTGTGACAATTGAAGTTGCGCGTCACATTGTCTGGGTTCGGAATCAGTGACATTGTCGTATGTTACTATTAGATATTTCTGGTATATAAGGAGTGTGTATGATAGTGAAGGTTATCTGTGAAACTCTGGTCTTAAGTCCCAGGGATCCGTAAGGATTACCGTTAAAGCTTATCGCGGGAGAAATAATAGGTATTCTCTGAGCTTGTTTGAGAAACTGGACAGAGGAAAGCTGTTTAGTTGATGTATGTTATAATTCTGTAGTGGAGCAGATTGTTCGCTGTTCTCGGGAAACAGGATTCTGTATGTATGAACTATATTTTCTTGTATGAATGTGCGTGAATGCACATATACATTTAGTTGATTGTAAGACTCTTTGGACGAGTCCTAGAGGAAACAGTTAATGAATGTATGTTAGAGGGGCAGAGTAGAGGGATGTGCTACTGTGTCAATGAGAAGTTTCTTGTGAAATAGATTCTCTTTTACTATTCTGAGGTTAGCGAAGCAGACAATGGAGATGTTTTTTATGTTGTAACTAATAGATTTTGTAGAAATTTTGACACGAAGTCTACTGAAAAGATTTTGTAAAGGAGGGGTAGACGAGTGACAGAAGACAGGAGACAAGCGACTGCAGCGACTTTTGACGTCAGAAAGACCGCGCTCTGATTGGATAGTGGATCAGAATAGTGTTCGCGCTAGGATTGGTGCGTTGGTGTGAGCCGCGCAAGGATTGGAAGAGCTATTTAGTGACGTAAACGCTCCAGGATTGGTGCGTTAGTGTGAGTCGCGCTGCTATTGGTTGAAAAATTCGTATTGTATATTTATAATACGGAAAGAGTAGAGAGTTTTTGGTAAACGCTAAAATGTATTACCAAGAAGAGAAAAAGAAGAAAACATTTTTTGGTAAAATTAAAATGTGGTTTAACAAGGATAAAGATGTTAAAACGAGAGAGGGTGAGTTGTTACCTCCAACGAAAACACCTGCATCCTTCATGGCTGCGAAATATGGGTTTCATACCTGTATATGGTTGGAGAATTGGGTTAGGTATACTAAAGGAGATGGTGTTCTAGCATTTCCAGAACATGGTTCATTTAATTTGGCCGTGTTGAGAAATTTACGGGAAAAGATGTTATGTCTAGACCCGAAACCAAGACCTACAAAGTTCGAGGCTTTAGTGGAATGGGAAGAGGAAGTACATGAGCGAGAAAAACAGAGATCTGGAGGGTACTACAGATATATGTTTGGGAGGAGACATGATCGTGAGACTCATCATGATCGAATGAAAAGGTGGCGAGATGTTAGTATGTCAGAGGGATTATATCCGATGAGAACAGTTGAAGGAGGAGCAGAAAGGGTTCCTGAGTCAGAAATGAGAAAATATGGAGTTAATGAGTATGAGGATGAGGTCTTGAATGACATGATTTACAAGAGACCACCTCCATATAGACCAGAACCGGATAAGAGTACACCAGTTGTTTCTCCGATAAGAGATACAGTTTGTGTCAGTGAGACAGAAAATGAGACACCTGAGTTAAGAAGTGATCACTACCTTGATGAGAATGCCAGACAATTAGCCAGAACTACAACAGAGTTGACTGAGAAGATTAGGGAGTTAACGAAGAATCTGGAAGCTGTTACGGTGCCTGTAACAATAGGTCCGGTTATGCCTGTGTTTGACAAACAAAGGACAGGTGAAAATGGACTGGTGATTCCATATGTTGGGAATAATTTGACAAATTCAGTTGGTCCTTCAGGAGATTCAGGCAAAAGAGCAGAAAGAAGTGACCTGAGACAATCAAGACATGACATATGTAGTGAAATACTGGATGCTAGTGAAGCTAGTTGTTCAGGGATGCCAATTTTAGAACCGCAAAAGAGAGTGGTTCCAGTGAGAAAAACTGCTGAAATAACAGTTGAGGATTTGAATGATTGGATGAAAGTTCTACAGAAAAAGGATAAAGATTCACAAGTAATTGACGTGGCTAGGTTGCGTGTAGAACTAGAAGAGCTTGTTACAGGAACAGTTCCAACAGAAATTCTGAAGAGTCATCATGATGGTGAGCTAATGTTTATGTGCAAGAACATTACCTGGAGAGCAAGAAATACACATGACAGGCTAAGAGCAATAGCGAATGAGCAGGGAGTTGACATTGATAAAGTGAAAGCTTTACAAAAAACCTACAGGATGGATTTTACAGAGAAGGATATTGAGAATTTGAATGCTACTGGTAGAACAGGACAGATTAAGGAAATGGTAGCATTATTGCGAAGATGGGGTGATGTAGAAAAGTGGAAGGATAGGTGGTATAAGAAAAGAGATGAAGCTGAAGATAGAACAACTTATTCAGCATTTCCAGTGAGAGAAAAAGAGAAACCAGTGGATAATTATCCTATGAGAGAAATACCTGGAGGAGGATATGTACATGTTCCATGGACCAGACAGGATATTTTATCATTCACGAATGATTTCCCTCGATTGAGAGAAAAGCCCGTCGAGTGGTATAGGCAGGTAGATAGGTTTGTGAAATTGTCAAAAGTGCTGTGGGTTGACCTGAATAGTCTGTTTGATATAATTGTTCCAGCAGACTTGTGGACTGAGTGTAAAATAGTTGTGAGTTGGCCTACTGAGGAATATCCAAGAGACCCAAGAACAGGGGCACCAGATCCAGAGGTAATGAGAAAGTATGATCAGGTGATGGTATACCTGAAGAGTAAAGTTCCTGCAAAAGAGACAGACTGGGTAAAGATAGATCGAACACAACAGGAAGCGAAAGAATCAGTTCATGCTTTTTACGAGAGGCTGATACTAGCATTTAAACAATTCAGTGGAGATGAACACCTGGGTGACAAAGATTTGAGTCATTTTGTATACAGATTTGTATATGGCCTTAGACCTGAAATTGGTGAGAGAATTCGTGAGCATACAGTGGATTGGCAGAGTAAGAAAGTAGATGAGATTCTGAGACATGCGAAATACTTCAGTGATGAAATTGAAGCGAAGCAAAGAAAGCTGAAAGAGAAAGCAATGTGGGCACAAGTGAAAGTTGCGGAAAGACAGGAAGCACAGTTAGTGGAACAGGCGAATAATCCAGGAAACAATGCAGGGAATAGACCTAGATATGCAGGGAAAGGAAAAGGAAGTCTTGAGGAAGCGAAAAAAAAGTTTCCTTGTCACAACTGTGGCCAATTGGGGCATTGGAGATCGGAGTATCCTAATCCACCATTAGTGAGTAATGAGAATAAATCCTTAAATCAACAGGTGCAGAATGAAGGAAATAATCAACAGCAGCAACAACAGAAAGTTGTGAGACAGCAGAGTCAAGAGCCAAAACCGCCCTTGCCACAGAATAAAGGGTTACAAAAGTATAATCAGGATTCAGGATTCTACAATGATGAACAGGTAAACAAACCAAGACGTTCAAACAAGGTACAACAGTACTTGTTAAAGAGTGAAGGGAGTGAATCTGAGGGTGATTATTGACGGTGCCGAGGAGAGGAAGAAGAGTGCATACTTGGTGCAACTCTAGAAATAGACGAGGCAGGACCATTTGTGGATGGGAAAATAAATGAGGAGAGTGTTACTTTTTTGGTAGACACAGGTGCGACAAGATCAACTGTCAGGTCAACAGCTGTTAGAAATCTTCCTCTCTCGGATGAAGCAATCCAAGTAGTTGGTGTAGCCAATACGCAAATCAGAACACGTCTTACTGAACCAGTAAGAGTACAGATAGGGAAATTTTCAGACATGCACAGATTCATTATCTGTGACACGAGTCCAGTGAACCTGTTAGGTAGGGACTTGTTGTGCAAGATGAACTGCACAATTTTTTGTACACCGGATGGAATAGCCTTTGAGACACCAGATGAGGATGTTTTGTACCGAGTGACTCTAGAGAATAGAGAAAGTGAGTTAATTGGTGCATTTGCTGTGTTTAATCCGGAGGATTTGCCTCAAGAGCTGAGAGACACGGTGAAAAGGACAGTTTGGGATTTTACTGGAGAGGATGTGGGATTGATGAATAATGTAGATCCAGTGAAAATTGCAGTAAAAGAGGGAATTACATATCCTAACATTCCTCAATACAAAATGACACCAGAAATAATTGAAGGAATAACTCCTATAATTGAGAAAATGATTCAGCAGGGAGTCCTGAGAGAACTACTGAGTAGTCCGTGTAATTCACCGATAATGGGACTAAAAAAGCCTAATGGGAAATTTAGGATCGTACAGGATTTGAAAAAAGTTAATCAAATTGTGGTGGCATGTTGTCCTATCGTGCCAAATCCATCAGTGATCCTGTATCAAATTCCACATGATGCCGAGTGGTATACAGTAATTGATTTGTGTCATGCGTTCTTTTCAATTCCATTACATCATGATAGCCAGCCGATTTTTGCATATAGGTTTGGCCAGCGTATCTTAGCATGGTGTCGTATCCCACAGGGGTATACGGAGAGTCCTTCGATATTCAATCAGTTATTGAAGAAATCGTTGGAGAGTTTGATCATGCCTGAGAGCTCAGTACTAGTGCAGTATATTGATGACCTACTTGTGGCATCAAAGACACGTGAAGCTTGTGAAGTAGATACCATAGCTTTACTGAATCATCTGGCTGATGGAGGGTTAAAGGTATCTCCAGCCAAATTGCAATTTTGCAAGAAAGAGGTGCATTATCTTGGACACAATATTGAAAAGGGTCTGAGAAAAGTGACGGATGACAGGATCAGAATAATCAGAGAAATGAAAGCCCCAAAAACTCAGAGGGAAGTGAGAATGTTCCTGGGTATGGTGGGTTATTGTCGTCAGTGGATAATTAATTTTTCTTTGATAGCAAAGCCACTGATTAAACTGACAAAAAGTGAGATGACAGACCCATTGGATCTAGATGCAGAACAAATGGCAGCATTTGAAGAGCTCAAAAGTAAAATGTGTGAGGCTCCAGCTTTGGGTATGCCTGACTATGAAAAGGAGTTTGAGTTGTACTGCAGTGAGAGAAATGGATGTGCACTTTCAGTGTTAATTCAGAAGCATGGATTACTGAGAAGGCCTATTGCGTACTTCTCATCGACACTTGACCCTGTAGCTGTGGGTTTACCAGGTTGTCTGAAATATGTGGCTGCAACATGCAGGAGTCTGGAACAAAGTGAGGGAATCATAATGGGATATCCTGTAAGGGTATTTGTACCTCACAATGTGGCAATTCTTTTGACAAGAAGCAGAACCCAGTACATGTCACATAGTCGGTTGACTAAATATGAAAAAGTGATTCTGGGAGCATCAAATGTGACTCTTGAAAGATGTGTGAATGTGAATCCAGCGACACTCTTGCCGGATATTGAAAATGTGGGTGTGAAGACAGAAGATGATCATGATTGTTTGGATGTGCTTGAGTACTGTACAAAACCGAGACCAGACATAAGGGATCTTCCCTTGCATGAGAGTGATCATGTGTTGTTTGTGGATGGATCATGCCTGAGAAATGATGATGGTGTGTTATGTGCAGCATATGCGGTGTGCAAAGTTTCAGAGGTCATGGAAGCATCACCATTGAAAGGAGTGAAATCTGCGCAAGTTGCTGAATTGATAGCATTGACAAAAGCTTGCGAAATTGGGAAAGATTTGAGGACGACTGTGATGACTGATAGTCAATATGGATTTGGAGTTGTGCATGACTTTGGCCAGCTTTGGCTACAAAGAGGTTTCTTGACATCGAGTGGAACTCCGATAAAGAATGCTGAAATGATTGGTAAATTGCTTGAGGCGATACAGCTGCCTAAGGAGTTAGCAGTTGTAAAATGTGCTGCCCATGGACAGGGAGAAGATTTTATCACGGTTGGAAACCGTTACGCAAATGATGTTGCGCAATACTGTGCCAAAACAAATCAGTCCATAAATCGGGACCGAGAGGGGGAAATGTCTTTTCTCTCTGTGATGTTTACTAATGTTTTAGAAACATGGGATGAAGTGAAACAGTTACAAGATGAGGCAGGAGAGGAAGAGAAAAAAGATTGGATTAAGGCAGGATGTGCTCCAAGAGAAACAGACCATGTTTGGGTCTACAGAGATGGCAGACCAGTAATGCCTAACTCCATTTTGTCGTCAATGGCAAGAATGTATCATGGCCAGGGACATTTGGGGAGGGATGCGATGGTTAGGTCATTTAAACAAACCTGGTACAATGCAAAGTTCAGGACAATTGCAGAAAGCATCTGTCAAAGGTGTTTGGTTTGTCAGCAATTTAACACTGGGAAAAAGACAGTGGTGAGTCTGGGAACAATAGGCAGAGAAGGAGGTCCTTTTACAAGAATGCAGATTGATTTCATTGAAATGCCCCAAGTAAACAGACTGAGGTATGTTCTAGTGGTAGTCTGTTTGTTTTCAAGGTGGGTGGAAGCTTACCCGTCTAGAAGAAATGATGGAATAACAGTGGCAAAGTTACTGTTAAGGGAGTTGATTCCTAGGTACGGGTTTCCAGTAACAGTTGAGTCTGATAGAGGTGGACACTTTCAAAATGAACTCATGGGTTTGATTTGTGAAGCATTGAAAATACAGCAGAATCTACATTGTGCATACCGACCAGAGGCTTCTGGTGTGGTTGAGCAGATTAATGGCACAATCAAGAACAGGATTGGAAAAATGTGCTTAGCCACTGGCATGAAATGGCCAGATGTTTTACCTCTAGTGCTGATGACTATTAGATCTACTCCAGATAGAACTACTGGCTTGAGTCCGCACGAAATAATCATGGGACGTGCAATGCGCCATGCATTTGTGCCTGTCAATAAGTTGGTGACAATAACTGATGACATGATTTTGGATTACTGTAAAGGCCTGGCTGACGCAGTTCATTCTGTGTTTCACCAGGTTGGAGAAGAAGCTACCACACTTGAGAAGAAGCAAGCCCATGATCTGAGTCCAGGAGACTGGGTGAGGATTAAGGTACACAGAAGAAGAAATTGCTTGGTTCCAAGGTGGGGAAGGCCAAGACAAGTTATTCTGACTACGACGACTGCAGTAAAGTGTGCTGGAGTGAGACACTGGGTACATGCAAGTCATACTCTGAGAGTTCCAAACCCAAAAGAAGGGACTGGTAAAGAGTATTTTGAAGAGTCAGATTCCAGTGATGATGAAGATACAGAATCAGTGGGGAAAGAAGTAGGAAAAGCTTCGAATGAACCACTGCGAGTATCAGAGAAAATATCAGATTCTGTAAGAGAGCCTGAAGTTTCAAAAAGCAGTGAAGGAAAAAGAAAAGAAAAGAGAAATTTCACAGAGACTACTCCTGAATCAGAAGAGGAGGAGATTGAAGAACCACTTGAGATTATACTTGAAGAAGTAGGGTCAGAAGAAGATAGAGAGGGACAGATTGCGGAAGACCCCCGAGGAGGTGTAGGGAACATTCTTGATGAGCTAGGTGAAGGGACAAGTAGACAGCAAGAAGATTGCGTGTCGGAGACTCGAGGAGGGACAGAAGTAGGGAAATCTCAAACAGTGGTGAAAGAATCTGTGGAAAAGAGGAAGACTGCTAGAAAACGAAAACAGAAGGCACTTGAAGCAGAATTGGATGATGAGAATGAACAAACAGAGGGTCGAGTTCTGAGAAAGAGAACTTGGATTGGAGAAAGAAGTAATAAAGAAATAAAGCCGAAAAAGGTGATAAAAGGAGATCGTTGGCCTAACAACAGAGTTAAGAGGCTGAGATACAAAATAATAAGAGCAAATACATCAAAAGCTGAACAAGTGAATGAAGTATCGAGTCAAAGTTCAAAAGCTGAAGGAGAAGAATCAAAGGAATCAAAAGAACCAGTAGAAATAAAAAGAGTAAGAAGACCCAACCAAAAGTACAGATCACCGGAATGGTCTTATGTGGCACTGTCTGAAGAAGGAAAAGAAGAAACAGTGACTCGAGATAATCCGGAAGAGATCTTGAGAGAAGTGGTTGAGGAAGATACTGGTGAAATTCTGAAAGTACTCTTGACTGACATTGGAGAAGAGTCGAGTACTGAGGATTTTGATGTTGGAGATCTAATACAATTTGATGTTGAAGAAATTGAAGTGAAGAATGACAAGTATCCAAACTGAATAAAGGAAGGATTCACTTGGATTAAGTGAACGAAAGGATCATTTGGAAAAACTGAAAACTGAAGAAAATTTTGGAAAGAATTGTTGAAGAATTTAAGAGTTCCTATTTCAGTAGTGGAGTAGTAGAGGCTAAATTAGAGTAGTAAAATGGCTAACATAGAGGATAATCGAAATAGATGTGCCTTCTTTAAAAGGTGGTGTAGAATGTGCTGCTGCTGTACTGGATTATTAATGCTTCTATGGGGTGTTTTAGTTTTATTAGTTACTTTCAAAGTTGAGTTTGAGATGCATACAGAGAATGTGACAAATGTAGAGAAGAATTCGCAAAAAGTAGTTCCGAATAGAATTAGTAATACTTACATACACAAAGATAGGTCAATTAATAACTTTTCTAGTAATGTTTTTTCAAAATTGTTATATGAATATGTGAAAACAATGGAAGTAAGGGATTGCTACGTTTGTATGCAATTACCTGCATCCGTTTCAGAGGGTGTTACTTATCATCATTTACCAGCTACATATGGTATTTCTTGTAGTATTTTAAGTAGTGTTTTTTATTTGTTAGGGAAAGTAGATTATAAGATGTCTAACAGAGATAGTATTTTTGGGCATTTGCCAATGAACAAAGAGCTGAATCCAGCTAAAGAAGCTAACACTTTTGGTGAAATTTTTATTGAAGAAAAAGGATTAACATTAGATTACATTTTTAAGAATAATTTAACTTGCAGTCTGAAAGGAGAGGAGAAAGCTTTCCTGGATATGGTAGAGGAAAGGAGATTGAACATGCAGGAGAAAGCAGGAAAATATAAAGTGAGTGAGACAATTTGGGACATTGAGATGGGAAAAGAGTTGAAGAATGGGGCTAGTCCAACTTTAGCTTTAGATGCACCACAGAAGGGTAAACTTTGCATTACAAGAAGGAAATCCCAATATGATACATACTTTGTTGGGACTAGTGAGTGCCATGATACATACTTCATTGCAACAGGTTGGGGTTTCAGAGGTGGAGAAGATACAATGTTTCCAGGAGTATACTATGTTTGTGGGAACAAGGCTTATTACAAGTTGCCTGACCATTGGTATGGCACGTGTTATGTGGGCCTGGTTTTTCCAAAGATTTTTCATATAGATAAAATAACAGATGTAGAACATATTAATTTACTAATGCGTTTTAAGAGAGAAACTTGGTCTGAAATAGTGGGTGATATTTTTGGAGTTTTGATTCCAGCAGTGGGAATTTCTTTGAATGCTTATGGAATTCGGAAACTGTCCACAGTGGTTGATCGCTTATCGACAAATACCGCTGGAGGGTTTCTTTTGGTGAATACGGAATTAAGTGCCGTACGTGCCATGTCTATGCAAAATCGACTTGCCCTTGATATTCTATTGGCCAAGGAGGGTGGAGTCTGTGGAATGCTGAAAGTTCAACATTGTTGCACTTACATTCCAGACGAAAGCAAAGACCTGAAGGTCTATATCAAAAATATTACTGATTTGCATGAAGAATTAGTACCACTTGAAGCTGAGAATTTATGGACTAAAATAGCTAATAAAATGATAGCTGTTAAGGATTTTATTGCAAAAATAGGTAGTACTATTATAGGTAGAATATTGTTTCCTTTATCTTGTATAATTGTTGCTTTATTGATAATAAGATTAGTGTGTGTGTGTTGTAAAAACAGGGGAGGGAAGAAGAAATTGAATAAAGAGAAGAAAAACAAGAGGTTGAAAAGAGAACCGCAAGAAATTGAATTGGAAGAATTGAGGGAGAGTGTTTACTTAGAGACAAAAAGGGATGATGAAAGAGTGACTGGTGTGTAATGTTGTGTAAGGGGAAAAAGACATTTACGATTTCTCCTAAAATGGGACTAAATTTTCACTAATATTTTTTTTTTGGGGGTTTATTTGGTGATAAAATCACCAAAGGGGGGATTGCTGGAGCAGAGTTTTCTGTTTGAAAATTCGTTGGTTTTTGAAGCTCTGGCATGTCTATTTGTCATACTAATTTATTAATTATTAATAATTAATTATTTGTCTTGTGCAAATGTGTTTATATTAATCAATCCGTTTGTCCTAATAAGAGAGAGTTACACGTGGGTGCGCATAAATGTGCTGTTTAACAATAACGTGCGTGTTTTCATGTTTAAACGTTGCTATGTGCTGTTTATTTTTGAGCACAAAATGCTTTCCGAATTAATGCTTTCCTTTGTTGCAAGTGCTAGATAGTTACATACACATAAGGGTATTAGTGGGGTTAACACTGTTTAATCACTATGCTGTGGTAACGTTGTTTTTGTTTCTTTTAATTAAGATGGTCTATTGTGGCCTATGGTGGCCTAGTCAAAGATGGCCGATTTTGTAAGCCTGGCCTCAATTTGAAAGTAGAAAACCGTGATGGGAGAGAGCCCTGCTGAATATGGTCCTGAAGTCAGCTGACCACAGTCCTTGCTTGCCTTGCTGAAATTTCTGTGAGGACAGCAGCAGCCTGGGTAATCTTCAAGTGAAATGGAACGTCCTTGGCAGCCTTGGGAAAACAAAGGAGCCTTAGAGAAAGACTCTGAACATTGGTCTCATTGCCGAGGAGAAGTAGAACTAACAAGATACATTTGTGATTCTTGGTTCCTGTTCCGTAGTCTTTATTTTGTGATTTTTCCTGAGCGGAGATTTTCAAATGTAGCAATGTTACATCCTTTCCTTCTCGCTCTGCTCAGCGGTCCGGCGGACATTACAACTTTTTTATGTATCTTTCTTTTGTTCGATTCAGTATAAGAATTGTTAGCCTAGAGAGGTTTCTTGCCACTTGCCATTTGCCTTTGCCGCGTACTGAATCTGCGTTGCTGAGGATTGATGCTGAAGGGACTTCGTCTTGAGAGACTTTACCGAGAGACTTGTCCTGACCCGTTCTGACATTTAGCTAGAATAGGTAACTATGAGAAAAATGATTTATTCTGATTAATTTTCCATTTGACTAATTTTAGATAAAGCAATATAATTTGAACATGGTGTTGGATATTATTTCTTGTCAATTATTGTGTATTATATTTTGATTATTGCCGTATAGATTGTTTAGATTATGTTTAAGGGCAGTCTCAATAACCAGATCTTATCGACCCCGATATAGATGCAGGGTGTTTAGGAGTTTTCTTTCCACAGGTTTATTGCTGGAAGAGTATTTGAGCGTATGTTAGTGAAATGGGCCCTAGCGTATGATGAATGTATGTGCGTGTAACTGTGAGATTACTCTATCTGTGGTAGTGGGAATATTATACACACCCTGTTCTCTATCACTTCTGCCTCTAAAGCTTTTATCTTAGGTGGAAGTTTACAAGATATCTTAAAGGCGGCCGACTGGTCTAATGAAAGCATGTTTAAAAATTGTTATTTTAAACCTACATCTAATGCAATTGATAATGTGTTGAATGCACTTTGAACTTGTATAATCTTGGCCTCCGTGTCGTGCCATAAAATGTAGATTTTCCACAGCCTGATGAGCAGAAAATCTGGATTTTATTAAGGACACGGAGGCTAAGATTATCCCACCTCTTTTCCCACCCAGGTGGACTAACCTATCTTAAATTTTATTTCAGAATGACGGAGATTCTTCTTGGAGGGTTCCTCCTGTTGACTGGTACTTTTACTCTCCAGAGTTTTGTTTTGAAATTTACCTTGTTCGCAGCGCACATAAAAGAAGGAAGATGGCTGTCTGTCGCTGGACTATATTAGTGTTCAGAATGTTTTCAATGTTCTAAATTCTTCTCTATTGTTGCTGCTGTGTGAGCTGGCAATAAAAGGAGATTGCATAATCTTAGCCTCCGTGTCCTTAATAAAATCCAGATTTTCTGCTCATCAGGCTGTGGAAAATCTACATTTGGCAGGCCATATTCCAGCTGAATTCTAGATCTGCGGTGATGCCTTGGCAGTTGAAGTATTTTCTTATAACCTGAGCACTGTGCGTGCTCTAGACTGACAGAGCAAGCGCTGGGAAAAGCCTGATGTCCGTATTCTAGTGCTGGGAGAAGAGATTCTTTTATGACTTTGAGAGTTACAGCAGAAGGGCTATTTAGTTTCTTATTGAAGTAGGCTGGACCATAAGTGATGGCGGTGGATTGCTTTTTTAATGAGCCTTTTTGGGTCGAAGGTTGGGAGGACTCCGAGAACCATACCTCTCGGTAGTAATATTTCGGAGCCGTATTAATGATCTTGGTCCCCTTGCGGCAAGAAAGGAGTTTCTTGTTCTTATAATGCCCAAAGATTACAATCTTTGTTTTGTCCTGATTGATCCTGAGGAAGTTCCTTTCATTGTACATATGGAGACTGTTCAGTGCTCGCTGTAGGTCCACTTTAGGGTGATCCATTATTACAAGGTCATCAGTGTATTGAAGAATGTGAAGGGTCATGTGGACCCGAGGAGGCAATCCGCCAGAGTTTTGTGGACCTGTTTTCACACAAACCCATGTGTCAGAGTAAAGGGAGATTATAGCTCTTAAGAGATCTGATGGAATGCCCCACGTTGTTAGTTTCATCCATAGTGTAGGGCGGTCCACTTTATCAAAAGCAGCGCTGTAATCAATGAAGCACCAATGAATGGGTGGCTGTCTTCTTTAGGATACTTGATGGACCAAGACAGCGAGTGCAATGATGTTTTCTATGGTGGAAGCTGCTACATTAAAATCCTATCTGAAAGAACAGGACGACATTGTTATCTAGAGGCCAATCCACCAGCTGTTCGAGTAGTAGCCGAGCATAAGCTTTGGCCTCCAGTTCCAGTAGGGCTATCACCCAGTAATTGGATGGATTTGTTGGGCCCATTTTTAAATATAGGGCACAGGATTGAGCCTCTTCATGCATAAGGAACTTGATTCCAGAGGAAAGCATGGTTAATTAGCGGGGTTAGTACCTTTGCCTAGCCCTCTGGAGTACATTTAAAGATTTCTGCAGTAAGGCCATTATGGCCTGGTGCCCCATCATTTTCCATGCCCTTGATAATAATGCACACCTGGGATCGAGTGGTTAGGTCCTGTGAATCAGTGCGGACTGGTCTATGGGCCCATGTTTGTCCATGAGCCTGGTCCAGCTGGATGGCTGGAGTATAAAGCTGGTACATGGTTCACTCGTGCTCCTTCCAGAACTCCATCTTCCCTAGTTGGATTTGGGGCGTTTAGTTTGTTGACATAGTTCCAGAAGTGGGCTAGACTTCTTTGTTGAAGCATTTGGTGTATCTTCAGCAAGTCCTTCTCTTTTGAGGCATTCCTCACTTACCACACTACTTTTTTGTGTCCTTTATGTGATTCAGTGACTTTCTTTGCAGTTTTAGTGGTGGGGTTGAGCTTCTAATTGTGCAGGGATCTTCTTAGCTTTCTCTGTGTAATAACAATGGGCATATTATACGGCTGGTTGAGCTGCACCTTCCCTTTTGGCGTTGAAGGTAGCCTATTGGCTTCAGTGGCAGATAGTAAGTCCATCAGTTCTGTTGTCAGTTTGCCCCACTTGTTTTGTGAAACACCCTGTGCATTTTTGGAATTGATGTAGAAGTGTCTGTGGCCCTCCATTTGATCCTCCTGACTAACTTTGTAACTTCCATGTGTGTGGAAGAGCTCACTGCACGATATTTGCCTGCCGTAGGAACTCCTAGGCTCAGACTTAGAGTCAGGGTATTATGGTCGCTTTTGCCCCATTGGGAATCTCAAATTTAGTAAGACAATTTGCAAGGGTTTCAGACAGGAAGTTGTAATCGATTGTTGAGGTTCTTTTGAAGGTACTATTGGACTGATATTGAGGGTCCTGGGCCTTGAATGCTTGTTCAGCAGAGATTAGTTTAAAGGTACCTAGAAGATCATTCATTGTTTCCTGTTCCTTGGTTTTTCGAACAGCGGTGCTGGCATTTTCTAGGTCCCTGATGTTAAAGTCCCTTGTAAGCAGGACTTAATTTGAGGGGTATTCCAGAAGGATGGCTTCTAGATCGTTATAGAGGTTGCTAGTTGCACGCTGTTTTGGTGCTTTCTGCGTGTTATGATAGCAATTGATCAGGAGCAAAGGAAAGTTTTTATGACAGATTGTTAACCCTGAGATTGTTGCCACTTACAAAGCTCCGGAGTTTTGGTTGTGGCGCGCAATTCAATCTTGCTGGTTTGCTTGATGAAGATAAAGAAACCACCCAATGGCTGTCCTAATAAATGAGTGCATTCAGCCTGTTTGAAAGGCTCGTAGATGCCGTGTAAGACTGTTGGGGTGAGTGCCCATGTTTCCTGTAGGCAGATGATATTGCTTTTACGTAGGAATGCCACCGCAGATTTGTATTCTATAATTGACTTCAGACCAGCCACCTTCCACGATGTAATTGCAAGCTTTTGCTCAGTTGTCGCTTTCTGAGTATGTAGGTGATCTGGTTGGTGGTGGTTAGGAAAAGTCTTGTTGGATGCCCCATGCAGGGTTGACCAGCTGGATCCACCTGCCATTGTTGTTGCTTCTTGTCATGTGTCTTACATTTATTTGATTACTGGTGCATAATACTTCTAGAGAGTCTGCTGCTTTTGATGCGCTTGAAAGCCAGTCGTGGGTGGCGCCCCACGCCCCTCTAAGGACATATCTGTGTTGCATGGTGGGCTTCTGCAACAGTAGGACATAGGGGTATTTTGGTGGGTGGAGCTTTACAGCTCGATGCCCATTCCTCAAAGATGCTTGATTCACCCAGGATGGAATGTCTGAGACCAACTCTTTCCGATGTGGTGATTGTGGCATCCAGGGAGCCTGGAATATGGCTGAACTTTACACAAGGTAGTTCAGCTGATGCCAGATCCTACAGTGTTGGAATGCGTTTGAACAAGTGTAGCAAATTGCTTCTGTTTAATATGTCATGGGCTCCCTTGGGGGGGTAGTGTGGAATAAATGCCATTCCAAAAAAGTCCATAGTCCTTGCATGTGTATTGTATTGTATTGTATAGTAATTGCGTTTATATAGCGCTTACTACCCCTGACGAGGCGTCAAAGCACTTTTTTGGCGAGTAGTACGCTATAACGGAACCCAAGAAGGATTAGTGTTGAATTAGTATAGTGAAATATGAAAGTAATATGAGTGGGCGATAGGTTAGTCAGTTATTTGGATTCAAAAGGATAGTGGAGGGAAAAAGGTTTGCATTTATATAGCGCTTGTTACCGCTGATGGGGTGTTCAATCGCTTTTTTTGGCAAGTAGCACGCTACTCTGGAACCCATAAGGATTAGTGGTGAATTAGTATAGTGAAATATGAAAGTAATTGGTGTGGTGGACGATATGTTAGTCGGTTATTTGGATTGAGAAGGGTAGCAGAGGTATAGAAGAGGGACAGAGATGTATGTATGTACGTATGTATGTATGTATGTATATGTATGTATTTTACTTTGTCCTTTTCTATCTCGGCGTGGATGGCACTGTGCTAATCCTATGCTTAAATACTTTGATAGAAAAGCAGTCATTTGAGGTGAGCAGATCTAGAGTGTCGCTGGTGTTGAGAGTGCTCTAACAGGAGCTGCTTTCCATCTAAACTTGAGAACTACCCAGAGTTCTTTGCTTCTTTTTTTGCATAATTTATGCGTCACTCTATGCCTGAAAGGGTATTGTTTTGACTTATACTGGGTGCTCCCTTGTGTTTGGACAAAGCTATACCTCTCTGAAGAGCTCTAATTAGAGGGAAACACTGTATCAGGGATTGCTTTTTCTCATTTCAGGTTGGCTTGGTTGGTATTTTACCAGTTCAAAGCTGTAATACTGTGCCTGGAGAGGTAAATGGCTTTTGTCATTTTACAGCTCGGCATGGACAGTACTGTGCTAGTCCTATGCTTAAAAACGTTGCTGTTGAAATGGCAAAAGACTTTGTCCTTTTCTATCTCGGCGTGGATGGCACTGTGCTAATCCTATGCTTAAATACTTTGATAGAAAACCAGACATTTGAGGTGAGCAGATCTAGAGTGTTGCTGGTGTTGAGAGTGCTCTAACAGGAGCTGCTTTCCACCTAAACTTGAGAACTACCCAGAGTTCTCTGCTTCTTTTTTTGCATATATACATATTACCTACTGGCGGTCGCCAGTAGGTAGTTATAGTTAGGACCCTGTTTCCAGAGGAAAACCGCAACATTCTATTTGGAATAACTTTGGCGCCGGTCGACGAATCCTCGCGAAATTTTCAAAACTAATGGGGCGCTACGCTCCGCTCCTACCCTGAAAGTCTCGGGGGGATTCGTCAAGCGGGGGCTGAGAAAAAAGGGGGGTCCCAAAACGCGTTTTTCCCATGCATTTTTCCATAGGACCTTTAGACACAGCTACAGCCCGAACGGCTGAACAGAGTTACTTGAAATTTGGCAGAGAGGTAGTCTACAGGTCAAGGAAGTGCCTTTTGTAGGTCTGGTGTAAATCTGTTCAGTAGTTCCTGAGAAAATAGCATTTAAATCAATATATATATCTGTGGCAGCTTACCGTGCGCTTACGGTAAGCTTACCGTACGCGTACGGTGCCGTGCGCGAGCGAGATTCTGATTGGCTGTTAGATCTTAGTAAACATTCGAATCGGTCGAAACCAGGAAGAGGCGGCCGCCATTTTCTCTCTCGCACTCTGAGAGGGGGAGGAAAAACAAAGGGTGAAAACATATAAAGAGGCAGGTTTGACAGCTCCCAACCACCTAGCCTTGATTATGGTGTCCCAAAAGAACCCCCAAGGCCAAAAATTTATTTATTTTTTTTTTTGAAAAAACGCCGATTACGCTTACCGTACGCGTACGGTAAAAATTTAATTATAAAAAAAACAGTACCCACACTTTCCCACCCCCGTGTGCAAACGGTGCCCGCAGGGCACCTTTTGTGCATTGCATATTTAACAAAAGAACTATTAATTGATTACCTGTCATAACGAAGCGCATAATATGTCCTCCGTGAGCGGACGGTGCGCGAAGCGCATCGTGCGTACATTGCCCATCCAGCGTAACGTGGGCACGCGGTGCCCACCGTGCATGCACGGCACTAACTGCGTAAAGTGGGCGCGCGGTGCGCGTGCGCGCACGGAACGAACTGCGTTAAGTGGGCGCGCACGCCACGAACGGCGTAAAGTAACTTAGCATTTAAAAAACCGTACAAATTCACTGAAAAAACCATAGGTTTCACACAAGTTATAGTTAGGAATTAGCATTTAAAAAAGCTTGCAAATTCAGTGAAAAAACCATAGGTTTCACACATGCTATAGTTAGCTGGAGATTTTACTCATAAAAAACCAATGAAATTCCCCCGCTATAGTTAGTGCAGGCAACTATAACTCACGCGACCGCAATCCTCTGCTGATGACATATGTGTCTTTATGAAAAAAAAATATTTGTAATATATGTATAGCTAAAATTTAATGGAAGAAGACATGGGCAAATAAGTGTCTAAATACAGTATTAGCATCAGCAGAGGATTGCGGTCGCGTGAGTTATAGTTGCCTGCACTAACTATAATGGGGGAATTTCATTGGTTTTTTATGAGTAAAATCTCCAGCTAACTATAGCATGTGTAAAACCTATGGTTTTTTCACTGAATATATATATGTATATGTATGTATGTATATATGTAGATGTATCATGTGTCATGTGATCAAGGCCCTCGAGGGCTGAAACGCATTATGGCTGGGTGCACGGGACGAAAATAAACTAATTGCACCATACCTGGGTTCGCTTTGTCTTCAGAAAAAACCACAGTACGGAAACCGCCCTCTTTGCCACAACAGACGACATCCGTATCTTACTGACAAAGGAGAAACAGCAGTCCTCATCCTCCTCGACCTCTCAGCGGCGTTCGACACAGTCTCTCACTGCACCCTAATACGCAGACTCCACGACGCAGGAATCCAAGACAAGGCCCTTGACTGTGCACGAAAAACAAAATAGCAATAATAACAACCTAGGGTTACAGACTCATGAGGCCTGATAAAACCAGGCAATACAGGTTGTTGGAAAGACGAACACGGACCCAAAGACTTCGTGCAAGGTTCTTTATTCTGTAAGTACACCCAGCACCACCACCATGATGCGTTTCGGCCTTCATGAGGCCTTGATATATATATATCTATATATATATATATATAAATATATAGATAGATAGATAGATATATATATATATATATATATATATATATATATATATTATCTACTGGTGGTCGCCAGTAGATAGTTATAGTTAGGACTGTGTTTCCATAGGAAATCTCAAAATTCTATTTTGAATAACTTTGGCGCCGGTTGACGAATCTTCGCGAAATTTTCAAAACTAGTGGGGCGCTTCGCTCAGCTCCTACCCTGAAAGTCTCGGGGTGATTCGTCAAGCGGGGGTCGAGAAAAAAGGGGGGTCCCAAAACGCGTTTTCCCCATGCATTTTTCCATAGGACCTTTAGTCGAAGGTACAGCCCGAACGGCTGAACAGAATTACTTGAAATTTGGCAGAGAGGTAGTCCTCAGGTCAGGGAAGTGCCTTTTGCAGGTCTGTGTCAATCTGTTCAGTATTTCCTGAGAAAATAGCATTTAAAAGCATATAAATATCTATACGCGCACGGTGCCGTGCGCAAGCGAAATTCTGATTGGTTGTTAGATGTCAGTCAACATTCGAATCGGTCGAAATCAGGAAGTGTCGGCCGCCATTTTGTCTCTCGCACTGAAAAGGAAAGGGGGAAAAAAGGTGGAAAACGTGAAAAGGGGGCAGGGAAGAGAGTTCCTGACCCCCTAGCCTTTGTCAGGGGGTCACAGAAGGACCCCCATGGGTGAAATAATTTTTTTTTTTTTCAATAAAAATCGCGGGGTGCACGCACGGTGCGCGTACGGTGCGCGCGGCGCACCGTTGGCCCAACGCGCGCGCACGGTGCGCGCACGGTGAAAAACCTTAAAAAAATATATATATATTAATAAATACATAACTTAGCATTTAAAAAAACGTACAAATTCACTTAAAAAACCATAGGTTTCACACACGTTATAGTTAGGAATTAGCATTTAAAAAACTATAGCTCGCGCGACCGCCACTCTATCACAAGGATGATGTCATCAGTGATGTAATGAGTGATGCCACTGACCATGTTATGAGTGATATGTAATATGTGAAGTCATCAGCAGTGGATTGCGGGCGCGCGAGTTATAGTTATCTGAACTAACTATAACGGGGGAATTTCATTAGTTTTTTACGAGTGAAATGTCCACCTAACTATAACATGTGTGAAACCTATGGTTTTTTAAGTGAATTATATATATATATATATATATATATATATATATATATATATATATATGCACTCCACAGCTTCCCGCAATCCTCGAGAAACACTCGGACACCCAGGTTGAATGCAGCCAAATTTATTTATTTAGCAAGTAACAAAATGACGCGTTTCACCTTTACGGCTTGCTCACGCAAGCCGCGAGCAAGCCGTAAAGGTGAAACGCGTCGTTTTGTTACTTGCTAAATAAATTAATTTGGCTGCATTCAACCTGGGTGTCCGAGTGTTTCTCGAGGATTGCGGGAAGCTGTGGAGTGCATAAATAGGAGTTCCGGTATCCTGGCTCGGACCGCCCGTGACAGACCTATTCTCTTTACCGGAGTTCGTGGATTGCATATATATATATATATATATATATATATTATCTACTGGCGGTCGCCAGTAGATAGTTATAGTTAGGACCGTGTTTCCATAGGAAATCCGCAACATTCTATTTGGAATAACTTTGGCGCCGGTCGACGAATCCTCGCGAAATTTTCAAAACTAATGGGGGGCTACGCTCCGCTCCTACCCTGAAAGTCTCGGGGGGATTCGTCAAGCGGGGGCTGAGAAAAAAGGGGGGTCCCAAAACGCGTTTTCCCCATGCATTTTTCCATAGGACCTTTAGACACAGCTACAGCCCGAACGGCTGAACAGAATTACTTGAAATTTGTCAGAGAGGTAGTCCTCAGGTCAAGGATGTGCCTTTTGTAGGTCTGGTGTAAATCTGTTCAGTAGGTCCTGAGAAAATAGCATTTAAATCAATATATATATCTGTAAGCGCGCTCCGTGCGCTTACCGTAAGCTTACAGTACGCGTACGGTGCCGTGCGCGAGCTCAATTCTGATTGGTGGTTACATGACTGTAAACATTCGAATCGGTCGAAATCAGGAAGTGTCGGCCGCCATTTTCTGTCTCTCGCACTGAGAAACAAAGGTGGGGAACGTGAAACGGGGGCAACGAAGAGAGTTGCAGACCCCCTAGTGTTTGTCAGGGGGTCCAAGAAGGACCCAAAAGTACGAAAAATAAATTTAATAATTTTTTTTAAAAAATCGCGGGGTACGCGTACGGTAAGCATACCGTACGCGCACGGCAAAAAAATACAAAAAAAAAAATAAAGAAGTAACAATCACATTTATTAAATAAATTAAAGGACCCACAAGGGAGAAAAAAACAAATGTTACTGCGTAAAAAAAGGCGAGGCGCGCACGGCATGGACTGTGCAACGTGAGCGCTCGGTGCGCGAAGCGCACCGAGCGCCCACAGCGCGCACACGGTGCGCGAAGCGCACCGTGCGCGCAGGGTGTGCACATAGTGAAAAACCAGAAAAAAAATAAAAAATAAATACATAACTTAGCATTTAAAAAACCGTACAAATTCACTGAAAAAACCATAGGTTTCACACACGTTATAGTTAGGAATTATCATTTACAAAACCTTGCAAATTCACTTAAAAAACCATAGGTTTCACACATGTTATAGTTAGCTGTACATTTCACTCGTAAAAAACCAATGAAATTCCACTTTATAGTTAGATCAGGTAACTATAACTTGCGCGACCGCAATCCACAATGTGTAATTTCAGATGTCATCATTGATGTCATGAGTGATGTCACTGACCATGTCATGAGTGATGTACTATGTGACGTCATCAGCAGTTTATTGTGGGCGCGCAAGTTATAGTTACCTGATCTAACTATAACGTGGAATTTCATTGGTTTTTTACGAGTGAAATGTACAGCTAACTATAACATGTGTGAAACCTATGGTTTTTTAAGTGAATTTGTATATATATATATATTAGCATAAAATAATCGCGTTGAGCAGAAATTTTCCAGCACTCCAAGAGGTTTACTCGACTTTATTTTCAGTGATGTTACATCTACGCGTTTCGACCGCAAAACGCCACCTTGTTCACGATGTAGAAACGCCATTCGCTTACAGTTAAAATAGACATTACAAAGTAGTACACATCATCTACGGACTATATTTCAATACATGGTATTTTCACTGTGATTTTGTTGGCCATCTTTAAACATTTGCACGGGCCAACCTTTGTAAACAGTATACCAGAAAGCATATTCAATATATATAGACGGAGTATGTTTGTTACGATTTTATCAACATTTCGTAGAAAAATTAATTTCTTACTCATTTTTGTCATTATTCCATTAAAAAAAAAACAATTTCATACTTATATAAGCTTTCTATCCTCATTTCCATTACAATTGAAATCGTAAATAGTCCATTGCAAGTCAATTGGAGGGTAAATGTCATAAATTAATTTTGACGTTCATATTGAAAGTGCCAGTGCAAATTTCCATTCATCTACATCTCAGTTCCTTCACTGATTTAAAGTGCAGATTTCTACAGTACTTGATATTAAAAGAAAAGTGCCAGTGCATACTTTCTTCAATACAAGATATCAAGATAAAGTGCTTGTGCTTTAATCTTCGACTTAATTTCAGCCCTAATATAAAGTGCATATTTCTACAGTACTACTATATAAAAAAAGTGCTAGTGCTTTCAATCTTCAGGTCAGTTTGTTTACAACCCAAGAAAAAGTGCAAATGCTTTAGCTAAATTTTATATAGTTAGTTTCCACTAATATACTTCTGTTTGTTCATGAAATATGACCACCCTAATTAGTATAGCCCCATTAGCAAAAATTCAAAACAAAAAAACAAACAATTAATTGTACTGTTTTAACGTCAGATTAAAATTTCAACAACCCTCCATCTCCAAACTTTGTTATTCCATGTCTATCAAAAAATGTCCAATTATTTTACAAAAGATCTTGGTTTCCTTGTGTGCAGCATTACTCTTCATCTTTCTATTTTGTTCTTTATTATTTATTTGAGACAGGTATAAAGGTCCTCATCAATATTTAACCCATGAGGCTCCTTACTATTGAACTCTAGAATAAAATAAGTTTCAAGCTTCCTGAGTTCTCTCTCCCTGTCCCCCCCTCTCTTTTTCTTTGAGATTTCTGCTAAAAAACTGTACTGCAGACTTGAGGGATTGCTCTCATGATACAATTCAAAATGTCTCGCAATAGGATAAGTTCTATCCTTATTGATAATTGCTCTATGATGTTGCAAGATTAGTTGGTATACAGGTAGAGTTGTACTTCCTATATACATTTTTGAGCATGGGCATTGCAGAATATAAACCACAAAACTCGATCTACACGTTAGGAAACCTCTGACAGTCACTGTTTTGTTAAAAAATGTCATAAAATGAGTGCGATTCAGTCCATGTTGGCACGCCTTATACTTTAGACATTTTTTAAAACCCATTTTTTGTTGCAGCCAGGTAACAGTTCCTCCTTTCCTTTCCTGAAATTCACTTTTTACCATCAGATCTTTCAATGATTTGGACTTTCTATAGGTAATATCCGGATGTTTTTTCGTTTTGGGGCCTAAAATCGGATCCTTTCTTACCAAATACCAATGTTTATTTAAGATTGATCTGATTTCCTTATGCTCGGAGTTAAAAGTTGTTATAAATCTCTGACAGTCTGGTCCTTTCTCACATTTTTTTAACTGGGTCTTAGATGGCTCGAACAACACCCTCTGTCTTGCCAACTTCCTTGCTTTTACTGCCGCCCCATCAATGATATGTGGTGCATAACCCCTTTGGATGAATCTCTCAGTCATTTCCTGCTCTATTCTTGAATATTCAATTAAATCGCTGCATGCCCTTCTCGCTCTGTAAAATTCCCCGAACGGTATACTCCTAATTAAAGGTGCGGGGTGTGAGCTATGCGCGTGAAGAATAGTGTTACCAGCTGTTGGCTTTCTGAATACTGTGGTCACCAATTTGTCCCCCTGCGGTGTTACTCTAACATCCAAGAAGTCTATAGTAGTTCGACTATAATGTCCTACAAACTTCAAATTAAGGTTATTCTGGTTCAGATCATTAACAAACAGTTCTATTTCACTTTCTGTGCCCTGCCACAGCACAAAAATGTCATCTATAAATCTGACCAATAATAATATATGGTTTGACCAAAGTTCCGGGGGGGGCCCCCCGAGCACCTGCTCCTCCCACCAGCCTAGATGTAAGTTGGCATAGCTGGGGGCGAAGCAGGTGCCCATCGCCGTTCCCTGTTCCTGCTGGAATAATTCATCACCAAATAAAAATATATATTTCTGGTTAAGCACCATTCCATTAATTCTAAAATCATTCATTTCTGCTTTACAAATCTTATGGGTCTTCGATTTAAAAAGCATTCTGTCGCTTTTAGGCCATCCCTATGTCTTATACTGGTGTATAAAGTAGCAACATCGAGGGTTAATAGTACCATGCTGTTAACATTCCAACGTATATCATATATACATTTTAAAAAGTCTGTTGAATCCTTAATAAATGATGTTAATGTCCTCACAATGGGATTTAAAAAATAATCTATGTACTTCGAAGCATTCTCAAAAAGACTACCACAAGAGGAAATTATGGGTCTCCCTGGTGGATTCGTGGTGCTCTTATGCACTTTAGGGAGCATATAAAAAACTGGTAAGACCGGTTTCTCTTGTTTAATGAATTTAAATTCATCCCAGCTAAGTAATCCCTCTTCTTTCCAGGCTTCCAGTCTCATAAAAAATTGTTCCTTAATTTTTTCATAATCCCTCATGGTAATCCTTGAGTAGCATTCACAATTGTCCAATTGACTGAGTGCTTCCTTTTTATACAATTCTCGTCCCCATAATACGACGTTTCTGCCTTTATCCGACGGTTTTACCACTATCCCTTCATCTTTCTGTATTTTAACCACTGTTTTGTGCAACATCGATATCTTCGGATTAAATTTCTTCTTCTTTTGGAGAGTTTTATAATACAGTTGTTTCAACTCCTTTGTTACATTCTCCCCAAAGATATCCAAATTATCACGTGGTCTTTGTGGTATAAACCTTGAAGGCAGTCAAAATGGGGTATGATCTTCCTTTTCTAAAGTCTCAGTTTGAGATTCAACTGGAACGTCACCTTCTAATGCTTCATTAGTATTCCATACTTCATTATTCGATAGTGTCAATAGATCTTCCAAGACAGGCGAATCACTCATGGTCAGGCCATAGGGGTCATTTGATACATTTAGTTGTTTTGTCGTTTTTGGATGAATTACGTAAAGTTTGATTTTGATGTAATTTTGACAGTTTTAACTTCCTAATAAATCGGTATAGGTCCATTCTACTGTTCGGATAGTCAAAATTGTTCTCATCACAGTAACTTAGCCCTAGTACTAAGACCGATTGATCATCTTTAGTTAAAATCATTGTTCTCAAGTTAATAACTGTTTTTGCATCATTTATTTCTTTACCGGCTTCTTTATTTGGGAGCGCATGGATATATATATATATCTGCAGAACTCCAACCTTTCTTCGATCTCCAAAAAATAGGCACAGGAGCACAGACCTCAAGCAGGTGCAGATTTCAATTTTATTGATTCAAACAAGCACTGACAGCATGACGCGTTTCAACTCCGAGGAGCCCTGATCACATGACGCGCATAACGGTGCAAGGTCAGTTTTTATACAACTTTTTACACATTTTTTTTGTACTTTTTTTGCTTTTTTCTCTTTCCATTCTTAAAGTGACAAGTGCCCAAAGTGCAAAGTAAAGCATAGAAATAGACAACATATTGTCAGCTCATGATTTCCAACTTATGTCACAATTTATACATTCAGGTTTAAATACCCATTCAAATTATGCATAGTTAATTCATTGCTTTTGATACATCCTGGTATGAATACTGATCCAAACATTTTTACAAATGGATACATAAAGTGCAAATGCAAATTACACTACTAGCAAAAAGTGTTTGTGTGCTAACCTTGCAATCAAAACTTTGATTAATGTCTAAATACCTGTGCAAAATACGCTAATAAAAGTTTATAAAAAAATCTAAAACCCATCTAAAACCGTGTACAAAAATTGTGTAAAATAATTAAAAAGTGGGATTTGGGCGGCGAAGTAAATTCATTCTATTTAATTAAAGGGAACATAATGTCCTGATGTCTTTTGTCTATATACAGCTTAAGAATTCTAAGAATTTTTAGGACTGATGCTAGAGACAGGTGTACAGTTCTTCAGTAATTTTGAGGTCTCTCGGGGATTTTGTATCGAGGTCTAGAATATATCTGGTTTCTTAACGTCTCAGGGCCTTTTCTCTATCCCCCCTCTCTTGTATGGTGGAAAAGCATCAATTATGAAATACTTGAGTTGTTTGGGGTCCGCATTATGTGCTTCCACAAAGTGTCGCGCTAGGGGGTAAGTAGTGTCTTTGTTTTTGATTGCTCTGATGTGCTGGAGTATCCTCTTGTGCCCCTGTAGTATAGTACTACCTACATATTATGGCCTTCCCTATTGGTTTTTCTTGGTCAATGAATGGGGTGTCATAGGATGTTTTATTAATTCCAAATTGACAGGCTTTGCAGGTTTTACAGCGATGGAATCCCTTCCTTTGTGACAACTATGTACTTTTAGTTTGGGTAAAGGGGTCATTCTGAACTAGAACGTCCTTCATGGATGTTGCCCTTGTATATGTAATGGAGGCATTGTTAGGGAGGGTATGGCCGATAATGGGATCATCCAGGATGAGGGGCCGTTTTTTTCTGATGATTTTTCTAATTGCATTGTATTGTTTGCTGTATTTTAAGATAAATCTAAAAGAAGATGATCTTTGTGTCTGGCTACCCTCCATCTTAATGTCTTTGTTGATTAAACTCTCCCTTGTGCATTTCTTTTCTCAATAGCCTTTTTAATGCATATGTTTGAATATCCCCTTGCACGGAATCTGGCAGTGCAGGCTTGCTGGACTATAATTAAATCATCTTCACAGCCGAAATTCGTTTAAATCACAGTAGGGAATGCTTTAAATCAAATGCTGTGGATGAAAACTTCCTGCTTGTAGTATTGAGTTCCAGCTGTAGACTTCCTATGCAATTTTGTCTCAAGACGACAGTTTTTAATGTAGATTTCAATATCTAAACAAGCATTGACATAGCCAATAGGTCTCGCCTTTGGGACCTTATAAGTGTTTAGCCATGCAACAGTTGCATAACTAAATACTTATAAGGTCCCAAAGCGAGACCTATTGGTTATGCCAAGCGGCCGTGCGGCCGCGAAAGTGATCGCGATCAAACATCAAAGCGGCGAAAGTGAAAGTAATCATGGTAAAGCGGCGCGGGCGCGCCCGCGCACATGCACTGTAGCTCTAGGCTGGCCTGGTAGCACTTTTTGGAGCCCTCTCAATAAGTCTCGCCAGACCAGCGCATGCGCTGGGTAAGGCGAGACCTAAAAACTGATAGTTCTTGCACTAATGGAGGCTGTGAAGTTCAGATTGAGATTATTCATATTTAATTCTCTGATGAATTGTTCTGCTTCTTCTGTAGTCCCTTGCCATATTAAAAACAAGTTGTCTATAAATCGTAGCCAACATTTGATCTTGGTCGTGACTGTAGTCATGTGTTCCTTCATTAGTACCAGCTCCTCCCACCAGCCCATGTGTAGACAAGCATAGCTGGGGGAGAAGCTGGCACCCATGTCTACCCATACATATGTATATATATATATATATATATTCACTGAAAAAACCATAGGTTTCACACACGTTATAGTTAGGAATTAGCATTTAAAAAACCTTGCAAATTCACTGAAAAAACCATAGGTTTCACACATGTTATAGTTAGCGGAAATCTTACTGATAAAAAACCAGTGAAATTCCCCCGTTATAGTTAGTGCTGGCAACTATAACTCACGCGACCGCAATCCTCTGCTGATGCTAATACTGTATTTAGACACTTATTTGCCCATGTCTTCTTCCATACATTTTTAGCTATACATATATTACAAATATTTTTTTTTCATAAAGACACATATGTCATCAGCAGAAGATTGCGGTCGCGTGAGTTATAGTTGCCAGCACTAACTATAACGGGGGAATTTCACTGGTTTTTTATCAGTAAAATTTCCGCTAACTATAACATGTGTGAAACCTATGGTTTTTTCAGTGAATTTGCAAGGTTTTTTAAATGCTAATTCCTAACTATAACGTGTGTGAAACCTATGGTTTTTTCAGTGAATTTGTACGGTTTTTTAAATGCTAAGTTACTTTACGCCATTCGTGGCGTGCGCGCCCACTTAACGCAGTTCGTTCCGTGCACGGTAATATTTTAATTTTTCGTAATTTTTATAAGCCATGCACAAATGGTGCCCTTCGGGCACCATTTGCACACGGGGTGGAGAGAGTGTGGATAATTTTTTTTTTTATTATTGTTGTTTAAAATATTTAGTTTTTGTCACCTCTAATAAGCACTGTACATTTGGTGGCCTGCGGCCACCAAAAGCACAGGGGGTGGGGTGAGTGTGGATAGTGTTTTTTTTATTTCCATTTTTTTACCGTACGCATACGGTAAGCGTAATCGGCGAGATTAGCGAAAAAATAAAAATTGCATTTTTGCCCTTGGGGGGTCTTTGGGGACTCCCTCAACATGGCTATGTGTGTGGGAGTTGTCTAAACAGCCCCTTTATATGATTTTTGACTTTAGTCTCAGTGCGAGAGAGAAAATGGCGGTCGCCGCTTCCTGGTTTCGACCGATTCGAATGTTTACTTAGATGTAATAGCCAATCAGAATAGCGCTCGCGCACGCCACCGTACGCGTACGGTAAGCTTACGGTAAGCGTACCGTAAGCTGGCTCAGATATATATTGATTTAAAGGCTATTTTCTCAGAATCTACCGAACAGATTTACACCAAACCTACAAAAGGCACTTCCTTGACCTGAGGACTACCTCTCTGCCAAATTTCAAGTAATTCTGTTCAGCCGTTCGGGCTGTAGCCCTGTCTAAAGGTCCTATGGAAAAATGCATGGGAAAAACGCGTTTTGGGACCCCCCTTTTATCTCAGCCCCCGCTTGACGAATCCCCCCGAGACTTTCAGGGTAGGAGCGGAGCGTAGCGCCCCACCTATTTTGAAAAATTCGCGAGGATTCGTCGACCGGCGCCAAAGTTATTCAAAATAGAATGTTGCGGATTTCCTATGGAAAAGGGGTCCTAACTATAACTACCTACTGGCGACCGCCAGTAGGTAATATATATATATATATATATATATATATTTATATATATATATATATATATATATATATACATATATATATATATATATATATATCGCAGCAACTCGTGATGCAATCCCGCTTAGGCACGGAAATCACCAGTACAGACCAACTTTTGCAGCATGATTTTTTATTTTCTGTCTCCTCCTGTGTCAGGACGCGTTTCGGCCGTCCAAGCGGCCTTGATCACCTGATCGCACGTCACAGAGTAGCCCATTTTTAAAGTGCAAGTGCAATCATCAACAATAAACATAGATGACATACTATGGTCTCATTATTACAAATCACGGCAGATTATAGCCATCATTATTCACAAAACATGTTTTTTAAAATCACAATCATGTTGAGAAAATCCCCCATTGTTAAAATAATATAACACATACGATAAAAGCCTAAATGCCTAATGTATTTTACATATAAATATGTATATCTCAATAATGTGCTTGTTAGGGGAAATATATAATGAGAATTTCATCGATATGTTAAAATTATTCATACATTGATATGTTGCACAATAAACATAAGATATAAAGTGCTCACCGAAATAAAGTGCTATAGTATTATAATTTCAAAGTATACACAATACTTAAAAACTGGATATACTATAATACAAATAAAAACCATTAAATGTACAGTGTTTGCAGCAAACATCAGGGACATGAATAACAAAAGAACACTCAACTGAGGATATCCAGATATAAATTATACTTCATCTTATGAGGAGCTATGGTGTACCAATCAATCCTGAAGATTAAAATTATAAATTCAATACGAGTAGCCCGGTGACACGTTTAAAACAACCAATATACAAAAAAACCCATAGATAAAACTACCCATGAAATTCCTTTAAAATTGATTGCTAAAAAACAGCGTTTTCGTAAATACAGCCAAATGATGTACAGATAACCACACAGTATGGGGCACCCTTTGTTTCTTAATACGTTTCATAGTAGGGTATGCAAATCTTCCGTTGTATTTAAACCACCTGGCCATTTACTGTTGAATTCCAAAATATAATTGGTCTCTAGCCTACGGAGGGTAGCCTCCCTATCCCCTCCTCTCTTTGTTGTAGGAATGGACTCAATGGCAAAATAGTGGAGAAATCGAGGGTCACTATTGTGCATGGCTTCAAAGTGTCTGGCGACAGGGTAATTCGGGTCTTTGTTGGTTATTGCCCTCAGATGTTGGAGGATTCACTTATGAACTGCCAGCTTTGTGCTGCCAATATATTTAAGGTGACAATCACATTCAAGGTCATACACACAAAATTCAGTTTTGCATGTTAGATGTTGTTTTATTTCCTTATCAGAATTAGGAAAAAATGTCCTGTAGTTTCTAGTATTGATACCAAATTGGCAAGCTCTGCAGCTAGTGCATTTGTAGAATCCTTTCCTTGCTGTAAGCCAGCCCTCCTTTTTACAGAGCTCCTGGCTGTTTTTGGAAAGGACATTACCCATACTAGTGGACTTTCTAAAAGCTATAGCTGGATTGCATGGCATCAGTTCACCTATCACAGGGTCATCTCTAACAAAATGCCAATTACGTCTGACAATATCTCTCAAATGCTTCTCCTGTTTTGAATAGGTAAAAATTAGACGAACTGGCTCCACTTTATCTGTGGCCATTTTGTTCTTATATTGGAGAAGCTTTTCCCTGTGCTGGAGTTGTGTTTTAGCTATGGCTGCTTTTACCACTCTGGGGCTGTATCCTCTATCTAAAAACCGAACCTGACTTTACATTTGTTTTATCTTCATGTCAGCTGGGTCACTGCAAATGCGCTTAATTCTAAGCATCTCCCCATATGGAATACTGTTTATAAGATGTTTGGGGTGTGCACTTGTAGCATGTAGCAGTGTATTTCCAGCGGTGGGTTTTCTAAAAAGGGTAGTAGTTAACACATTATTACACACTAAAATTTCAACATCTAAAAATGTCACCGAGCTATTGCTAATATTAGATGTAAAATTTAAGTTGAAATCATTGTGATTGATATTTTCTACAAAATGTAAAACACCCTCCTCAGAACCTCGCCAGACAATAAATAAATCATCAATAAAACGCCACCAGGAGACTATGTTGTTTTGGCAGACCTGCTCATGATCACGTTGGAGGACCAGCTCTTCCCACCAGCCCATAAATAAACAGGCATAGCTGGGGGGAAAGCTGGCCCCCATAGCCACACCTTGTATTTGCTGATAAAATTGATCATTGAACAAAAAATAATTATTTTCTAAACAGAAGGATAACATACTAAGTAACATTCGTGTATGTTCAGTGTGTTCCATTGATCTTCTGTTTAGAAAGTACTCCACTGCTCTTAGGCCATCCATATGCTTAATGCATGTGTATAAGGAAGTCACATCCAGTGTCACTAACAATAGTTCAGAATTCCATACCAGATCCTTAATTTTATTCAAAAAATCACTGGTGTCTTGCACGTAAGAATCTAGTTTTTTCATGTAGGTCTGAAGAAAGTAATCTATGTATTGTGAAAGATTTTCCAAAGGTCCATTGCAAGCTGAAATAATAGGCATCCCCGGAGGGGCTGTTAAACTTGTGTGAACTTTGGGTATGAAATAAATATATGGTACAAGTGGATGTTCCTTTTTGATGAACCTGTACTCATCCCAACTTAACAGTCCTAGGCCCTTCCAAGCCAACAGATTATGAAATAGTTTATCTTGCATTGCTTTAAATTTCACAAGATTGCTCTTCCTATAACACTGGACATCATTCAACTGTCTGTGTGCTTCCTTTAAATAATCCGTTACTGGCCAAAGAACAATGTTGCCGCCTTTGTCTGAGTTCCTTATTATCAAGTCTCCTTTCTGTAGCTTCTCCATCAGTTGTTGGTATTTTCTTTCGGTGTTGGAATATTTTTTCTTTTGTCTGTTGACTGCAAGAGTTAATCTTTTAATTTGCCCAACCACATGCTCATTGAATGCATCCAAACCATCACTGGAAGATAAAGGGATGAACTTGGATTTAGGTTTGAAATGTGTTTCCACTCTTTTCTGGCCAATAAAAGCTGATGCTTCCTGTGTGTTGCTACTTTCTCCTGAAGCCAGTTGACACATGTCCTGTAGCAAACCTAAATCTGAAATTTTCAATCTAGGGGGGTTTGTTCCATTCGTTGCTTGTAATACTTGATCCGTATTGGCTCTTTGTAGGTGATATTTCTTGAGCTTGAGCTTACGAATGAATTGATATACATCGGCTCTTGTTTTGGTGTATTGAAAGTTCGATTCAGGACAAAAACTTAGCCCTAGACATAGCAATTGCTTCTCTGCTACCGACAGTTCCATTGTACTCAAATTGATAATGGATTTAATTTTATCCTCTTCCGATGCCCTGTCGGTGCATGATGCTTGTCTGTCTTTCAACTTTAATACCTCCGACCTCTGCCTCTGCCCCGCTTCCTTTGCTCTACATTGTTTGCGGGCCTTGCGTCTCCCCCTTCTCCTCTGACTGCTTGTTTGGCATGTACTTCTTGCGGTCGAGGCCTCAGAGTGTCCCTCCTGCTTTGTTTTAGAACGTCCAACTCTTCCCCCAATGTCAGTTTAACTCCAGTTGATCTGTTGGCGCATTCATTATCCGATTCACTTTCTGGTGCTGAACTGGAAACTGGAGATATCTCGTTTGATTGTTGTTGTCGTTGTCGATTAGGCACCTCTTTAGTAGCTTGAGCACGTTTTTTAGCTGTTGCTGCTCTAAGTGAATCGTATCGGCGCGCAAAAGTGAAAATTTGACCATGTAAATAATCATCTCGGTCTCTTTTAAATTTATACGTTTTACGTATTTTGATTTTGTCCTCTTCTTTAGTTAATCTTGCAGTCATATCCTTCCTCAGTTTAGTGATCTGGTCCTGGTGGGACTCATCGCTCTGCTGTTGGATCTTGGTTTCCAGGGCATCGATTTTGATTTGTAAGTCTGCCCCGTCTATCTCCGCATACTTAACCAAGATCTGTATCAGACGTTTTGATGACTCGAGATTACATTGCCCCCATTCCGCCATCATCAAGGGGTTTGGCGTCTCGTAGCTGGGGGCCAGCATGATGCGGAGCCCTCTAGGTACTCGGCCCACATCCAGATATCTTTTCAGTGGGGAACAACCTTTACAACGCAACTTTTACAACGCACTACCATTACAACGCATTTTTTACAACGCATAATCCATTACAACGCATATTACAACGCATGACACTACAACGCATTTTTAAAAACTACCTTTACAACGCAGTCCATTACAACGCATACTACCATTACAACGCATACCATTACAACGCATAATATTACACTATACTATCCAACACTTACCCTACTGATGCACCCCCTGGAGTTAGAATAGTAATTTTTACCCCTATACTATCCAACACTTACCCTACTGATGCACCCCCTGGAGTTAGAATAGTAATTTTTACCCTTATACTATCCAACACTTACCCTACTGATGCACCCCCTGGAGTTAGAATAGTAATTTTTACCCCTATACTATCCAACACTTACCCTACTGATGCACCCCCTGGAGTTAGAATAGTAATTTTTACCCCTATACTATCCAACACTTACTCTACTGATGCACCCCCTGGAGTTAGAATAGTAATTTTTACCCCTATACTATCCAACACTTACCCTACTGATGCACCCCCTGGAGTTAGAATAGTAATTTTTACCCCTATACTATCCAACACTTACCCTACTGATGCACCCCCTGGAGTTAGAATAGTAATTTTTACCCCTATACTATCCAACACTTACCCTACTGATGCACCCCCTGGAGTTAGAATAGTAATTTTTACCCCTATACTATCCAACACTTACCCTACTGATGCACCCCCTGGAGTTAGAATAGTAATTTTTACCCCTATACTATCCAACACTTACCCTACTGATGCACCCCCTGGAGTTAGAATAGTAATTTTTACCCCTATACTATCCAACACTTACCCTACTGATGCACCCCCTGGAGTTAGAATAGTAATTTTTACCCCTATACTATCCAACACTTACCCTACTGATGCACCCCCTGGAGTTAGAATAGTAATTTTTACCCCTATACTATCCAACACTTACCCTACTGATGCACCCCCTGGAGTTAGAATAGTAATTTTTACCCCTATACTATCCAACACTTACCCTACTGATGCACCCCCTGGAGTTAGAATAGTAATTTTTACCCCTATACTATCCAACACTTACCCTACTGTTGCACCCCCTGGAGTTAGAATAGTAATTTTTACCCCTATACTATCCAACACTTTCCCTACTGTTGCACCCCCTGGAGTTAGAATAGTAATTTTTACCCCTACACTATCCAACACTTACCCTACTGTTGCACCCCCTGGAGTTAGAATAGTAATTTTTACCCCTACACTATCCAACACTTACCCTACTGTTGCACCCCCTGGAGTTAGAATAGTAATTTTTACCCCTACACTATCCAACACTTACCCTACTGTTGCACCCCCTGGAGTTAGAATAGTAATTTTTACCCCTATACTATCTAATACTTACCTTAAATGTAATTTAATATTATGCGTTGTAATGGTATGCGTTGTAAAGGTAGTATGCGTTGTAATGGTAGTGCGTTGTAAAGGTATTTTTTAAAAATGCGTTGTAGTGTCATGCGTTGTAATGTCATGCGTTGTAATGGATTATGCGTTGTAAAAAATGCGTTGTAAGTGCATGCGTTGTAATAGTGTGCGTTGTAACGTCATACATCCCTTTTCAGTGAGCGCGCTTCCCACCATTTGGCCTGTTCTTGCTTTTTATATTTCTCCAAAAGCCTGAAGGATTCCTTTAAGCCTGTAGTTTCTGTCCCTTGATTTGTGCAATTATCACTTTTTTCTGTTACCGCCTCATTCTCTAAGGCTTCCGAAAAAATATCATCCGCGGCAAGCTCACGGGCTCTTCGTGCGTCATTAGACATAGTACGAGGAGTTTAATTGGAAAATATGCTTAGCTATAGATGAAGGCTGCCTCTGTACGTTGTGGTCGTTTTACCGCACCTGTATGACCAGCCGGTCCTTGCAATGCAGTCAACCACTTCCCTCCGGCAACCTTTATCAGCTTATTCCGCCCGACCCACTTAGCCTGTATTATGCATGCGCGCTGTTACCTTGACAGGGAGCTTCAAGTAATGCCTCCGACTTCCGTCTACTCAGCCGAGTGACAACGATGTCAGAAACAAAAACGTCTTGGCTCTCCCCGCTCTCTCTGCGCTGCTTCCTTTGAAACTTTGGCAATATCCCAAAGGCACGTGGGGGGCTTTACCGTATCCGCACTCGGAACTTTGTTGAGTGCCCCCGGGGTCCACGCCAGATCCACACCACGAGCCCGCAATGTAGATCGTCGGAAAACGCCGTAGGACAATTAGACTGCCACTGGTAAAGCCTTCTTGCTTCGGGGGGGGTCTGTAAACCGGCGGCAATCCAAGCCGGTAACACTTCGCAGCAACTCGTGATGCAATCCCGCTTAGGCACGGAAATCACCAGTACAGACCAACTTTTGCAGCATTATTTTTTATTTTCTGTCTCCTCCTGTGTCAGGACGCGTTTCGGACGTCCAAGCGGCCTTGATCACCTGATCGCACGTCACAGAGTAGCCCATTTTTAAAGTGCAAGTGCAATCATCAACAATAAACATAGATGACATACTATGGTCTCATTATTACAAATCACGGCAGATTATAGCCATCATTATTCACAAAACATGTTTTTTAAAATCACAATCATGTTGAGAAAATCCCCCATTGTTAAAATAATATAACACATACGATAAACGCATTATGTGCTTCCACAAAGTGTCGCGTTAGGGGGTAAGTAGTGTCTTTGTTTTTGATTGCTCTGATGTGCTGGAGTATCCTCTTGTGCCCCTGTAGTATAGTACTACCTACATATTATGGCCTTCCCTATTGGTTTTTCTTGGTCAATGAATGGGGTGTCATAGGATGTTTTATTAATTCCAAATTGACAGGCTTTGCAGGTTTTACAGCGATGGAATCCCTTCCTTTGTGACAACTATGTACTTTTAGTTTGGGTAAAGGGGTCATTCTGAACTAGAACGTCCTTCATGGATGTTGCCCTTGTATATGTAATGGAGGCATTGTTAGGGAGGGTATGGCCGATAATGGGATCATCCAGGATGAGGGGCCGGTTTTTTCTGATGATTTTTCTAATTGCATTGTATTGTTTGCTGTATTTTAAGATAAATCTAAAAGAAGATGATCTTTGTGTCTGGCTACCCTCCATCTTAATGTCTTTGTTGATTAAACTCTCCCTTGTGCATTTCTTTTCTCAATAGCCTGTTTAATGCATATGTTTGAATATCCCCTTGCACGGAATCTGGCAGTGCAGGCTTGCTGGACTATAATTAAATCATCTTCACAGCCGAAATTCGTTTAAATCACAGTAGGGAATGCTTTAAATCAAATGCTGTGGATGAAAACTTCCTGCTTGTAGTATTGAGTTCCAGCTGTAGACTTCCTATGCAATTTTGTCTCAAGACGACAGTTTTTAATGTAGATTTCAATATCTAAACAAGCATTGACATAGCCAATAGGTCTCGCCTTTGGGACCTTATAAGTGTTTAGCCATGCAACAGTTGCATAACTAAATACTTATAAGGTCCCAAAGCGAGACCTATTGGTTATGCCAAGCGGCCGTGCGGCCGCGAAAGTGATCGCGATCAAACATCAAAGCGGCGAAAGTAAAAGTAATCATGGTAAAGCGCTGCGCGCGCGCCCGCGCACATGCACTGTAGCTCTAGGCTGGCCTGGTAGCACTTTTTGGAGCCCTCTCAATAAGTCTGGGTCAGGCGAGACCTAAAAACTGATAGTTCTTGCACTAATGGAGGCTGTGAAGTTCAGATTGAGATTATTCATATTTAATTCTCTGATGAATTGTTCTGCTTCTTCTGTAGTCCCTTGCCATATTAAAAACAAGTTGTCTATAAATCGTAGCCAACATTTGATCTTGGTCGTGACTGTAGTCATGTGTTCCTTCATTAGTACCAGCTCCTCCCACCAGCCCATGTGTAGACAAGCATAGCTGGGGGAGAAGCTGGCACCCATGTCTACCCATACATATGTGTGTATATATATATATATATTCACTGAAAAAACCATAGGTTTCACACACGTTATAGTTAGGAATTAGCATTTAAAAAACCTTGCAAATTCACTGAAAAAACCATAGGTTTCACACATGTTATAGTTAGCGGAAATCTTACTGATAAAAAACCAGTGAAATTCCCCCGTTATAGTTAGTGCTGGCAACTATAACTCACGCGACCGCAATCCTCTGCTGATGCTAATACTGTATTTAGACACTTATTTGCCCATGTCTTCTTCCATACATTTTTAGCTATACATATATTACAAATATTTTTTTTTCATAAAGACACATATGTCATCAGCAGAAGATTGCGGTATGTCTATGGTTTTTGAATGGCATCACATGATGCATCACATGATTGGGGAGGTGGCATTTGAAAATACAAAAGTGAAAGGGGACTAAAGTTCTTCCATATGTGATCAAGGGCACGGAGGTGCTCGAAACGCGTCATATAACGGCTTGAAAGAATAAAAACAACCTATTTTGCCACGTATTTTGGAGTCCGGGTCTCTCTTACCGCTGCAAAGGAAGTGCAAGCTTTGGGAGATCAAGTACACTTCTCATTTTGAACAACGGAACTGGGTTGATTCCGTGAACGGACCCCCTCCCTCGGAGCAGGCAGCCGCCCACAACCTGTGTTCTTCCGATGCATCCTGGATGGATTTTTTCGGTGGCTGCCCCCTACCACAGCTGAGAAAAGTTGACGCCGACGAAGGTAATCGCCAGTGAGAGAGTCGGAGGACTCTCCAACGACGCTGCCATATCGGTGAGTTTTTCGAACAGCTGTTAGTGTAGGTTGGGAGGTGTGGTATAGGTTGTTGCCATTAGCCTAAACCAAAGAGGCTTGGCTTACGTAATTGCCGATTATGTCAGCGGAAGTAGTCCGGGAAAGAGAAGCTGCAGCTGAGGTTTTGTTCAGCAATGTGCCAAAAGTTTCTGCAACTGGTTCGGGATTGAGCAATGATGGCAGTCAAAACAATGACAGTGGAAGCGCTAAAAACCTATTAAGAAAATTGGAAAAATGCATGAAAAGCGAATTGACCAAATGGTGGGAAAATAAATCGCTCACAAAGTACCAGGAAGTGGGTCGTGTACCTCGAGGTCTAAGGATTTTATTAGCACCCAGTTTTGACAACCCGAACCCTCTGATGCTAAAGGAGTGGGGAGAAAGCAATCTTGCGGCATCCATGAACCTTGTATGTATTCTCATTAAATATGCTGAAATAGATCGGCTAGAATTGGTCAAAGAAATTGATAATATCAATGAACAGATCAACAAATTGGAACAAAATGAATATATAAGTAAGACGCGTAAAGAAATAAATGAACGTTTGAAGAAACAAGAAGAAAAAATCAAAAATAGAAAAATATTCAAGTTTGCACGCGACCTAGCCGACTATGAGAATGGCCAAATATATACATTTGCACGCAAATATGTTAACGCAAGAAAAATGAAATTAGACGCGAGAAGCAAACAAAATACTGACCCGATGGAAAGATGCCAATCTAATGATGCAAGGGCTTCAACAACAGCAGCAATGGATTCAGACTCACTGACCAGCGATACCGGTTCGGAAAGTGGAAGTCTTTATAATTCCAATGTTATAACAGAAGCAACTAGACTCAACTTGGGGGAAGAGGTCGATTTTTTAGCCCTAGAACGACGCAACACGCTGAGACCACGAAAACAGCAAACACACGACGAAATGTCAGACGGAGGGAAAGACGCAAAAAAAACAAATCAAAAGTCTACAAAAAAATATTGGCGCAAGTAGATGATATGGAAGATAATACTATCATTAATTTGTCCAATGTAAAATTTACAAAAGCAGAGAAACAAATACTAATGCTTGGTCTTTCATTCTGTCCATCTGAAGATTTTAATTATGCGCAAACGAGAATTGATTTGTTCTGTTTTATTAGGAAATTAAAACTCCAAAAATTCTTTGCCATTAAGAATGGATTGGCAACAAACAAAAATGAACAATTAAAATTGAAAACTACGAGCAATCTACAGACATCAGACATTTCGTCCCTATTAACAATACAGCAACTTTATGATGACAATGACAATCCATCATCTAATGTCTCTACACAGCAAAATTTACTGGATATGGGCATCTTACAACAAGGAGCAGGCAGTAGTCCTTTTAAGAATAAATCAACATTCATCCCCATGATGCCCAAGGATGCGATAGACATTTTTCATGAAAGGGTCACAGAAGATATAAAACAACTTTATCAAAAAGTAAAGCGGAAAAAACGAGACAAGAAATACAAAGAAATTGAATATGCAAGATTAATTAAGAAGATCCAAAGTAATCAAGAAATCGTGGTAATGCAATCAGACAAAGGTGGCAACATTGTGATCTGGCCTATTAATGATTACACAAGAGAAGCAATAAGACAACTTTCTGATTCAAGTTGCTATGAAAAATCGACCATACAGCAATACAACAAAGCAAAAGAAAACCTGTCAAAAAAACTACACCAATATAAAAGAGAAGGACTAATATCAATGGACGAGTTTAAGTACTTATGGGTGGAATATCCTAGAATGCCATCAATATATTTCATCCCCAAGACCCATAAAAATACAAATCCTATTCCAGGACGTCCAATAATCTCTGCCATAAACAGCATGGGAGAACATGTATCCCAGTATGTAGACTTTTTTTTGCAACCAATGGTTAAAGCACTACCGACATATGTTAAGGACACGGGAGATTTCTTAAATAAACTGAGCACTATCATATGGACCGACGATATGCTATTAATGACCCTGGACATAGAGTCCTTATATACATGTATCGAACATTGTTCAGGAATAGAAGCTATTTGCGAATTTTTGAAGACCAGACCAATAGAATGCCACAATCACAACAAAATTCTGATTGACTTGATCAAATGGTGTTTGAACAATAATTTCTTCATGTATGACAATCAAGTGTACAGGCAACTGAGAGGGGTGGCGATGGGAGCTTGCTTCTCCCCCAGCTATGCCTGTTTGATGGTTGGTTGGTGGGAGGAGCTGGCTCTTGGGGCCACCCACTCAGGCCTTCTGGATAAACGTGTCAAACATTTTTTCAGATACATAGACGATGTGTTCATTGTGTGGCAGGGTGATGTGGAGAGTGCAAACATTTTTGTTAATTCCATGAATATTAACGATGCCAATTTGAAATTTACATCCCACATTGACAAAGAAAGTGTAGATTTCTTAGATGTAAAAGTATACATAAAAAATGGGAGTATTGCAACTACATTGCACAGGAAAAAATTGGCAGGGAATTCTACACTCCATGCAAATAGCGCACACCCACACCACCTGATTAAGAGTATCCCCTATGGGGAATTTCTTCGCCTCAAATGAATATGCAGCACCAAGGAAGATCTGGATGTGTGCATAAAAGACTCAGCAATGCGATTCAGGAGTAGAGGCTACAGTGAGAACATTATCACAGAAGCGATAACTAAAATATCTAGCAGGCCCAGAGATTCACTGCTGAATCCTGACACTTCCAAGAATCAGGAAAAAGTATCTGAAAATAGTACACCCAGATTAATCACTACCTTTAATCGACAAGAAAGAAAAATACGAGCTATTGTCAAACAGAATTGGCCAATCATACACACTGATGCAGTATTGGCACCTACATTAACTAAGGATCCCACCATAACTTTTAGGAAGGGTGTATCTATGAGAAATCAAATAGTCAGGAGCACTCCAGAGTCCAATTTGAAAAAGAAAAAAACTTGGCTACAAGCTAGACAGGGATTTTTCAAATGCTCTAGCTGCAGGGCGTGCAAATTTGGGCAAAACAAATCCAAATATAGTACTCCCTTCCAGGATGATGAGATAATTATCAAAGGCAACTACAATTGTAAGACTGAGTATGCTGTCTATGTTCTGACATGCACCTGTGGTTTACAATATGTGGGCAGCACTAAGCTGCAGGTGCATGTCAGAATTCTACAACATCTTAGAGCTATTGTCAACAATGACACAGCATATCCAGTTGCCAGACATTTTAAGGCATGCCATGATAACAACTTAAACTGCCTTAGGTACTATGTAATCGCAGCAGTACCACCTTTGCCGAAGGGAGGTAATAGGGAAAAACTCCTGCGCCAACTAGAATCACGTATGATTCTGGAACTTGACTGTAAAGCTCCAAGAGGTCTCAATAATACGGAGGATCTCCATAATTTCTTGTAATTAATCTCTATTTCTACCTCGTATACATTTTTACTTGCAGCTACAATATTTGTGCAGAATACATTTTATGCAGAAGGGATATACACTTATTTAGATGATATCTACAAGTGTATTTACATTCTTTTCCCTACACACATTGCAGAACCAACTTCAGGCAGTTATATTAACACATATATTTTTTATCTATACTTTCACTTCTATTTTTTGGATAATTTCATTATTCGAGGAAAAAGAAAAAATCCATAGACATATGCACTTTAAGGTTTAGGCACAGGCACTTTACACAAAATAATTTAGGAACGGCTGTTCCTTTATTTGTTCTTGATCAGTAGCAATCATGCAGCTTTTTGCACATAGCCTTTGCACTTTATCATTCTGTGTACATTTATATTTTCTTGGAGTGAAACAACAATTTTTGTATACATTTAATCTCATGTCATAACATAAAAAAGTTTCATCTTGTAGCATTTGGCCCAACTCAGGATAATTTTTGACTATGTCCAACAGCATTAACGCAGCTATAAAACAGGACATATGCGAAATGAGTAATATATATCCCGAAGTTGAATACTTTCCCAATAGGCCATGTCTCTCTTTTCTGTATATAATAATTTTATTGGATTTTAGCACATCTGATTCTATTATACAAAGCAATGCATTTATGCAGATATACTATGTCTCACTAGAATTGTGGATCTATTTTGGATATAAGTCTTTGTCATATGTTTAGAAAAATATTTATATTTATATATCTATTTATTTATTTATATATTTATAGCATTGTACATGTTTACATGATGAATTTTATTTACATGATATACTCGGATTGTTGTGGAAACAGTAATACCAATAGTACACAGAGTTACGAATGTTTTTTATGTCTATGGTTTTTGAATGGCATCACATGATGCATCACATGATTGGGGAGGTGGCATTTGAAAATACAAAAGTGAAAGGGGACTAAAGTTCTTCCATATGTGATCAAGGGCACGGAGGTGCTCGAAACGCGTCATATAACGGCTTGAAAGAATAAAAACAACCTATTTTGCCACGTATTTTGGAGTCCGGGTCTCTCTTACCGCTGCAAAGGAAGTGCAAGCTTTGGGAGATCAAGTACACTTCTCATATATATATATATATATATATATATATATATATATATATATATATATATATATATACTACCCTTGAAAGGAGGAGGGCCACTTTTTAAAAGTAGTTAAGGGTAGCCGCAGGCAAGCGGTGGAGAGATCTGATTTAGTAAGGAATGTGACAAGGCAGAGAAGCACTCAGTGTAATGGAGATTACCGGAAAGTGTTTGACACAAGAGCGAGAGCAGGGCGTGTAAAACATCGAGAAGATGCGATATTTGCTACATGAATTCCAATGTATAACTAGCACCATCTCCTGCGCTCTATTTGGTTTAATATATATATGGACACGAAACATTTTCCTCATGTGTGATGAACTGTGATGTGGCTATGGAATCTCTTAAGATGAGTTATTTTCTTAACGACAAAGTGAAAGTGCACATGTAGTTAACGGGGGGAGGGGGGAATTGCTGAGTTAACTCTTTCTTTTAAAAATAGAGGTTCCGTTGGGCAGTGGAAGGAATGGAACATCCCTCCACTCCGTTGTCACACAAGCTTTCACTGCGCACAAAGGCATTTAAAAACACAATTATTTCCATGGGTAACAACTTTACTGGACCTGGCACGGGTTGCTACGAGAGCTGGAATAAAATGCGGAAAACTCCCCGTTGTGCCATCGACGTGTTTGCTTTCTTGTGCGGTGCTAGAGTGATGAGAAAGGCCTTCGCTGTACGTTAGGCTTCTGCTGGACTGAATGTGTATTTAAAGGGCTGGTTGGTGCGGAGAAACCATGGGAATGGAGTGGGTGGCCTTCGGCTACGACTAGAGAACAGCCAACCAATTCCGACCGGAAGCACGCGCATGATGACCCACAGAAGGCCTGAAGCTGCGGCTTATCTCTGTGCGGTGCACCCCAGGGACGTCACTTCCGGGATGCCTGCGCACTATTTAAAAACAAGCATTTGCAATGCAATATGACTCGCATTTACGCGAGACGTATTGAATTAAAAATGGGAGTGCGGGCCTGAAAGAAGGCACAAACGGGAGTGGGGGGGTGAGGGGTTGGTGAAAAACCACGGACTGCGTGAGGGGGCGGGGTACACAGGGAAAAAAAATATGTTGAGTATAGGGGCCAATAGCTTCGGATGTGTACAAATTACGCCATGGACGTTAGGAGGAGGGACTAACAAGGGAAAACCCAATCAGAAGCCAGCATTTAGGACGGAAGCCAAACAAAAAGATGGGCGGAGAGTGGGCGGAGCTTACGCGAAGCTTCCCCGCTAAAGTATATACCATATGCCTCGCAAAGTGGACAGCGCATGCACTGCAACGCTAGGCAAGACCTAAAAATGTCAATGCATAATTTTCTGGCCTTTCTTCCAGTTCACCCATCTGTAATCCACTTACCTTGCCCAACACTTTCCCTGTACCAGTGGTTCTTTCCTATTATTTACATACACATAATTACTCTATTAATGTAATTTCATGCTCTTTTTTTGATAAACAAGTTTTTATTGTTTTGCGTGAAACAACAGAAAAAACATTGAGCCTGAAGAACCACCAAGTTACAATCACACAGCATAAGAGCACACCGTCTGCCCGCCCCCACCCGAAGCTCCCCCCTCCCCCCCCCCCCGGACCACATAATCAGAACACATTGCCCAGCCATTTCCCCCAGACCCTGCGGTATTTTTTAAGGCAGCCCCTCGACTGATAGAGAGTTCGCTCCTGTGCCGCACACCAGTCCACTCCCGTGCTCCATTTGGCCAAGCTAGGCGGCTGCGGATGCTTCCAAGCCGCTGCTAAATCCCTTTTTGCCACCATGAATGCTGTCATAAGGAATAGCTTCTCTGCGCGCGTGCCATCCAGGCCCTCAGTGATGCCCAGAAGGGTGTGTCGAGGGTTATGTGGCACCACCCATCCCAAGACCTCCGTGAGATCTGCCTCTATGCCCCTCCAGTAACCCCCCAAGTCTGGACAAGACCACACCATGTGGATGAAATCAGCCGGGTCAAAACCGCAGCGGGGGCAAGCTGCCGCAGCGGAGAGGCCCGCCCGGCGTAGACGAGCCGTTGTGAGGTAGGCTGTGTGCAGATAATAAATCTGAATAAGCCTCAGTTTGGCGGAGGCCGTCACCAGCCTGGGGGCCATAAGGGCGTCCCGCCAGTCGACCTCGTCCAGGGGACCCACCCACTCCTCCCACCATTCCTTCAGGCCTTCCCGGGCCGTGGGGGTATTGTTAATAAGAGAGCGATGTATTCGGGAGATGCCCCCCCGCCCCAGGTTACCCAGCAGGACCTGAGCCTCCGGGGGGCTGTGATCCGGCAGCCTAATGTCCAGAGGGGTGTAGAGGCGTATGGCGTGCCGCAGTTGGAGGTACTTATAAAATTGAGAGGAGTGAAGGGAGAAGCGCGCCTGCAGTTCCGAGTACGAGCACATGCGTCCCCCCCGCCAGACGTCCCCCAGCTGGGAGATGCCGAGCAGGTCCCAGGACTTGAAACCCTCCAGGCCCGCAACGTCCCGCATCCACGTCCCATGCCAGAGGGGAGTGGCACGAGTCAGTCTCCCGGTCCACCGGGTGTGGCGAAGCGCCGCCCGCCAAGCCAGGAAGACCGCCTTAGTGATGTCTGGGCAGGAGGCGGGGACTGGGGCACCATACAGGTGGTCCTGAATGCGGGAGAAACCCAGGTCCTCCAACTCCACCCTGTAGGCCGGATCGGTCCATCCCCCCCCAAACCAGTCGTGGATGACCAGGAGACGGGTGGCCAAGTAATAGAGGTAGAGATTGGTCATGCCCAGCCCCCCATCAAAGGTGGGCAGGCGACATGCCGACAGGGCCAGCCGCGGTCTCCCACCACCCCAGAGAAACCTGGTCGCCAACCCATCCAGCTCACGAAACCAAGGCCGTGGGAAGGACACGGGAATATTTTGTAGTACATAGAGAAACCGGGGGAGAATCATCATTTTGTATAGTGCTACCCTCCCCAGCGGATTGAGCGGGAGCGCTTGCCATCGCGCCAGATCGACCTTGGCCTTCTTGACCAGGGGGGTCACGTTAAGAGCCCAGCTCAGTTCCGGGAGAAGGGAGACCCAGATGCCCAGATATTTGAAGGACAACCGACGGAGGGGAATAGTGTCTTGCCAATCAAAACACTCCCGGGAGGGGTGCAGAGGCACAAGAACCGACTTCCGCGGGTTTAAGTAGAGGCTGGACGCGCGGCCAAAGCGGCCTAAGAGATAGAGCGCACGGGGGCCCGAACGCGCTGGGTCACTAAGGTACAACAGAACGTCGTCCGCATAGAGGGCTATCTTGTCCGATGGTAGACCCGGCCACTCCCAGCCCCGAAGGAGAGGATCCGCTCGGATCAGGACGGCAAGGGGTTCCATTGCGAGAGCAAAGAGGAGGGGCGACAGCGGGCACCCCTGCCGTGTTCCCCGTCCGATCCGAAATGGTCTCGACACTGCCCCGTTGACCAACACTCTGGCGCGGGGGCGCGCGTAAAGGACTCGCACCATGCCAACAAACTTGGGGCCGAAACTCATGTGGGTCAGGACCTCAAAGAGGTAGGCCCACCCGACCGAGTCAAAAGCCTTCTCGAAATCGGCAAGCAGGAGAGTGAGATATGGAGATAGGCGGTGGCGGTGAGCTAAGGCCACGTGAAGGCGACGAAGGCAGTGGCGAGTGCCCCGGTCCGGCATAAAGCCGCATTGGTCCGAATGCACCAAGCCCGACAAGAAGGGCCGGAGCCTCTGGGCCAAGACCGCCGCGTAAAGTTTGATATCTGTATTAATAAGGGAGATCGGCCGGTAGGCCGACCTATCACAAGGAGGCGGCGTGGACTTGGGCAGGACCACAATCGTGGCAATGTCGGCTTCCGGCGGGAAGGAGCCTTGCTTGACCGCTTCAGCGTAGAGAGCACCCAACCGCGGTACCAGATGTTCTTTATAGGTGGCGTAAAACTCCTGGGGGAAGCCGTCCGGTCCCGGGGTCTTCCCCGCGGACGTGCGCCCTATCGCATCTCCAATCTCCTCAGGAGAAATGGGTACCTCCAGACTCTTCCAATCACCCGACCGAAGACGGGGAAGCCGCTGGCCACTGGTGGCAAGCAATGAAGCCAGGGACAGGTCCGCCGCTCGGGCCCGATAGAGCTGCGAGTAATACTGAGCGAAGGCTTCCGCTATGGCCACGGAGGAAGAGTGGACCAGGCCGTCAGAGTCGGCCACCGCCGGGATGATGCGTGATGCCCTGGGGTAGGTAGCCAGCCGATGCAGGAGCGCACCATTCTTGTCGCTCCACCCATATACCCTCGCCAGCGAAGATTGCCAGAGGAGCCTAGCCGCATCAAGCGATCGTTGGCGAATCTCCTCACGCAGAAGGCGCAGCTGCCGGGTTCCAGCCGGATCATCGGGCCCAGAAAGAGATTGCTCCAGTCGTAGCGCGCGGGCCTCACAAGCTGTGAGCCGCTGGAGTTGCGTCTGGCGGTGCCGCACCACCTGTGCTTTGGCAGTCCCCCTGATGGTGGCTTTACAGGCCTCCCAAAGGTTGCCCGCCGAGGAGACCGACCCGTCGTTGTCCCCAAAATAATGCGTCAGTGCGGACCCCACCTCCTTGCGGAGTGTCTTATCCTGGAGGAACCAGGCGTTGAAGCGCCACACCTGGCGGGCCCCCCGAGGCGGGAGACCCAGACCCAGGAGGACCGGAGAGTGATCTGATATCCCCCTAGGCAGGATGCGGACATCCTGGATGCCTATACAGTCAGCGGGAGGAACAAAGATCGCATCGATACGGGCATGGGTGTGATGGGCGGCCGAAGTATGAGTGTATTGCCGGGCGCGTGGGTGCCAGGTCCGCCACGCATCGCATAAGCCCTGCGCCTCCGCCCAACTCGCCAACTGCTTCGCCCGCGCAGCGCAGGGCGCCGAGACTGGACCGGAGGAGTCGAGCTGCGGAGCCGAGACAGCGTTGAAGTCCCCCCCCAGAACGATAGCGCCCGGTGGAAGAGTTGCCAACAGAGACGCGATGTGAGATAAGGCCTGAGATAGCCCGGTAGGCGGCGCATAGAGCGACAGGAGGCTAAGCGGCCGACCCTCTAGCGTGCCGCAAACGGCAATCCCCATTCCCTGGGGGTCATGGATCACCCGGGTAAGCACAAACGGGAGGGAACGGCGCAGCAAAATGGCGACCCCCCGCGACCCGTGCGAGAACCCCGAGTGCCACACCCGGTCATACCCGTAGCGCGCCAGGAAGGGACATCGCTCGCCTAGCAGGTGGGTCTCCTGAAGTAGGAGCACATCGGCTTCCGCGCGCTGGGCGTATTTAAGGACAGCGGTGCGCTTAAGTCTATCCAGCAAACCGTTCACGTTCCAGGACAGGATGCGCGTCTGCGCCTTAGCGGCTAGGTCAGCCATGGTATTGACGGGAGTGGGACGCGCTGGGAGCGAAGCAGCCAGGGTGAACACAGGACTATGCATCTCACACTAGGGGAAGCCGGCGGCAGCGCAGGAAAGTGGTCAGAGGCAGGACTTGCGGGAGCGGCAGCATGGAGAAGCGTGTCGACACGCGGGGCGCGATGCTGCATAAGAGGCTCAGTGGATAGCAGACCCAAATCAAACAAAACAGTCCCCTCAAGGAGGAACAACCAACAATTACCCAACCCCAACCCCCCACCTCCCACCCTACACTTCAAGAACGGAAGCATCTGTCGCCCTAACTGAACCAACAATTACAAAGCCCCAAGCGTAGGTGCTCGGGTGTAAAGAGCGTGGTGGACCCCTCCTGAAGCACGGATTCCAGTGTCGCGTCATAGGTTGTTGTGGGAAAGCTTGAGACTGCTGAGCCCCCCACCCCCGCCACTCGACAGGGTGGCCGCCTCCCCCTGTGAATGCAGGAGGTAAACGTGAAGTCATATAGCAGGACTACGGGAGAGGTCCGACAGGTCAATTTGCACGTTGAGGGGGGTTTGAGACCCATCCGGTCGGGGCGACGGGCAGCGCCGGGACCCCCCAACCACACGAGAGGATGCTCCCGAGGAGGCCGAGGAGTCTCTCACCCCTCTCCCAGATGCGCCCGCAGACCGGGTCAGGGCCCCCGCCGCACCACGGCGTTGCCGGGAGTGTGTGCGCTTCCTGCGCCCTGGTCGCTGGGACCCAGCCCCTCCCTGGCCCCGGGGCACAGTAATGGACGGCCCCGCTCCGGGTTGGCGCAAAGGTCTTACCTCAGTGAGCCAGGTCCAGGCCGCCCTGGGGGTGTCAAAGAACAGCGTCTTCTCCTGGAAAAGGCGGGGAACTGGAGTTGGTATTGAAGGCCCAGGGAGCGCAGCTTTTGCTTTACATCCGTGTAGGAGCGGCGCTGCTCCTGGACCTCCCGGGTGTAGTCCGGGAAGATCATAACGGTGTGGTTGTTGAACTTCAAAGGGCCACTCACCCGCGCCTCCCGCAGGATAGCGTCTCTGTCCCTAAAATTGAGGATCCGAAGAATAAAGGGGCGCGGGGGAGCTCCCACAGGGGGCTTGGCAGCCAACGACCGGTGCGCCCTCTCCACCACGAACCAGGACGACAGACCAGCCGCCGGCATCCAGGATTGAAACCACTTTTCGAGGAAGTCGTCCGCTCGGCCAGACTCGACCCCCTCCGGAAAGCCCACCAGGCGAAGGTTGTTGCGACGGGCGCGATTTTCGGCATCTTCCGCCCGCCTGTGCAGTTCCTTGGAGTGGGTTGTAAGTTCCCGGACCTGATCCTGTAGAAGGCGAATGTCATCCTCCGCCATGGAGATCCTGGATTCCGTTTCCGTAATGCGAGCCGTGGCGTTGCGGAGGTCCTGCCGCAGGAGCGCAACATCGACTTTCACCTCCCCAACCATCCCCTCCAAGGATGTGCGAGAGGCATCAATGGCCTGAAGGATGACGGCCAAGTTCTTGTTCGGGGCCGGCGCCCCTCCTTCCCCCGCACCCGGCGGGTCCGAGTGCGCGAACTGGTCAATCCGCGTCTGGTGGGACGTCGCCGGTGGCTTGGAGCCCTTTTCCATGCCCATGGTGAACCCAGGGGGCACGTGCCGGACACCAGGGGGGGCACAACAGACCAGCAGGCGGCCCGCACCCGCCAAGCGGAGCAACCCCCGGCAGCAGGTCAGGGGCGGGGGGGTTCCCACAAGAAGGCAAACGGTGAGTGCGTGGCTTATCTCCACCGATGGAAGGCCTGGAGCGCGGTCGACACGCACCCCCTCTTACGGGTCCGGGCCGTGCCGCCCTCACCACGTCCCGGGCCGCGCGCCAACAGTCAAGCCCCCCCCGAGCACGGGCACAGCGCCAGGGAAAACAGTCAAGGCGCAGTAGGGGGGGGGCTGCGAAATTGCCTCCCTGTCTGCAGCGGCCCCCGGGAAGGGTGTGGGGCAGGAGAGATCCGGTTCAGCTGCTCTCACAAGGAGCGTCCCTGCCCCAAATGCGGCGACCACCCGCCGGGTCTGGCGGGCCCGCAACGCCTCCGGGGCCGCCCCAACAGGAGTCCACCAGAACAGGTCAGCGCGGGGCCACTTCAGGCAGCGTCGGCCCAGCACCAGGGGGCAGCGGACACCAGCCGCGGCACAGCAGCAGGGCAGGCAGGTCAGCGGGTAAGTAGTCGTTGGCCGTGGAATGCGGGTCTGAGGCGAGCTGGAAGCTCTCAGCGTGCAAGGGTGCCACAACCTACTGTCCACCCGCCACCTGCTTCACCGCAGGGGGCGGCACGTCCTGGGCTGCAGCCTCCTCAGTCCGGGAGAGAATTGAGAAGACGGGACAGCGGCATGGGATGGAGCCGGACCGGCCAATTCAAACCGTGTTGGTTGCGGGGAGCTGGCTGCCAAGTATTCGGGAGTCTTGAAGGAAGTGTCACGGACGTACGAGGCAGACAGGGCCTCGCTGACACAAAGCCACCTCACAGCGCTCCGCCGAGGACTCCACCAGCCGGATCCAGCCTCCCAGCTCGGGCCAATCTGCCCGCCAAAGCAGACCTCCTCACCAGCGGGGGGGCGCTCACCATCCGCCGCCCTCCCCCCCCGGCTCACCTGGGGTCCGACGCCCTCACAGGTCCCGCTGCGGTGATCGTCCGGTCTCCAGTCCGCCGTCAGTGGCCTAGCGGCCTGTGCCCCTCGTGGCGCGCCGGGGGCTCACGCAGCCGACACCACCGGCCGCGGGACCGGCCAGGCGCGTCCCAGGCAGCGCCAGAACTCACGGGCTGTCTATCTCAGCTCAGGCTGCAGCGATTCAGGCAAAACTCGCAGCGGGGGTAGAGCGGCAGCCCCTCAACACTCGGCGGTCATCTGGGCTCACCTAGGACAGCCACAACGGACGTAGGACGGATGCGAGGGGTCAGGCATCCAGGAGCCTCACCTCAGCGCGGCCATCTTGGGTAGCGCCACCTAGCGCCCTCGTAATTTCATGCTCTTAGCAGTCATGGACTCCTGGGTAGGCTTCGATGACCCCCAGTCGTCACTGTACCACAGGTTAAGAACCGCTCCCCAACATTTCTAACATATTTCTCCAAACCATGCCCCTTGGTGGTTGTACGTGCTATTTACCCCAACACGTTCACCAACCACTCCCCCATCCTTTCCACCTAGTTGTTCCCAAAACACCTCACTCCGTCTCTGCCCAACAGTTTCAACTCTGTTTCTTCCCAACAGATTTCCCTACAGCCCTCCAAGCTCCCCCTACATTTCCCCTCTTAATATCACTTCCTCCTCAGGTTTCCCTCATTTTACACAATATCCCTCAAGTCTGTCTATATTATTTTTCTTTATAGCTCCCCATTTCCTTCTATTTCCTCCTAGTTTCCTGATGTTTTCGCCAGCCATTCTTTTATTTCTCTCCACTATTTTCCCTCTATTCCTCCACAATATTATCAACTGTTGTCCTCCACTATTTCCACTTATCTCCTTTTTCTCCCCAAATGCTCCCTTTATTTTTCCTGCTATCTCCCACTATTTCTTCTGCTTTCTCTAATTTCTCCCGACTATTTACTGTTATTTCACGCCTCTATATGCAACTCCTTTTCCTCTCAGTTTCCCACGATTTTGGACTCTTGCTCCCCTCCATTCACCTGGATATTTTTTTATTTCCTCCCGCCAATTCCCTCGTTCTCCTTGGCATTTTCACCTCTTCTCACCCACTTGCCTCTTACTCCCCAATATATTTCCTCTATAACCTACCACTATTTCCCCAACCCATAATACTTGTTTATCCCCGCCACATCCTATTGCTACCCGTGACTCACCCGAGCCTTTACTTACGACCCCCCTGGTGTTCTCCGAGGTGCCCACAGGGCTGTACCCCAGGCTGGGGCTTCTCTTCACCCCAGTCAGTGAAGCCATGATTCCAGGACTGACGGCTGCTGGTGCCTCTGTCCCTGGGGACCCCAGTCTTGGTGGTCACGACATCTGATCCCCTTTAGGATCTCAGCCCAAGTCCATGATGGTCTGACTCTACGACTACCCCTGATTTGTTAGGTTCAGTCCCCAGACCCCATTGAGGCTCGAAAGCTGTGGGGCAAGCTTCACCTGGGGGGGTGGGGAAATGAGTTGGGTATGTAGGAGTCTGCTAATTGGGCCACTTTGTCTCCAATCACTGGGCTGTTGGTCTAAATGTTGTATGTGGCTGTGCACCTAGGTGAGTGGTACAGGCTTCATGTACACTGGATACACAATGGGGTGAATTGAATACACTGCAGACATTGTGTGCTTGTGAAGATCTCTGCTTTAATTGTGCATTTATCTTCTCTCTATACTGGACCTGAGGGGCATGGATGATCACTATGCCTTACTGCTTCATTTCTGTAGCAGCCCAATGTGGAGTCTGTTAGGGAAGAGCAAAAGCAAGGGGTGAAACAAGGAATCGGACAGATGGAGGAAGAGAGAGAGGGAAAGGAGAGGGAGAGCGAAAGAGATAGGGAGATCATGAGGTATTACCTGCCTGGCTAAAGTCAAAAGTCCAGAGCTCTTTGATAGTGTGACAATGAGAAGGGTGATAAGGACTAACTGGGCGCTCCTGTGGGAGGGGCTTTACAGGCAGCTCAGATTATGCCGCAAAGATAGCAACATAGGTGATAAAAAGGTCTAGTCAAGGCCCAGCCCTGCACTCCGGCGAACTTCTGAGGAGGGTGTGGAGCCTGCAGCCTGCACCGACAGCACGCCGCGGCCACTCTTCCAGCAGCACAGCAGGCTTCGAGCTCCAGGTACTGAGACGCCTACCGATACTATACCCCGAGTACACCCTGTGCACTGCTGCGTCTGAGCCCCCACCGCTGATTCAGGTACTGAGGGGCCTACCGATACTATACCCCGAGTACACCCTGTGCACTGCTGCGTCTGAGCCCCCACCGCTGATTCAGGTACTGAGACGCCTACCGATACTATACCCTGAGTACACCCTGTGCACTACTGCGTCTGAGCCCCCACCGCTGATTCAGGTACTGAGGGGTCTACCGATACTGTACCCTGAGTACACCCTGTGCACTGCTGCGTCTGAGACCCCACCGCTGATTCAGGTACTGAGGGGTCTACCGATACTGTACCCTGAGTAAACCCTGTGCACTGCTGCGTCTGAGCCCCCACCGCTGATTCAGGTACTGAGGGGTCTACCGATACTGTACCCTGAGTACACCCTGTGCACTGCTGCGTCTGAGCCCCCACCGCTGATTCAGGTACTGAGGGGCCTACCGATACTATACCCCGAGTACCCCCTGTGCACTGATGCGTCTGAGCCCCCACCGCTGATTCAGGTACTGAGGGGTCTACCGATACTGTACCCTGAGTACACCCTGTGCACTGCTGCGTCTGAGACCCCACCGCTGATTCAGGTACTGAGGGGTCTACCGATACTGTACCCTGAGTAAACCCTGTGCACTGCTCCGTCTGAGCCCCCACTGCTGATTCAGGTACTGAGGGGTCTACCGATACTGTACCCTGAGTACACCCTGTGCACTGCTGCGTCTGAGCCCCCACCGCTGATTCAGGTACTGAGGGGCCTACCGATACTATACCCCGAGTACCCCCTGTGCACTGATGCGTCTGAGCCCCCACCGCTGATTCAGGTACTGAGACGCCTACCGATACTATACCCTGAGTACACCCTGTGCACTGCTGCGTCTGAGCCCCCCACCGCTGATTCAGGTTCTGAGGGGTCTACCGATACTGTACCCTGAGTACACCCTGTGCACTGTTCCGTCTGAGCCCCCACCGCTGATTCAGGTACTGAGGGGTCTACCGATACTGTACCCTGAATAAACCCACTGCCCGGCACTGTCTGAGTCCCCCACCGCTGATTCAGGTACTGAGGGGCCTACCAATACTGTACCCCGAGTACACCCACTGTAGAGCTCCGTCTGAGCCCCCACCGCTGACTCGGGTACAGAGGGACCCTTTCGATACTGTACCCTGAGTACAGCTGCTACCCTGCACCATCTGAGCCCACTACTACTGATTCACGTACTAAGGTGCCTAACGATACTGTATCCTGAGTACAGCCGCTGTCCTGTACCGGCCGAGTCTCCTAACTCTAATTCAGGTCCTGAGTGGCAACCAATACTGTACCCCGAGTGCAACTGCTGCCCTGCACTGCCTGGTGCCACAACCACTAATTGAGGTACAGAGGGGCTTACCAATATTATACCCTGATTATGTACTGAGGGGCCTAGCGATACTGTGCCATGATACCTGCCTGTCTGGGCGCCCTACTGCTGTTTCAAGTACAGAGAGGCTTACGGATACTGCACCCCAAGTACAGCTTATGCCCTGCACTGTCTGGGGCCACGATCACTGATTCCGGTATTGAGGGGCCTACTGATACTGTGCCCCGAGTCCCCTACCACTCACTGATTCCCATCTTTACAATGTGCCCTTCATAGGTGCTGCTCTGTCGCTGCATTTGTGTAAACCTCGGGGCTTCTCCTTTCATAAACTAGTGCTTTATTTAAAATTAAAATTCGCTTTATTTCCAGAATTTTGAATGATGTGTTCTGAAAGCAACAGATAGAACCCAATCTTCAATCCCTTTTCGATATTCTAATTGTATTCATATAGCGCTTACTACCCCTGAAGAGGTGTTGAAACACTTTTCAGTAAATAGTACCCTACAGAACCCAAAGTGGATTAGTGGTGGATTAGTATAGGGAAATAAGTTAATTTGAGTGTTGGACATGTGAGTCTGTTAGTTGGATCGAATAGAATAAAGGAGGACTAGAAGAGGAAAGAGTCTAGAAAGTGTTATTTGGGAAATTATGGCAATAAGATGAGGTTTGGGAAGAGTCAAAGGAGGCTAGAGGAGGGAAGAGCTAGAGAGGGTTATTTGGGAGATCAATGTGCACGAGTACCATTCCATGGGACAAGAGTCAAGACAGGTGCGTGAGAATACATATTTCCCGAAAGTCTCCATCTGTTTAATTCACTGTCGGATGTGGTGGCAGGGAACAAATTTTTGTTCAGGCGGCTGGAGGATTCCTGTACTACTAAACTCCCCACGGCGGGGCCGTTGGAGCAGAAAATCCGGGTCCCTAGTAGCAGGCTATTTCTTCTTGCCACTTGCCTGTTCACTGGAGGGCAATATCCTGGCTTCACCCAGTTGACCAACAGCATGTCAGTGAAGGCCTCGTTAAATGGCAAAGGAGGTTCCTGGCTAGTCTGTACTGGATTCAGGAACTCCCTCGAGATATTTGTTTTAACTTCCTGCAGATGCAGGTTGAGATCCAGGACTTCCATCGTCCTCCTAATGACTTTGGTGAAGGAGGCAGAGTCTTCAGTGGCCATAGGGAGGGTATTTCAGTGACTGATGAGGAGTCCAGGCTACTGGCGTCCTGAAGGTCTTCAAGTACGTTCCCATCATCATCATAATCCTCAGCATAGCCATCGCCATGCTGGGGTTATATTTCTGGCTTGGAGTGGGCATAGTACCGCATTCTTGGTAGGGCTGAGCCTTCGAATCACAGAGAGTTCAAGTTTTACATCTAAAATGTAACTTTGAGATAGAAGCACAGCAGTTTACGCAATTCAATGAAGATGATTCTGTTATTCATACAGAATGTTGCATTTAAAACACTCTTTGTATAATAGTGTATTGCATGTCAAATATTTTGAATGGTGTAGTTAAAATGTTCAGGCGTTTCTAGGGTCTTGTATTTGTTCAAAAATGCAGCAAGGCACCAGGACATAGACCATGTTCCGATGAAGATGCCACGGCTGCTCAATGGTATTTTAAGGTTCTAACCAATTTTTGTTACCATTATTGTTTTGTGGCAAAACACGTAAAGCAGTGTTCAGTGGTCAGGCCTTTCTTGCTTGTAGTGGAGAAAACACGACCTTCTTTGGGGGTTAATTCGTTCCTCCATCATCTTGAGAGCAGTGAATGGTCGGCTACTGGCTGCTCTCTGTAGGCCCAAATATTGTTCCTGTATCACCAGTTGCCACAGACACTGTTAAATAAAAAAGGAATCCCTCTCTAAATAAACGCAAAAGGGGTTTCCTTTTTGGCAAAATTTTTCCATCAATGAGACCTTGAAAGGAATTTAGAGGTCATTTACCAAGGTCACTTACATTTCCTTTCGTGTGATTTCTTAATCCCTTCCAATCCTTTGAAAATGTTGCTTTTTAGGCACAATTCTGTACTTAGGGGCGAGACTCATGGCACACACACAAACGCCCACACCCGACGCCTGTCTCCCCCTCCACCTCCCGCTAATCCAGGAATTATTACCGTCTCTTACTACCCAACTGCAAAGGAGAACCATTTTCCACGCTTCTAGCAGGATTTATAACTTCCTTTACACCCCCTGGGAGTGGGTTTAAAAAACACACAGGTTGTCAGCTTTCTTCGGAACTGTGGAAGCCCTTAGTTTAGGTGTGGGTGAGTGTGGGAAGGGCGTTCCACTCACTGTGTACACAAAGGGTGCGCCGAATGTGTGTGGGCAGTGCGTCTAGATGCCAAGGGGCCACACCTGCTAAGAGCTCTTCTAGGGCTCTACTGCAGTTAAGGGGTTTATAAGGCTAGAACGTCGCTTCAATGAAATCTGGTGCGTGTCCGTGACTGCGATTTTACAAGTGTAATACCAATTTTACTCACACCTTCATTAGTGCGGCTTCCAGCGTGCTCCCTGAGCTATTTTCTTATTTCTTCCACATTATGGTTGTGTATTGTGTTGTCGGAACATGCAGTGAGTATTAACAATGATCTAATTTGTACTTGACCCATATTTCATTTTTGTTAGATTCTCATGGAGACATAATAACTGTGTTCAAACCTGTTACTCTAAACTCGTACATCCTGTCTGTTCGATTCCCTGTAGTGAGCAAATTCAGAATAACAGCAATTTGTGCAGTGCTTTAAATGGGCCAGCACTGCCCGGTACTGAGTACCGGCAGTTTTTTATTTTGAGAGTACCGGAGTGAAATAATACATTTAATTGGAGAGTACCGGCACTTCTCAGAAACAAGCAGGTACTCTGTTTCTGAGTACCTGCACTTCGATTTTTCCATTTCAAGCACTGATTTTTGTGAACATTTTATGCACACAACAATGGTTTGCAATGAAAGGTGGTTGGACAAATTAATGTGTGTGGCACAACGCAGTGTATGTTATTATTATTAGGTCTCGCCTGAGACAGAGCATGCACTGTGTTGCACACAAGATCTTTTTCCCCCAAAAAACGTAAAAGGGAGTAGGACACACCCATTACTTACCACTGGTTGGCTTCATCATCACTCTCATTTCCATGATTCTTATTGGTCAGTCAGTACCAGTTTCCCATCCTGTTAGTGTGTTTGTCCCTTCAATGGCGTATGGAAAAATAATGATTAATTACTTTATTAGTGTCCTTCTGATGCTTGTCCTCGGATTTAGGCACTTTTTTTCTACTTTACTTCTAGCCGTCTCCTAGCTTGCCTCCTTTCTTGCCTGGTTTTCCTCCTGGCCGCCCCTGTGTTTGTTGCCCCTTCACGCCTCTCCATGGTGGTGGTTTTCCCCTTCCTGCTGTCCATTGTCGTGCTGCCCCTTTCTGCTGTCGCTTATGTTGATTTTCCTTCCCCATCTCCTTCCCATGTCCTTCCAATGATGTGTATCTTGTTGCTTACCCCAGCCCCTCCACATGCTGTTGTTTGTTTGCTTGCTCCACTCCCTTCCCTCCTGCCCTCCATTGTTATTGTTGCCCCCAGCCTCTCCCTCCTGCACTCCATTGTCCGAGTTGCCCCTGACTCCCCCTCACACCCTGTTGCTAGTCAACCCATCCTTACTAGATAATACTTTTTTTTAAAACTCTATGATACAGCCAGTGCTCGCCATATCATAGTGCTTTTTTCCCACCCTCTCTGTTGTTAGTGTTTGCCCCCACACACACCCTCCCTCCCTGTGTTGCTTCCTCCTCAAACATTTTTTAAAAAGCTCTATGATTCGGCCAGCGCTGCCCATGTCATAGCACTTTTTGGGGGGTTTATAGACTGGGATGACCCAGACAGGTAGTTTGAGGTGGGTAATTGATCACCCCATTTTCAAAGAAATTGCAGTCCTTGATGACTACCTTTGTTCCTTTGTAGTCTAGCCTACGGCCCCCAGTTGACACTTTTGCTCCCAAACTTGAACTCTTACTGTCACCAGTCCAGTAAGGGTGAGATCTGTGACCTTATTTAGATGCCGTGATTACTCCAGGCATAGCTGTGTGCTTTTGTTATGAATAACAAGGCGAGTCACATCTATTATTTGTTGCACAAAAGAATGGCAACACAGAATGCAAAAGTAAAAATATCCCTATGATGCGGCCAGTGGCATTGTCTGCATCCTAGCGTTTTTTAAATATACCTTATTTACTATTATGTAGCTTCGTAAATGTTTTTAAAAATATATATTTTTATTGTAATTTTCTATAAAGTTTACAAACAACCGAAACATCAGCAGGTACACCTCGTACATGACAGGTTCAACATCATATTCAATATTCATTGCCGCCAATACAACCGAAGATGCATTTTTATGGTAACTCTTCCTATTCCTTGTCCATTCGCTTCCTTCTAAGCTCCGGTGTATTTCAGGAGCTTCATATGTTCTTAGGGTCTGCACTATGTTGTCTTACTATTGTGAGCCTTGCGTAATGAGTTATGTCATTTGTGTCGCGTCCTCCATCATTTCTAGGCTGTAATATCTCAGCCATGGCAGCCAAATCTTCCGGAACTTCTTAGGGCACCCTCTGGCGGCATATGTCGTTTTTTAGGCCCCCATATAGAAGTCCATGTTGGCCCACCATTCTGCCATAGTAGGTATGGAATCCCTTCCCCAACTCTTAGCAACATCTCGGTTTGCCACTATGAGACCCAGGTTGCTTAATAAAAGTTTATATCTAGGTATGTAAATGTTGGTGGGTATACCCAAAAGGATATATTTAGGATCTAATGGGATCTAGGTTTCTAGTATATTATTTAGTTCCCGTACTATACGTAACCAGTATCTATTTATTAGGGGGCATTCCCATATGGTATGTATGAAGGAGCCACGGATTGTTTTGCAGCGTAAGCAATCAGGTTTCTCCACCCTGCCCATTGCATGGAGTCGCGCTCTATCAAAATAAACCTTGAACTGTATCAGTCGTAGTCTGAGTTTAATCCCTTGGGTGCATCAATGCAGCCTCCCAGTCAATGTCGTATAGGGGGCCTGTTGTTTCCTCCCATCTGTTTCTGAGAGCCACCAATCTATCTGGCATATTATTCATCAACGTTTTGTATGTCCACGAGACTGCCTTTGAAGGTATCACTTCCTGCAATAATCGCCTTTCCAATGGTGCATACTCAGGATTGCCTGCAAACTCAGGGGCCGATTCACAGAACTAACTTAAGACAAAATCCTAAACTTACTACTTTTGGTATTCACAGAAGTTAGGATTTTGTCTTAAGTTTGTCTTAAGACAAACTTAGGACAGACTTAAGACAGACTTAAGACAGACTTAAGACAGACTCAAGACAGACTTAAGACAGACTTAAGACAGACTTAAGACAGACTTAAGACAAAGTTAAGACAAACTTAAGAAAAAATCCTAACTTAAGTCTGTCCTAAGTCAGTCTTAAGTTTGTCTTAAGTCTGTCTTAAGTCAGTCTTAAGTTTGCCTTAAGTCTGTCTTAAATCTGTCTTAGGTCTGTCTTAAGTCTGTTTTAAGATTGTCTTAAGACAAACTTAAGACAAAATCCTAACTTCTGTGAATACCAAAAGTAGTAAGTTTAGGATTTTGTCTTAAATTAGTTCTGTGAATCGGGCCCTCAGGTTTTTGCGTTCTCCAAGCATGTCGGAGCTGTATATATTTGTATTGCTGTGTGTTTAACAGACTATATTCTGTTTGGAGGTCTGCAAAGGTCATTAAGTCCCCATTCCGTATGATGTCCCCTAGCGTTGTGATCCCTACTGTGTCCCAGTTTCTAAAACCCCGCAGTTTTGCCAGCTCTGGGAGGCGTTTACCTTCCCACAGCGGTGTGGACTTGGTTAGTTTCCTGTCCCAACCCATTTGTCTTTCCGCCCCCTTCCAGGCTTCAATTCCCCTCTGTCTTGCTGGGAGCAAGTCTCTCGTTCCCGCTCCCCCGTATATGTAATGTAGGTGTATATGTTTCTGGAATTGTAGCCTTTCCAGGGCATATGTTGGGTGGTCTCCCGGGGCATGACTCCATTCGTTGATAGCTATTAAGTGCGTAGCCTGGTGATAGGCTTGAATATCCCGCAGAGCTATGCCTCCGTTATATTGGTTGCGTTGCAGTGCTTGTAGTGCTACTCTCGGGTGTCCCCCATCCCACAAGAATGTGCGCAGCTCGTCGTTTATTGCCTTGAAAATTGTATCCGGAGTCTTACAATATGTGTTGTGAAGTCCTGACATGCAACATGGGTGAAAGTATTAAAACAAAGAAAAGTGCTATGACACTGCGAGCCTTGACTACATCATGGCTATTTTTAAATTTGGTTTCAACCATGCTACACACAAGCTGTGCTGGTGTACATCATGGCTAAAAAAATTACAAAGACAACAGATTTCGTATACGCGAGTCTCATTGGCTTTGCCAATGCTTGTTTTCTGTGTTGCCCCCCTGACAAATTCAGCAGCTTTGGTGAAGGTGGGGGGAGTGGGCAGGACACACTCAGTGTCGATTTTCTCTCCTGCGAAGCACTAACCTCTGCTAGTGGCCTGTACACCAACACCTCTTTTTCGTAAGGGACATTGTTATACACTGCAATTTCTTGTGTCTCACTGTAAGAGGTGGTTTCAAATAAATACATAAACAAAACATACCCTTCAGAGGGCTTCTGAATATCTGGCCCGAGCGTTATCCTCCTTTGAGAGGAACAGGCATGCTGCAAAATATACTGACCCCCGAGCCGGCCCAAGAGCACTGCAAACATTACAGGACAGAAGACTCCTCCCCCTGGAGCTACGTCACTATGAAGCAGTCGTCCATTGCGGAGCGCTGTCCAAGCACGTGCACGCTGTACCGCTTGTATAGACCCACCCCCCCCTCCCTCCCGTGCATGGTGGGTCCCGCCTCAAATGCATTTGCCCAGAGTCTGTTTCTGAATGTGGCAGCAGGTGCTAGCAGAGAAAAAGTCTGCAGTCTTTAAACTGACATGCCGTGGTTACGGAATATGCATCATTTCCTTTCCATCTTTTCTGGCTGCACATATAGTAACCAGCTAAAACAAACATTCATTGACAGTTATAACAATACTATTTACACTGTACAGCTGCGTTGCAATTAAACATGAAACGCGTCTTCTTTGTAAGGAAATTCTGTGGTGTGTTCACTACCCCCTCTTCAAAGGTATGTCTGAGAGAGTAGGTAACAGTTTTTGAGTGCCTGCCTGAGTGCACTCAGCATGTGTCTCTGGTTGCATTTCATTGGGGAAGAGGGGGAGCAGCACATACCACTGACACCAGGTTTGTGTGAATACTTTCTGGAAACAGGCGAACATAAGAAAACAACCTAGGTCTTTGCCTTACAAAACGAAGGCCTCACTATACACATTTGCACACCTATGTTAACCAACCCCCTCCCCTAAAATTACCTGCCCTCACAACTTAATACAGTAATAGTGTACATGCTGCAGAGCTGCTGAACTGCAACTGTGACCTTTAAGCTCCCCAACCACTTTACTACAACTACTAGCCTCTAATCAACTAAACTTCCTACAGAACCTTTAACTTCCTGGCTCGTCCAGGAGTGAACTTATCTACCTGTTCCTTTTCAGCCTGAATTGTCACTGTCAACAACAATAAACTTCGGTAAACTATGGCAACTTCTCAGACAATCGCCAACCAGAAAAAGAAAGGCATACTACGCCTTTTTCTGCTCCCTCGACCACTTAGATCTAATGGATGTTTAATACCTTAATAAAACCACCTGCAACAACTCCATGCTCATGAATGACAAATGTACCCTGCCAGCTGGAAACATTTGGCGTCCTTATAACACAGGTTTATGTGTTCCACCCTACCTACACCAACCTCTCTACAAAAGGAGCTTCCTCCTGGCCTTCTCTATAGCTGCTTGATGATGTGCCCCTTGCCAAACTTTCCTAGGTACAAACTCCGCCCAAAGGGCACAGCAGCTTACCCAACCTCTGCCGATCTCCTTCGAGTCCTCCTTCATGTCTTTCAGTAAAGCAAAACATTTCCATATTACCAAATCGTTCTCACCTAAGTGTAACAGCCAAATGTCTGGGCACCTACCCCCAACCAATAGCCTATTCCAACATGGTATTAACTCTCTCCATCTCATGCCCCTTTTCCGTGCCAAGTGGTAGTGTAATTTCCAACATTAAAGCCCAAATTCGACCCGTGTCAACTGGACTTGGCCTGCCCCTCAGCTCACTTACGAAGGAGTCGCCCACAATCCAGATATTCAAACTGACCGCCAAAGGCCCGGGAACGGAACATGCAAAACAGAAACAAAAGTCGAAAACCTGAACATCTCTCAGCAACTCCCCTACCCCTCTAAATTAACTCTGAAAACAGTTGGATGACAATCTTCCCAAACCCATTTTTATTTCCCGGGTCCAGCCCTGCCTACGCGCTTCTGTAACCATCCCGATCCGAAAAGAATGTGTACCGAAACCCCTTGCATCCAGGCGTGTGAGCGCCAGAGCTCTGAGCAATATCGTCAACAGCTGGAAAGCGGACCCTGGCTTAGCATCCTCCTGTTGAAAGACCCTCTCCTCCGGGTACAGATGGAGGTTTAGGAGCCAACCCCCATCGGACTGGGCACAATCTGGTACCAGGGTAAACAGCTAGCAAACAGAACACTCTTGTTCTGACCCCTTTGGTCAGTTTTGGACTTGTAAAGCCACAACTCTTAGCCCTTCATCACACCCACTAACCTCCTCCCAGGGTGTCACCCAGCTTCCTATAGCCCCCAAAAGCTCAGACACCGAAAACGCTGCCAAAAAACATCCCCGTCATTAGTGTGGAAACCAACACTGTCTCACTGTCCATGCGACAAATTCCCAGCAGTACCACAAGCACTTCGCATAAGATGCCCAAAGTCAGAGGCCTCCCCTTGGAACCCAACTGACCCCTTTCTCTGGACCACCCTTGCAAGATCCTCTTGCCGAGCTTGCCCGTAGATGGGCCATAGCCCCACCACAGCTTACCCATAAAGGCAATACCCCCAGATTCTCTGAAACTGAACTGGCCTTTTTCAATCAATGTCATGATGAATTTCACTACGTCCTCCACCCGTGCCCATGAATCTGTCCTCCTCTGAGACCCCCCTCACTAAGAACTCAGCCCAAGCCTGGGAATACACGGTCCTTGTGGATAATGCTAGCGAATCCTGTACCAATTGAAGCAGTATTGTCCTCTACTGTCTATAGGTCTTGAGACCTTCTGGTCCTGACTCTGTCCGTCGCCGTGGCCAGTCCATGAAATCTCTCACACTGTGAACGAGACAAAGCATCCACAATTTTATTGTCCACACCTGGCACATGTCTGGCTCGGAATACAACATCAAGTTGTAGGCATTTCCACACAAAGACTCTCAAAAACCTCAATAGTTGTGTATCCCTCATTGACTGTAAGTTGACTACCTGTACCACTGACATGTTATCCATTAGAAAAAGAACCTTCCAGTGTGCTAGCTGCTCTACCCACAATGTCACCACTACCACCAGGGGAAAAAGTCCCAAAATGCAATGCTGCTGCCGTCCCGTTTACACAATTTTGGCCATTCCTCCATGCACCAATGACCCTGCCAATACAGGCCAAATGCAAAACCTCCTGAAGCATCTGAAAAAATCTGTACGCCTGTTGGAGATGGTCTCCTTAGGGGAAATCGGCCCAAAGTTATTCGCTTTTTCCTCCCAGTCTCTGCTGACTCTCTCTGCATACCCTTAGGAACCTGGGCACCTTCCCCCTGTGCGGCAGAGGGAAGATGCGCACACCCGCCTTGCCCGCATTGGGCTGGGGATGCGTATACAATGGGTTGTGGGTGCCGTATCTATGTGTGCCCTATAAACAGGTACACCACATACCCGGGACGGGTATGGCACTTGCTAGGCATGGGATGTAGCACTGAGTGTGCCACCCACCGGATAGTCGGCAACCCTATATTGGGTCTGCTAGGACAGGCCTGGCGGTGCCACTGTGTTGTCCTATACCCTGGTGGGCCCTATACCCTGATAGGCTTAAGGCTGGGTGGGTACATATGGATGTTCCCTGCCCAGTTAGGAAGGAACCCCCCAGAATAGGGCTTTCCCTGCCTTAGAGATCTGCTCCACCCATGGATACTCCGGGTGTGTTGCTGATTCTCTGGAGTGGCCTCAGGGCTCTGCACATGTCCTCACTGTCAAGGCCGTGTGGAAGTGTGTGTGCCTGTCTACACAGCTTAGGAAGAGGTGCTGACAAGCTGTTCCGGATCATGGGCTGGTTTGCCAACAGGGACCGAGGTGTGCGCACCGGCCCTGATGCTGTTTCAGAACCGTGTCCCACCTGCAGTGGCAGGCAGGAGGATGTGCCATGACACCTATGGCATTTTGGTTAGGTGCCCAACTTGCTATCGCGAGCTGATGAGAATATACCTGCATCCCCGGTGCTATAACCGCCGGGTTAGGCCTGCTGGTGTAGGTTTGTGTCTGCGTGCTTGCATCCATGGTGCTAGCGGCAAGGTGCCCGGTCTGCCATTGCTGGCCGAGAGTGTGCATTGGCACCTGAAAGGGGGGTCCACCCAACACTGGCGGGTCTGAGCAGGGTTGTGTGCGCGTCCCTGCACCAAAGGTGCTAGGGCATGGGTAAGCCATGTAACCGGCCTGTCCTTGCCACATGAAAGTGTGCGGGCCCTTCCTATCCGTGTTGGGAAGTGGCATTGATTCCATGTTCTGAAACACAGACCGATCTTTCATTGCAGACCTGTGGGTGGCCACTGGAATCTATTGTGGGTAAACTCATTGGCAGCGTGCCAGTGTAGGCCGATGTGAATACGCAGCTGCACCTATGTTGCCCGTGATTGCGTGTGCCTCCTGCTACGCAGACTGATGTGTGAGCACAGACACATATATTAGTTAAGCCTGTGTCCAGTCTGCTGTGCAGTCTAGGGGGGGGGGGCACTTGCACCACTGGTGCTGTGAACCATGTGTCCTTCCTGCCATTGCAGATCGGTGTGCGCAATAGCGCATGTGCGCTCAGGTGATGAGGAACACCTATATGTGTTTTCACTAGCTATGAGGCCTACTCTTCCCATAGGTTAGTATGGGGAAGTGGTTCACAGTACTTTAGACTGCAAAAGTGGATTGCAGTGGAGCAGCCTCATGATGTTTCATATCAATGGACTCGCAGTGCCAAACGCTTTCCATTGGTAAAGGGGGTTTTGGCATGACTCGCTTAGAAATGCCACTTATAGAATATGGACATTCCTATGCTCCGAGAGTCTTGGGGACCATGGTGTCTGGCTTCAGTGGACACCAGGGCTCAGGGAAAGCACATCTGTGCATTTCCCAATCGACAGCCATAAGCTATGGGCATCCAACGGGCACGGCAGACCTCTGCGATTTGAAGACTGAATTAGATAGATTAAAGATGGAGGTCGTGACACTTAGCCTCCAGGGGCCGTATCATGGTCCCACCAAAGATGAAGTTCTGCATTCCGCCACCCCATGGCAGACAGGCCTACGATTTAGGGGAGACATCTGTGGTTCAAAGGGGAATCCCCTAAACCACCCCAAACTTCAAGGACACATGGAAGTATAACTATGTATGCCATCCTTTAGCAAAGGGTGAGATACGATTGTGGGGCTGTGGGACTGGAGAACCCGAATTGCATGGTGGACATTGTCAGAGGATTCTGGTGTGCACATGGTAGATACTGGCCTGGGCCAAGTTCTCTATCTCAGGGACGTGAAAGATCTCCCGTAATGGACCTACACCATCTACCTGTGAGTAAATGGTGCAGGAGAGTGGTGCCCTATCAAGTGCCCACCTTGGCTACTGAATCTGAAAGGGTAGCATGGTGTGAGCATGGAACTAAGGGCAAGATGTTCGACCGTGGAAATAGTGCCTCGCAAATTGTGAGTTTTTTGCGACTCACAGTTTGCGAGGTGCTAGTTCCAATGTACAACAGTGTATTTTACACTGTTAGCGATTCCTAAAGGGGGCAGCAAATTGAGAGGAGCTGAGTCGGAGGCAGGCGAGCGAGCCAGCGGAGCAGAGCAGGGGCTTAGCGTTCTGCCGCCCTATTGCTTTACCGCCCGGGATTTTTCTCTATTGTGTGAGCAGTGCACTGTGCAGAGGGTGCCGAGCCGAGGGTGCAGTACTTGAACCGTGGTTCCCGGTTCCACATCTCCTCTCGGCTCCCAGCTCCCAGGCTATCGCAGTCCGGATGTGCCAAACCTGCTACTTGGAGGAGCGCCGTGAGCACCGCGAGTGCGGGAGTCGTATATGGCCCCCACTGAGAGTGTGCCCCCGGGTCACCGCGGAGGCGGCCTGGCCAGGACCAGGTGCAGCCTGCGGTCCGCCCGGCGGGCCCCACTCGCGCTGCACAAGGCTGATGCTGATGTAGAACTCTCCAAGCCCAGAAACGGACAAGTTGGGACCCTGAGCCAGTTTGAGCAGTGAGAGAAGCCCTTTCAGCAGCTGCGATAGGGGAGGCGTTCCGAAGCTGGCAGTTGCCAAAAGCGCACAATCTTTTCTCATCGCCTCACCATTACCCACGTTTGCCCAGGAAAAGGACACAAGGAACATTGCAACAACGCAGCCGTGACAAGAACGGCCATTATTACCCAGCTGTGAGGGGAACGGCCAACACTGCCTCCAACTAGCCGTGAGGGGAACGCCCAACGTGAATCCACAAACCCCAGCAGCCCCGTAATTGATGCCTGCCTCTGACGTGGCATCCCGTGCCCATAGGCGCGGTAAGTTCTCCACTGGCCTCCCGCCGCTGCGTCCGAGCCTATGGCGGGCCACCTTTCTTTCTTTTGACTTCTGGGCTGCATTTTTTCACATTGAACTCCCTCCATGGAAACCTGCGGGGACCCAAATTAAGTGAGTTTTTTGTCTGTGAGGTTAATGAAAAAGTTCTGAGGGGTGTGGGTCATACGGACTGTTAAACGAACCAACTTGACTGTTTTGATTCTTTTGAACTCTTGGCAGCCATGGACTACTAATTGATTATCTATCTTTATTGGCAGTTACGACTCAGTGATTACTGGATTACTGACTCATTACATCTTTTTGCAATTATTGGAAATAGTTTATAACAATTTAGTTTGTTCTCTGCTAGGGCAGGCATGTCTAAGAGGAAGCAACCTATGAAAGGCTCCAGAGGGGGGGCAGCGGTGACTACTCTAGACTCTTTTTTGACCATGGCCGCAAATGTTTTGTCCAACGAAATTGCATTAACTGAGCGGAGACTTTCGCTGGAATTGGTCAGCCTGCCCTCAAGCTCGATACCATCAAACACATTACCTCATACTGTGCAAAGTGAGCCCGTACCATCGCCATTGGTTGATACCCATTTGATTGACGAGCTTGATGGCAACCAAGACGAGGGCCCCTCCTTATTTGAGCCACCAATAAAAAAGAAAAGAGGTGGTGGCAAGAAAATAGCTCTCCAGCCGAAAAAGCAAACTGTGTCATCTATTGAAGATCAAATTAATGTGGGACTGGGACAAATTGTTAATAGCCTCTCTGTAAAAGTTGAAGAAATCATAAAATCACACCTTAACCCTATTCTTGTCAGGCTGGATAAACTAAAATTACTATTACTTCAGGCAAACAAATGTCTTAGTGCTAGTACCCCGGTCTGTACGGGTTTAGTACCAAGCGGACAGATTTGTCCGTTAGTGGTTAAGGAGAATGGCTGCAATAGTCACTTCCAACATATGGGATTGTTAACTAAAAATAGTAACCTAAGGGTTCACAAGGTGTCACAGCAGTTACCAAGAGATAGTATGCAGAACTCAGGTTGTATAAGCCTACAAGGAACGACCGGTCTTCCCGATAATGGTATAGCCCAAGGATTTCCCTCACGCCCATCCCAGCCCTGCGTAATCCTCTCAGGGCGCCGCCTGAGGAGACTGGACTGATGCATGGAAATTAGTCCAGTGGCCTGAGACCCGTTAAACCCAATAGTCTGGTGAGTCCGAGATCTGAAGTTTTACACCTGCCCGCTGAGTCAGCCCCGCTTGTGACTGTCCTAGTAGGAGTACCACCCCTACAGGAGAACACCAATGAGTCAACATTGGACTTAAAACACAAGCTAACACACTGGCTGGGCAAAACACAATCACATGGTCGATCTTTTGCCCCCCACATCATTATGGCCAGAAGAGTTGGTTGGGTAGGGAAAGTCACAAGGAAAGGTAGGAGAGGGGATTGCATTGTGGTTAATGTAACCCACCCTGCACAGGTAAGAGCCATGTTACAAGGTCAGATGAGAGCTGTGTCTACGGGAAAACAGGTTTTCCCACTTTCCTTTTTTTATCCAGAAGGGCCACTACACCCCAGGTCGGAGGGCAATAGATTCATTCAGCCCCAAGGGAGGGCATCGCAAACACAAGTAGTGAACTCTGTTAGAAACACATTAATTCCCCTTACAAATAGATTTGAACCATTAAGGGATTTGGACTGTGTGAATTGACAGTCCATCCCCTCAGTGATAACAGCTAGTATAAGTCATCCAGTAAGAGCACAATCGATTAGTCTGTCCCAATCACCTTGTGACAAAGTGATAGATCCTTTGGTGTGCACCTTTATGACATGGAACATTGCAGGTCTGAAGGCAAAAAAAGATGACGAACAGTGGTTAGCGGTAATAAAGGCGAGCCACATCATTGCACTCCAAGAAACTTGGGATACTTCTGACTCCTTTGTAATGGATGGTTTTGCCTCATTTTTTTAATCGGCATCCCCAGCAACTGTAGGAAGAGCGAAGGGTGGCTTGTTTACCCTAATTTCGCTTAAATTGTCTTGTACCATCAAGGGTCTTCCTAGCCCCTCTCCACTTTTTTAGCAACAGAACTGACTTTTGTAAGTGGTGTAACGCTCATAATTGTACATTTTTACAACTCATTTTGTAGGGATTACGAGAGTGAACATCTAACTGCTCTAGAAATCTTTTTAGAGGAACTTGCTCAGGAGAGATATACTCCCTACGAAATAGTTATAATGTTGGATTTTAATATACATCGATGCAAATCAAATTGTTTGTTAGATGGGGAGACATATGAAGATTTACCACATGTGGCCCATTTTGAAAACTCCATCCAAGGTACCCTGTTAGATAGCTTATTAGCAAATAATAATTTACACTGTCTGGAGTCTGGGGTGGAAGTAGAGGTGATAACATCTTTCTTTGGAAGAGGATGTAGTTCCACTATAGATTATATTGTAATTTCAACCCCTTTATATCAACAAATGTGGGAAGTTAGGGCGTTCCAAACTGGTTTTAGCGACCATAATCCCATTGTTGCGGAAACTCAAGGTCTTTTGGTCTTTTGGGGTGCGGAGCCAAAAACCTTTGCAAATGGGGATTTTCAGCCTACGGCCCAGGATCGGAAAAAAAAATGGGAGAAAATTGTTCACGAGCTCTTTTTAGCTGAGTAATATACTGAGGGCAAAGAGGAAATTGAGCACCTCTTAAATGTACATAGCGAGCCCACAGAAGTACTAGAGGCTTATGACACATTAACTAAGTTAATTGGTAAAAAGTTAACTGGCAAAAAGATCAAGGCAGGTACTAGGGAGGTCAATTAGTTTATTGCAGATTGCTCCAAAGCCCACAAAGCCCTTATGAATGCATTAAAAATGTGTACCTAGAGATTCTGACCTGATTAAAACTCAAAGAAAAGCTTATGATTCAGCCTTAAAATCAAGGAAGGCTGCTTTAAGGGAGCAGGCATGGGACGATCTAATACAGGCGAGTACTCAAGCGGATAGTGCAAATTTTGGAAAGTTGTAAACAGCTCCTTTTTTGAAGTTAATATCACAACAAGAGTAGAGTGTGTAATTCCAGCCGACCGGTGTTTTAACCACTTTGAACAGATATATGCAGAGGTTGAGACTGAACAAATAGGCCCTTCGTGGCTACCGAGTGCTTTACCACTCGATTTAGTGCTTGATGTAAAAGAGGTTCAGAAAGCGATTGAGGGTATGCCTGCTCGAAAAGCCCCTGGTCCGGACGGGATACCTGTGGACCTCAATAAGTCAGACCTGGGTATATGGGTGAAAATTTTAACCGGAGTGTTCAATGCGGCTATAAGGGTAGGCCAACCTCACTCGGCGGTGATTTTGCCAATTTTCTAAAAAGGTGCTTGGGAAGACTCGGGCTGTTACCGTCCAATTTCTTTGTTGGACTCTGCTGCAAAAATAACGGGCAAAGTCATTTTAGATCGCCCAACCACCTGGTTGGAAGAAAAGGAAGAGCTGTCAGAATTACAATTTGGTTTTTTCGTGAGGGCAGGGGTACAGTGGAACAGTGTATGAACCTACTCATGATCACCAGTAAATATACCCTAGCCAAAAAAGGATGTGTCTTTGGCTTTTATAGATTTAACGTCCGCTTTAGACAGGGTAAATAGGTCTAAGTTATGGCATTTGTTGGTAGAAATAGGGATAGACAGGAATTTAGTAAGCTTCTTGCACTGGTCCCATCTTAATTTGACCTCCTCTGTAAGATATAATGAGGATGGCTCCCTATCTAATGCCTTGAAGGTGAAAAGAGGAGTGAGGCAGGGGTGTATTCTTGCCCCGGTTTTATTTACACTTTATATAAATAGGTTGGGGGCAGTGCTGTCAAACTCGTGTTTAGACATCCCTAGAGTAGGTTCTAAATTAATCCCAACACTTTTATATGCAGATGACGCAGTTTTAATTGCCAGGACCCCAATTGCTTTGAAATCTTTAGTTAACACTTTTATTGATTTTATGGTAGCTCTTGACCTTGCGGTCAATTTGACTAAATCTCATATAATGTCAATTGGTTACCAAAAAGAGAGAATAAATCCCTTCCTTGTAAAGGAGGAGTGCTAACCAATGCGCCCACAAATCCATATTTGGGTGTGTTATTTGATGAAAAGGGCACCTGGGTAGCACAGCGTGCTCTAAAGAAAACACCTTGGCAAGACCAGCTGGAGCCTCACTGGACTTCGCTAGAAGATTAGGAAGCAAACCCATACAACCACTGCTGAAAATATACAATGAGAAATGTGTTGCTATGACAGTGTACGGTAGTGTGGTTTGGGGTTACAAGGATTGCAATGAACTTCAAGGAGTAGAAAATAAACATTCATGTAAACTCCTAGCTGCTCCCTCTAGCATTCCAGCTTTTATTATACATGAGGAATTACGGCACGGCTACTTGGCAGATAATATTGCTGTAGCACCCCTGATATGGTGGCTAAAAATTTGGTCCAGAGAAAAGCCAAATCTAAACCAGACTATTTTAGAGGACTGCATGAGATTAGATAGAGCTGCAGAAATTCCTTGGTTAAACTATATCTCATGGCAGCTTTCAGCCCTTGGACAACCAGAGCTATTTAATCAACTCAGAAAGCTGCATCATGAAGCTGTGAAAACTCTAAAAACACAATTCTTAATGAGGAGACAGCTGGATAGAGAAGCAAATGAACTTAAGAAACCTACATGTAGATGTTTTATGACTATTAGTCCTGGAATTTTAACTCAACCCTTTCGGTTTTTTGTTAACAATCTGCATCATCACTTTCTTTTATCTAGATTTAGATTTAACTGTATCCACTGGCTCCTAACTGTACTCCAAGGTTTTTCAAAGTTAGGCTCCCTGCAACCATGTGCATGTGATCATTTTTCTGACCAAGACTTAATGCACTTTATGTTCTTTTGTGGTTTTTATACTGAGTTGCGAGCTAAATACATCTTACTGCTTTTAAGAGATTGCCATTTTGCTCAAGTAAGGCCAGTATTGATCTATCTACAAATGCTTTTGTCCCCACTTGTTTGCTATGGGGTCGCACGCTTTATCAGGGGCAATTTGTAAGAAAAATAATTTGGTGTGTTAACAATAATGACCCGGGTGGTTAGAGAATGTCTCTTTCATTGTGAATAGATTTTAACCCAGTGTAGTTTTAAACTCAAAATGTATGTGTTTTATGTAAAAAGTACTTTTATGGCCAGAACGTGGCCGAATAAAGTTTTAATTGACTTTAACGAGCCTCTCGCAATTTGCGACCCCATTGGGAATGGCAGGCCCTCCCAGGTATGTTGGCCTGCTGGGCTCAGCAGACCACCATGTCTGAGACTGCATCTAAATAAAGCAGTTTTTTTTAATCAGCATTTAAAAAAAAAAAAAAGGGAATGTTTTCGTTTAATTTTTTAAGGGCAATCAGTGGTCCCTGGGACCACTGCCTGCCCTTAAAAAATATTTCCAAAGAGGAAGGGATACCCTGGGGACCCCTTCCTTTTTGCGAGTGCATTACCACGCTCTTGAAGAGGGTGGTAATTTGCAAGTGTTTTGCACCCGTATTTGCTTTCTTACATTTCTTTCTTACAATTGATTTCTTACAAAGGGCTGCGCTCGCTATTAGGGAGGGAACGTCCCTTCCTAATAGCGAGTCGCAAAACCCTATTTTGCGAGTCGCAAAACATTGCTGTTTTTGCATTCGCACACGGGTTCTCAAACCCGTTTGCGTATGCAAAAATGGTCGTACATCTGACCCTAAGACTTGTGTCTGGAGACCGGAATGTTTAGTGCGGAGCCTAGAAATTTCGCCTGCATCTAAGACACAGGTTTGCTGCACTGCCGGGACCCAGACACTCATAAGCGTCTAGTTGGTGGTGAGCGGAGTTACTGGTTGCAGGACCCCATGTTGCCCGTTTCGTCTACTGTGCCACATCTCTCTTGTGTTATATGCCGACTGCATGCTTATTGCATGCTGTGTCCATTTCATAGGGTGTGACCCTTGGAGGTGGTGGTGTACCCGGATTAGTGCCTCATTCTACCTCTTTTGGCTTTGCTGAACTTGTGCTGTGTGTGTGACCAGACTGGTCTGTTGCAGCTGTATCATCGTGCACTGGACGTGGTGCCTTCTGCTAGTAATCTTTCTGAATGTGTTTTATGCCCAAAATTATATGATACTCATGTTATAATGATTGAATCTGTGTGTTGAAACGAACGTTTTTACATACATTCTGTGTGAAGTCTCTTTTGTGACGCTGTGTATTTATCGCGAGTAGCTGCTGTGCCTTGGCTTTGCTCAGTGCCTCTGTAGTAAGCCTGACTGCTCAGTGGCAAGCTACCAAAACGTGAGCACAGGTTATACGGCAAGTGTAATCACCTGCCCTTGACCGGAGCACTAGTTCTGCCTGGCTGGGGGCATCCCTCAAGCCAACCAGACACTCCTAGTTCCACCAGCATTCCAGTCCACCTTTGTCAAAGTTGCTAAGGGAATTTTATTTTAAAGATTGGAGAAAACTCACCACATCCTCAAGTCTTCCTAAACCCCGCTGACAACCTCACATGATGGAGCGGCAATGGCAGACCTGAAAGGGCCAGCCCCAGTCTCCTACAGAAAGTCTTTCCTGCTCTCACTACCTTGCATGCTAAATTAAAATGTCTGAACAGGTCTTGCACCTCGCTCACTGTGAATTTTGCTTTTGACAACATTGTATCCAGCAGCTGCTGCATGGTTCTTTTCTTATCCTCTGGCAGTCTGGCATCCATTACCCCTGTATCAATTCGATTCTGAGAAATGAGATAACCGTAGTGGGACCTAATGTTTTTTCCAGCATGAAGGGCACCCTGAAGTCCCCTATGAGTTAATGGAAACTTGACAGCAAATGCTGGCAGTCTGTGGAACCGGGGTTACCCATGAAAAGAAGCCACCTAAGTAATGTGCCATGTGCTCATGACCCATGTAATATGTGAGCAGCCATTGCTAATAGGTGCTGACGCATTCATAAAATGCACATGATATAGAAGAGCCCATGAGGAGTGCCTTGTCTACGTATCATTTGCCCTCAAACTGAATACCTAGCAGCTGAAAGAGTGCAGGGTGTACCGGCAACAAATTGAAGATGACCTAATGGCGCTCTTTGCCATAAGCAACCCCTGTCCTACTTTCTCCACCAAAGATAAAGCCACATCGCCGTATATTAAAGTCATTAGTAGGAGTCTCAAGTGTCGGTGCCCAGCTTCTCGCCTTATACATCAATCAGGTTGTCTGCCGCTCTCGGTGTGATGGTGGGGAAGAGTATGATACTATGGTCAGAGCCTGAATTAACCGTACTATCCTCCGAGTCCGTGGCAGTCTTGTTCAAATCGTCGCGGAAGGAGCCGGCCACCGTCAGCGCCCCCTCCTGGTCCTTCCGCTGCTCGTGAGGGTCCCGCTCCGCCTTTTCCTCGGTTAGCGCCCTGTGTTCTCCTAGAGGACTGCTTCAGGAGCGTTTCCGAATCCTGGGAGGAGCTCTCCGGGTGATCAGCTTGGCTAGAGCCAATGCACATGACCTCCATCCACTCTTCCACGTCTGCCGGGCTTTCGAAGAAATGGGTCTTCTTGTCATGCATCACCTTCAGGCGGGCGGGTATAGGAGCGCATACTTGAGTTGTGCAGCCTGTAGCTTTTTCTTTACCGCCTGATAGGAATACCTCTGTCTTTGTACCATCACAGTATAGTCCGGGTATAGTGATACACTGTGGTTTTCGTACTGGATTAGCGTCTGTTCTCTAGCCTTCTGCAAGAGCATGTCGCGGTCTCTGGAATTGAGTATTTTGACAATCAGAGGTCGGGGCTGCGCTCCAGGTATTGGTTGTCCTGTCGGTATTCTGAGCGCCCTCTCAACGCAGAAGTAGGGAGAAAGTCCCTCCTGGGCCACATGTTCCCGGAACAATGTTTCCATGAAGTCAGCCGCCCTACTCCTCTCACAGCGTTCCGGCAGACCTATAACGCGGATGTTGTTGCGTCGGTTTCTGCCCTCCGCATCCTCCACTCGATCCAGGAGCAAGTTGACCTGCTGCTGGAGCCGCTGCAGGGATGAGGAGTGGTCCGCCACCGTAGGGGCGAGGTCCGCAAAGGATTGGCCGTGGTCTTTGACTGTATCAGCCAGTTTGGCATGGTCCGCCTTCAGCAATGTCAGCCCTGTGGTCAGCGTACCCATTTGCAGCTCCATCGTGGCCCTTGAGTCCCGTATCTCCTGCAGGATGAGGTCCAGTTTATCCGGCGCGCCCTTCATGGGGGCAGCCAGGGTTGTCCCCTGCGAGGGGGGTCCGCCAGCCCGGTCCGGCATTATGGAGGGGGGGTCGGTACTCCACTGGCCCTCCACTGCCGTAGTCTGGTTCCTCCCCATATCCCCACGTCACAACCTGGCCTCCCGGCAGGGCGTCCCCATAGTTGGTCCTATAGGGGTAACACTCCCGCTTCTAGGATTAGTTCTGCACGACTATACTCTTTAATTGTGTAACAGTGGGGGGGGGGTAGTTCTGCTTCAAGAGCGTTCAGGGCCCCAGCCAGGCAGTGAGGCCCTGTCCCTGTCCCAGAGGTTAAGGGCTGGTCGTCCCGGGTGCTTGTGGGGTTGCGCTCGTCCTCTGTGCCTGCTCGGGCTGCCTCACTGGTGCTTGGGTGTTGGTCAGTTTGTGTTTGGGTGTTTATTTCTACTTTTATGGAGATTTTTCCCACCGGCCAGGTCTGTGTTGCAGGCCTGGTGCTGCTTATCGCTGATTTTCCCATCACGCTTTGGCCCATGGCAGGTTTTTTTGTGTTGTGGTTTGTGTTTTTATCTCCATCAAGGTGGTTGTATCGTGGACATTGTCCGCGGTTTCGGCAGACTATCGCATGGTACCATCTTGTTGTGAATTCCACGTTGACACAGGGTTATTTTCCCGTGATGGGCTGCGATGCGTTAAGCTACCGTTGCGGTAGTTATCACACGGTCTTGTGAATATGCCCCTATGTTTCATAAACATTTATTAGTTGAAAGGATGTCCCAGCATCAAGCGCCCTTTGCGTAGAACAAACATTACTAACAATTTGGTAATAGTTTAAGGAATCATAAACCGTACATGCTGTCTACTAATTAAATCACGATTTGTTAAAATAGTTTGTTACAATTCAATACTTAAATACAACAGCTAAAATATTCTGTTACTTCCACACCTTTACGGGGTACCGCCAAGTTTCAATAGCCTATTGAATCTTAGCGGTACTACAATAGGACGTCTACGATTCCAACTAAACAAGTAGGGCAGGAACCTGCTTCCCTCAATCTAGCAAGCAATTAACCTGACCGGGAGATTCAAGCAGTAGAAACTGGAGCCAACTAGTCTTCCAAAGAGAGTGGCATTCACGAGCCCTTTCAAGAAACAAAAAATAAGCAATTATAACTACATTCAGAGGTATTGGGGGTTTGAAAAATCAAACTTGAAGGTTGCCTGTGGTCTGTAGTTAAAATGTGAGGAGAGAACTTTGTGTAACTCATCCAGATGACACAAGCTCAAAATTATTTTGAAACTGGTCCCTCACAAAAATAGATTTGACTCACACACCTACAGATTGAGGTGTAAACCCCTCCATGACTTGGTACCATTTAAATAATTGTTCTCTTCATCTTTGGTGTTGTTACACTTTTGGTTGGCTTACAGAGATACGTCCCAAACAGGAACAGCGCTAGCGGGAGTGTATTCAAGACAGATATGGGCTTCTTTGTGTGCAACCTCCTGCACTGAAAGATTACTTGAAGTCTCAGAGAAGGTGATGCAACACCCATGAGTCATGGTACACAGGAACTAAGTAAACGAAAAAAGTTTATTTGCTACCTTTGATCAATTGGAGATTCGTTGACCTTGTGCCATAAATTGACGCATAGCAATCAGAAACACGACAACGGTAGCCAAGGAGATTCTGAAGGATTTCCAAGGGATGGAACCAGTCCCACCCAAGCATAACAAAGACAATGCACCCCAAGAACACTTTTCGGTTTCTTTGCACCCAAAGAGCTTCCTTTGTTTCCATTGGTCGAGCTTCCTTATGGAGGAAATTGATTTTGGAGTGTATTACATCTGCGAGTAAGAGTATTTTCTAATAGCAGAGCATACGTGGTCTTTTATGAAAGAGTGCTTCAAAACTCTTGAAATCTAGTATGACTAGTGTGTGAGTGCTATGTGAATGACTCTCTACCATCCCTACTGATTTTTCAGATGTACAAATCTGCTGAGAAATGTTCATAATGACCAGTGTACCACTGTCTGATAACCATACTACCAACACGACTAGACACAGAAAACTCTTTTACGCAGCTACAGAGCTGAAGGTTGTCAAAGGAATTCTCAAATGTAATGAAATCCTTTCCCGCCTTTGCTAACCGGGAAACTTGCTGATTCTGCACCCTGTAAATGTTAGTTTTGAGAGCGATTTCTAACAACAGCCCACGTTCATGTTTGAGGAAACAATCCGTTTTTTTATTCTAGTGTTCTACTCGCTGTGAATTGTTGACTTGTTGTTTGCTCAGTGACACAGCTCTTTAGGTGACCTTTTTGTTGAACTTTCTAAAGTAAAAAAAAAGCCCTCTGCCTTCCTTCTGCTCTTGTAACCTCCCCGCATCCCCCTACCCACTTGCATAGTCCACACACATAACATATAAGCACATGCAAACTTCGAAGGCACACAAACAGATGCATACAGCAAACACAGTCCATCCCCTTCCCACATACACTTCCACTTTCTTTATTGAAACATGAACAATACACAGTCATACTCGTAGGACACACACACAAACACATCCTACTGCACTAGAGTAGTATCTAGGCAGGTTTCTGAGTCGCAATAAGATGCTGCAACATTTTGTCACAGCAAACACATAGAGGAGACGTTTCTTTATGCCTCTCAGCAATTCGCAGTAGTAAACAAGCATTGCCAAATACAGTAGGGTTGACTTATGATTGCACTGTCAAGCCAGACCTACAAATCCATGTAGGTTAATAACTGCCCCCTTCCTCCCATCTGTGCTGCTGCCAGAGAAAAACGCCATAATGTATATAGTTATCTAAGACAATTTAATAGCATTACAATGGCATGTGTGTGGCTGTGCCCCTGAAAGTTCAAGCTCAGGTAGTTGGATAAATAAAAAAAAAATGGTCACAGCTGTGTGGAGGGCAAGCACTTTTTTGTGGAAGCACACTACATCTGCCCAATCAAAACATGTACTCCTGTCTCCCACCATGTGGACAGAGCCAAATCCCCTCACCTGGTGCTTTTCACATAATTGTGTGGGACAGCGACACTGTCAGCCCAGACCATAAACATTTAGCAGAAGCCACTACACTCATCACTCATCAGCACTCATACCAAGAAGACTAGGTTAAAAATAACCTTGTAATGTCAGCAGGCAATGATGTCATCAGCTGTGAGATTTGGGAAAAAGTAGTTTGGAGCGCATATTTGTATTTATTTTTAACCTAACGTTGTGGTGTTGTGACCATAACTTCCTTTATTATGATATATTTCATGACAAAAGCATGCCTGCTTTAGCACAAGTACCATAAATTAGCTCATACTGATGTATTTCATGACAAAAGCATGTCTGATTATGCACAACTAGCATAAATTGGTTTATACTGATATATTTAATGACAAAAGCATTTATGCTTTTGCACAACTACCATAAATTGGTTTATACTGATATATTTCATGACAAAGGCATGTCTGCTTTTGCACAAGTAGAGAAGTGGACCACACCAAAGACCCACGCATGCACATTGCTGGAGCTTACAAACTGCCATCAACTACAAGGTTTAGGCTTATGGACGCTCAACCCCTCAGTGTAATGGGTCTGCCTTCTCTGAATGTGGCTGGTTGCTATGAGATGTCACTCGACATTAGTACAACAGCAGGAGCTAGGTGTGCGTCTATACAAGGAGTGAAGACCAGTCTACATTCTCTCATCTTGGTCCAGAAACCTTGACTATGCTTGCTCAGAATCTATGTTGTATTTCACGCAAACAATTCTCTCTTGATTCTCCTGGCTGCTTCTTTAGGGCCCATTGAGGCAGTCAGTAAAAGACTGTGGAACAAGGCAGTATACAGTATGCTTCTTCATCTGTCTTGTATGAGTGTCCGCCAGCTCTTCCAATGGCCTATGCTTCAGGAAGTACATCAGGCCATACTGTGATGATGTTTTCCCAGAGAAAGTGAGGGACCGCACACTAATATCATACAGCAAAACACATTATGGAAGAACTCAACATACAACCAAATATGCAAATAACTCGCCAGCCGGGTGTCTACAAACACTTCCTCCCCCAAGATTCCTTCTATAAAAATGGATATGCTGGAGAATTTTTACTGACTGGGAAGCTAGGTAAGCTGCTTCGTGCAGGTGTTTGGGTCACACTCACAACTCATTAAAGCTTACAGATGCACTTTACCATTATCCCTGGTAACAGGATTACAGCTCAAACATATGTCTGAGAATGTGTAGCTCAGACACATCATTGGAACATAATTCCATTACATACACTGGTTCCCTCCATACACCACACACACAAACACAACATATAACCAAACACAGACACACATTCAGGCACAAGCGCTGGCTTTCCAGAGACACAAGTGCTGGCTTTCCACAGAAAATCTTAATTTTTATTTCATCAAGTGAGACATGATACACTCAAGGATTTTCCAATCTCAGCTTCAGTCATAAGCTTTCTGCCTCTGAACTGCTGAGCCAAAGGAAGCCTCCATGCACCCCAACCGTGGCAACATATTGTCTCCATCTCATGTCTTCCCAACTCCAGCTCTCTGCTTGACACTCTTCTTCTAACAATAGTGGCAGTTTATGGCCACACCAGAGGCTCACAAGCTGCATACCATAACACTGAAGTTATCTCACCTATTCTTCCATGAAAGAGTTAGTGTACTATATGATGTTTAATGACGTATGCAACAATATTGCTGATGTTATTTGATCGTGTACAGTGCACAAAAAAGAATCTGCACATGGGATACTGGAGAGCTCTGCTTGCGGCATATCACATAACCTGGCTGCCATGTCTGGTACAAAATGAAGGCAGAACCAGCAGGAGATGTGGAGCAGGAGCCAAAATACTCATCAGGTAGAGGGCAGAGGCCCTATCTTTGTACAGATTGGTAGATCAGAGTAGGTTACCTGCGCCACTATTAGCTGATCTAGCACACTTTATATGCTAAAGCTCAGGCAGGGGCGACCTGGCCAAGTTGCATGGCAAAACGGATGATGCCCAACACAACTATAAGGCTTGGGTCCAAGAATGATATCGTATGGAAGGCCCTTATGACATCCTAAATAGAACTAACATCCTTTGACTTTTTGGACACGTTACGTCCTTGTCCCAGATCACTTTGGAAAATATGGAGTAGGTAAAGTTCAAAAGGACACATGGAGACAGTCCTGGCGACTCAACTTTCTTGGGATTTAGTGAACAATCTCTCCAATGGTTAATCCTTGGTGAAGCTCAACAACTAGCAGGCTGGGGCATAGATGCAGCAGAACCCATTCAACCAAAATATCCATCCTTCCTCATACCTCATAAAGAGGGGCAGGGGGCCGGATCAATTTTGAAGGACGCAAACCAGTACAGAAAACGGGATGAAAACGCTTTAGAATGCCCAAGTACACCAATAAACATCTCCATCTCCCATAGAGATAATCTGCGAAGAGTGTTAATGGGTCAATCCAAGCAGGATACTTTGGGGAAGGCTCAACAGTATCTACGGGAAGCATTAGGGGTCCAAGCTCACAGGAAAATTATTTTTATGAGGCTCACGGCCCTTAGAATTTGGGATTTTAACCCAGTATGGGCACGAGAAGATGGTGCAGTCTCCTGTCGGCTATGTAACTATCACAGGGAATCCTGGTTTCACCTTTTATATTGCTGCCCTAAACTGATGAGTAAACGACAAAGGCTGCTTCGTCCTATATTAGGGGACTCTGGCATCAGATCGTGTAAGTATGCGTCAGACTGGTGTCTTTCGGAAACAAAAACATATATTCTTGCAAGAGTGGCAAGGTTTATCCATTTAATTAGACAGGCCTTAGAAGCGAGTTTATAAATGCACTATCCTTAGCTCGTGAAACTCAGAGACTGTTTATCGGACAATAAGGGACCGGCAATAACATCAATGGCCAAAGAAGAGACAGATAGTTTTTTTTTTTTTACGTTTTCAAAAACCTTTATTGAAAGACTTGCACATCGAGTTACAATATATGCAGGTGGACGGTCCGCATTTGGAAGGGAGGACCGCATCTGTTACATGCATTGTAGGGACAACCGTACACAAGAATCACCTTACATTGCACAGAGAGAAGGAGCATGCAGGGAAGCAGGCCGGGCAGTGAGGAGCGCCCTGTGAGAGGCAAAGTGCTTGCAAAAAAAGGGTTGCAGGGTATCAGTAGGCTGTACGGATGAGGGAGTTGCACCTCACTAGCCATCCCCAGTGGCCGCCACGGGCGAAGTGCTGGCGGGGGGCGCGGGAGAGGCCGCGGAGGGCGAGGTGCTCCGGCACAGAAGGTAGGAAACAAGGGGACCCCAAATATCAATCGGACGGCTGGATGCAAGCACCAAGTCCCAGAATTTGGATAAAAGTGTCTGACAACGTGCAGCATCTTCAAGCCAAGTGCTGACCTTGGGCACAGACCCCCATGCATGGCGACCCTGTGGCGTGCGAGAACGAGCAGCATAGCGATCAGCCGGCGTGAGGCGTTTGGGCAGCATGTCACAAAGCCAGAGAGGCAGAGCAGTGGGTCTGGTGTGACAGGTGTGGGGTGATTTCAGTGATGGCAGTGCACACATCGCGCCAGTATGCAGAGACCCTTGGGCACAGCCACGCTAGGTGAGAAAAGTAGGCCGCGGGGCAGAGCACTGTAAACATCTGTTGCTGGGGATGAGGCCCATTTTGTGCAGCTGGGCAGGGGAGCAGTATAATCTATGCAGATATTTCAAATGTATGAGGTGCAAGCGGTAGTTAGGGGACAGATGTTTGGTCTGATTGCAGCAGTACAACCAGACCTCCTGAGAGAGATCAACGCCCAAGTCCTCACTCCAAGCTGCGCTGGCGTGGCCAGTAGAAATCGGGGATGCTGCCAGCACGAGGGCATAAATCCTAGTGACCAGCTTGCGGGGGGAGCTTGATGTGTATGCAAAGTCAAGGACAGCCATCGAGGGGGGGGGGCTGCGGAAACGTAGGGTGAAGCTCCCTGTAAGAAGCTCTCAGTTGGTAATATAGCAGAGTATCCATGGGGCCGGAGTCGGCAGCGAGGGAGAAGAAGGTATTGTTAGGGTAATGGTCCAACACCGTGGCCAGCCCCAAGCGAGTTGCGCGTTTAACTGTTCCGGCAGTCTGCAAAGGGGGGAATGCCGGATTTTGCGCAATGGGCATGGCGTTTGCAGAGAGCATGCTAGAGCTAGTGTATCTCCGGAGTCTGTCCCAGGCCCAGCGCAAGGTCTCCACTGTGTCGATTTCGCCATGTGGGGGTATGCAGGGGCAAAGAGAGCGGTCAGAAGTGACCAGGGGGCAGCAAGGTCAGCCTCCACCGCCACATGAGGTTGAAAAGGTGTCGGTGTAGCCAGGAGTGGAGGAAGCTGGCTTGGGCGCTAAGGGCGTATAATTTGAAATCAGGGGCACCCAGGCCACCGCGTGACAAGGGAAGTGTGAGAATATTGTGTGCGAGCCTGGGCTGACGCCCGGCCCAGACAAGGGTGATTATGAGTGAACGGAGTCTGCGAAAAAAGTGAGCCGTGAGAGGGATGGGGATATTCAAGAAAAGGTTCGGGAACTTCAGTAGTACCACAATCTCGGCGATAGCTATGCGTCCCGCCAGGGATAGGGGCAGTCGTCGCCAAAGGTGAATCTACAGATAGTTATTTTTAATGGGTTTTATGTACTATTGTGTAACATGAAAGCAACCATTGGTTTAAAGGCAGAAAGAATCTCGTAACAAGATTGGCTATTGGAAATAGGGGTCCCAGCAGAAGGATGGCTGAGGAAGGGGGAGGCATGGGGGATGGGCATTGATTTTAGCTAATTTTACTGTAAAGATTTTGAATAATCAGACGGTTAATAAAATACTTCACTTCACTTCACGAGTCCAAGAATGGAAGAGACACCTATACCAAAGGCATACCTCATCGAATGTTAAGGTGTATGTAAGGCAGAGATTGGCAGGTTACAGGCAAAGCCTGGCCAAGTCCTATAGAAACCAGCACAGTTCAAGAATCAAAGACAAGAATCAAAGCAAAGGAATAAATACAATCAAAGTGTAACACTGTAGGAAGTCAATTTCATGCTTCAACAACAGGTGAGCAAAATATTGACGTGCATACTTTCTTAATGTTGTAGATGCAAGTGTGTGCTTTAGTCATTTTTAGGATGGATGGAGGGATGAGTCTTTAGGGATGCATGGATGAATGCATGGATGGGAGGATGGACCTGGGTGGATGGATAGGTCTATTTGGATTGATCGATAGATGGTTGGAAGAATGGTTCTGGAAGGACAAACGGATTGAATGACTGACAGATTGATGGAAGTAAGGATGAATAAAAGAACACATATGGATGGCAGAGTCGATCTCGATGAATGGATAGACAGATGGAGGGATGGACAGATCAACAGAAGAATGGGCTGGGTGCATAGAGAGAACACATGGACTGCTAGACAAAACAAACAGACAAATTGATAGATGGTAAGACAGACTAGTAGGTAATTGTTTCTGTTCAGACTTGAGGCCTGATTTAGTTTGACATTTTCCTTACTCCATCACAATTGTGGAGGCTATGTGGTTCATGTTATTATAATTACATTGTATCCTCTGGCACTTGTGTCAATAGGGACAACATATCTGTTATGTTTGTGACTGAGTACCCGTCTACCAAACTCTAAATCAGGCTCTTAATTTATTTTACAGCTTCATTGCAGACAGTGCTCGATGTTTAGAGTGGGTCTTGTTGTTAAGTACGTGACCTTTGTAGCCAAGAACAGGGGAAGAAAGTCACTGTCACTGTGAAGGACATACTCACATTACAATACCTGGTATTCTGCTGAACCGGGTCGGACTAGCCTATAATGCAATCAGGTGGTGTCCAAAAGGCTGGTCTGACAGATCACTGTGTGGGACTCTTTTTTTGCAGTTGTGGGTCGGTTTTGTGGCCAGGTGGGATGGTTTTACTGTTGATTTCCCTGATATTATCACTTTTTAGCTATCTGTTTCTCTAATGGGGTCCACTTTTATTTTTTTACCTGGGTCTATGTTTGTCCCAGCCTGACCTTCCTGTTTAAGCCTATTTATGAAAAACATCCGTAGTTTAGTTATTTTCTCTGATTTCACCAGGACCTATTCATTTATCACACATCTTCCGTATGACATGTGACCACCTTTAGTGGAAAGAAGGACCTGCTGATGCCGTGGGATAAAATCTAAGCATGCATTTCACTCCATTGACTCACGTCCTTCCATCTGTGGTCCAGCCCCTCGCCCTACCAATGAATGTTGTGCATCAACAAGGATACAGAACAGCAGACCACCAAAATGTTGCCTGCTGGGCACAGTATGGCCTCCTTACTTCTATATACAGAGGTCACAACTGTAAAACATTTAAAAACACTTCTTCACATCTGCTCATATTATTCTAATCACACGTATAGCATTTTCTCCATCTTTACCTTTCCCGTTGCATTTCCAAGTTGCCTCTGCCACTGTACTTCCTGTATTGTCATCTTGAAGGCTACTGCACTGCCCACTGTGATGTGCCTCTATACTTTGCTCTATTTTTCATTGCATGTGCCACGTACCTCCTGTTTCTCTCAATACATGTTTTGATGTATTTCCTGTTCCACATGTGGCTCTACTTCTCATTGGCTTCCATTGTATTTGTCACTCTCCCTCCATTTCTCCCATTGGATTTCTCAGTGCACTTCTCACACACATGCTTACTCCCTAATTGTATTTCCTTATATTTCTCTCACACACTCTAACAACCTCTGTATCCTTCTATCTTATCCTTAAACACTAGCTTACCTCTACCGTGCCTATCATGTGCTGTTAAGGGCTCTTTCTTTGAGGCTCAAAGATGCAGCCAAAGGAAAATATTTATGAACAGCCAGCGGGGATGGGTAGGCCCTGTGCAGTATGAGGTATTGAATTAGTTTGACACGATAGCATGTCTAATGGTGTCACTGGGACTCAATCATTGTTTCAAAGTCTTAGCTTTTCTAAATGTTATCCGAGAATAATCTGATAATAAATTAGACAGATGTTAATGTTTTAAAACATCTTAACGTTTAGTGACAGACTTCACACAAATCTACTTTCTACTAAATTCTGTGATAAATCTAACCTGAAAATCTTTATCTACGTGTCCTTTCTGATCCATACAATCTTGAAATATTATTTTCCTATCAATATGTCAACAGAAAGGATCTGTTGTATTTCATACAGGTACCCCGATATAGGTCCAGGTAACATCATAACCCTTCACCTACATTCTCTCCTATACTACATACATAACAGATTTGAAGGACTGGCCTTTAACCTAGTTACAATACTACACCCAGTACATAGGGTTTTTCCCTGAACAATGGCCTCATAAATTATGCTTGAGGATTCTTAGTTTCTTGGAAACAAAGCAGGACCATCATCTCCTGCATAAGAACTATGTATAAAATTAATTCCTGACGTCATCCAAAGTCTGACACTGGCACAGCAAGGTAGAACCCCTGGGGATACCTTAGGGTATATAAACATCACATCTTGCTGGGATAGTCAGAGGAGATCAGGACTTCCTGGCCGACACACTGATGCAAGACGCTGAGGTTCATGCATGCAGATACTCCAGCTCACAGTGGTCTGACATCCCTTGTGGGGTGTTCAGCTCGAGACCAGAACGGGATCCCGCAGTCTCACATCAGGTGATGGGGGTGGCTTTATCCTAGAGGGATTCTTGGCTTTATACCTGCTCACATGCTAGGTACCCTTAGGTACATCTAGTTAGGGTGCATCATAGGAGTACGCACTTTATTGCCATGCATTTTATATACTTGCGTGTGTTTGTGATTTTAGCAAAATGGTAGAAACCTACCATCTGTTTACTTTCTTAGTGCTTCTACTCATTTATCTATGCTACTGTCTACTGCTGATTTCACTACACTTATTTTACACTAGATTAACGACTGCTCAATAAATGCTTATTGAAAACGTCCCAACCATTTATTCTGTGTATCTCTCTGAGAAAAATTGAGCACGAGTGACTGAGCGAAAAGTAAGTTACTGTTTCCACGGTCCTGAGAGATCAGGGTTTTCATGTTCGATAGTTACCGAGAACTAGTCTCTCCTTGGTAAGAGGAGATTATAGTGGCACTGTGAGCTAGCTGGTACACAGGCCAATATACCTGGTAGGGGCGTCTGGAATCAGTCTGGACACCAGTCCCGCAGTGTATGTTGTCTAAACGCGCAGATCCTATAAAGGGTTTATAGGAACTACACGACAGTTCAAGAACAAAAGTATTGGGGGATGGGGGGCAAAGATACCAAGACGTTGGGAGGCAGCATAGAATGGGGTGTTAAAAAAAGACTGGCATGTATATTCTGAGGGTAGGGTTAGTAGGTGTTATTGGATGAGGAAGAGAACTTCCATTTTGGATTAGTTGACTTTCTTAGTTGAAGTCTCTGCTGCTCATTCATTTTCTGAAATTCTTGGAGTAGCTGTGGAGTCATCAGATGGGCCGTGGAATTTAATGTAAATTTGTCATCTGTGTATGAGTGAAATTAACATTATTGGTTGCTAGGGATGATAATTAGTTGAAGAATACACATATGATGCAGGTGAGAGCCTGGTGGCTAGTGAGAAAATAATCTAATGTTACATATTATGACTAATTTTTGGACATAGTGTTACAAGGAAATGAAAGATAAGTAGTCCAGTGATGTATATAAGGATCACAGCTTTATTCTTCAGATAGAATCCAAGTTATGTCTCATGCTATGCCTCATACTATGCCCCACCAGGAGCAGCCTCCTTGCCGCTCAGCCCTTCCACACCAACTGATCTCTTCTTCCACTCAAACACTCTCAACATTCTGATGACATCACATAGACTGAGCAGCAAGGCAAAGGGCAACAACAGAGAGAATGCATTAATCACTTACTAGATTATAACACATCCCCCCCTCAACAGAATTGTAAAAATACAAGCATGCAAGATCATTGTTCATACATGCAATATGACTAGTTATAAATAAAATGTGTGGAGATGGACATACACACATACAAAAAGTCAACGAGCTTCAAGAATAACACAAAGCTTCAAGACGTTACACTATCAGGGTAATTTTGCAACCCCTAACCACAGGGTGATACAAATACCTCAGCCAAAAACAAGAGTAAATCCAGAGAAGCTAAAAAGCATTCTCTTCTTCCCAAACAAGGGTAAATCCAGAGAAGCTAAAGAGCATTCTCATCTTCCCAAAACAAAGGTAAATCCAGAGAAGCTAAAAAGGAATTAGTCTTCTCATGTGCGCACCCGTAACACACAGTCCAACACCTCACATGAGGTAACAACCAAACAGAGGGTATAACCAAAACAGGTAAGTCAGAGAAGCTTCAGAAGAAGGAGTCTTCTCATGTGCGCACCCGTAACACACAGTCCAACGCCTCACACGAGGTAACAACCAATTCAGATGGTATAACCAAAACTTACTCAAAGGCGTACACTAACATGACCACGGACATTACACTCTCTCTCTCTCTCTATTCATACAAATGCAAAACAATGACACTACACTCTCTCACCCCTTCTCATACAAATACTGGAACAGGTAACAGTAATTGGTACAATCATCGCATAAGAAGCACACATGAAATTGAACCTTAAGGAATGACACAATTAAAAGCATTTGAGCACAAACGACAACATTATGAAAAATGCACTGTCCCAAGAAAACAATAAGCTAAAATAAAGAAGGTAGTCACCGTTGGCAGTAAACAGCTAAAGTCTGGAACATGTGAGCCACAAACCAGGAAAAACAGTACCTTCGTTTCTTTAGGAAGCTGTAAACAGCATTGCACCAGAGTCTCACCAGGAAATAAGAGAGGGTTGCATAAAATGATCCAGTGGGAAAAAAACGAGCAGATAAACAGGTCGACATTGCTGCAGACGAGGAACTCTTGAAATGACTTTAAGGACAAGCGTGGTTGGCAGAAGACACTCTAGAAACAGACGCCACAGCGAGGTTAATCTTGATGATGGCATCCTCAGCGAACTTCATCTTAACAAAACGTGGTTGGCAGAGGTGTACTATGACATCCACGACGCTCCAAGCACAATATGACTGCAGGCAAGGATTCCTGGTCTTCTGCAAAGGACTCCAGCTTTATTGCCTTACACGGAGCGTGGTTGGCAACAAATCGCCCAAACCAAAGATGGTGGCACGTTTTTAACGTCGTGCCGGGTGGCTCCAGACACGAATGTACACTAAATGTCGCCGGGCAGAAATCTTGACGCGGAGGGAGTGTCACACAGGGCTCGAGAGAGCGGATGAGAAATCACGCGTGGAACATCTTTTAAACAGGTAAAACTTGCGCTGGCATCAACAAAGGTTGCAGGGAGATGACGGTTTATTTTTACAATGGCGCAGCAACAAAGTCTTGACAGTAAAGCGCCAAAACACATTGGAAGCAGTGCACATCACAGATAAAACACTGCAGCAGACCCTCAAGCGTGCACAATACTGGGTTTAAACTTGGGAGCGGGTCTTCTCCACAACAAACAAATGAAGGTTGAGGGCAGGCATCAGGGTTAGATCTGGCACTGGGTGTGGCCAGAAGCAGGAACATCGGGTACTTTCCCAAGGATGGCACCTTGGCAAAGTCAGTCACCAGTATGCAGGCTGGCAGAACAAATCACAGGAAGCAGACAAGCGGCAAGAACTGGCAATCTGGGACTGTCCCAAGGAGCAGGAGGGCACACTTCCAAGACAGGCAAGCAGTGGATAGCAGGGAGGCAGGTAGGAACTGGCACCTTAGTTCACTGGTAAAACGTTACAAAATCCAACGGGCAGCAGGAACCACCACAAATCCAAATGTACAGTACACTCTAGTACAAGTAAATAATGTCCAGGTCACAGATGATGTTCTCTGTTTGCATGTTACAGGACAGGAACAGTTCATCAAAGACAGGTAGGCTTTAAGACAATGAAGGAAAGTCTAAGACAAACTGGCACTTACTGGTTGGGACGACCGATGAAATGGTCACTGGTGGGGCATTAGGGGTGCCAGGTTTGTTCAAATCCACAGGTTGTAGTTTCTTCAGTTTTAAAAGTCCCATCTCCATTGAAGTAGCACGCAGGTTCTTTAAAATCGTCGCCAGTGTTACAAGGAAATGAAAGATAAGTAGTCCAGTGATGTATATAAGGATCACAGCTTTATTCTTCAGATAGAATCCAAGTTATGTCTCATGCTATGCCTCATACTATGCCCCACCAGGAGCAGCCTCCTTGCCGCTCAGCCCTTCCACACCAACTGATCTCTTCTTCCACTCAAACACTCTCAACATTCTGATGACATCACATAGACTGAGCAGCAGTGGCGGCTGGTGACATTTGAAAATGGCGGGGCATAAAAGTGCCCCGTAACAAAGTTGCGTCAAAACGCACTCTCAAACTAGGACCAAAACACCCCTTCCCCTCCATGGATTTTCTTCAAAACACTTGCAATCAAAATTAGACCTTCCCAACTCTGATCCCAGCTAAGTACATATCCCGCCATTTTCAAATGTCACCAGCCGCCCCTGTGTTACTGTAGGTTCAATGTTCAAATCAGTTTGAGGACGGGGAGGACGTACGCGTTGAAAAAGAGGGGTGACGAGGCTGATCCTTCGGGTCAGTCATATTTCGAAATGAGCAATATGACGTTGTCACATACTGCCCACCTCCAAAGGCGAGTTAGCCTGTCTACATAAAGGCAAGCCCTCCAGGCTCCACTTGGCCCAGCCTTGGCAACAACGTCTCATGCTCTCCACTATCAAACGCTGTGCTGGGCACTGAGAATTGGTAGTCCTGGTTCTGCAGGAGCCGCCTATAACACCGCCACCACTCAGTCCATTAGAAGGCATGAGAACATGTCCGTCTGCCATAGTCAGTCAGCAGCAAAGTTATTGTACAGAACTGAGAATACCCAATACAGGCGCCGTAATACCGTTTTAGATTCAACTTTAGATGCAATTTTAATTCATTAAAGCAAAACACTCAAGCCGCATACGGCTACAATATCCATTCCAATGAAAAATGTTATATTTATTATATACTTCTCATTTTACTATTGGTCCTCACCAAGCTCCAGTTAAAACCTAGGAGAACCCAAAAGCTACAGGGTTCTTGATCTGAACAGATAGTGCACCAGCTCTCCGTTCACACTGAATACCTCTGCGTTTCTACCAGAGTCTCCAAAGGCGATAAGAGGGTAAACGAGAAGAAGCATTGGCAAAGCCGATAGGTCTCACCTTTTCACTCTGTCAATGCAGACCTATTGTCTTTGTTTTTTGCCGATGCTGGCCAGCAGTGCCAAAAAGGATCATACTAGACAGCACTGCAAAAACAGAAACCTTAAACCACCATAATGTATATGTGGAAATGCGTCATCACGCAAGTGCGCGTATGCATAGTGATGTTACTGCGGCTTGGTGCGATGCATGATTCATGACGCAGCACTGTTTCTAGCTTTAGTGGTTATGGCAATGTTCTTACAATTATATATTTTGCTGTGTCAGGTTAGGGCAGTATTAGAGACTGCGCTTGCTCTGCTCGAAAGCACCCAGTCATGTTCTTGCTGCTATAGCGTCTGGAGGATTGACCATCAGTAGTGTGGACCAACCGGTTGTATTCTTTAAGAACAGCTGTGAATACTAGTCAAGAAAAAATCTGCTTTTTCAGCCTAAATAGAGAGCAGTTGGGAAATAATACCTTTAACTTTAAAGAGTTTAGTGGGTTTGCTCACGTCACCGTCTGCATCACGGTGTCTTCTGTTACTAAGCCGCCGTGGCGTAAATATATAGCATTGAGTTGCACCTTTGGCTAGGTTAGCTCTGCTCTAAGTGGCTTCAAGCAAATGAACAATACAAACAATTGCCACAGAACTGTAGGCTGCTATGACACTGACAGCAGCTATAGATCACTCAGCAAGGCAACAAAACAACCATCGTATATACACACAAACATCCAACAGAGCAGAATGGGAGAGGAGCTAAACTTAATTGCTAAGGGAATGCCAAGTGGAATTAAAATAACTCAAAAGCCCAGAATGAAGCACAACAGAATAAAACGGAAGAAAAAGGAAAGGACTATAACAGAACAGAACATAAATGATAGGCTTTCTTTCACTTATGATGCTGATCAACAGCACAAGGAACAGGAATCCTCAAACCGCACCGATTATGACTCATGTACCCTAAAACTAAAATTAAAAAACACTTACCTGACCGCCTCTTCTCCTGGTCCGCGTTGGCGCCTGTCTGCCCCTTCAAACGGTCCGGAACACCACGTCCACGCGACGTGACGCAAGTGACTGCAACCCGGCCCTCAGCCAATCCTGGCGCTGCAGCAGCGCCAGGATTGGCTGACAGCACCGCCTACTCCTCGCCCGCCGCCTGCCCATTAGGAGACCGAGGGGCTCCTAATGGGCATGCGCAAGGCAGCAAAAACACAAGTACGCATGACTGGGCACGGAGTAAAAATTAGGCTCCATGCCCACTCATGCGCACTTGTGCTGCCTTTCCCAAAGGCGTCTGACAATAATGTCAGTCAACATGACGCCGGACCGCCCACGGTCCGACGTCATGCTGACTGACATTCACAGAGGAGGGAGCTAGGAGGGAGCTGCGGGCGCGGCCGGGGGGGCTATGCCCCCACGCCCCAATGGACGCACCGCGCCTGCTGAGCAGCAAGGCAAAGGGCAACAACAGAGAGAATGCATTAATCACTTACTAGATTATAACACATAGCATGTGCTAATGGGAGGTTTATCCTTAAAGTGAAATAAAGTTTGTTTAAGTGCATAGATCTGGAGTCTTTAGATATCTCTATGATAAAATTGTCTCTGTATTTTAAAATGGAGTCATTAATGATCTTTACATTTTATGGAATTTTATGTAGTGTTTTATTATTTATTTGTTGATTTAGTGGGTATGAAGGATTGTATTTATGAATGTGTTTATGTATTTAAGGACCAACTGGTCTAAATAAATATTATTTTTGATTGACTAATTGTTCAAGGGGGTGGAATAGCAATGGAGAAAGTGACCTTCAGCTTTGGTGGCTGCCCATAGTCACTTCACTTTTTTTCTTACTCTTGTAAGTCCTCTTTCCATTCGTCCTTTCTTCCTTTTGTCACTGTTTTTTCATCTCTCTCTTGTAATTTTATTTATCTTGCTCTGGATCAAATTCTGTAGAGAAAAAAAAATGTTGGTCCCCAAAAGTGAATGCTGATGTTCCCCACCTGTAACCACCGGCTCAAATTTAGCACTGGGTGAGATTGTTTTTCAACCTCTTCTAAGCTGTTGCAATGAGTTTTGTTAAACTAATGCCCACTGAGCTGTTCTAAAATATGTGATTTGCTGCTCTGGGCTGTCCGAAGTACTACAAAGTGGCATTAATGTGCTAGCTGCCCCCTCGCCCCATACCTAAGCGTTATCCCAACCATTATTGTAAATCTTCTGCACGTTGTGCTGGTGTGTGCTGCTTTTTGCAGTCCAGTGCTAGTGAAGGGTGCCTGCTGCTCTTTACTGTGCTGAGCAGTGTGTGCTGCACTGTGCAGTACTAGAGTGAGGTGCCTGCTGGTCTTTACAGTGTTGAGAAGCATGTGCTACTTTTTGCAGCGTAAGACAGGGGTGGGTGCTGCTCCCTGCAGTGCTAGAGAAGAACATATGGTGCTCTGACAGTGCTTGTATGGGGTGTGTGCTGCTCTGTGCAGTGCTAGAGCGGGGTGTGTGCTGCTCTGTGTAGTGCCAGAGAGGGGACTGTGGTGCTCTTTGCAGTGCTGAGAGGTGCGTGCCCTTATCTTTGTAATGCTAAGAGGTGTGTGCTGCTCTGTGGAGTGCTAGAGTGGAGTGTGTGCTGCTTTTTGCAGTGCTAGAGTGTAGTGTGTGCTGCTCTGTGCAGTACTGACAGGTGCGTGCCCTGATCTTTGCAGTGCCGAGAGGTGTGTGCTGCTCTGCTTAGTGCTAGAGCGGAGTGTGTGCTGCTCTGTGGAGTGCTAGAGTGGAGTGTGTGCTGCTTTGTGCAGTGCTAGAGTGAAGAGTGTGCTGTTCTGTGCAGTGCTAGAGGGGACTGTGGTGCTCTTTGCAGTGCCGAGAGGTGTGTGCTGCTCTGTGCAGTGCTAGAGTGGAGTGTGTGCTGCTTTGTGCAGCGATAGAGTGAATTGTGTGCTGCTCTGTGCAGTGCTAGAGAGGGGGAGTGTGGTGCTCTTTGCAGTGCCGAGAGGTGTGTGCTGCTCTACTCAATGCTAGAGTGGAGTGTGTGCTGCTTTGCGTAGTGCTAGAGTGGAGTGAGTGCTGCTCTGTGCAGTGCTGACAGGTGCGTGCCCTGATCTTTGCAGTGCTGCAGTGTGTGCTGGTCTGTGCAGTGCTAGAGAGGGGCGTGTGGTGCTCTTTGCGGTGCCGAGAGGTGTGTGCTGCTCTGTTCCGTGCTAGAGTGGAGCGTGTGCTGCTTTGCCGCTGACCGCGGCCCCCGCAGGGGGCCACTCGGCGGTCGGCGCCTTAGTGGCCCCGGGGCCCCGGTCACCCCTCCCCACTCCCTCCTTCGGGGGGGGGGGGCAGGGACACAGACTGGTGCCCCCCCGACGAGGCCCTTTCAGTCTTGCATTCTATTAAATGATATTCATTAACACATTTAATCCGACTTTATCCTATTTACTCTATTTATTTTGTCCGGGATTTCATTTACCCACCTTCTATCTTCTAACCTCGCATTTGAACTACTCGAATGGTCTTTCTTCTATTCTCCAGTTATTGGCAGCATCTTGCTGCTGCACCCGGTTTAACGTCACGCGGTTCCAGCGTTCTCCTTATCTGGGAGCCGCTCCGCGTCCTCAGTTAGCCGGGAGAGTCGAGCGAGTTCAGTCTAGCACGCCGTCTCAAGGTAAGGGAACTTTTTGGAAGACACTCCGTTTACTTTGATTAATTTGACCCAGATTTTTGTCCCTGTCCATATGTTTAGTCCCCCGTTTCACTCATAGTCATTTTTTGCCTTATTCATTATTGCTATGGTTTTTCACCTGTACGTGCTTCTGGTCAAACTTCAGTCCGGTTAATTAGTCCTCGGGCACAACACGATTAATCGCCTTTTTGTTTACTTTTTGGGTATAAGCTAGTCCTGCTGGATTCGACTCATTAATTATACATTTTCTCAGTTTTGCTATTGACTGGATTTGTTAGTCCCGCTTTCTGACATCTTAGTATACGGATGATAATGTGGGTGACCTGGTCCTGTTAGCTCTGTATTTCTCTATTGTAGGACCACCTATTGTTTCACTCATTTATAGAACGCTTTCTCCATTTGTTTTTAGAGGCTGTTTCCTCGGTGATTCGTCTCACCCTACATACCGATTACACAGCGGTGTGTTTTTGATGGAGTATTCTATTCCTCCCTTTTTTCAAAAAATACACGTGAGTTTAGATTTATTTGGAGTCATCACCCACCTCCCGCTTTTAAAACCAACTGCATTGTTGACCTTACTGTCGCTTTTAAATTAATTTTTAGGTGACTTTCACTCCCACCTGACTTTTTGAGCCTTCTGTGCCCAGATGCCAAGCTGTCACTGACTTGATGTCCTCTCTTTTTCTGGTAATTACGGCAGTCATATCCTTATCCAGTCCTACAGTTGAATTTCCGCTTGGCACTATTCCTTTTTTAACTCCCACCCATATCTTTGCATAGGTGCCTACCTTCCCCGGTTCACCATCCTCTTTGTCCTGAGGAAGACCCCACCTGTAAGGATTTAACCTACCTACCTTTGAAGAGGGGTCGAAACGTCGACATCCCATCATGCCAGTACCCTCAATAGTGCGTCGAGCACTGTGAACTTTCACTTGTATATGGCCTCCTGGCAATAATATTTGATTTTGTCAATGAATGACTCTTGAATATTTGGCACGACACTAAGGTGCCCAACAATTGATTTGTACCATTGCTTTGAACTTGTCTAAGTCACTTATTCTACTACCCTACCCAATTCTTCACTCCCTCCCCTTCCCCGTGGCACCCTGCACATTTGTAAATAGTGTGATTTACTTTATGCATTTATATGCCTGTTCCTAGTGTGATTAAATAACACTATGGTTTTGTCTTAAAATTGTTGCAATTTTTCCTTTTGTTGATCTTTCTCAATCTCTATGTATACTCTGGGACCACTTCTATTCCACTGTTTGTTACCCAGGTCCCAGTGATTATTGGGTTTGCCCTTAGTTCTAACGCCCCCTCCGTGTCAGGGCCGGAAGTGACGTGCAATGCGCGTCACTTCCGGGCCCAGGTGTGAGGGGGAGGCTATTTAGCCTTCCCCCACCCTCACTGGCGTGCCCACATTCGCGCGCATTAGGTGATTCCGGGCATTATGACGACTCCTGCACATGAATGGTATTTGGTCGGTGCTTGTGTCCAGCGCTCTAATAATTTTGCGCGCATTACGGTTTGAGCCAATCACTAATCGACCGTGCCCTAATAGGTATGTAAATACGGGCTCATGTACTGCACTCCCAACACCTTCGGGCGGGTCACGCTGTGACTCTGGACAGATAATTACTATCCACGTGCCTGACGATGTATGTATATCGGTGCTCATGAACGGCGCACCATTACCTTCGGATCGAGTTCGCGCGGTGGTTGTGACTCCGGGCAAATCACTGATCACCCCATGCCCAGATATGCATACGTGCTGCTGGGCCTGGTCCACCTGAACCCCCGAGGGTCGCGAAGATACACGCGTGCTGCCGGGCCTGGTCTACCTGGCCCCCCCGAGGGTCGCGACTCATGATCACACTTCCGTGCCCGAATATGTATGTAAATACGGTGCTCATGAACTGCGCGCCTATACCTTCGGATCGAGTTCGCGCTGGGTTTGTGACGTGTGGTGGCTGGCTTCCTATGATGCAGACACATGATACAGGTACATGTATTACTCACAAGAAGTTGCTCGTGCCCACATTCGCGCGCATTAGGCGATTCCGGGCATTACAACGACTCCTGCACCTGAATGGGTTATTTGGTCGGTGCTTGTGTCCGGCGCTCTAATAATTTGGTGCGCAGTACGGTTTGAGCTAATCACTAATCGACCGTGCCCGAATAAGGTATGTAAATACGGGGCTCATGCACTGCACTCCCAACACCTTCGGGCGGGTCACGCGGTGACTCTGGCCAGATAATTATTATCCACGTGCCTGATGATTTATGTATATACGGTGCTCATGAACGGCGCACCATTACCTTCGGGTCGAGTTCGCGCGACATATAAGTGCTAATTACAGTAAGGGTCGCGCAGTCCGATCCTGACCACACGTGACCACGTGTCGCTCGTCTCCAACCTTTTGCTGAAAGGGGGCTTGGGTCGCTTGTCATTGTTGTTGTCTCGATACCCACCCCCATTGCTTACGGCCTCGCCCTCCCAGGTGCATCAGTCCTTGGGCAGGGCGGACCAGTGTGGGGATAGTCCTAACGTAGAACTGTCATTGCCATGTTAGTAACAGTTAAACACGGGTCGCTGCCGACAGTCTAAAAGAGGTATGCTTAAGCCCGCAACTTGGCCCCGCCAACATGCTTATGTGGGCCGCCTTCAACGGTCACTGATATGGGGAACTCACACATATCTAACTGTAACCTAGACACCCGGGTGGGTGCCTAGTCGGGCAGGGCAACACAACCGAGATAGAATGGTAGTTATTATCTAATGCTAAAGGAAGTCTGGATTGAGCCACTAGATGGGTTAGATATGGGTGCAGTTCAGTGCCCCAATCGCATTGAATTCGGGGACGCACTGACATAGCGGCAAAAGAATAAGTGGTCACCACATAGCGCATCACTAGGGCCTAAATCACGGCACAAGGTTACCGGCGTGATTATCCAAGTGGTTGCGGGTGCGCCGCTCGCGAGCGGATTGCAACCCGTGGTTTACCTCTGTCTCAAATCGACCGATAGTTCATGGTTAAGCCGATTGGCCTGCAGAACACTGAGCTGGGCACCATAACCAAGAGTTAGGCCTGCAGATGGAGTAGCTGAAGGAACCATATTGGAACAGGTCCAGATGTACTTTGGGGGGCATTCCCCTGCAACCAAAGACAGATTTCGGGTTACTTCAATGAAGACCTTCCACCCGGCTGGTGGGTGGTATGGTTGTTATATAGCAAGTGTGCGGTCGTTCAAAGTTTGGTAAAGACCACGTAGAGCCCCAGGGCATCAGGGCATTATTGACCGTGCAGCATTCGCTACGTTCAGAATAGGGCCGGTATTTGCACCAAAGTTTCCGGTTGGTTCCCACAGACTTGTCTGCTCCCAAGGTTATCCTCTAGGGGTAGAACTTGAGACTAAGGGGGCATTACCTGCTTCGGCGGCACAAATAAGCGATAGCTACGCCGGGATGGAGTTACCATGCAGGTCCTGCCACCACTGGGTTCCCCCCAGGTGATGGGATCAAGTTAGGTGGGACCGCGAAGTCTACGGTTCTTGGGAAACTTCCTGCAGTAGGGCATTTAGCAACAGATAAGGTACCAGCGTGTGAGTATCAGATATCTGCTTTCCAGCAGCACCGTGCCCTGGGAGCACACGCGTTGCCCTAACTCTGTGGCCCTCCCAGAAGGGAGCCGGGTAGCAAAACAAGTGAATAGGCTCCTTAGGCGGGCTTCTGGCCTTCAGCTGGGTGTAATCACCATCAATTGGAGATAGGCCCAGGCAAATGTTAAGTAAAACCCTTCTCGTCATAATAGTCAAAGTGGGCAGGCCCAGGATTGGGAATAGGTGTAACCTTCCCGCTGGGGGGCGAATAGTTATTGCACATCTTCACAGGCCCCTTTATTCCAACAGACCCTATCCGATTAGGATAGCGTCTAGGGATTGGGGACATAGATGGGGCCATCTTCAACTCCAGGAGCTATAGCTCACTGGTAAGTCTTGGGCCTGTGGTTATAAGGGATCTCACAGGGTTTGAGTCCCGCGAGCACTGTCAAACTGTCATGAGGTGGCAGAATGTCAAACTCTTCTGTCTGCAGGGATGGTTCCCTTCCAGCTAGTTGCAGGAAGCCCTAGATAGGAGAGGTGCAGGTAAGAGCTAGGTTGGTGGGGGGCCCTGGCTGCGACGGTTAGCCGCCTCCAGGGCTGTGGCGGAGTTACAGGGCGATCTGGAAGCAGGCCGGTACAAAGGGTACCTCTGCGCGGCACCACGTGGTGCCTGAGCCAAAACGAGGAGCCTCCAGAGAGGTCCCGGAAGCCGGTCGGCGCCCCGCTAGGCCTGCGGGCGGTTGTGGGCCTGAACAACCGGGGGCTTGCTATGCGACGCTCCGCCCCGAGAGGGGGGGTGTGAGTAGAATTTCAACGGCACGTGATCGTAAAAAGAATCACTTGGGGGGCAGCACTTGCGGGTCGTTCCCGTGCTGCCCGGCTCATCAGGGGGGCAGGTGAAGTAGATGGCCGCCTGCCCTTGGATCGCCCGTAAGATAACCCACCTATTACATATCCTGGAATTATGTAATAAACCTGCAGCATTTGTTACCCACTTACAACTGTTTCTTGTGTTTTCATTGGGTAACCTAATTTGGGGGAGGGGGGAAAGCGGGGTGCTCCTGGGGGTACTATGCCGCTGACCGCGGCCCCCGCAGGGGGCCACTCGGCGGTCGGCGCCTTAGTGGCCCCGGGGCCCCGGTCACCCCTCCCCACTCCCTCCTTCGGGGGGGGGGCAGGGACACAGACTGGTGCCCCCCTCCGTGTCAGGGCCGGAAGTGAAGTGCAATGCGCGTCACTTCCGGGCCCAGGTGTGAGGGGGAGGCTATTTAGCCTTCCCCCACCCTCACTGGCGACCTCTTTTGTCGCCCACCTCGCCTTTTTCCCTCCCTACCGCTTACCCGGCGTAGGCGTGGTTGGGTGGGGTTTTTTTTCTGAGCGTTGTAATGTTTTCCTTTTCGTTGCAGGCGGAGTTACAGGGCGATCTGGAAGCAGGCCGGTACAAAGGGTACCTCTGCGCGGCACCACGTGGTGCCTGAGCCAAAACGAGGAGCCTCCAGAGAGGTCCCGGAAGCCGGTCGGCGCCCCGCTAGGCCTGCGGGCGGTTGTGGGCCTGAACAACCGGGGGCTTGCTATGCGACGCTCCGCCCCGAGAGGGGGGGTGTGAGTAGAATTTCAACGGCACGTGATCGTAAAAAGAATCACTTGGGGGGCAGCACTTGCGGGTCGTTCCCGTGCTGCCCGGCTCATCAGGCGGGCAGGTGAAGTAGATGGCCGCCTGCCCTTGGATCGCCCGTAAGATAACCCACCTATTACATATCCTGGAATTATGTAATAAACCTGCAGCATTTGTTACCCACTTACAACTGTTTCTTGTGTTTTCATTGGGTAACCTAATTTGGAGGAGGGGGGAAAGCGGGGTGCCCCTGGGGGTACTATGTGCAGTGCTAGAGTGGAGTGTGTGCTGCTTTGTGCAGTGCTAGAGAGGGAGTGTGGTGCTCTTTGCAGTGCCGAGAGGTGTGTGCTGCTCTGTGCAGTGCTAGAGAGGGAGTGTGGTGCTCTTCGGAGTGCCGAGAGGTGTGTGCTGCTCTGCTCCGTGCTAGAGTGTAGTGTGTGCCGCTCTGTGCAGTGCTGACAGGTGCGTGCCCTGATCTTTGCAGTGCTGCAGTGTGTGCTGCTCTGTGCAGTGCTAGAGAGGGGCGTGTGGTGCTCTTTGCGGTGCTGAGGTGCATGCTGCTCGTCACAGTGCTACAGAGGGGCGTGCTCTGCCCGGTGCAGTGCTAGAGAGGGGCGTGCTCTGCCCGGTGCAGTGATAGAGAGGGAATGCTGCTCCACCCCGTGCAAATTAGGCCCCCACCCCCTCTCTGAGCTGTAATCCCCTTGCAAAAATCTTTCTATTCCTCTCACGTCCCCGCCCGCTTGGTGCTCTCGGCTCGCCCCCTCACTCTCTCTCTCTCCTCTTCCACCGCAGGTCCCGTGTGTCTCCAGGCCTCGCCGTGCCCCGCGTCCTCTCTCCTGTGCCGCAGAGCCCACCGCAGCCAGCATGGCCAGCAGCTTCTCCAGGGTCCTGAGCAGCAGGAGGTCCGCCGGCTTCCTGGCCATCGTGGGGGCCGGGACGGTGGCGACAGGCTACCTGCTGAGCAGGGACAAGGTGTCCGCCGAGAGTGAGCGGCGGAGGAGGCTCTACCCCCCGAGGTAAGGCGGCCGCAGAAGGATGCTGGTCCTGATGGGGGGATGCAGTAAATATCGGATGCTCCTCAGTATGTACCATCCCCTTGACTTTAACCTCTGCTCAAACCGAAGACCATTGCGGGTGTAAATTGAAACGGTGCATTGGTCCAGGGGCAGTACTGGTTCTTAAAATGTCCTGTTATTGCTTCTTAACGTGTTTATGGGCATGCCTCTGTTGGATACTGGTTTACACCAAACCCGTATCACTGCCCCTGAGCTTCATGTGTGCGCAGGACACGCCATGGCGTTGCATGTTCAAGAATGTTAATGTGTCTGTAGCCCTTGTGTGCGTCTGCTGCAGCAGTAGGGGCGCTGGTACTTCCCTCCAGGGTAATCGATGCCTCTGGCGGGAATCCTCAGCTTCCCTTTGTTGACACCAGCTCTTCTACTCTGTGCTTCAAATTGTTCCCTGCATGTTTTACAGAAGATAACGGAAAATATTTCATAGTTTGCTGTCCACCAGAGCCAGACACGTATTCGATAAGGCGCCTCGAAGCCTTGCGCGGTCGGTTGCGCCTGTGGCCGCAGCCCGCAGTGCTGTAATGCAGCTGGAATGGCTCCGCGTTGTTTCTTTAATTCCTGTGTAATTCCAAAGAACAGCTGTCTCACGGCCCGTGCACGGATGCTGAGAGGGAGTGCGTCAACTTGCCGGTTTTTGCTCAAACGTCTTTAAACTGGACTCTTCTCCGCAGGACATTTTAACGGTTCTCTGGAGACTGAGACACGAAGGCGCACATAACACCGCGGATTGTAACATACGAGTAAAATGACAATGAACGTGAGCTGCACATGAAGCAACCAATGCGCTGAAGAAAGTGCTAGGGAGCTGTTAGTACAGCCGTGCCTGCAAAGACTGCACCGGCTCTATGCCCCCACAGGTATAGGTGAGAGAGGGCAGGTTCTGTAGAGTTACTGCCCCCTCAGCCCCTGGTGAGTGTGAGAGAGATAGCAAGTTCTGTAGAGTTACTGCCTGCCCGAGACCCTGGTGAGAGCGCGCAGTTCTGTAGTCTCTGCCCCCCTGGTCCTGGTGAGAGAGGGAGTGCAGGTTCTGTAGAGCTACTGCCCCCCCCCCCCCCCCCCCCCACCGGTCCCCCATGCCCTGGTGGGAGAGTGCAGGTTCTGCACAGCGATGGCCTCTCCCAGTAAAGCTCCCGGCGGAGGCAGGCTCGGGGCAGCCTCGAGCCCTGCGCACTGCATTAGCAGCCGGTGGCGGCGTCTGGGAGGTGATGGATGGTGACGGATGGCAGCTGTTACTTCATTAGAGCTGGTAGCCTGCTCTCTGCAGACCGCGCACTGCACACTGCGGCTCGGGGAGGCCGGAGCGGCCAAGGAGACGCACCCGCCTCTGCTGGGCATCCGTGGGCACCGCCCGAGGCCAGTGGTGGCATCTGTGCTGTACCACGTTGGGTGCACTCCTTCACTTAATCCACCATCTAACTGCACACAAACACACACACATACATATTCTATCCATCCATCCATGTACCTGTATCTCTGGTTGCCTATATTTATATAACAGCCTGCCACTACACGCGGGTGTCTGTTTTCAGTCTGTGCATCGATGTAAAGGCCTGTCGTACTGTACCCATGTATAAGTATCTTCGAAGTATCTCTTTATATATGTCTCTGTCAGTGTGTCCGTTTGCCATCTATCAGATCATGCACTGCCGCGCTCTATGTGTCTCTTGTAATTCTCTTACTGTGTACTTATCCCTTCCACAACGCTCTCCAGCCTTCTTCCCTTAATGCCTCATTCCCGTCCCACCCCTTCGCTTCCTCCCTTAAACCCCCTCGCGTTTCCCAGTCTCCTCACCCTCTCTACTGCACAACTCGCCATCACGTGCTGCAGTTTTAACTGGTCTCAAATCTCCAGCCCCTCCTCCCTCGCCTCATTTCTATTCACCCTCTTCTCACCTTTTCCTCTTTCGTCACTCCGTCTCCCGCCCTGTGCTGCTTTGTCAAATCGCCAACATTTTATCTTGCCTCTCTCTCCTCTCCTCACTCTTCTCCCTCGCACTGCTGCCCTCACTATTCTTTGGCTTAGTCTCTTTATACCGAGGGCCTGTTTCTTGTCACGCGTCTCCCATTCTAAACTCACCTCCTTCTGAAGTTTCTGAACGCTGCACCTCTGCTTCACGCGCGCTCTATATCTGCCACTTCTGTCACTGCGCACTCTCTCACGGGTCTCTCCACCCTTCCCTCTCTCGGTCTCCTCTCTTGCTAACTCTACCTTGATTGTCTGATTCCTGCTTTCGTTAACGCTACCCCATCACTCGCCTCTTCGCTGATCCGTTTAATTGTCACCACATCGCCCTCCCTCTCCTCCGACTTCCAAACCCGTACTCTGTGCCCCCCCTCTCCCGCCCGGGCCCAGACGCCGCTCTTCAGACACTTTAACATGAACCGTGGCCGTGACCCGCTAATCTGGATTAGAATGACGTCAAGGAGGATTAGTCCCAGAGTTTACTATTGGGAATCCCACAGAACGGCTTGAAAAAATAAATCCCGATTAACGGACTGAAGGTGCAGATGGTCAAACTAGAGGAGTAAAACCAAGGGCCCTTCCAGTCACTAGTGGTATGTGCACTATACCACAATCATACATGTATCAACCACTTGTAGTATAGTCTACAGCACAAACCTCGTCGAGGACACACGCGGTCATTTGTGGCACATAGTTTACAACACATACCTCGTTGAGGGCCCAGGCAGTCAAGTGTGTTACATAGTTTACAACACATACCTCGTCGAGGGCCCAGGCAGTCAGGTGTGTTACACAGTTTACAACACATTCCTCGTTGAGGGCCCAGGCAGCCACTATAACACAAACATACATTTATCAACCACGTGTAGTATAGTCTACAACACATACCTCGTCGAGGGCACTGGCAGTCAGGTGTGGTACATAGTTTACGATACACACCTCGTCGAGGGACCAGGCAGTCAAATGTGGTATATAGTTTACAACAAATATACCGTTGAGGGCCCAGGCAGTCACTTGTGAACATAGTTTACAACAAACACCTCATCGAGGGCCCAGACACTCACTTGTGACACATAGTTTCACAACACATACCTCGTTGAGGGCCCAGGCCGGCAGGTGTGGTATATAGTTTACAACACATACCCCGTCGAGGGCCCAGGCAGTCACTTGTGGTACATAGTTTACAACACATACCACATCAAGGGCCCAGACAGTCATTTTTGCAACATAGTTTACGGCACATACCTCATCGAGGGCCCAGGCAGCCAATTATCGTACATAGTTTACGACACATACCTCATCGAGGGCCCAGGCAGTCATTTGTGGCACATAGTTTATAACACATACCTCGTCGAGGGCACAGGCAGTCACTTATGGTATATAGTCTACAGCACATATCTCGTCGAAGGCCCAAGCTGTCACTTGTGGCACATGGTTTACAACACATACCTCATTGAGGGCCCAGGCAGTCAGGTGTGTTACATACTTCACAAAACATACCTCTTCAAGGGCCCAGCAGTCACTTGTGATACATAGTTTCTGACACATACATCATCGAGGCCCCCGGCAGTCACTTATGGTACATAGTTTATGACACACACCACGTTGAGGAACCAGGTCAGCAGGTGTGGTACATAGTTTACAACACATACCTCGTTGAGGGCCCAGGCCAGCAGGTTTGGTACATAGTTTACAACACATACCTTGTTGAGGGACCAGACAGTCACTATAACACAAACATACATGTATCAACCATGTGTAGTATAGTCTACAGCACAGACCTCGTCGAGGGCACAGGCTGTCACTTGTGGTATATAGATTACAACACATACCTCGTTGAGGACTCAGACAGTCACTTATGGTACATAGTCTACAGCACATACCTCGTTAAGGGCCCAGGCTGTCACTTGTGGCACATGGTTTACAACACATACCTCATTGAGGGCCCAGGCAGTCAGGTGTGTTACATACTTCACAACTGATACCTCCTCAAGGGTCCAGCAGTCACTTGTGATACATCGTTTCTGTCACATACAACACATACCTCATCAAGGGCCCAGGCAGTCACTTGTGAACATAGTTTACAACACACACCTTGTTGAGAGACCAGGCAAGCAGGTGTGGTACATAGTTTTCAACACATTCCTCGTTGAGGGCCGAGGCTGGCAGGTGTGGTACATAGTTTACGACACATACCTCGTTGAGGGCCCAGGCAGTCACTTGTGGCACATAGTTTCACAACACATACCTCGTTGAGGCTCAGGCCGGCAGGTTTGGTATATTGTTTAAAACACGTACCTCATCGAGGGCCCAGGCAGTCACTTGTGGTACATAGTCCATGACACATGTGTCGAAGGCCCAGGCAGTCACTTACGGTACATGGTTTATGACACATACCTCATCGAGGGCCCAGCAGTCAGGTGTGGTACAGAGTTTACAACACATACCTCATCAAGGGCCCAGCAGTCATTTGTAGTACATAGTTTAAGACACATACCTCGTCGACGGCCCAGGCAGTCACTTGTGGTACATAGTCTACAACACATACCTTGTCGAGGGCCCAGCTGTAATTTGTGGTAAATAGTTTACAACACATATCTCGTTGAGAGCCCAGGCAGTTAATTGTGGTACATAGTTTACAAAAAATACACCATCAAGGGCCCAGGCGGTCACTTGTGGTAGATAGTTTACAACACAACCCTCGTTGAGTGCCCAGGCAGTCACTTGTGGCACATAGTTTACAACACATACCTCGTTGAGGGCCCAGGCAGTCGGGTGTGTTACATAGTTTACAACACATACCTCTTCAAGGACCCTGCAGTCACTTGTGATACATAGTTTCTGACACATACATCATCGAGGGCCCAGGCAGTCACTTGTGGTACATAGTTTACGACACATACCACGTCGAGGGCCCAGGCAGTCACTTGTGGTACATAGTTTAAAACAAATATACCGTTGAGGGCCGAGGCAATCACTTGTACACTTAGTTTACAACACACACCTCATCGAGGGCCCAGACACTCACTTGTGAGACATAGTTTCACAACACATACCTCGTTGAGGGTCCAAAGCGGCAGGTGTGGTACATAGTTTACAACACATACCTCGTTGAGGGCCCAGGCCGACAGGTGTGGTACATAGTTTACAACACATACCTCGTCGAGGGCCCAGGCAGTCACTTGTGGCACATAGTTTCACAACACATACCTCATTGAGGGCCCAGGCCAGCAGGTGGGGTACATAGTTTACAACACATACCTCGTCGAGGGCCCAGGCAGTCACTTGTGGTACTATTCCATGATTCATGTGTCACGGGCCCACGCAGTCACTTACGGTATATGGTTTATGACCCATACCTCATCGAGGGCCCAGCAGTCATGTGTGGTACATAGTTTACAACACGTACCTCATCGAGGGCCCAGGCAGTCATTTGTGGCACATACTTTACAACACAACCCTCGTTGAGGGCCCAGGCAGTCACTTGTGGCACATAGTTTACAACACATATCTAGCTGAGGGCCCAGGCAGTTAATTGTGGTACATAGTTTACAACAAATACACCATTGAGGGTCCAGGCAGTCACTTGCGGTACATAGTTGACAACACAACCCTCGTTGAGGGCCCAGGCAGTCACTTGTGGCACATAGTTCACAACACATACCTCGTTGAGGGCCCAGGCAGTCGGGTGTGTTACATAGTTTACAACACATACCTCTTCAAGGGCCCTGCAGTCGCTTGTGATACATAGTTTCTGACGGCATACTTCATCGAGGGCCCAGGCAGTCACTTTTGGTACATAGTTTACGACTCACACCTCATCGAGGGCCCAGACACTCACTTGTGGCACATAGTTAACAACACATACCTCGTGGAAAGCCCAGGCTGTCACTTGTGGCACATAGTTCACAACAAATTTACCATTGAGGGTCTAGGCAGTCACTTGCGGTACATAGTTGACAACACAACCCTCGTTGAGGGCCCAGGCAGTCACTTGTGGCACATAGTTCACAACACATACCTCGTTGAGGGCCGAGGCAGTCGAGTGTGTTACATAGTTTACAACACATACCTCTTCAAGGGCCCTGCAGTCGCTTGTAATACATAGTTTCTGACGACATATATCATTGAGGGCCCAGGCAGTCAATTGTGGTACATAGTTTACGACACACACCTCATCGAGGGCCCAGACACTCACTTCTGAGACATAGTTTCACAACACATACCTCGCTGATTGCCCAGGCCGGCAGGTGTGGTACATAGTTTACAACACATACCTCATCGAGGGCCCAGGCAGTCACTTGTGGTACATAGTTTACAATACATACCCCATCGAGGGCCCTGGCAGTCATTTGTGGTACATAGTTTATGGCACATACCTCATCGAGGGCCCAGGCAGCCACTTATGGTACATACTTTATGACACATACCTCATCGAGGGCCCCGGCAGTCATTTGTGGCACATAGTTTATAACACATACCTCGTCGAGGGCCCAGACAGTCACTTATGGTACATAGTCTACAGCACATACCTCGTGGAAAGCCCAGGCTATCACTTGTGGCACATAGTTTACAACACATACCTCGTTTAGGCCCCAGGTAGCCGGGTGTGTTACATGGTTCACAACACATACCTCTTCAAGGGCCCTGCAGTCACTTTTGATACATAGTTTCTGTTATTTCCTTACACATATGTTGACACAGGTAGCCAGGAAGAGTTTTGAAGACTTCTTTATTGGTTCCATGCACAAATGTACATCAGTCCATATTCCGTTTGTCAGCTCTTATTCCAGCCCCACCAGGAGCAGCCTCCCTGCTGCTCAGCCCAAATCCAACTGTCACCACTCATCCACACAGGCACCCAGGCATTCCATTCATCACAGTGACACCAACTTTCTGATACCATCTCTCACTCTGGCTGAGCAGCTAGGAGACAGCTAGGCTGGATTGCATACAATGACACTTAAGAAGATATAACATTGTCCCCTTTCTTTTAAAATAAATATGAAAGTGTGAGAAAACATGGGAATAACTGTAAATATGAAAATATACAGAAGAATAAAAAGTTCTAACTCAGGGAAGCAAAGCTAAATACCAATTCACTAGAGTAGGAAAAGTGCGTAATCTGAAGGAAGGAAAAATATTGACAAGTAAGATTAAATCAAAAGCAAGCAATATTCCCATCCTTCCCGAAAAAACGAATTCAAAAAGTAGGGAAGGGTGGACCACACCCCAGGACAAACATGGAATGCCAAGAACAGGCAACAAGGGTGAACCCAACACGGAACGTACCACATGGTGAACAAATGCAAAAACAACAGTTGATGGACAGAATGCAGAACAATGCCATACATTCACCCCAGTACAGAGATCTGGGCCTAAATCCATCCTTTTTTTGCTCACCATGCCATTCCAGTTTGAATCCAGCCATATGCAAATCAGTCTTGACCCTGTGCCTCATGGGAACAGTCCAGCATGAACTGCCAAGCCAGGTCCTCCCTGGACTGGAAACAAGCATCCTAGGACTGGTTTCGGGGTTTCACCCCTCTTCAGCCAGGATAGCTTTATTCCAGTGGCATGGAGAGCACGGGAACCACGTCTGGTTATACCTGTCCCACTCAGGGTGACAAATGCAAAAACAACAGTTGATGGTCAGAATGCAGAACAATGTCATACATTCACTCCAGTACAGAGATCTGGGCCTAAATCCATTGTTTTTTTGCTCACCATGCCATTCCAGTTTGAACCCAGCCATATGCAAATCAGTCTTGACCCTGTGACTCATGGGAATAGTCCAGCACGAACTACCAAGCCAGGTCCTCCCTGGACTGGAAACAAGCATCCTGGGACCGGTTTGTTTGTTTCACCCCTATTCAGCCAGGCTAGCTTGATTCCAGTGGCATGGAGAGCAAGGGAACCACGTCTGGTCATACCCATCCCACTCGGGGTGACAAATGCAAAAACAACAGTTGATGGACAGAATGCAGAACAATGTCATACATTCACCCCAGTACAGAGACCTGGGCCTAAATCCATACATGGTGAACAACACAGAGGGTACACACAGTGAGGCACAGGGCGACTTACACCCAACAACACCTGAAGCGCAGGGCGACTTACACAAAACAACACGTGAGGCGCAGGGTGACTTACACTAAAGACACAAAACATGAGGCGCAGGGCGACTTATAAACAAGACACAAAACATGAGGCACGTGGCGACTTACACACAACATGACAAGACGTGCAGTGTAACGCGACCTACAAACACATTGAGACCCAATGATCAGACCAAACGTGCAGCGCAAAACAACATACACACAAAGTGAAAATGGGGCTAACACCCATAAACACACACCCTATGTATGGATGTACCCTTGAACATGTAAATGGGGCTAACACCCATAACCTAACCCTCTGTAAGGGTTAACATCATAAACACGTGTATATGGCAACCAACCCATAAGCCTACCCCCATGTAGAGGTCACTTTACGTAAAACGTTGAAATGGGACTAGTACCCAACCCCGTACGTCATGTAAGGGAGAAAAATGTGACTACCACCCACTAAGATACATGGGACACCCATCTGCGGGGAAGCGTAAACTGTGGCATCACAAAACACTTAAATTTCTTCTATAAGACATGGCAAACAAATCCAAAAGCAGTACATCTATAAACTATATCCCACGCCGGTGAGTGACCTCTCACCCGAGTTGTACTACATTGTGCACACACAGGTACAGTGCACGCCACATGAAACTTATTGAAAATACAAAAGCAACATGTAGGACCTTGGCCTCAACAATACAAATGCGAAAAATTCAACGCATTACAAAATTAGTCCACGTTGCAATATGCTTGAATACACAGTTTAGGAAGCTGAAACTGTGAGCCCCAAAGCAATGTCAAATCACATAACTAATAATTTGTATAGAAATGTCACAAAGCACAGCAGTAACCATAGTTTTGTAAGTGAAGCCATTGTCAAACTATGTCCACAAGAATGCGGATCTTCACCAAAATGATCCATAGCTTGTGCAGCGGAGCATTACCCATGGTCCTTGCGAAGTGCGTGGTCTTTATCATGTGCACAATGTGCAGATAACAATTGACTGACTCCATAAAGAAACAAGCTGGACATAGCAGGAACAATACCCAATGTAACATTACCTCCAACATACGTGAAACGGAAAATCCCACCAAAAGAATCCCACGACGACGATTCCACATGTTGTTCTCTAATGCCCGCAGTAGACAATTGGTCATCGCGATAGGCCAACGATGTACACAAAACGTGTGTACACCCCACGTGGTTAGCAAAAGCAACCAGGAACCACAATGCAAATCTGTGTATACTGCAGCATACAATCCCAAGATGGCTGCACGTACGTGATGCTGAGCCGGATGGCTCACGGCGCATGTGTGCATGCATGCGTCCAGAAACAGGAATCCACTGCGAACAGCCAGGAACATCAAAGGGCCTCCATGGTGACATCGCAGGACAATCAGATGCAGGTAAGACTGCGTGCACTGTCCCTTAAACGCTGAATGAGTGCGCGCTATGGAGAGCTCGTGCCACGATTTTGAAACCGCAGCACGGCGGTTTACTAACGCCCACTGTCATGAAGTCTCAGCTGACATACCAAATCATACACGAAAGTTGTCTCACCTCTCGTGGCCCCCATGCGCTGCCAAAACAAAGTGCCACCGCAACAAAAGGAGGAGTGCCTGAAGATGGTGCCCTCACACGAATTTAAGCCCCAGAGGTGCACAGATCACCAGCAATCATATTTCCCATCGGAGCGCTGAGAAAGACTTACGCTCAACTATTTGAAAACGTAAAGCTGAAGTCAAATAAACAAACGTTAACACTTAGGCAATTGTAATGACCACTCCGGCAGCTGGCACACCCTCTTGATCAATCCAAAAAACAGACTTGTCAGGTGGCATGAAGGAAATGCATCCCTGAAAACGTATAATACTACCAAGTAGTTTCTCCTCCAAAGCATCACTCCTATGTGGTGCCTGTGGAAACAATTCACTGAGACTGTGTGATGAACCTGTAGAGCCACACCATTCCTGTGTGGTCCCTAATACGTACTCACGTTGGTTCAGCTTCCAACATGCCACACATGACAGTTGGTCACCCAAAACTCTCCATCTGTGCAGCCACTGCACGCAGTTTGTACAGTACTTAATCAGTAAAATATTAAGTGCAGGTGCTCCAATTGTTTTAGAAGGCCACACCCACTTTCCCCGGCTCCACCTACTCCATCCACTGGCTCCACCTAATTCTCAATATGCTCCACCCACACCCACATCTGGCACTGCTGAAAGCAAGATGTACTACCTGATCTAAATTTCAGCCAGTGAGCCTTCCCCAAGTAAGGTTTTGATAGGAGCCCCACTTCCCCGAGAAAAGAGAAAGTTTTGAAACAAAGTGAAATCAAAAAGTGCATTTGAGGCACAATTTTGACATACATTTTCTAAAATTAGTAATGCACTGAAAGGGAATACATGAAATATTCCAGTGCTCTATGTGCCGATTTGGGGAAAGGAGAATACTGGGTTATGTCCTGGTCCCCATGTCAAAGAAGTCAGCCTGCAGATCTCCGGTCTACTAATTTGATTTTTGTTCTTTTGGTGTCAAATAATTTATAAAATCTTACTCTTTTTCTAAATTGCTGTGGAATTTTTTTTGTGGTGTGATTTCAAATGTTACTATTTGTGTGCTGTATAAATACTTTACACATTGCCTCTAATTTAAGCCTGAATGCTTTTGTGCCAAGCCATCAGAGGGTTAAGCACAGATTAAATTAGTAACTTTTAAGGTTAGTGACTGTTGCTTCTGAAGGGCTCACACCCTCCTCCCTCGATCAACAACCCAATTTCTCACTACAGCCATACAACGTTCGTCTTGTGCATACATTGCACCACAATTTGGCTGTGACTGTGATCAGTCTCAACAAGGAAAGTGAAACACCCTCTTTTACAAAGCAGAGCAAAACTTCAGAACGAGGAGAAGGAATGGGATGGAAAGAAGGTACTGCTGAGAAAAAAGGGGCAAAGGAGAGGGAGGGGATAAAAGAAGGCAATACCGAGAACAAAGCAGGCAGGGGGAGTTTGAGAGCAGGTGTTGCTGAGGAGAGAGGGGCAAAAGTAGGAGAAGGGATGAGAGCAAAAGGTTTGTAGGCAAGAGGGTTGGGAGAAAGCGGGAGAGCATTGACTTCTGAGGAAAGAATGTCCAGGCAGGAAGGGAATGGAGAGAGTGAGGTCACGCTCTGCTTTGGAGGGACGGAGTAGAGTGTGGAAGGCTGAGAAAGCAGGCATTGCTGGGGAGAGACTGGAAATCAGTCAGGGCCTGGCTCTCACACTGGGGCATGCATCGCGGCTTCTCTGCCCTTCCCCTTTTCATCTTGAGATATCAAAAGAGGGAGTCATCAAACTAATGGATATTAAACAGGTTTTTCCTTGTTTCATTGTCTTTTCTGTGTCGAAATGTGTCATTGGTCCCACCTGAAATATACACCACCACAACTTTTATTTGTGCTTCCAGCCATTTGAGAAAATAGTTTCCATTGGACTAAAGCATCCTCTCTCTCATCAGCTACCCTGCCCTTCCTGGCCCACATGTTTCCTGCTGCCCTTTGTCTTCCTCGGTTTCTGCTGTCTCTTGCTCTGAATGCGGAGTACACAGAAGTGTTTGCTCAAGTGATTGTTCATCTGTATTGGCGGACAGATTAGCACAAGAATGCAAGTGTTACCCATATAGACCTTCTAACTGCATCACACAAAGTGCCTTGTCAGCAATCATCAGTCGGCAGGGCACCTGCAGATCAAATCGCTGCAGGAAAGCCGGTGAAAGTGAAAGGGTGTTTCGCAAGGGGATGCCCACTCACACCTTATAGCTCGGGCTAAAGCGGGCTTTTTGTGTGCTTGAATATGTTACATATGTCCTCCAGGCACAAGGTTGTATTTCCATACATAGTATAGGAACCTAGGTATCAAATAGCACTAAGCTGTGAATGCACTGCTTATCAGCACACAATGTTAAAGATGTGTTTTTTTGCACACCTCGTTTTATTTGCTTGTTTTCTGACATGTAAGGACTTCTTTGCAAAGCCTCTCATACACAAAAAAGTGATTTGAAACTATAACAACACAAAATCAAATAATTTGTGTTTTCATTAAAAAGGCCTCTTGGCACGAAACAAGCACGTTATTTTCTGAAAAGGATTAAAGAAATGCAAGAAAATAAAACGGAAGGGGCAGGCAACACTGTATGATATTTTTTTTTAAATGATCATTTTTCTTGACACTGTTCTATTTTATGCTGCATTTCATGTAATGTTTTGTATGTGCGAACATTAAGTAAGTATTGCTTTTGGAGAAGTGCCGCAAGGGCACGTACAGAGAGAGGACACAGGCAGTCAAAAACTGGAATCAATCAACCAATACTATAATTGTCTTCATATCACACTCACCTTAAGCTCAACACATGCTCGTTTCTTAATCTTGACCTTTCTGAACTCCCAAGGCCCAGGAGGGAGCAAAATGTTTGCACCATTTCAACTCTTATCTCTGCACACTGTGGTTTCACAGTGACTGCAGTGGGTGTACGCTACGCATTTTAAATTTTCTCAACGACATCCTGCTTCCCCCGCGCCAGATCAGACATCACCCGCCCTCAACCACAATTATCCAATGAAGTTTGAAAATGAGGACGTGCCTTGTTGAAAGGCTGACATGCACTGCTGACATCACTAACGAGATGCAGGCATCGTGCCTGGACCTGGGTGGGTCAGCTCATGCAAACATACCAGACAGGCATCGGAACCGAAGGAGAACAAGAACAGGTACATTTAATATTAAGAATTAGTGGGCACAACTCCCAGGGAGGGAAAATTCAATAGACCCGGCACTGCCAAATAAGTACCGCTGCTGAGCACCGGAAAGCACCAGCAAAAATTAAGCACTGAGTTTGTAGTGACTTCTTGATCCAGGGCAGTCACAAAGACAATAAAACGGCACATTAGAAGTATCCATAAAGTCGACCGCAGTGAACTAAATATGCCATTTTCATCAAGTCAATCCATCTTTGTAGAACTCAAGAAAACGATGTGGCTGGATCACCCACTTGTGGCAGTGGTGTACCTTACACCAGCTACTCACTAATCCTTATTGCAAGACCAGTGGAGCATGTCCAGGCTGGGAAATGGTGGTCTGTTGTCTGGCTTGCCTGTTGCTCCAAACACGACGCTTTTAGCTTTGTTTTCTACTTTCTTGGTTCTCTTGTTTTTTGTGATTTCTTGTAGTTTCTCTTGGTTTCTGTACAATATATAGACAGCTGTTAAATACTTAAAGACGCTTGAGTCCAGGTCCGGTCGTCGCCAAAATATATATTGTCCTTACACATAGGTTGACACAGGTAGCCAGTAAGAGTTTTGAAGACTTTTTTATTGGTTCCATGCACAAATGTACATCAGTCCATATTCTTGTTGTCAGCCCTTATGCCAGCCCCACCAGGAGTAGCCTCCCTGCTGCTCAGCCCATCTCCAACTGTCACCACTCATCCACACAGGCACCCAGGCATTCCATTCATCACAGTGACACCAACATTCCGATACCATCTCTCACTCTGGCTGAGCAGCTAGGAGACAGCTGATTGGATTGCATACAATGACACTTAAGAGGATATAACAGTTTCTGACACATACATCATCGAGGGCCCAGACAGTCACTTGTGGTACATAGTTTACAACAAATATACAATTGAGGGCTGAGGCAGTCACTTGTAAACATAGTTTACAACACAGACCTCATTGAGGGCCCAGACACTTACTTGTGAGACATAGTTTCACAACACATACCTTGTTGAGGGCCCAGGCCCGCAGGTGTGGTACATAGTTTACCACACATACCTCATCGAGTGCCCAGGCAGTCACTTGTGATACATAGTTTACAACACATACCTCATCGAGGGCCCAGGCAGTCATTTGTGGTACATAGTTTATGGCACATTCCTCATTGAGGGCCCAGTCAGCCACTTATGGTACATAGTTTACGACACATACCTCCTTGAGTGCCCCGGCAGTCATTTGTGGCACATAGTTTATAACACATACCTCGTCGAGGGTCCAGGCAGTCACTTATGGTACATAATCTAAAGCACATACCTCGTCGAGGGCCCAGGATGTCACTTGTGGCACATAGTTTACAACACATACCTCGTTTAGGCCCCAGGCAGTCGGGTTTGTTACATAGTTCACAACACATACCTCTTCTAGGGCCCAGCAGTCACTTGTGAAACATAGTTTCTGACACATACATCATTGAGGGACCAGGCAGTCAGTTATGGTACGTAGTTTATGACACATGTCTCATCGAGGCCCCAGGCAGTCACTTATGGTACATAGTTTACGACACATACGTCGTCGTGGGGCTCAGGCAGTCACTTATGAACATAGTTTACAACGCACACCTCATTGAGGGCCCAGACACTCACTTGTGACACATAGTTTCACAACAAATACCCCGTTGAGGCCCAGGCCGGCAGGTGTGGTACATAGTTTACAACACATACCTTGTCGAGGGCCTAGGCAGTCACTTGTGGCACATAGTTTCATAACACGTACCTCGTTGAGGGCCCAGGCCGGCAGGTGTGATACATAGTTTACAACACATACCTCGTCGAGGGCCCAGGCTGTCACTTGTGGCACATAGTTTACGAACACATACCTTGTTGAGGGCCCTCACAGTCACGTTTGGTACATAGTTTACAACGCAAACCTTGTCGAGGGTCCAGGCAGTCATTTGTGGCACATAGTTTACAACATATACCTCATCGAGGGCCCAGGCAGTCAGGTGTGATACATAGTTTACAACACATACTTCACCGAGGACCCAGGCAGTCATGTGTGATACATAGTTTACAACCAATACACCATTGAGTGCCCAGGCAGTGACTTGTAGTACATAGTTAACAACACATACCTCATTGAGGGCCCAGGCAGTGACCCGTGGTACATATTTTACAACTCATACCTCGTCGGTGGCCCAGGCAGTCATGTTTGGTACATAGGTAACAACTTATACCTTGTCCTGGGCCCAGAAAGTTAATTGTGGCACATAGTTTACAATAAATACACCATTGAGGGCCCAGGCAATCACTTGTAATACTTAGTTTAGTACACATACATCATCGAGGGCCGAGGAAGTCACTTGTGGTACATAGTTTACGACACATACCGCGTCAAGGGACCAGGCAGTCACTTGTGGTACATAGATTACAACAAATATACCGTTGCGGTCCCAGGCAGTCACTTGTGGTGCATTGTTTACAACACACACCTTGTCGAGGACCCAGGCAATCACTTGGGTCACATAATTTACAACACATACCTCGTTGAGGGCCCAGGCAGTCAGGTATAGTACATAGCTTAGAACACAAACCTCGCCTAGGGCCCATGCAGTCAAGTGTGGTTCATAGTTAGCAACCAATACACCAATAAGGGCCCAGGCAGTCACTTGTGGTACATAGTTTACAACAGATACTTCATTGATGGCCCAGGCAGTCGGTTGTGGTACATAGTTTACAACAGATACTTCATTGATGGCCCAGGCAGTCGGTTGTGGTACATAGTTTACAACACATACCTCGTCGAGGGCCCAGGCAGTCATGTGTAGTACATAGGTTACAACATATACCTCGTCGAGGGCCCTGGCAGTTGGGCAGTTGCTTGTGGTACATAGTTTACAACACATACCTTGTCGAGGGCCAAGGCGTGTGGTACATAGTTTACAATAAATACCTCGCCGAGGGCCCAGACTGTAACGTGTGGTACATAGTCTATGAAACAAAGTCTATGAAACATCGAGGACCCTGCCGGCTACGCTTGGTATAGTCTGTGAAACAACACAGAGGTCCCTGGCAGTTACTTGTGGTATAGTCCACAACACGTACAATATTCGAGGGACCTTCCAGCCACGTGTGGTACATCTACAACACATACATTGTCAAAGGCCCTGGAAGTCACTTGTGGTACATAGTCTACTTCACATACAACGTTGAGAGCCCAGCAGTTAAATTTGGACTAGTCAGCACCACTGGAATTATGCTGGATCGTAGCACCAAATTATGAGGCAGGTTTCCCTAAATTATGTGGCAAGAAAAGCCAAATTATGAACATTATCGCAAAATATTTGATGGTATTCCCTCATTATGTTGTCATTTTTGCATGTTGTAATACCGTTTAGGTAAAGATTTAACCTAATTAGTACCAGTTTAACAACCAAGTACAGAAATAAGCAACTGAAAAATGACTAGTTAAAATTTGTGAATGGCGTTCCACTGTGCAAGAACATTTGTTTGCAACGTTTTTAATAACTTCTGGTCCGTTTGTGCTTTAATTTTGTTTTATGTTAGTGATGGATTAGGTGGCAAATGGGACAAATCCATAATTATGCGAAAAGCCGTGGCCGCATAATTGCATCATTCCAATGACCTTGAGTATAGTCTATGAAAAAAACCACCCAGGGCCCTGCCTGTCACATGAGACATGGACTGTAACCATTTGGAACTTGGAAAGACAGTTAACCATGGAAAGGTGGCTTTATTTTACGCTGTTTAAGCACGTTGAAAGGTATGTTGCATTAACTTGTACATCATACAAGCCTCGGTGAGCGGGCACAGGTCCTCGGCTCGTTCCCGAACGGACGAATTGTGCCTTTGGTCATCGCCCAATCAGGACTTCGAACACCCACCTCCCACCGAGACCCATTAAACCCCCTCCATACTCAGATGGCAGATGCCGATGAATAAGACCGAATTTGGTGATTTATCTTTATTGCTTTTCCAATAACAAAGCATCACCCTCAGCATAAATGTAATTGAAAACCAAGCAAGCACCGGTCTGAGCCCTCGCTTTGAAAGAACCACTCCACTGTGTCCTCGAGCCGCTCTCCTCAGACGGGGACGTGCGCCCTGCAGCCGGCCACCAGCCGCCTCCCTGCAGGGGCAGCTGGGAGAAGCGGGACAGCCCTGCCGCACCCTCCCTCCCCGAACCGCCGCCCCCTCCTCACAGCCGTGCAGGGAAGGCCACCGCCAGGCGGTGTCCCCGCCAGCAGAGCACCTCTATTTGTCCTTGTTAAAGGATGCCTTTCGGAGTGTGAGAGGGGGCTCGGTGAAATAACAGCACGGCAACACAGCGCGCATAGTCCCACGTCTCGATATCCCTCCGCCACCTATCTATAATGTGCGAACTAAAATGCACACGCAGGGGTTATTGTCTTTACACTGAAAGCGCTTACTACCCGTGACGAGGCATTAAAGCACTTTATGCCCTGCACACGCATCTCCAGAATCTAAGGTTAGTCCAGTGTTAACTGGATACTGTTAGTTATTGGGTTCAGTCCTATGCGTTCAAGAAAACCATGCCATGAAGGCATTACAGTTTCTTCATGGTGGACTAAAGTAAGAGGGATTCGTTGTGATTATTGATTAGGGGTTATGTCAGCTCGGGAGCAGGGTTGGTGGGATTCATAGATGAGTTAGAGGACTCCTCTAAGAGGACATTATGGGGGATTTTGAGAAGAAGGAGGTGAGGGGTTGTGATCTTGTAGATGAGATGTGGGCAATTGGCAGAAATACAAACTAGAAATGTAGGCAAACATGCATGTGACAGAGCGGCTTGTGCTCAGAGAGTGGAGACATAGAGGATGGAAGGGAAGGACTGGGGCGTTTAAAAGAGAAACAAGCATTGGCATAGCCAATAGGTCTCGCTTTTGGGACCATATAAGTGTTTAGCCATGCAGCACATTATCCTGGGTGCTGTGCTGCCAGGGATTGAAGAGCTGTACAGGGCCTCCTGCAGTCTGAAATAAAAAAAACACAGAAACTGCTCTATTTTCCCCCTATATTGTAGTCTTTACGTTTACTGGCAAAAACGCTAATTGATTTCTCAATAATGACCAACTCTAAAATCCTTTCAGGGAATCTCTAGCAGCAATGTAGCCTTTTTAAATGTTCCCCTCATCTTTAATTTCCCTAAAAGTATTTGTTGTTTTCAGATGCTGGATTAGTGGAAAGAGAGAGTGTGATGTGTGTGTGAGAGAGAAAGACAGAGCGAGAGAAAGGGCCGGTGATGGAATTCAGTACATGCAGAAGGACTAGGGGAAAATACATTGATGAGGGTGAAGATTACCTGTGTAAAATGGCTACTAGTTTTGTCAATGGGTTTTAGCTATGATGTATGGCATCCCCAATGCTGTGCAGCATGGCTAAATAAGAAATAACAAGTGATGAAAATGTTAAACAGCAGGCCCCTTCAATTAATTCCTTTTGATGTCTCTGCCCCGAACAAAGTCCAACCTTTGCAAACGTTGACAGCGAAGCCTTCACATGAACTTTGTAGGAATTCAGGATACAAACGCTTGAGCAAAGCTCGTCCGAAACCTGAATTGATTTTCGTCCTGCATTATAAGAATAACCTACAGCAAATGCATCAACATTCTTTCTACCTACACTAACCTGACACGATTAGACCGAAAAACACGATTAAAAAATCCCACAAAAGACCCTGCTGTGTACCTCAGAAGATGTGGCACTGCGCAGCAACCTCAATGAAATAAAACATGCGCGGTCTTAACTTCAGTGCTTCCTCTGGGACTTTGTGCTGAATTTGTTCCAATGCGTACAGGTTTGCATGTGGCAGCCACGTTAAGAGAATTTCACAAGAGTCAAAGTGGTAAATTCTGAGCGTGCGCGTATAACGCGCCACAGAGATGAATATAATACGAAGAGCTTCCCTGGAGCAAGGTATTAATAGATGGGGCTTGGGCGCGAGCGACAGCTGACGTACACCACATTCTCATCTGCGCAGCAGAGCAGAGATTACCCTTATTTTGGCATTAGAGATTATAAACCGAACATCTCCATTCGTTGCCCCACAATCCTCTCAGGAACCGTGTGTAACTGATGTGACGCTGGTTACCCTGTCACGACTACCCAACTATCTGAGAGCGCCTTGTGCCTCGCAAGTGGTAGGAAAATTCTATAGAAATACTATTGCTATATACAAATCTTGTGACTGAGGTTGCAGCAAACCATAGAGCGACAATAAAGAAAACATGGAGAATACATATACAAGAGTCACCCGGTTCATAGCTTTTTCGCTACGACTGTTACGACCCTATGTTAGTAGCATGCATTTGGTCCTGGTTGCAAAAGATGCTTTAAAACAAAAGGGGTTATTGTTTTCTGTATACGCCTTTTCTCGACAAGGACATTGTGAGATGTACCGGTGCACAAGAGGTCTGTGCTTCAGGGGTGCGTGCGGTTCCACAAGTAAACACTGGATAATCTCCCCCGCGAATGTGTTTGTAACACCATCCAGCAGTATGTGGGTCACACAGGTCTAGATTTCCCAATCCCGTTACAGGAGGGGAGGTGTTTTTTTCCAGGCCAAAGAGGCAAGATCTCCCAGGGAGTGAGTGGTTGTTGTGAAATCTGTGCGCAAGCTAAATGTCTCGCATTCGATACAGGATGGAGCCAACTCATCTACCTAGTTTCACAAAATGCGTCCCTTTTAATTTCACCAAAAGCAAGACCGCGGCAAAAACACGTGGTACGTAAAATGATTGTTCGCGTAAAATAATGTATGGCAAAGGGAAACCTTAATAGACAGATTTAAGGATTGTAGGGTCAGAAGAAAGATAGCAGAAGTTGGTAAAGCGACCTTGGAAAATAGGGCACAGTCGCACCTGGTTACAAAGCCTCTGAGATTATCGAAGAGGATGTAACTAGGACAACATCTAGACACAATAACTGTACACCGACACTTTGTGTAACAGCATCGCGGCACAACAGTAAGCAAACAAGCCTGCGAGTGGTGCGCGCGCGCCACAGCGAGACATCTGGTTTCAATAATCGCGCCCGTGTCTGGGCACGATAATTGAAACCACATGGCGGCTGTGAGGGTAACCGCAACCAATAGGCCATGGGCGGAGCAATGCGCCCGCCTTTGGCCAATTGTATGCTGTCTTTGTTAAAAAGACGCACGCAAAGGCCAATAGCGTGGGACAAAACAAAAAGCACACGCACGAGCGAGTGTGAGGTGAGATTTTAAAAGCTCTTACATAAAGTCTTCGCCAGAACAGCGCACGTGCGCTGTTACAGGCTCGACCTAAAAAAGGAGAGAGGGCAATCAGAAGTTTCAATCAAAAGGTCAGTTTTTAATGATGGATTTTGGGGATGTAGAGAATATTTTTGAGATAGCATGAAGTCTGAAGATGCAAGAATGTAAAGAAACAGTGTTTGCATGTGACGATTGTGCTGTATTTGGTCTTTTTGATAGATGCTTGAATCATCCACTGGTAGGTTACAGCTAGGCCTCCTCTCCAGCCAGGTCAACTGATCAGCTCAAGGAGTAGGAAGTGAAAAATAATACCAGTGGATGGTCAACTGCTTTTAACCGTGGCTGTCATTTCAACAGTATCAAAACTGGAGTGTGGTCTTGTGTTGGTGAAAGGAGGTAAACCATGAAACTATTTTCGGCTGCATACATTCAGTCCCTCTGGAGCCTTCAGCTTGATTTACCCTAAAGTACGTACCCCAGTCATGCCCACACTGTTGATGCCACACTCAAACCTTTGGCAATGGAGGATTTTTGCCCGAGTCAACAGAAGTGTCTGTTAGGCAAGCACACACAGACACAGAGAAAGACAGACAAGCATGGTCAAGAGTATAGACTGAGAGGGAGAAGATAGGGACAGGAAGCTGATGGAGAGAAGGAGAGGAAGACACAGAGAGAAAGACTGGTGAAACAATAGACAGCTGGGAACAGCAGGATGGATAAGAGCGATATAAAGCGAAAGACAAAGAGTTGAGGATAGGCAGAAAGACAAATACATTATTTTGGTGATATATTAGGGAAAAAGCTGGAGATGGAGAAGAGCAACGCAGCAAAAGACAGGCAGATAGAGACAAAGGGACACAAGGGATACAGTAAAAGAGAGCGACAGGCAGAATGATACAGAAACAGACACTTGGATGCATGTGGAAGCTGGCAGATAGAGACTGGAAAAGACAAGAGATGGAGAAATGAAGAAAAACATACAGACAGACTGATAGAGATAGACAGTTTAGTCGAGAGTTACCTAGGCACATGATGCACTGACAGACAGAGAGAGGTGAGTAACTCAAGAATCACAGTTTTGATAAATGAGTTGTAATTAACTCCAAGTCTAGAGCTAAGATTCTGGAGAGCCATCTGTGTCATATCCGCAGATCCAAACTTCTCATACAGGCGAGCCGAGTTAAGGTTTCATCCTTGGGGCCACTGCATTGGTAGAAGGAGTCGTATGGGGACTGCGGATTTGCTCTGAACATTCATTGATGTGTTTCCTTGTTTTCCACTAAATGAGAGTCACTGCTACCCAGAGATCACCATTTTAATGTGACTTTTGGCAGCCACTTTCTTTGTTGTCTGTCAACAGACTGCGATTTGCAGACTTTGTGACTGCAAGAGTGTTTTGTACGAGGCCCAGTGTCTCTTCATTGCACACGTAAGATAGGGTGTTGATGCTCACTTCCCTGATGAGGTGTTGAGCGTTTTGTAACAAGGAGCACGCAACTCCGGAACCCAAGATCAGTTGTTAATCCAGTGGATATTGGTTATTGGGATTAATACTCCAGAGAAAATCATACTATGCATTTGCTTCAGTTACTTTGTAATAAATTAGATTAGTTGGTGTTAGGTGTGACCACTAATGGGTGCTATGTGAGTTTTTGCAGACAGCTGATGGGATGTAGAGATAGGGTTTCAGGGCGAAACCGATCTTGGTTTGCTTGTGTTCTGGTTCACGGAGGACCTGGTTTGGCAGTTCAGGTGGGACTGTTCTTCTTGGAGCAAGATCAAGACTGATGTACATACAGTTGGGTCCAAACTGAGGTGGCATGGTGTGCAAAGGAGTGATAGAATGAGATTTGGCCCGAAGAATTACCAGCGGTTGAGACTAAGCCATTCCACCCATCACTTTTTTGTATACTTTGGGATGAATAGATAGGTCAGACGAGATTAGGTTTTGTTACGTTTCATGGATATTGCTTTTTAGAAAGGGAGGCTATGGTCTATGAAATAGGGTGTAGGCACATTGCAGAAATGCAATACAGGGGAGTAAGGGAGACAGGAATGTATGTTAAGAATATTTTGGTATTTCTGAATGACGATTTTTATATATGAAAAGGAGGCTGACCAGCCTAGTGCAGCCCCATCCCTAATTAAGCCTGGTTGTTACAGACGAATAAGCTGCTCTTTTTCTGTAGAATTGCCCACTTGCTGTGGTGAAGACGCACTGTGTAGAAATTGGGACAATGAGGTGTCCGCCAGCAGAAGGGACACTGATGAAAAAGCTCATCATAAATGTGCCCAGGGGAGGTGGTTCCTAGGTCACCGGCTGCTGTGCAGTCCTACATCCTTTTGGCATAATCCACGGTCTATTATGCCTCGTCAAGCCTCTGCTGGTAGCTCCAGATTCATTGCCCTTGGACGGGCAATGTTCAAGCCTGTGAATGAGTGGGGAACAGTGTTTTGCCCCTTCCGTCAAGGGGCCCTTTCCATGCCTCCAGAGCTCTTCATCAGCTCGGACCTGGGAAGCCAAATATGTGGAAAGAGGAAGCAATCTGCCTCCCCTGTTTCAGCATTGGGATGCCTGCGGGTAGCCATGTGCTTTATAAATCCCTAAACCTAAACCTAAGTAGCTCACTCTATTCCTAGAACCCCTTTCTTCTAATCATAGATGGAGGGCTGTACTTGTTAGTTAATCTTCAAATAATCCCATAGAATAGACCGTTTGAATTTTATATTTTACCCCGGTGCCTCAGGCTCGCTATACATATTACTGAGAGAGATCTTTGAGTCTTCCTTCTTTGAGGGCTACGTAGCACCTTGAGAGGGAGTATAGAATGGAGGCACCATAGCCCTTTACGAGGATTCTGCCAAACGGGGCTCCCTTCTTGGAGAAATAAAAGGTGCATCTCATTCATTACCAGCACTTATAAATTCCTGCAAAAGTTCCTAGGAACATAAGCTCATTTTGTGACTTTACACCCAGCAGATGCAGAATTTAGACACCAGTGGATATAACATTTCTAGCAGAAACTATAACGCAATGTAGCCCCCGTTTACTATCTAGGCATGTACACAGCACCACTGAGATCTGACATCTGACAATATGCTCAATAATGTTCAATCAAGTTTCGAAGGCTGCTTTAAGATACTGGTTAAAAGAGAGGATTTCATCTACAAAAATGGTAATTCTAGTGTAATCCTAGATTCTGAAACTGTGACTTTCCAAAAACGTGTTAACGTCCCAAATAGGTGATAACAGTCATTTATTCTTTGGGCTAAAAAAAGAAATAGCATTGTCTATGCAGTTCTAATGTAGTTCTAATGTTGCCCTAAAAATCATAGGCCAAATGTACTTCTGGTTAGCGCAACATAGTGCTGGTCAGATTAATAAAATGCATTGGAAATATGTTGAGGTCTTGGATACCACGTGCACATGTGGAGCAAATTGGAGCAGTAAGGTCTAACCCTTTCCATGGCCCTATGTCGATTGCTTCATAAAATTCTGGTCTCTTGCAGTTGCATTCTGGCAATGTTTCAGAGCGCCTGAAGACCCTTTGCCTGATATCTCATGTCTTGTCAGCTGTTGGTGAAGGACTAAAGAACTGAGATGGGACAAGGAAAAAAAATTACCCTTCTAATTCCACAAAATGTTGAAAAATGTCTGCCTTCTAATTCCACAAAAATCATATGCCGGAGTGTGGCAATGGAGGCTCGGAATAGCTCACAAAGAATTTCAGACAGATTTTGGGCGTGACCTTTATAAATGATACCCAGCATCCCTACATCAAGATGGTCAGCTTCAATAGACATCCCCCAGAGTTTCCCTCCACTTGCCCTTCTCAGGGGCAGATTTACAAGCCCCTTGTGCCACTTTTACGCCGCCGTTGCGTCACTTTTGTGATGCAGCGGCAGCGTAAACAATGCGCCACTATGGAACATATTTACAAAATGACGCATCTAGTGAGATGCGTCACGTTGTAAAGCCCTGCGCTACATTATACCTGCGTCAGGTATAATGTATGCAGAGTGGGCGTTCCATCGCAAGGAAGCCCCGTAATAGTGACGCAGTGAAATCTACAAGATTTCACTGAGTCACTTTTACGTCCCAGCTGTGTCAAATCCTTACGCCTGCTTGAAGCAGGCGTAAGGATTGATGCAGCATATAAGATATAGGGCACCCCTGAGCAGTGCTGGAGCTCCAGAACTGCGTCAACCTTACGGCGACAGATGCGTCACGCATCTGTCTATCCTTGCGCCACGGTGCGCTGCATTGTAAATGAAGCGCATCCATTGTGGTGCAAGGGGCTTTCTGAGTCACGCAAAATAACTGGCGCATCCCTGCTTATATGCAGGGATGCGCCAGTTATTGTAAATCTGGCCCTTAGAGTTTGGTTCCGTTCTCCATCCCTGAAAGTGCTCACCATGCATCCTCTCCCACACCACCCCTCCAGGCTCTCTCCTTTTTTATAAAGTTTGGAGTAGTCCACCTTGGTTCCCCTTAGTTGTAATCAGTGGTGCAGATCACATAATATTCAACAGGAACCCATCTTAAATGATATTGTAAAACAGAAAAGTTGTTGTGTGTTGGGGTATGGAGAGGACTCATGCCAAATGCCAAACGGAGTTGCAAAAACCCTTACCCTCCCTAAACCTTTAAAATACCATTGCCACCCAAAAACCCAGACCCACCCTAAACCCATAAAATATCCTTGCCATACAAAAAGCCATACCCACTCTAAACCTTAATATATAATACACTTACCTGCAAAATAATTAAATTTTCCTGGTAAAGACATTCATGGTAAAGAAATATGTGTGGTACAAATCTGTGTGGTAAAGGCATTTGTGGTAAAGGCATATGCGTTGTAATGGATGTGTAGTAATGGTAATGCATGGTAATGACTGCGTTGCAAATGCTGTTTTCAGCTACACACATCCCCCTAATGGCAAAGCTCCATGAGATTGGCCTGAGAGACCATGCTCTCAGGTGGTATTGTTTGTTTCTTGTTTGTACCCAATGTGACTCTTCCCACTTACGCTCTACAGGTACTCTCCCAGGTATTTACACTGTTGGCAAACCTTTTTGACACCTCAGCAACACTGCTGGCTTCTTATGTTGATAACAGACGGATCCAATTTCATCTTGTAGATGAGGGATCAGTGTTATCAGCTTTGAACAGAGCCTGCACTATCCTGTGTCAATAGAAGCTTGTGGGACTGTATGTACCTCCAATCCTATAGCTTACTTTTTCGGCTCATTTTCTCATTGATTCTTCAGAAAGCAAAATTATCATTTTTATTACTATTGGTCGGTAATTGAAGTACACATTTGAAAATCAGAATGGGATCCAGTTGCTGTGATGCAAAATATTTTATTGATTTGTATATTGACTTGAACACAAACTTGTTACCTGTTAATAATGAATAAATTGTCAATTTATGTTCACAATTTAGGCACACAACTACCAACAGTTTTTTTTTGTTTTGGGCAAAACAAATAGTTTGCAAAAATCTAATTGCTATGCTACTTCCTTGTTGACACCTATGGCCACTTGTCTGGCCATTCTTCATACATTTCCATCCTCACATAGCCCATATTATTTAACTTACTCGATGGAGGGTCAGAGTAAGTTTAGCCCTTGACACATAACAATGCTTTTTAAACCTGTCATGGATTATAAATAGGTGTGCACTGAGCATATTTTCAATATGTGGCTGCTTTTGTTTTGTGAGTACCTCAATTATTGTCTCTTTTGATATCTGTATTATCTTTTTTATATTTAGAAATCTGAGAAGGTAACATTTCATAGTAATTTATTGTGTGGCCATAATTTGATTTGTTTATACTCCTTTTTTTAATGTATTGTTTATAAACTGACATGTACTTCTCAATAAACATATACCAAAAAAATAAATATGTGGCTGCTTTCACCCCAACTATTGTCCACAGCCACATAATAATCCATATTTGCCCGTGGTCTTACGGTGCAATAATAAACAACCAGGAGATATGTTTTCAATGATGCCATCAACTATAAGAACATAATTGTTTATCTCCCCAAGCAAATGGTATGGTGGCCTGCATAATTTGAATGGATACTTTTTGTCGATAAGTCTTTCCATGGCAAGGGTGTTAATTCTGTGTTTTGTTCGGCCCTTCTACTGAGTCCTGTGCACAGCTGGAATTGATCCAAAGAGGATTGTAAGTACCCAAGCATATACGTCTGCTGGTGAAACATTGCTTGAGGTTGTATCTCACCTCTGCTTATGCACTACAATGGCTATAAGAAGTCAATTACATACAAACCACAATATTCACGGGTCTGTTCATATATACGCACTAAGTTTCTGTGTGTTTGAGCCACATAGGACCTTAAGAAACCATAACCTGTAACCCATACACCTCCTTACAGGCTAGAAAGAAATATCTTTAATAAGGACGGATTCCCATCACTCACCATTGGTGACATGCTTCATCATCTGGGTCTCCTCCTAGTGACACGCTACACTAAGGGCTGCAACCCTCTCAGAAGGAAAGGGGAGCTCACGGATGTTTTCACGCTGTTTAGATAGTAGCGATATAACACGCTATAGTCTATCCTACAGATGTGAACAACAAGTTCGTGTAGGGGTGATGAGTGCACTCAGGATCGAGAATTTACAGTTCATATTAGTTATAGGAAATTACAGATCCCTGTACAATGGAAGTTTGCTATAGGAGACAACACACTTATTTTAAGTCTGCCGAGAGTTTTTCGGCAGGCATTTGAAGGGAACTAAAGCCTCATCACTTTGCTTCAGATGGAGTCTATTGGTCATACAATCTTTCTGGGTCCTCTTTGGATCTTTTGAGATTTCAAATGGGTTAGCATTTACTCCACAACATGCTTTAATTTCTGTTTTTGACTACTGAAATTCTTAGTTAGGACTTCAGTGTAACATGTTAGAATCACCTTACTAAGTTTCATCCTGCTCCTTGTGTTACATTTTATGTAAAGGGGGGGGTTAAACCATGCATCTGCATGTGACAAGATCATACAAGAGTTCCTGTGGTTGTGATGCTCACAAAACAGCAGAGCAAATAATGAACCATTGCAGTGTGGTAATATGTTTATGCAATTTTCTGCAAAGTACAGCTCAGTTTTAGATACCTTGATCCTCTGGTCAAGTACAGGCTCAGAGCCAATTTACCAACTTGAAACAGAGAACCTGATCTGCTGTTATCCATGGAGCACCTGAGCAGCATTACAGGAGGAGTGTGTGTTCAGGGCAATGATTAGTCCTATGAGACTTACAGTATTATTTGTTTGTTAGCGAGTCCTGAAATGTCTTTCACCACGGATGGACGCACACAGGAATCCACACTATAGATATATTTTAAGACTTTAATAAATTCAACATTCTAATCTAGTGCAGCTAATATGTATAGATGTAACTATGAAAATAAATAATAAAGTGGGAATGAAAGCAAGTAATAAGCAAATAATAAAAAAAGAAAATTGAAACATTGTGACAGTGTTTCAGAGGTTCATTGCGTTGCATGATAGAACTAGTCTATGTTAACCAATATCTCCCTTCTAGCCCCAAGCTAGGGCCCTTATGTACAGCGATCCCATTTAAGGAATAGCAAATTGCGACAAATAATTCACAGTTTGTGATTCCTTAAATGGAATGTACAAAAACGAATTTGTTAGAAGTGGGTGCAATTTGCACACTGACCTCTAACGAATCCATTGGTAAATTTGAGAACTGACCCATTTATTATTTGGTTCATTGTCAAAATATCGGTTCATAGTGGGTCGCAGTTCAACCTACGTCATCAATATGCATGAGGTGGGTCACAGATTGAGACCTACTACGATTGGCTAAAATGACAGGCATGGTGGCCTGCTGGCGTCACCAGCCCACCATGCCTGTTATTGCTTTTAAATAAAGATCTTTAAAAAAGAAATGCAGCGGAGTTTAAAAAACAGAAAAGAAGCATGACACTAACCTTTTTTATGAGCAGGCAGTGGTTTTATAGACCACTGCCTGCTCCTAAAAAATGTTTTTGTGAACATTCACAAGGGAGAATGGGTCCCATGGGGACCCCTTCCAATTTGCCTACGGCTTACCACCTCCTTCAAGGAGGTGGTAAAATATGAATGTTTTGAAACCTATTTCGGAAGCAAAAATTAATGCATAGGTTAAATATTCGGTATTTGGAAGGGGCACGCTTAACACGCCCTTCCAAATACGGAGTCTGTGTTCATTCCCAAACCCAATGAGCAATTCGGTCCGATTCTGTAATATTTCACCGAATCGCTATTTAGCTTTGGTGCATAAAAGATGGCATTTTGCAGTCAGAATGACTCTGATTTTCCAATTCAGAGCCTTATTGACAGTAAAATGGGTTTGTACATGGGAGCCTAAGGCTTCTGAAGCATCATATCTGAGTTTCGAGATAGCCTCAGGCCCACATACCTTAGCCTAGCAACACACCTGTTGTTCTGTTGTCAGTGTAGGTCGCTTTCTGCCTCTCTGCCTTAGTTGTGGTATTCCAAAATAAGCTGATAAGGCCAGACTGGCTCCAAGGAGCGAGTGGTCTTCACTGTTTGCAGCTCAGGTGGATAAACCAACTCTCTCAGAAAGATGAAGATTCCTCTCTGCCTAATGCTTGCCTGTACCATGCTTAAATATACTTTTTTGATTATTTTGAAAAGCGCCGGCTTCGCGATGAATGATGTGAAATGAAAGTATAATATATTAATCTTATTGCACCTTCACTCAATTCTATCACCCATTATAAATTAAATGAATACATATATAAATAATTGATGGATTATCAAACTATACTAAAGCAAATGTTATTCATTCTACATATGCAAACAATACTAAATCTAACACACGTTTATAAATGAGAAATAAATGAATATATGAAATGCAGTGTGGGTACTTAAGCAGAAATACTCAAAGATTATGTCAATGGCTCTAATATTCTTCAGTACTCTTGTGCTGGCATATTTTAGCAGTGAATGCATTATGGAAATATTTTGGTACAGCCTTTCCCATTTAAAATAGATAAACAGACATTTACCATCAATCACTGAAACAATCAATGAGACCTGAATATGGAAAGCAATTTTTCCTACTAGGTTAATACACGTGCTCGGCAATGTTTTCATCATGAAGAGGTTTTGATGGGGTGCTTTTTCTAGTGTTATTTCCTCTGCAGTTGTTCCATTCTTAGTTACAATGAACACCTGGGATCCCTTATGCGCCACGAGACAGTCAATTCAGCAGAAGACAATAGTGTATCCCGTTAACACCATCTAGCGTATTGAAACTGTAATCAGCCCTTTACGGCTGCAAACGATTGTGCTCAAAGTGAGCAGATGGTTTAGGAAAGCAAACTCAAATAAGAGTTTACATAAAGCACATGTAACAGTTATTAGCAAAAGCATTAGTAAGTTCCACGACTTAGGGTTGATTATGGCCAAGAGGGAGCTAACCATGCATTGGAAGTCAAGGGGAGGACCTAGCTTTCTGAGGTGGAGGACGGCGTCTGCGAAATGGGCAGGCGCGGAGGGCACACTTCGTTTGCAATTAGCGCATAGGAGGAACGACGACACGGCATAAGCGACGGCCGGTGCATGGGAGTCATTGGTGGTTGAACTTCAGGGGCTGGTGTCTGACGGTGGAGGGGAAGGGAGCATACCTGACCGACAGGAGGAAGCGATAAGCGGGGAGTAGGAGGGGGGTCACGATGGTGGGAGGACGCATCCGAAGCGGCTGAAGCTGGGGGAAAGCCCAAGCTGCCAGAGATAGGTTTGAATACCCCTGCACGAGTCATAGCAATAGGGGGGGGCCGCATCTGGGGGAGGATAGGCAGACGGGGGCGAACTGACATGGGTTGCGGGAGGGAGTGGGAGGGGGGAGCCCAAGCGGGAAGGGTAACCTTTCCCATGTATACACAGTTGAAATGTCGTATGTAACGCTCTTCGGTGGGGTGCTGGGGCTCTTGTGGGAATTGTATTGGGATGTTGGTACGAAAATAATTAAAAAAAATGTTTAAACAACAGTTATTAGCAAAAGCAAATAAGGACATTTCGTATAACTCTTTGGATTGAGGCTTGAGCACCTTTCACCACTGGAAACCCTCTCAGATCACTAGTGCTCAGTCGTTAGCACCAGGCTATCTAGGCCAGTCGTAGCCAGTCGTGGTTACTCCATGGGGGCATTTGGGCTCTGCTCAATGAAGGGGAAGCTTCCCATAACTCACCCTTTATGGCCCATTTGGGTCCATCTCTCCACCTTAATGGTGATTGTATGCACATTGGTGGAGTGCCTTCTTTATTTGTGTTTTCGCACCAGTGATTTTTCTTTTCGCTGTGGCTGACTGATAGCGATGGGCTCAAAATGTTGTTTTTGTAAAACACATTATTTAGATCAACCTGAACGTGTTCACGTGACCCAGCATAAGTGAGCAGAAGTATAGTCAAATAGACTTAACAACAGCTTTCAAGTGTAATATACTATTTGACAGTTTGTTCTTCATAGACCCATTTGCATGCCAACTATTAGTGGAGTGAATGTGTTCGTTAGGTCTCGCCTAGACAACACATGCGTTGTCACAAGAACTATAGTAAACACAAATATGGAGGGTAATTTCTCCTGTCACTTGCCATTGGTTGATTCTGGCATTGCTCGTGTTATCTGGCTTAAGGTTGGCTTTTGTTCCGATACGTCACTTCTGTTTTGCAGGAAGCAGCACTGACCAACTACAGTTTAGTTCCGCTGCTCGCTGTTATCTATTCATTTAGGGACTACTTGTTTTCTTTGCTGCTCCTGAAGTTTGCACACTGCCGCCGATATCAGGGATCAGAGGCTCGACATGAGCACAAGGTTCGTTATAGATGGACACATTAATTTTTGTTAGGCACGGGGAGATTACGTTATTTTTCCAGAATCACTGGATGTTAAACGTCCCTGCCGAGACGAATCCGGTTCCCCAGCTGTTCCCCAGCTTCGAGGTCGCCCGCTGTAGCCGTAAGGCTACATCCTCTCTCCCTCTCGTCCTATAACGAGCACATATGGGCACAAACAAAACCCATGTGCATTTAAAAGCACACAGCCATTTTCATGCACACAGAAGTGTATAAAAGAAGGCACAGCAGCTCCCGAGTGGGAACAATGGGTACCCTGCTATCTAATTGGAGCAGCGAGCGATTAATTGATTCCCATTTCCACAATAACCACTTTTGGCTTTTCGTTGGCAGCAATGGTAGCACATGATACCACAGTGCTGCCTTCCTCCAGAAACGCACTGGTTTGAGTTTGTGTACACACGTATGCTGTGTGAGTGCAAGCCTACATCTGCTGTAGCAACAAGGGGGAAAGTTTCCTATTCACATAATATGGTGTGTTTCAGCACGCAAATAAAGTGCTGTCTCATTAGGTGGACCCACATGTGCTATTATTTTTTATTTTTTCAAGTTTTATATAGCGCAAATTGGACCGAAAGATATCAGGTATCAGAAGCTCAACATGAGCACAAGTTTCGTTATAGATGGACACGTTCATTTTTATTTGGCGCCGGGAGATTACAATATTTTTGCAGAATCACCGGATGTTAAACGTCCCTGCCGAGACAAACCCGGTTCCCTAGCTGTTACCCAGTTTCGAGGTCGCCCGCTGTAGCCGTAAGGCTATATCCTCTCTCCCTCTCGTCCTATAACAAGCACATATGGGCAACCAAACACAACCCATGTGCATTTAAAAGCACACAGTCATTTTCATGCACACAGAAGTGTATAAAAGAAGGCACAGCCACAGCAGCCCCCTCCTGTTTTCACTGTGGGAGATGATACCGAGTGGGAACAACGGGTACCCTGCTTTCCAATTGGGGCAGCGAGCGATTCACTGATTCCCATTTCCACAATAACCACTTTTGACTTTTCGTTGGCAGCAATGGTAGCACATGATACCACAGTGCTACCTTCCTCCACTGTGCTCCTGGGGGAAGTGGTGGCTGTCTCCACCACATTGTCACTGCAGCATATTAATTTATTATATTATTGTTTGTAATAGCTATTGGCATTGTAAGTGACAATGCCTTTTAATTATGTTTTTGTTTTTAAAACATAAATAAAAGGCATCATCATTTACAATGCCAATTGCTTCAACTCTTGCAAATGCGAGACCTATTGCATTGCAAATGCTTGTTTTCATAAGGAGTAGCATGTGTAACATTTTACTCTCAGTGTTTGTTATGTGGGTGAAGCTTTGCTATTGTTAGCACATGTGGAAGGTATTTGCAGCTGCACCGGAGAGCACAGCATATAAGTGGAACGTTGTAGGGCACTGTGATTTGTGTGACTGTACCTGGATTTACCACGGGAGTCAAGTTGATTTCCTAAATAGAACTGTGCTAAATATACATTGCTACCCATAGGGATCAGGTCAGATTTTGTGTGACCTCTTTAACTTATTCATAGTCAGTAAAACATTGCATCCTAGACCCATACAAACTGCAGCTTTAAGAAGACAAGTGTTGTTTCCTGAACACCGTGACTGGCTGAAGAGGTCATACATGACACCAGAACACTAGACAGCTATGCCTGCATAAAACACAGCTCTATCAAGGTAATCAGCTTCATACGATTTGCATAGCTAATGCTTTTTCCTACAAATTCTTCACAGCAGGTTGGTAAGATATGGGTGGCCCAATTAGTTCACATAGGATGTGGCAGGTCAGCCAAAAGAACCTGTTACATGGGAGCAATTGCCCATGTTTGCCTAACTTCATCTTCTACATGAACCCTTTGTGCTCTTCGGGAACACGTTGCATCCTCTTACACTGCTACTTAAATGTAACTGTCCATATTTGTAAAGCATGAACAAGTACCCAAGGGCGTCAATGTGCTGGGGGCCGTCGGGAAGATTAAGCAAGCTATTGCCCAGAGTCACATGGTGCTGGGCTGATCTGCCGCCGGCGCCAAGGATCAAACCGTGAGCCCCCGGGTTCTGGAGTCAGCTGCCCTGGCCGCGGCACCACACCTCTTCCCTGTACACAACCGCTTACTAAAGCCATATAGCTGTTGCTTCAACTGGACATCTCTATTCTCAAACGGCCACATGTCTAGGACCTATTCAGAAAAAACTCGCCAAACACCCAGCACTGCATGAAAGTTATATGCTTGGTAAAGAGACTGCTCAACAGAATAGCGTCTTTTTTCTGTGAAGAGATGCTTTATTTAAAAGATTAAGCGAACTGATAATATAGCTTGAGAGCAGAATTATGTACATGCAATAGAAATAGACAAAATATATATTAGTGTCGACCAGTTATTCAATAAAGCATAAGCAAGATAAAAAAGAGGAAACAAAGAGTAGGGAGAGAGAAAAGGAAGAAGGGGGAAGAAGAAAAAGGTATCTGGCTGAATTAGGAATTTAAAACAATGAGAAAAACACAAAGTAATACATATCAGTGTGAATGACAACAGTAAACTTTCAGAAAATTTCTAGCATTGAATCATTGTTACGGTATAGAATATAAATACTTTTTAAGTACAAATAATTCGAAAGTACGTATACAAGGAGGTTTATGAACTTCTTCAGCAATAATATCAATTGATGTGCGTAGGGAGCTAGATTTATTAAGGAAGGTTGTTATAGATGACCATAGTTGCTCTCGCTTCATTGCTAATGAAATAGGATAGACATAAGCTCTGTTCAACCTGTGATAGAAACATACAGCACATCACCATGCTTTATAAGTAACATTCGAAGTGTTCTTCCAATGCGTAGTAATACGATGGAATGCTACAGCAAGCAAGAGATCTAATAACTTAGGTGTATCAGGTAAGGTTGTCCACTCAGGGTAGACTAAAGGGGTGGTGGTGGGGTAACACCTACTGTAGATGCTGAACTGAATGGTATTTGCTGGAACATGTAACCTGTAAATTCAACTAAACTATGTGCAATGTTGAATACTGAGCATGTTTAATAAAAAGAGTTTAAAAAAATGTATTCCATAGAAATCCTGAAAGAAGGGAATCTACTTTTTTGAAAAAGATGAATGGAATTCAGATTGGAATTGTGGACATGAAATACATCACCTAAGGGGAGAGCATCATTTATAATGCGTTTAACCTGCCCACAAAGATACAACTAGAGGATTCCATGAGAAACATACATTTTCTAATGTTTTCGCTATATCCTCAAGATTAACTTTTATAGTGTCTTTAACCCCTTCCATGCGGGGCGGATTCCCCTGCTGTGCTGAGCGCTGCTTGCGCGGGCGTGGTCATGACGGAACGGTTCCGTCATGAGCACAGCTCAACCGACGCTCATGACGGAACCGTTCCGTCATGAGCGTCGAAGGGGTTAATAGAATTGGTAAACAAGAGTCCCAGATATTTTACTTTAGTATGTTGCCATGCAAAACCTTAATTCTCAAGATCATCTTTAGTACAAAATTTGTTGAGTGGTAAAATCTCAGATTTATCAGAATTCTTTACTGCCTGATGAAAGTTTGACAAATTAATACCATTCTAAGCAATGACAGGAAGATCAGTATAACTTCAAAAACCCAATCCAATACTGGACTGCGGACATTTTAATTTTGAAGGCATGTGAGTAGTACATAGCTATTACAACATACATCATTCTTTTTCTACACAAGGTGTCACCCTTAGATGCTCACCTCTCTGTTGTCTCCTTCTCTGTGAACCCACCATTTTTCAATACCAGTTACTGAGATCTGGGGCAATTGCGATACCCAAAACTGTTTAATGATTGGCTATCAATAAGTTCCTCATGGTAGTGCCATTCAGCTCCCTCTTCCCATCTCAACAAACATAAAGAGTTTAGCTCTTTATGGAATTATATTTTTGTAAACGATATTTAAAACACAATATTTCTGTCAGATGATTTTTTTGCTAACAACATTTTGGACACAATATTTCTTTGAGATGGTATTTTTGCTAATGGCATTCTGAAATACAACCCTGAACATCAAGTTAATAGCGAATGCCCAGCACCAGAATGGCTTTCAATCTCTTTTTTATTTAGCTATAAACCCCAACACTTATGTCACATTACAAACAATCGATGCCTGGGAAAGAAGAATAAAGAATTTGTATCTTCTGCAAGAGTGCGGGGTATCTCTTATGACATCATAACTATTCAATTATTCTGCAATTGAACAATTATGATATTAAAGGGAAATATATAAAAAAAATTATGTTCAGTAGATTATATGTGTAGAATCTAACAATACTACTTTAAATGCATTGTCTGTATTCCATGCATAAAATTGAGATCTCAAAGATCCGGAGGCCAATCAAAAGACTCACCAAGATCCTGTTTTTGCCTTTGTTGTATAGTGCTGATTACCCTGATCTCCGGAAACACAACAACTGCATGGCAAGCAGTTTGACGCCCTCAATCTATGCAAAACTGTGTGACAAAAGCACCCCCGCCGGATGGACCCTTGACCAATGCATCCAGACAGGCGTGGATAACGCTGGACACCCCTTCATCAAGACAGTGGGTATGGTTGCAGGAGACGAGGAGACATATGAGGTGAGAACTAGGCACATGCATGTCCCACTCTGTTGGGGAAGGCACATTCAATGGTTTATATCTTTGTTGTTTTGATGTGTTACTATAGGGTGTCTTTGCTGCCCATAGCAGATTGAGTGCACTTGAACAGCTGGTTGTGCTCATGTCCTTTATGAGTTGCTGCCTTGGGAACTTGAAGGCCTGAACTCTAAACCAACTGTGTCACTTAATAAAACAAGCGCTTGCAAAAACAAGAAATTCGACCCTTATAGATCTATTTGCTGTGCCAATGCTAAACAGCATCAGCAGATAAAAAAGAAAAACAGATGCAATCATGCTGTAACTGGCTGCTTCATTCTGTAGACACACAAGAGTTTTGACATATGTGTGTGCATGCGTCACCACGCATGCTTGCTCCAAAATGACACAGGTGCTCTTTTTATTTTTTTATTGACCTATTTAAGATGGTGGATGCCACTTAGATTGGTGAATTAAAAAAAAGAAATAAAATGTAAGCCCACAAAAGGGCTTTTTGTGTAATGAAGTCCCAAGCAGAAAATGGCAGCTGCCAGCTCTTCAAAAAAGATTAAAGCTTACAAAACAGGTAAATGTCTGCAAGTGGTGGGGGAGCAATAAGGTGCTGGTGGGAGGGTGGTTGGGGAGAAGAAAAAGAGAGTAGTTGGGGGCAGTCGCAGCTTCTACCTGAACCTGCAATGCAGCGTTGTAATTGGTCTGAGCACCATGACATGGCGCTCAGCCAGGGGCTGGAGGGGTGGGCATGTTCTCCACGCAGGCTGTAATGCAGCCTGCAATGAGAACAGGCAAAATGCGCTTGACTGTTTTGGGCGGCCCGAGAGGGCTGGCAAGACATTGTGCACCTAGGAGGGTTCTACCACTCCTCCCCTGTTCTGCAGCCCGCGCCGCCCCCTCACGTAAAGCTGCCACAGCAGAAGGACAAAATAAGATGATAATAACATTACGTTATTATCATTTTGTTTTTTCCTTTCTTTTACTGCTTCAAGGCAGTGGGGCGATGCTCCTCTGCCTTTGCGGAGGATTCGCCACTGGTTGGGGGGCTGAGGAAGGAGAAAGTAGCACTCAAGGGAGAGAAAGCGACATCGAGCATGGAAGCAGGAGGGTTTGGCGGGGGAGAAGCACATAAGGGAAACAGCTAGAAAACACCTAAAAACTCTCATGGAGTGCTTAACAAAAAAGAACAAGCATTGGCATAGCCAATAGGTCTCGCCTTTGGGACCTTATAAGTGTTAAGTTATCCAGCACAATATCCTTGGTGCAACAACATCAAGTGTTGCATGGCTAAACACTTATAAGGTCCCAAAGGCGAGACCTATTGGCTATGCCAATGCTTGTTTTAAGTGAGTGGCTCATGCAGGTATGCCACTGTGAGGTAGAGATGCTGTGAGTGCTTTTACAGGAGCCCCTGTGACATTGCCCCTCTTCAAAATGTATCTTGGGTCTAGCCCTTATTCCCATCTTCTCGCACCGAATGCATCCTTAAATGTCCCATGTACAGCTGGGGTTGACATTCCTATTACCCCTGCCCTCCAGTGACTCTACCTGCCACGGGTGGTGGTGGTGGACGTGGTGGTGGTGGATGTGGTGGACGTGGTGTTGGTGGTGGATGTGGTGGTGGTGGTGGACGTGGTGGTGGTGAACGTGGTGGTGGTGGACGTGGTGGTGGTGGTCGATGTGGTGGTGGATATGGTGGTGGTGGACATAGTGGTGGATGTGGTGGTAGATGTGGTGGTGGACGTGGTGGTGGTGGTTGTGAACATGGTGGTTTTGGTGGTGGACGTGGTGGTGGTGGTTGACGTGGTGGTGGTGGTGGATGTGGTGGTGGACATGGTGGTGGTAGACTTGGTGGTGGACGTGGTGGTGGTGGATGTGGTGATGTTGATGGATGTGTTGGTGGTGGACATGTTGGTGGTGGACGTGGTGGTGGATGTGGTGGATGTGGTGGACGTGGTGGTGGTGGTGGATGTGGTGGTGGACATGGTGGTGGATGTGGTGGTGGTGGTGAACGTGGTGGTGGTGGACATGGTGGTGGATGTGGTGGTGGATGTGGTGGTGGATGTGGTGGACGTGGTGGTGGTGGACATGGTGGTGGACATGGTAGTGGACGTGGTGGTGGTGGATGTGGTGGTGGATGTGGTGGACATGGTGGTGATGGATGTGGTAGTCGTGGTGGACGTGGTGGTGGTGGAGGACGTGGTGGTGGTGGTGGACATGGTGGACGTGGTGATGTTGGACATGGTGATGGATGTGGTGGTGGGCGTGGTGGTGGTGGTGGACGTGGTGGTGGTTGACATGGTGGTGGTGGATGTGGTGGACATGGTGGATGTGGTGGTGGACGTGGTGGTGGTGGATGTGGTGGTGGTGGACATGGTGGTGATGCTGGTGGACATGGTGGTGGACGTGGTGGTGGTGGACATGGTAGTGTTCGACATGTTGGAGGTGGTGGACATGGACGTGGTGGTGGACATGGTGGTGGTGGACATGGTGTTGGTGGTGGATGTGGTGGTGGACATGGTGGTGGTGATGGACATGGTGGTGGTGGATGTGGCGGTGGATGTGGTGATGGTAATGCTGGACATGGTGGTGGTGGTGGACGTGATGGTGGTGGACGTGGTGGTGGACATGGTGGTGGTAGACGTAGTGGTGGTGGATGTGGTGGTGGTGGATGTGATGGACGTGGTGATGGTGGTGGATGTGTTGGTGGTGGACATGGTGGTGGATGTGGTGGTGGATGTGGTGGACGTGGTGGACATGTTGGTGGTGGTGGATGTGGTGGTGGACATGGTGGTGGATGTGGTGGTGAATGTGGTGGTGGTGGATGTGGTGGTGGATGTGGTGGACGTGGTGGTGGTGGACATGGTAGTGGACATGGTAGTGGACGTGGTGGATGTGGTGGTGGTGGATGTGGTGGTGGATGTGGTGGACATGGTGGTGGTGGATGTGGTAGTCGTGGTGGACGTGGTGGACGTGGTGGTGGTGGTGGACATGGTGGATGTGGTGATGGCGGACATGATTGTGGATATGGTGGTGGTGGTGGTGGACATGGTGGTGGACGTGGTGGTGGTGGTGGACGTGGTGGTGGTTGTCATGGTGGTGGTGGATGTGGTGGTGGTGGATGTGGTGGTGGTGGGCATGGTGGTGGTGCTGGTGGACATGGTGGTGGACGTAGTGATGGTGGACATGGTAGTGTTGGACGTGTTGAGGTGGTGGACGTGGACGTGGTGGTGGACATAGTGGTGGTGGACATGGTGGTGGTGGACGTGGTGGTGGACATGGTGGTGGTAATGCTGGACATGGTGGTGGTGGACATGATGGTGATGGACGTGGTGGTGGACATGGTGGTGGTGGATGTGGTGGCGGTGGTGGACGTGGTGGTGGTGGACATGGTGGTGATGGTGAACATGGTGGTGGTGGACGTGGTGGTGGATGTGGTGGTGGTAGACGTAGTGGTGGTGGACGTGGTGGTGGTGGATGTGGTGGACGTGGTGATGGACGTGTTGGTGGTGGACATGTTGGTGGTGGACGTGGTGGTGGATGTGGTGGACGTGGTGGATGTGGTGGTGGTGGTGGATGTGGTGGTGGACATGGTGGTGGACGTGGTGGTGGTGGTGAATGTGGTGGTGGTGGACATGGTGGTGGATGTGGTGGACGTGGTGGTGGTGGACATGGTAGTGGACGTGGTGGATGTGGTGGTGGTGGATGTGGTGGACATGGTGGTGGTGGATGTGGTAGTCGTGGTGGTGGTGGAGGACATGGTGGTGGACATGGTGGACGTGGTGATGGTGGACATGGTGGTGTATGTGGTGGTGGACGTGGTGGTGGACGTGGTGGTGGACATGGTGGTGGTTGAGATGGTGGTGGTGGATGTGGTGGTGGATGTGGTGGACATGGTGGATGTGGTGGTGAACGTGGTGGTGGTGGATGTGGTGGACATGGTGGTGGTGCTGGTGGACATGGTGGTGGACGTGGTGGACATGGTAGTGTTGGACGTGTTGGAGGTGGTGGACATGGTGGTGGACATGGTGGTGGTGGACATGGTGGTGGTGGTGGATGTGGTGGTGGACATGGTGGTGGTGATGGACATGGTGGTGGTGGATGTGGTGGTGGACATGGTGGTGGTAATGCTGGACATGGTGGTGGTGGTGGATGTGATGGTGGTGGACGTGGTGGAGGACATGGTGGTGGTAGACGTAGTGGCAGTGGACGTGGTGGTGGTGGATGTGGTGGATGTGGTGATGGACGTGTGGGTGATGGACATGTTGGTGGTGGACGTGGTGGTGGATGTGGTGGACGTGGTGGTGGTGGTGGATGTGGTGATGGACATGGTGGTGGACGTGGTGGTGGTGGTGAATGTGGTGGACATGGTGGTGGATGTGGTGGTGGATGTGGTGGTTGATGTGGTGGATGTGGTGGTGGTGGGCATGGTGGTGGACATGGTAGTGGACGTGGTGGATGTGGTGGTGGTGGATGTGGTGGTGGATGTGGTGGACATGGTGGTGGTGGATGTGGTAGTCGTGGTGGACGTGGTGGACGTGGTGGTGGTGGAGGACGTGGTGGTGGTGGTGTTGGACATGGTGGGCGTAGTGATGGTGGACATGATGGTGGATGTGGTGGTGGACGTGGTGGTGGTGGACATGGTGGTGGATGTGGTGGTGGTGGTGGACGTGGTGGTGGTTGACATGGTGGTGGTGGATGTGGTGGTGGTGGATGTGGTGGACATGGTGGTGGACATGGTAGTGTTGGACGTGTTGGAGGTGGTGGACGTGGTGGTGGACATGGTGGTGGTGGACATGGTGGTGGTGGTGGATGTGGTGGTGGACATGGTGGTGGTGGATGTGGTGGTGGACATGGTGGTGGTGGACGTGGTGGTGGATGTGGTGGTGGTAATGCTGGACATGGTGGTGGTGGTGGATGCGATGGCTGTGGACGTGGTGGACATGGTGGTGGTGGTGGTGGTGGACGTGGTGGTGGTGGACGACTATTTGGTAGGAGGGTGCTGGTAGAATGCAGAAGGAGAGGAGGATCTCAAAGGGGGCACATGGGAGAGCAGAAAGAGGCCGAATATTAGAAACAAAAAACGGGGAGTAGATAGAACACAAAACAGATTTAATGGGGTGGTCCCTTCTTATAGCGCATGAGAATGTTCCTTAGCACCCCGTTTTTAGTAAACAGGGGGACCATGGGAAGATTAATTGATTAATCACGCATGATGATCGTTCTATACAGCTCAGTACTGCATTTAAAATTTAAAGTGCAATGCTCCGTTAATTAAAAAAAACATGTCGTGCCTGCAGTGAGAGTGGCTCATGTAATGTAACTGGGTGTCTTGTAAAGGTCTCTACTACTCTTGAGTTCTGTTTGCGCTGTATGAATTTGCTAAACAAACAGCCAGCAGACCTTGTAGAGCAAGAGCCTATTATATCTGTTCATGTAGCACAAGCACAGCAATGAGGGCTCTGTACAGCCTAGTACTGCACACTACACAACAAACAAATATCCGTTCATGTAGGGCACGGACAGCAATAAGGACTCTGTACAGCCCAGTACTGCATTTAAAATTTAAAGCGCATTAAAGTGCAATGCTCCGTTAATAAAAAACTTTTTTAAGCGCATTAAAGCGCAATGCTCCGTTAATAAATAAAAAAAACACGTCGTGCCTGCAGTGAGAGTGGCTCACTAAGACAAGAAACAAGCAGTCTCTGCATGGTAACAGGGACCAGACATGTTTTGCATTGGGTTGTTTTGCCACTCGTGCACCTTTGGCATTTACCTTACGGGAGCGAGCAGCGGCATGGCGAAAATTGCTAACAGATGGCGCCACTGCTCGCTCCTGCAAGGGAAACGCCAAACGTGCACGAGTTGTAATACAAACTAATGCAAAACATGCACGGTTTAAGCAAAAGTCCTGAGCAATAACAAGAGGTCCCCTCCTATGAAGCGCTTGCGCGCTGCGTAGGTGAGACCTAAAAACAGTAGTGCCCTAAAAGTGAGCAATGGAAGGCTACGTCAGCTATTTAAAGGACTGGTGAAAAAACTATGCTTCAGTAGAGGGACAAACACAAGAAGACTAAGGAAGAGTAAGGAAAGTATTTGAATAAGAAGCAAGCAAATGAGATTGAGAATAAATGGATCAGTGGGCCAGCTCTAGGCACAATAAAAGTCCTTGATATAGCCCTCAAAAGGTCTTTCTCAAGGTAGGCAGACTTAGAAATTGTGCGATTTGGGCAAAACAAATTGTCTCACTGACACTCAGCATATACATTTTTGTGAATATATAAAACAAAAACATAACAGCTGTCTAATTCTAGCATTTTCCCCATTAAATGTTACCATCGCATACCATCCTGATTTCTTTAATTCTTTTTCAACCAGATTCCACACGACATGTTCTTGCTAAAATAAAAATACAATTTAAAGCACCCTGCTTCTTCTTTGGGCTAGGCCCGTGCATCTCAGGTATCTAAATTAATATTAATACAAATGCAATTTACTCTTACAGGTACTGTAACATTTCCTAGGAGACATAACCATACTGAGCAGAAATATTAGAACATTGACATAGTTGCTATTTTATATGCCCATTGTATTTTGTTAGCCTCCCCTCATTTGTCTTACAGCGCATCCTTCAACATCATAGTGTTAAAACAACTTCAATCTGCACCACTTTTCCTAAATTATCTATTTTGGGACCTATTTGATAAGTGTAATCAGATATTTAACATCTAACCAATGCAAAGGTTGCCTGGCCATTGTGCAACACACTACGAATATAGAGTTTTTAGATCTGAGCGTTGACGTTTAGAGATCCTTGTGTTCAGCGTCTCCCAAAATAGCAATTTGACACATCACCTGCAATGTTACCTTACAAGAAACGTCAAACTTTATCCTTTTTTCACTTAAAGATTACAAAATAAGCTTTGCAACCACGTACATTGCATTACGCGTGGGACACAACTTTCACTGTGTAGTTGAAAAGCCCTTTGTACTTCCAAGCAACGTTGGCATGCCAGCTATGCAGGGATTTTAACGGTTGAGCATAATTTTTAAATCTGTTATAAGAAGTGCAGAATATGAAGATTTTTGAAAAACTGCTAAATTCGTGCAAATGTTTTCCAGGCAGCGAAGAACTGTTGTCATCTTCGGATCATGCACTTAACAGTTGTGTTGGAGATGCATATGAGAATAGGTACCAGAGCACAACTGCACAGTGTGCTCATAATCATCGGCCCACTGGTAGAGCACCATAGACCAGCAAGTACTAACGCTGACCAGTATGTCAAGCAATATCCACAGTGCACTGGTCCCTGCACCACACTTCAGCAACACCGCAGAACGTAAATCACCAGAACCAGGACAGTATTCCTACTAACCCAACAAGTAAAGCACCATAGTCCAGCAAGTACTAACGCTGACCAGTATGTCAAGCAATATCCACAGTGCACTGGTACCTGCACCACACTTCAGCAACACCGCAGAACGTAAATCACCAAAACCAGGACAGTATTCCTACTAACCCAACAAGTAAAGCACCATAGTCCAGCAAGTACTAACGCTGACCAGTATGTCAAGCAATATCCACAGTGCACTGGTACCTGCACCACACTTCAGCAACACCGCAGAACGTAAATCACCAGAACCAGGACAGTATTCCTACTAACCCAACAAGTAAAGCACCATAGTCCAGCAAGTACTAACGCTGACCAGTATGTCAAGCAATATCCACAGTGCACTGGTACCTGCACCACACTTCAGCAACACCGCAGAACGTAAATCACCAAAACCAGGACAGTATTCCTACTAACCCAACAAGTAAAGCACCATAGTCCAGCAAGTACTAACGCTGACCAGTATGTCAAGCAATATCCACAGTGCACTGGTACCTGCACCACACTTCAGCAACACCGCAGAACGTAAATCACCAAAACCAGGACAGTATTCCTACTAACCCAACAAGTAAAGCACCATAGTCCAGCAAGTACTAACGCTGACCAGTATGTCAAGCAATATCCACAGTGCACTGGTACCTGCACCACACTTCAGCAGCACCCCAGAACGTAAATCACCAGAACCAGGACAGTATTCATACTAACCCAACAAGTAAAGCACCATAGACCAGCAAGTACTAACGCTGACCAGTATGTCAAGCAATATCCACAGTGCACTGGTACCTGCACCACACTTCAGCAACACCCCAGAGCGTAAATCACCAGAACCAGGACAGTATTCCTACTAACCCAACAAGTAAAGCACCATAGTCCAGCAAGTACTAACGCTGACCAGTATGTCAAGCAATATCCACAGTGCACTGGTACCTGCACCACACTTCAGCAACACCGCAGAACGTAAATCACCAGAACCAGGACAGTATTCCTACTAACCCAACAAGTAAAGCACCATAATCTATAATGCCGCAATAAGTGAGCCATCACAGTTAGACCAATATACCCAATGCCCAGTAGTCTGGCTGTCCTGAGGCCAGTACTGGAGTGGGCCACTCATTGTGGTGACAGCAACAGCCGGGTAGCCTAGAAGTGGGTGATAAAGGCAGGTGTGAAAACTGAGCGCACCGCTCCACCAGGACTGCTAAAAGGACAGGATGAACGGCCCATCTGTCCCTAGAAGTAGACACAGCTGAGACATCTCTCTGGGACCCTGTGGTGACCTGGTGATCTGGATTGGTTTGTGGGAAGGGTGGCTCTGGGCACAAATCAAGAACAGGAAGAGTGGATTAGGAGATGTGAAATCAGGGTTCACAGGGGTCTCCACATTGTCCACAATAGATATGAGGTAGACTCATTTGGGGTAGCTCACAGATGGAAGGATTGACACTGTGAATTTCGCCACATAGTAATTAACCATTCATGTAGAAGTCATCCATTACAGTTGCTCATGCCAATACTCTCAGGGGCGTAGCTTGGGCAGTAATCACGCTAGTTAAAATACATTATAAGCAGGGCCACTGCCATTACTACCAGTTTAACACCAAAATACAGCAATAAGCAACAGAAATGTGACCAGTCAACTTTTGCAAAGGGCCTTCCACTGCGCTGCAACACAAGTTGCTTTGTTTTTAATAACTTTTGAACCGTTTCAGATAGAAGCTAATTTTTTGTTCAAATCTGCAAATTATACAGCAGATGATGAAATATGTGGTAAATTCACCAAATCTATAATTAGCCGAAAATCCCTGTGGCAGCACAATCGCATAATTCATGTGACCCTGTTTATAAGGGCATGAGGGGGGTTTAAGGAGCAGTAGAGAAAGAGAGGAGTGTGGATTATTAGGGGTACTTGCAAACTCAATATTTTGTAAAATAAACTATGTTTACGACCGTTAAAACAGAGATGCGTGTCTGTGTGCTATTGTCTGTGTGCAAAAATCCCAAGTAAAATCCAACACCTCACAATACCCGACTTAAAGCACCCATACCCGACTATTTATTATAGTATACGTTTATTTGGGGGGTGTAACACCCCAACTACCCCCCCACCCCCACCCCGCGAAGCTACGTCCCAGAGTTCACTTTTAACTATGAGTTTTTTGGTGCTTGTCAAAAGGGGGATCTTATCAAGCAAGACTGGTGAAGACAACTTCAGAACATTTTGGAGGCTCGTGTAAATGAATAACCAACACATAGTTTCTATTTAAACCGTTCTCAATTACAAACTTTCGTTTTGTGTTTCAGGTGTTTGCAGACATCTTTGACCCCGTGATTCAGGAAAGACACAATGGGTACAACCCACGAACCATGAAGCACCCCACCGACCTGGATGCCAGTAAGGTCGGTATCAAACGTCCTTGTCTATCTATATCCAGTTCGGCTCTATATTACCATTTGCTTACAATAATGCAGTTATAATTGTGGCATATACCCTTCCTAACACTTGAATGCAGAACACTGCAACAATCTTATTTGGCCTTGTGAATTTATATAAGTTGGTGACAACATTTCTAAAAATGTAATCAAACTATATCTAAAAAGATGTTTGAAACGTCGATGGGATCTGTGCAGTTGTAGTGCATAAGCCCAAAAAGTTTGTAGAATACTGTGTGGGAGTGCCCTGCTCTTAGAAAGTTTAGAGGAGAATACTTGTTCCTGGATTCCATCCTTTGCCCTTAATCCATTTTTTAAGTTCATTCCTGTCGATGTGTGACCACTGCGTGAGTAGTAGCAGTTTGAGCAGCACCACACTGCTCCACTTGTGACTTTGTGTAATCATCTCAGGGGATGGCCAAGGAAGGAAGAAGGTAATCAACAACCAATACGCTTGAAATCTTCGACCAAGGCCACTAAAATGCTTTTCTTGTTCATTGAAACCTCTTCCAGGTGGCAAATAATTTTAGTTGTATAGGTTCAGAGTTAGCATCTGATTGGCGTCCATATGCTTGTGATATTCCACTAACCAATGATTGTTTGTGTGATTGTTACCCTTTTCGGTTTGCAGCTGAAGTCCGGACACTTCGATGAACGATATGTGCTATCATCCCGTGTCCGCACTGGAAGGAGTATCCGGGGTCTGAGTCTACCTCCTGCTTGTACCCGCGCTGAGAGGAGAGAGGTGGAGAAAGTCTCAGTGGATGCTCTCAATGGGCTCACGGGAGATCTGGCTGGACGATATTATCGACTCAGCGACATGACGGACGCAGAACAGCAGAGGCTGATTGATGTAAGGCTCACACTCAATGATAGTGATGCTGGCGAGCATGTGACTAGCACTTGACATTAGCAAAACTTCCATCCACCCCTCCCCCCCAGGAAATTGCGATTTTGTGATTTGGAAAATGATCACAAAATTGTCTTCAGAAAAGTTGATTCTTAAAATATTAAGGCTGATTGTCCTTTTATTGGACCTGCGCAAGAAAAGGAGGGAGAACAACAGGCTACCTGGTGGCAGATATGTTAAATTCCTCCGTCGCCTGCCTGTTAGTCCCCTGAAAATGCACAGGGCCCTCCTCCTGTGCAGGCAGGATGCACCTGGTTCTCTGCTCATCTACCTATAACAGCCTTTGTTTCGTGGGATCTGCTGCCCCTTGATTCCTTATTTACTAATCTACTCTGCTGCTTTACATAGCGAAAACTCGACCTGTGTTGGAGCGCTTTACATGAATACCAGTTCAACGGGGCATTAAGTGATTTGCCCAGAATCACAGGATGTTGAGCTGACTCCTGGACTCGGACCTGGTCCCCCCGTTCCAAAGTCAGCAGCTCAGGTCTTAACGCCACATCTTCTCTCCTTTGCACCCGACCCTCTTCCGGTGCCTCTTCTCTCTGTGCCCATAATATCCCTCCCCAATAACCCCAGGAAACTCCTTGCACCCCTCTCCTCACCCTCATTGCCTCCCCTCTCCATTCGCCAACTGCTGCCCTGTGCACCCGAGGAATGGTGCTTGTCCGATGCCCTAGAGAGCAGTTTTCCGTTTTAGACGTGCACTCTCTGGCATCACACACTCTCCCCAGACTGTGACTTGTCAGAGTCTTGTCAGAGTCTCCAGTGAGGGACTAAGGACTGGACGGTATTTTTGTGACAGGTACATGTCCTGCCTGTCACAAAAATGCCAAACATTTTGAGGTTTGGGTTAGCAAATGTTTCTTTTAGTAAGATCAACTCTGGGTTCTCATAATCGCCAAAGCGTTGCTGTTTGTATTGTTACTTTTACATACTATGCCATGTTCTTGCCACTTATCTTTGAGAAGCCTATTTCCTGTCCCCGACAGAACCAGTATTCGTGCACGACTACTTGAAAGGTGAACATGCCTCCTGGGTCTTATGTTTGTTTCGGCTCTGAGCTCAGTAACATGCCTCCTGGGTCTTATGTTTGTTTCGGCTCTGTGCTCAGTAACATGCCTCCTGGGTCTTATGTTTGTTTCGGCTCTGTGCTCAGTAACATGCCTCCTGGGTCTTATGTTTGTTTCGGCTCTGTGTTCAGTAACATGCCTCCTGGGTCTTATGTTTGTTTCGGCTCTGTGCTCAGTAATGAGCAACGAGACAACCAAAATCATATTAACCAAGCTAGCAGCATAGATCAGACAGCCAGGCACACAGAACGCTCCCCCTGCACTCCAATTTTTTCAATTTTATTTATTATGATTTGGCACTCCGAAGAGGGCCACATAAACAAAATACACAAATACGAATACATATTCCCAAAAAATAAAAATTGCAGCACTCTCTGCTGAGAAAGACAGACTAGGACACAGACCTCCACATTTCATCAATAAATAGCTAAAAAACCTTTAAAAAGTTAAAAATGTTGAAGCAAAACATTTCATTAGGAGGGGTAAATAAAGCCTGCAGAAAAGAGTTCATATCCAGGATACCCAATTGCAAACATGTAGATCTTAACCATTTTAAACGAAGAGGACGCAATACCGGACATATAAACAATACATGATTATGATCCTGTGCAGACATATTACATAAGTTACATAAAGGGGAGGACCCATACCATTTTGCTAAAAGAGTGTTAAGTGGCAATAGATCCTGCCTCAAGAGGAACCAAAATCTCCGAATACCATGAGGTAAATTCCAAATAACATAAGGTTGGACAAACTTCCTTAGGTAAGAATTAGTCAGATGCATACCTCCCTTCTTAGCTTCCATGGACTTCCTGTCCAACATAAAACAAAGAGTCCAGGAAGCCTGTTTCAGAAGAGATTTTAGCTGGGAGGGAGAGATAACAAAAATAGAGCTCTCATCTAATTCAAGAAGAGCTACAGCCTTTCTGAAGTTTTTAACAATTTGAGAGTACTCTTTAAAACTTCCCAACAATTCCCCCCTGAGAAGGGATCTCAGAGTCCCCTTTTCACCTCTGGCGAGGCAGGCAACCCATCGTACTAAAGCAACTAGGCCCTGCACCCAACAGCTGCGAAGACCAAACTCAAGTCTGTACGAAGCTACGGTACAAGCAGAATTAAGAGAGGTTATAGACCTTAATAATTTTCCTTCAACCGTCTGTAGAAAGCCCCAATGCTTTAAATCGACCACTTCTATTCCATACAAAAGAGTTGATGGAATTTTTGCCCTATAAACCTCAAGAAAACAAGCAAATTGTCTTCTCCTGTAGCGGAATAAAGAGCACTCAAACTTTTACCTTGGGACAGGGCTTTACGAGAATTGTTATCGATATGAGGTTTCTCACTCAGGTTTGCAGAAATTATTTTTCCTAAAAAGGTATATGTTTTAACCACCTCCAATTTCTGACCACCGACAGACCAGCCAAAGTTCTCAGATTTGGATTTTTTCCTCCCTGTAATGCACATAATTTTACTTTTTGTGGCATTTATCCTCATGAAGTGGGACTCTGCAAAATGATGTAAAGCCTGCAGACGATTAGCTAAGCCTTTAGGAGTTAAATCTAGGATAAGAATATCGTCTGCATATAAAAGGCAGGAAATAGAAGAGCCCCCCACTACCGGGGCTATGCCAACACAAGATGTAAGCAAAGCTGGAAGCTCAGCAATATACAGGGAGAACAATAGTGGTGCCAGAAGACAACCCTGTTTTAATCCATTAATAGATGGAATGGCCCGTGATAAGCCCCTTTCTCCACCCTGAAGGACTCGATACCAAGTGTCAGTATGTAAGGCTCGGACTAGATCTAATAGAGGTGGGGGCATACCCAAAGTTGCTAACTTTCTCCACAGCAAAAGACGATCTACTTTGTCGAATGCTGTGGAGAAATCAATAAAAGCTGCATACACTCCTCCTCCCCGAACTCTTACATATTTATCCAAAATAACCTGTAGTGCTGTAAGGTTATCCAAAGTGCCATGCTCCTTACGGAAACCGGTTTATTCGAGGGGTAATATCTGATTCACCTCAACCCACTCAGTAATTAGGGATAGGAGACATTTGGAAAAAACTTTTCCAATAGCATCAAGAAGGGCTATCTGGCGATAGTTCATTGGCTTATCCCTATCGCCTTTCTTGAATAAAGGAACCAAAATGCTCCCTTTCCAGGAAAAAGGCACAGTTTTACTAAGGAAGGACGCTCTAAATAAAGGAAAGAGTATCTTGCTCCATAGAACAGGGTTTAACTTCAATATTGAGATAGGAAGTTCATCAGGGCCCATTGCTCCAGAGGAACGCATATCTATAATAGCTCTTTCAATGGTTTTCTCTGAGGGAACTTCAATGGGAAATTCAACGTCTCCAATGGCGCTAATGGGTCGCTCACTTTCCAGAACTACACCATTCCCGGCATAAAGGTTGGAAATAAAGGAGATCCATGACGATTCAGCAATAGGAATAGGGAGAGGCCTAACTCTGACTCCACAACCTTCACCAATAAGGGACCAAAATTGTCTGACTTTGCCATGGGAGACAGCCTCCCGTAGACTTATCCAAAGAGAGTCCTCTTTTTCTGCACTCAAAAACGATATTAACATGTTAGCAATCCAGTGAATGGCATAAAAGAGTATTTTAAATGCTTTGGAGAACTAATCGTCTGCACCAAAGACACCATAAATCCTGCAAACATTTTGGCGAAAAGTTGAGACATTTTTGCCAGAACCTTTCCAATGGCTCAGTGTCATATGATTGTCAATTGATGCCGCTGTCAAGCTCTCCCAGCAGTGTTCTATTCTCACCCTGTTCATCAAAGTGTCGCTGTGCTAGTCACTAGAGAGGGCCTGTCATTTAATTAAAGGAGGCTACAGAGTTTGCAGATGGGCCATAGTGTGGTAGAATTTTACGGGGTATCTGGCATGAGATTCTAATTGAAAATGGCAGTGACCCCCTCTTATAAAGGCCTCTTCCGCAGACCATTGCTCATTAAAGTGCAGGGCAGCCAACCCTGGAGGGGGCACAGTGGGATATCTGGGGCGCGGATGAGGGACCTTACAAGCATTGGCTCTTTTTGAGATGACTGGGGCTACCTCAGTCATTCCATACGGGTTTCAGAAAAACAGTGCATTTTCCAAAGTAAAATGTGCTTTTAACATGCACTACTGAACAGATTTTTTTGTAAAAGGAGGATATGGCCAGGGAGTCGCCTATGTCCCATGAATTCAAAACTAAACACAATGCTGGCAAAATATGGAGTTTTGCCCGTATCCCCTCTTACATATCAATATGTGCCGCTGAATTTCATTCTTTGTTAAATTGCACACAAACTCCAGTGGTCAGTATTGTCTTGCTCATCAGCAATATAAATTTAAAAGCGCCACGAAACATACGTTTATGTCTATATTTATTGGGGTAAACTCCCAAAGGGTCACTGCACTGTTTCCGATTGCCCTCTACTTTCCCTTGTGTTTCACTACTGTCTGTGTGGACATATTAGCAACACCTTCAATTTCAGGACCAGACCAAAATTAACTTTACTCTAGTATAGGATGGTATTTTGAAAATACAATTTTTGAAGTTCAAGTTCAACTTTATTAATGTTTAGACACTTGTCTTTAAAACATAACATTTATACATTTTAAATCAGAGTAAAATTTTAATTTAAATGACTCCGCCTCTCCCCCTCCCTGCTTGTGAACCAGGCTAGTACCCAAGTACACCGCCATTTATTACATAACATGTTTAAAGACTATTGCAGTAGACTACTCTTTCATTTGGAATTGTTTCTACTAACCCTTTAACCCTCTCTGGGACTGTGAAGTGGAAGCCCCTGGCAACTTAGATTGTTTCATTGTGTTGAAGGATGAAAAGGAAGCCTTGGCCAGCCCTCTTCTATTGTCATCGCAAGCATCTTAGGTCACTCTGGCGTAAACCTTGCTTCACACAAGCCGGCCAAAGGACCAAAGTTCACCAGATCAGTTTACTGCTGGGGAGGTGAGGAAGGGATTCACTTTAGTCCGGATTTCTCTGCCTTGGTTTTCACACATTTTTTATGAGACAAAGTGAGACAGTTGCACTCATGCATGCTCCCCCTCCGTGAGTCGCACTCACATAGAATTTTGTCAGATCCTTAATATTGTTCATGGCCACTTTCTTCAGAGCTTTTTTTAAGTAAGATCCAACCATCACTTAAAGAAAACTGCAGAAAAAAGGTGTTTCTTGGAACCCGGGAACGTGAAAAGTGTACACCCAACAATGCCCATCTGCATGCAGAGAATTCCAGTTTAGTTTCTGTGTCATGTTATAGCTTCAAGCTAATCGCATTCCAGGATGTTCTCCAATATACTTCTGATCATTGTTCACGTGGAGAACATCCCATACTCTGCCATGTTGATCACTGTGTCCACCTATGAGACTTGTGAGAGTAACATCAGGTCCTAAGAGTTTTTGAAATGCAGCTTCTCCAAAATATCTAAAATAACTATCAGAGGGACTGATTACGACTGCGCAGCAGAGTTCCACCATGTGCAATAATTTCTGTTACTCCATACATTAGAATTCTGAGTCATGCGTGAGGAATTTCCCACACAGGACATTTACCGGGGGCGTTAAAAACCTCCCTTGCCCAAATTTTCCCTCTAATGTTCCAAAGGTCAATTTGAGCAGGTCAAAGCGGTTTAAATTCGCCTGGGGAAACTGAACGGTAAATACCAGTAAAACCTGCATATAATTCTGCAGTTTGTAGGGGAACTCATAATACATGGGGGCTTATTTACAAGTCCCTTGCGCCACTTTTGCGTAAATTTTAACATGGGAAAAGTAACGCAAAAGTGGCGCAAGGGGCTTGTAAATCTGCCCCCTGGTATTTATCACACCCAGTAAATTCCAAACCCTGCGATATCTGTTTTTTGCGGGTATCAGCCGCCAACATGGGCCACTCGTATTCAGGCCTTTAATCTCTTAACACTTTTGTTTATTATTAGTAAATTTGACAAGCTCTTAAACCCATTTAACCCCTTGAGTGCCCCGCCCTTTCCACGCCCTGTGCCGGGCGTTTCATTAGCGGGCGGGGCTCATGACGAGATAGTCTCGTCATGGGCACAGCGCAACCGCGGCCCATGACGAGACCATCTCGTCATGGGCACTCAAGGGGTTAAAGGAAGCACTCACTTGTTCCTGCCTAGTCACAGATAATTTACTGAAATCTGACTTATTCGATATTTTCTAATTTGAAAATTTGGAAATTTGGGATTTCATTAAATCAAATATGGGTTTGAACGTGTATAAAGCTGGTCTGAAAATAAGCAATCGGTAAACAATGGCTAAATAAATACCTAGATCTGATAGGCAAGATGGTTTAGACTGCTTCTCCAATGAGTAGCTCGTGAGCTACTTACTGGTAGCTCTCCACCTACTTGAAAGTAGCTCTCCTGTGTGCAGTCCAGCCTACTAAATTAGAAGCTTTTGCTTGGTTCAATTGATATATGTGCACCAGACTTAAAAAGTGTGCATTTGAGACACAAATGTGTGTATTTTCAGAACTCAAAACCTGATGTTTGCAGAAAAATTGTTAAATTTCCAACATATGTTTAAAGCTGATAGTTGAGTGATAAATCATGTGGCATTGGGTATATTTATTACTAATATTATTAACTTGGTGTTGGGACATTGCAGCTATAGGTATTATGCATTATAGCACCGGGACATTCCCAGGAGTAGCTGTGGGGTCTATAAATGTCTTTTCATTCAGTCATTCATGAAATATCTATGTGGAAATGTCCACATTGCTAAAGCATTTTTTACATTACTGCTGGCAACTATGCCTAATAAAGTAAGGTGACCACTGCTGGTAATCTTGCATACGGTGGCCACTAACTTAATCTTGACTGACGTGGTCACAATTACAACACTAATAATAGTAGCTCATGATGGTTCTCATTAAACATAAGTAGCTCTCATTACCACAAAGGTTGGAGACCCACTGCTGACGTCTATTGTGATCTGCAGGTCACAAGCCAGACTTCTGCAATGTTAGCTCAGCCTTTCATCCTTCCAAGGTCGGTATATTGAGTACCATTAAACTGGTTAATAGTGTTCTCTGTAACTTACAGTGCTTAGTAATGACAGAAGAGAGTAAAGTCGTGCTACATATAAAGTTACAAACCACAAATCCTATAGAGGAACCACAAATCTTATAATATATGCGGATTTTCAATAGTCAGGAAAGTGGGCACATAGATGGGCCCATTTAATGTCTATCAGAAGATTATCAATAGCAAAAGAAAAATTGCAATTGCACCAGGTTGTGCAGGGGACTGAAAGTGCACTCTTCAATGCCAGCAAGCAATAGAGCGTGGCGCTGATCTTATATTGGCTGACAAACTGACTCTGGGAGCAGTTTGCTACCCATTAGGAATCACAGACATCACATGGATGTTTGCTTTTTAATTAAGTAATCTTTTTTTTTTTCAAATGCTGCCCATTTTCCTTAAAGGATTTTTTTTTAAAGAGTGCTTTATTAAAAAAAGACTTGGTGGTTGTCTGCTGACCTCAGCATGCCAGCATCCCTGTGTTGGCTGCGATTCTTACTGGGTCGCAAATTGCGACCTACCTCATTAACATTCATACGGTAGGCCGATTTGTAACCTACTAGGAATCTCTATTTGGGAATAAAGCATTTCATATATTAGGAATACCGATTTCCTAATTGTGATTTGGAGTTAGTCGCAGCTAGGAAATTGGTATTCCTAATGTTAGTACATCTGGCTCTAAGTACATTCAGTGAGCTAAATGCACCTCAGTGGTCATAAAAATATTTCCAAATACATCCTGCCATTACGACACTAAATCCTAAAAATAAATTCTAATAAAAGGTGTAAATAAATACATTAGGTTGATGATCGCAAGAAAAGCAAATGAATTCATCCCTCGTCCTTAATTTCACCACTCTAGCCAACTGTACCTACGGAATCTCATTAAGGTTTTTTGGTGTCAGGGCCTTAACTTGATGAATCGACAATTTTGTCTCCACTGGAGAGTCTTATTTTTTTGGTAGCCTCATTATACTAAACTGAATTTTATCTCCCCAGTCCATTATGTTCTTCTTGAAACCTGTAACATTTTGGGCTGCTGTTGTAATTACAGATGGATGTGTTTTTGAAAAAGTCATACAAGTAGACCCCAATGGTTTAAAAAGTAGCTGAGACTGACAGGCCACGCTCAATGAAATTGTCAACAAAATATTGAATGACTAATGGGTTACGTTGGCCGATGTCTGTTGGCTTCTCTAGTTATCACAATTGATCATTGTGTTCTTTTCAAGGATCACTTCCTGTTTGACAAGCCTGTGTCTCCTCTGCTGCTGTCTGCTGGAATGGCACGTGACTGGCCAGATGCCCGTGGAATTTGGTAAATATTGTGTCTTGCGACGCTTGTACATTTAGTAGAAGTGCATTTTCACTTTGCTACCTGTGCACTTTTGGAAACTCACCACAAAAAACACGAGAGGCAGTTATAGGTTTCACACCTTCAATACTTAAAATGTAAAATGGGCATTTTGTATCCAACTAGTGAAATAATCTTGATCTTCTTATCAAAATTCATTACATTATTACTTTTGTTATATATATTTTTTCATTCAGTACCATTTAAATACGACAAATCTGGCAAATATTTAAAGGCTGGTATTTTAATTTCTTCAAACAGACCCTCCATTCTAGGGAATAGTACTTATGAGAAATGCAGTTTTCCTGCGGCCCCTTAAGTACATCGCTCAATGTACTCCGATGGAGTGATGTGGCAACCTTCAGTGCACAGCAGTTTCAAATGAGGCCAGTGAGAAGATTTGCATTAAGTCCAATGAATTCCTGTTGAGATTATCCACCATTTCCAAGTGCTTATCAGGTTTGACCTAGAGACAGCTTTCCCTATCTTGCAAAGCTACATGCAACAAACAAAAAAGTGGTAACCCATTCACAAAGGGGAACCCTTCCCCTTTGAGAATGTAAATACAAATATTTTTGGAGAGCAGGCAGTGGTCCCCGGGTCCACTGCCTACTTTTAAAAGATAAAACTTCAAGGATTCATTTTTTTCTTTTAAACATATTCTATTTTCCTTTATGGAAAATGGGCTACATTCAAATAAATATTGGTTTATTAAAAAGCTATCACAGATATTTTAGTCTGGGATTCCTATTGGGTTGCAAACTGCAACCTACCTCATTAATATTTGATTTGTGACCCACAAGGAATCCCTAAATGAAACTCCATGAGTTTCAAACATTAGGAATACTGATTTCCTAATTATGATTACGGCTTCCGGTTTTCCATTTTTACAGATTTTTACAGATAAATGCAGACGGAAAACAATGTGTTTTCTTTCTTTTAAAACAAATTTTATTGTGTCAAATTAGCCATCACCATGCAGAGCCCTGCAATCCAGAGACGTCTGCCAAATCCTTCATACATGTACATACAGGCAATAGACAAGTGTATATCCAAAAACCCTCAACTTCCCTTTCCGAATTCCCCCCTCCCCCCAACCCCCTGTGATCGCACTTCCTCCACCTAGTCCTACTCTCCCACTTCCATCCATCACGCTCTCCCCTTGCATCGTTCGCGCCCCCGCGTTGCCATCCCCCCCAGGGCCACTGACTCCCATGTACAGCCACTCCTATGGATTGATCTCCCTCTCTACGGGAGGTTCCAGCCAAAGTCCACGATAGTCTGCCCACCATTTCCAGATCTTATAGTGCTTGCGTGGGCACCCCCTGGCCACAAATACGGGCCGCTCTAGCCCCATACAATAATCCAAGCCATTCTTCCATCTCGTCATGGAAGGGGCTCGTGCCGCCTTCCACTCCCTTGCAATATCCCGCTTGGCCAGGGTAAGTCCCAGCAACATAAGATGACGTTTGTATATGTTACCCCCTATATCCTCCATGACGTGGAGTAGAGCCAGCCGCGGCGATCGGGGGAGCTCCCACCCCAGCACCTCCGAGAGGCACGCCAACACTCCCCTCCAAAACTTATCTAGAGATACGCATTGCCATATCGTGTGGAAGAATGTGCACTCCTCCCTGCCACACCTCAAACACTCCGGGGATGCAATCAGTCCCTCCCGCCACAACCGCGTTCTCGTAAAATACACCATGTGTAGATATTTAAATTGAACCAACCGGAGCCTCATGGCTATTGCTGCACCTCGCGGGGCGGTCAGCGCCTCCCTCCAGTCCTCCTGCTCTAGGGCGCCCACATCTGCTTCCCAATCCCCCCGGAGTTTGCTCAGCGTGGGGGAGCTGTGTATCACCAGGGATTGATAGATCCTAGAGATCTTTTTATCCGGTAGATCCCCCATGAAGACTTTCGCCTCCAATGGGCTGAAGTCCGGAAGCGACTCCAGTCCCACCAAGTCGGGCGATAGGGCGTGCCGAAGCTGGAGATATCTAAAAAATTGCTCTCGCGGCATATGGAACTCCCTCTGTAACTCATGAAAAGATTTTAGCGTCGTGCCTCTCATTACATCACCCAGTGTTGAGATACCAATATCATCCCTTGAAGCCCTGTAATGCCGCCAACTGGGGTAGGCGCCCATTATGCCACAGGGGAGTCTCCCGAGTCAGGGTTTGCCACCATCCCATACGGCGCAGAGCCTGCCTCCAGATTTGAAACACTACCTGTGTGACCGATGGCAGCGCACCCCACAACGACGCCGAGTAGAGGAGCGTATGCAGCGTGTGGCCCCCAATAAGTTGCCAATCCAAAGCATACGCCGGATCTCCCCTGTCCCCATACCACCATTCGTTAAGGACTAGAAGATGCGAAGCTTGGTAATATGATAGAATGTCCGAAGTCGCCAGCCCTCCACAGTATGTGGACAGGAAGCACGTTCGTATAGCCACGCGCACTCTACCTCCGTCCCACAAGAATTGCCCCAGCACCGAGTTCACCTGACGAAACCAACCGGGCTGGATCTTGTATGGGTGGTTCTGTAGCTGATAGAGGAGCCGAGGGAGCACCACCATCTTAAGGATCGCTGATCTCCCATACAGAGTCAAAGGCATACAAGACCAAATTTTAATGTCGGAGCGGACGCACTCCCACACTGGAGCCACATTCCGCTCCCAAGAGACCGCCGGCACATCCGTCAAGAACACCCCCAAGTACTTCAGCCCCCCCACCGCTGACTGAACTGAAGAAGCCCACGCACCCACTCTCGTGCGCTCTCCCAGCGCCCACAAGGTGGACTTGCGAGGATTCATATACAGGCCTGACGTTTCCCCAAAAACTTGCATGATGCGCAGGAGCCGCGGCCCCATCCTGTCCACATCCGTAAGAAAAAGCAGAACATCGTCTGCATATAGCGCAATCCGATCGGACAGACCCGTGGTCCATTCAAATCCCCGAACCTGCGCATCCATGCGAATCCACCTAGCCAACGGCTCCATAGCCAGAGCGAAAAGATACGGAGACAAAGGGCACGCCTGCCTCGTACCGCGTCCCAAGGAGAAGGTAGGAGAGGACGCCCCCGCCACACGCACCGCCGCCGTGAGCTCCGTGTAAAGGAGCGTTATGTAAGAGAGAAAGCAGGGACCCAGGTTAATTCTACGGAGCAATGCGAAGAGGTAAACCCAGCTGAGGGAGTCAAATGCCCTATCCATGTCCGCTAGTAGCAAAGCCGCTGGTTGCCCCGTCTTCTGTATGGCTGCCACTGCTACCTGCGCCCTCCGTATGTTATGTCTGGTTGCCCGCTGGGGAAACAATGTGTTTTCTGTCTGCATTTATTTTAAAAGGTGGATAAATACAGAAAATTGGGCTTCTTTTAAGGGACTCTGTGCTGTCTAACATGAATTATAGGCCAACGGCTGAGCAGATGGACAACATGGGAAATTAAAAAAACAGGATGCAATTTCATTAAATAATGCGATGTGTCAACATATATTTGTGGTATAATGCTAATATTTATCTGTGGATGTTTTGTTATATAATATTTGCCAGCTGAAATAGGCAAAACAGACAGACATCAAAGTATAAGTGCGTGACTATTAGTTAAATAAATATGGAAATGCAGTTTTACAACTTCATTTATCCACAAAACAAAAAATAAAAGTGGATAAATACAGATGAATTGGGCAAAAAATAAATATGGATAAATACAGACGAAAATGCAACAAAAAAAATCCCATAAAACCAGGGAGCCCTAAATATGATTCAGAGAGAATCGCATTTAGGAAATTGGTATTCCAAATGTTTGTACATCTGGCCATAAATTCTAAACTAAATTAACTTTTGGTGATGATGTTGTTAACCCATAATATCCATCAGTGCTGGCTGTTATAAGTCTCTTATTGATGTAGCACATCAAATCCATAAATGATGACTGTAGGTTCCTTATTTGTAAAGCAACAGAAACATATCAAATATCATAAAGTACTCTTAACATTATGCACTCTAAGTTCAGTTTACTTTTGCCAGGCACAACAATGAGAAGACCTTCCTGATCTGGATCAATGAGGAAGACCACACCCGGGTCATCTCGATGGAGAAAGGAGGGAACATGAAACGGGTCTTCGAGAGGTTCTGCCGGGGTCTAAAGGAGGTAAGTGTTTAGAGAGACATTCAGAACCAGGATTTTGCTTCATACTGACTAAAAGCAACTAAAGAACATGCAACAGTGAACCACGTGAATTCTGCAAGGATCTCCAGGTTAAGGATATTCTACCGTGCCAATAATGCACTACTTCTGATCTGCCCTACCATGTAAATGCTACAAGGATCTCGAAGTGCAGACCAACTCTACCTTATCAATGATTCCATAATATCAATGCGAAGTTCACATGTACTGATGCACTGATGTTCGTGCAAGTGCTAACCATGCCCACCATGCAAGTATTTTTCCGCAAGAACGTTCTTGGCGGTTAAGAAAGGAAGTTCTACCCTGTGACTATGATCTGGAAAAGTATTTATACCCAAGAATGCATTGGAACATCCCAGAGAGCAAATTATATGTCCATTCAAGTGATCCAGATGCTTGTTGCATTTGGTCACAGATAAGAAGACTCTTGGCCAGGATCTGGCTGCAGACATCTCTACGGTCTCTAGCAGCCTAAGTGCACTATTACCTACTGAGTAATGGAGAGACGTTTTTGGGGTTCACTGGTTTGCAGTGTACCGGGAAGGTGTTCCTAGGTCCTAAACACTAGTCTATCACGTAATGACTGAGCTCTGACTCAAATATACAGAGATTAATTCTTGTGCAGTCTAACTTGACAAGTTAGCAGGCCCCAGGAGTATTTATTTCACATTTTTCTCTAGTGCACTACAAACTAGAACCGCAGAGTGGTTAAATTATTTCCAAGTAACAATACCTGTTACAAATGACATATCCTAGAACTAGAACCGGAATGGGAGTTATTGGTGAACAGAGAGTCTGTATTGGTTGCATTTCCTAGAGTTGTTGAGCGGGAAGATGAAAAGGATGATAACAAATGAGTCCAGTAATGGGCTCCGTGGATGCGTCTTCGTTGCTAACTGATGGAAAACAGGGCGGGTCGGGTTCTGATTTGGAAGAGAGGCTGCACCAGGAGCCCCTTTGAAGGAACAATTTAGAACAAAGGAGGTTCTGAGCCAGGACACCCCAGGACTTTGGCCACTTCAGCTTCACAGGGTCCTTTGATTCCCAGAGATGGGTAGTAGGGACGTTAGAAAGAGTGGGTTGTGCTTGAGTTCCTCTGTTGCTTTTTGCTCTGTGATTTCTAGTTTTGCATGGAGATTCACCAGCCAGTTTCTGTGACAGAAAATCTCAGTACAATAACATAGAACAACACAAACAAACGAGCCATGTTGTACTTACTGAAGGCAAAAACAAAGTCTTAAACACATTTTATTACACTTTAGATGTAGCAGCCCCTGCACGGTGTTGGTCGGGAGGACTATCCATTTTCAGTCCTGGGTCAGCGGAAAATCAGAGAGGAAATAGTTAACCTTGGCAGACGTAATCCGATTTGGCAGTGGATCAGCGCTACAGATGTATTGTAGGTCATCTATTCATCCGGAGATATTTCAGCCCTCTGAAACTGACCAGAGATTAACCCATGGTTAACGACAACGCAATTCATTACCGCTAGAACACATTACACACGCCGAACAAGACTGCAGCCCATTATTCATCATTGCAAATAAATGCTGCATCTGATGTGTGCACAGAGTTTCCAGCTCGACAAACAATAATCAAATTGTATGTCCCTTTTAAATTAAATTCTATACTTGAACCCACGTGGAATGCAGGCGCTCCCGCATAACATTATATGGCGTATTCCTGTTTTGTGGTCGAATGCTTGTTGCAGGGTTTGAAGCAGGTCAATTATGTATATGAAAGTGGACTAGAGAGATGTCTCCCAGGCCCATGCCTCTTAAAGGCCAGCATAGCTGTGCAAGGCCGGCATCTACTGCATCCAACCCAACCTTACTGGTCAGACAGCATCACCGCCATCCTAACATATTCACCTGTCCCAGAAGCTGTTTACTGGAAATCCAGGTGAAGTCTTTGAAATCTTCGGTTTGAAAGGTTGTACAAGATTAAGAAAGGATGGTTCTGCATTTCAGGCACTTGTCGCTCTTCCGGGAAGCAGATCCTTGAAACACAGAGGTCTTCTTTTATGAAGATTATCAGGGCCTTCGCGACTGTTCTACCGCATGGCGATAGTACAAAATACTTAGTATGTCCTACATATTAATGTTGTGTTTAGAAAGGTAATGGCCTCTAATACCTGGGGATGGGTTCTACTTTACTTGATTTTGCCATATATTAGTCATTTGGTCACTTGACATTCAACAGCAATGCAACGGATTATTTACTCTTTCAAGGCTCCCAGTCCACTGCAAGTGATGAGTGTTTGTGGAGTGGCGTAATATCATAACGTGTATGAGTGCAGCGCACATATCCCTGCAGTGGATGCGTGAGACCACTGAGCCATCAGACCTGGCTAAAGTGTAGTTGTCCCAAGAATTTATTTAATCCTGTCTGTCTGACCATAGACATTTATCCCACACTGACACAGCAGACTGGTGGGCTCTGGAGGAAATATGACTTTTATTATCAAAGTGCTCAGTTGGTTTCTTTTTTGTTCTTTCAGGTGGAGAGACTGATCCAGGAGAAAGGATGGGAGTTCATGTGGAATGAAAGACTGGGATATATCTTGACTTGTCCATCCAATCTGGGCACAGGATTGAGGGCTGGAGTACACGTAAAACTACCTATGTTGAGCAAGGTACAGTCATAGAGTGCATATGTTGCACATGCGAGATGATATACCTGAAGAACCTATGGCAACACTCTTTTAAATAAACTAGGCTGAAATAGCGAGGATTCCCCACCCCTCATTTAAAGCTCTCACCCCTTCTCCCCCTCCTTTGACCAGCTTTTGAGTGATACATATAATTAAGATGTAGGGATGACCTCGTCAACCCAACCTACTAGATAATTTAATCACTTGTTTGGCATATCCACAGTGGATGCATGGAAGAAGTGTATGTACTGTGCTATTTCTTTGTGCTTCTTGTGTAAGTGCTGACTGTCTCCCCTTGGCAGGACCCACGTTTCTCCAAGATTCTGGAGAACCTTCGGCTGCAGAAGAGAGGGACTGGCGGTGTGGACACAGCAGCTGTTGGCAGCACATTTGACATTTCCAATCTGGACCGCCTGGGAAAATCTGAGGTAAGCACCCACACCCCCCAGCATGCAATATGGAAAAATGCTTTTTTATTTGAGCAATGCTGTGCATCCAGATTAATTATAACGGGGCTACTGCAGATCCTGGAACATGGTGTAGACGAAAGAGATATGCGCCACTACTGAAGTCTCAGTATATGCACAATGCCATGGTGGCACATGAATTATAGTTGCCATCTGGCCAGAAATGGCTGATATATTTAGTACAACGCTGATTCAAAAATACTAAAACACAACAAAAGGTGATATTGTTCTTCTTTGACATTTAAACTTAAATCGCAAATAGAACAGTATTTTAGAGCTGACTAAAATATTCCTTAATTATTGTTTAAAGCAATCAGAAGCAAAACTGTAAGGGGAAACAAGGTTAAAGAGAATTTTGCACTTATTTACATAAATACTGCTGGTCTATCTAGAATTTAAAAGAATGAGCAAAAGGGCTCATATTTTTACTGAAAAGGTGACAACCTTAGATAATGTGTTCCAAAGTAGCCCCAATATTTGTTATGTGTCTACAGCTAGTACACACGACCATCTGAAGGACACATTTTCGTCGCTTATTCTATTTTAATTACCATGAAAAGCCTTACTATAGAATTCATTTACTCTCTTATTCTCAGATTCCATATTCTCAGAGGTAGATTTCATAGAGATCACATCTCAATCTGGAAAGCTGCCCTGCCACTAAACAGTATAAACTCAGAGAATCTGCTTTGGTTTTATTGGCAACTTTTTTGAGTTCAAGGCTCTGGACACGTGGGAAACCAAGCCACGTGGCCCTTATACACACGGACAAAGACATGTTTTTGAGTTAGCCATGTACTTGAGATGTAGCTCACTGCTCCTACTGTCTTTCAGAATCATTTATATGACATATTTTACCAATTGCACCGTTTTCCTCGGTCACAGAAGGAAAACTCTAGGGATGGAGTAAGAAAAATACAGCCAGTCTTTATTTAGCTGAAAAATCAATTAAAATAAGAAAGGTTATATTATGATGAAAAATTTCAGGAAATTGGTGGGTGACATGCTCTTTTTCTTCATGCCCACAGGTGGAGCTGGTGCAAGTGGTGGTGGATGGAGTGAACTATTTGATTGACTGTGAACGGCGACTGGAGAAGGGGCAAGACATCCGCATCCCTTCACCAATCTCTCAGTTCAAGCACTGACCCGGAGCTTCAAGCTGCTAATATGAAAAAAAAGAACCTTACTCTTGTAGCTATTCCATGTGTGGACCATGCGGTTGTCCTAGCATGCTGTAACAACCCTGTTTAGATCTGATTTACTGTAACAACTTCATTAAAGTATGTGCTGCTGGAATTCCACCCCATCTCGCCTGTTTGTACCCTCTACCGTGACCACCTAGTTGGTTTCTCTCTCGGGCTCAGTGTGTCTCTAAGTTGCATATGTTTTTGCATTCTGCAGAAGAGGATCGGAATCAACTTAGTAAAATGTTGCGCTTTGCCTTCTTCTTCAATGATGCAAACAAACAACCACAAACACATTTGGTGGGTTGTTGGGTTCTTGAAATGGGGGAAAAAGAACAGAGGGAGCTTTTCCAGTGGGAATACACACCAGTACTATGAGCGATAATAATTAGTTTTTTATGTAGTGCTTCATACCACACTTCTGCCATTTCTAAGCACTTTAAATAACCAATATTACTATTGTTCACTCATGACGCTCAGTTTACCTACCTTAGGAAGGATCGAAGGCTCAGTCAGCCTTGACAGGACTCGTACTCTGCAGCTGCCAATAGCTGCTTGGTTGCAAGGACGAATGTTCAGCTCATTGAGCTATCCCTCCAGCTAACAAGACGCTCTTATCACTAGGTGGGTCTTAGCCATATGAGGTTCTTAACCACATTGGGAAAGGGGTCCTAATTGTATAGGGACAGGGGTGCTGGGCAGGGAAACCCAAACGGTTTTGGATAGAATAAAAACTTGTATAGAGATAGCAATGCTCACCCTTCCTGCACTCCCACAGAAACAAAACCAATCTCTTATTATAAAGGGTCGGATCTTGGGGAGCGAGTACTCCGGAAGAGGTTTACCTATTTGTTTATAGAGTTTTGTATGATGTATCTGCTTTGGTGTCCTCATCACTTGAATTCTTCTATAATGATTGGTGGGGAGGAGTATATCTTTGTGTACCAATGATGATTTAATGGTGCTTTGAGGACCCCGGTGCCGGGCCCATGAGATCAAACCTTGACCTGCAGAAGTGTTAGAGTCACAGAGTGCCCTAGTTACTAGAGACTACTCGAGCAATGGGGTTTGGAACTAAAAGAGAATGGTGAGGCAGTCCTGCCATGTTGAGAAACTGTTCAAAAGATGCTTTGATTAGGAGTGTTTTTCTGATTCTTGAATTGGTGGTACCTTTTTTTAGAACCTAATTTTCGGGTTGAGGCTATTCCAACGTGTTGAGTCCGGCATGCTGACTGCTCTGCTATCACTCTTCTTACTTTTATGCTTCTTATGTCATAGGAATGTGTGTGGGTACCACACGGACCTATAGGGCGTGCTCAAATAGGCACTAGCTCTTGCAAGTACTTTGGGGTGATATTCCATAATGCAATATGGAGGGTGTAAGGAGCCATGAATGTATTGCTTCATTTAGAACCTTGGAAGTGCCTTCAATATCATAAAGGTGAAAGGGAGGTCTGTGTTTTAGTCATTCCTCACTCAACCTTGCTTTGTTGATCAATTGAGACACAGACAGTGGTCCCACTTCCATTTATCTGTAGACATATGCATTCTCTATAAATTTGCTGAATTAATTTGATTACTAGATCAAGCCTCCAGCTGAAGGTGGATCTGCGCAACAACTGCATACATCTTGTATTGACGGTGGTATAACCTGAAGAAATGGGCTAGTATGAACATGCACACATTGAACAGCATTGCTACTAAATCTGTTTACTATGGATTCCTATGTATCGCTTTTGTTGTGCTTCACTGTGCTGATTAAAGTGTGGAAAATTTGGCTGGAGAGGTAGCATTCTATTCAACAGTGTGATTGACAATCAGGTCAGCAGAATCTCCCAGCATATAGTTCCAGAAGGTTAAGGACCGAGAAATGGCCCTCATCAAAAGTTATGAGGATGTAGTATTGGGTGTCATTCAAAAATCTTTTCAACACACTTTGGTCAGATGACGGATTGCTGGCTGTTATGCGTTGTCCTTTCATGTAATCTTGTAGTTGTTTGAACCTTGGTAGGGAAGGACAGGTTTGAGATAGGGTAGTAATTGATCATATCTTCAAAACTTGTGATTGCTTTAGGAATAGGTGACCATGCCATATTTAAGGGGCTCAGAGACTCTGCTCTGAATTAAGGAGTGATTAAGAAGTTAAGTGACATCTGCAGAAAAGTACTGAGTTAAGTGCTTAATCAATGTAGCCATGTAAAGAGCCACCAGCTGACTTATTGCTTTGATTTGATTGGACCCAGAATGCTGAAAGTGATGAAGGAGGTTGAATAGTAGGGGTATGGTATATGTGATTTTGTGTAGTAGGCGGAAACTCTGGGTTGTGTTTATTAGTTTCATGAATCTACATAATGTTGTTGGCAATGAAGGCCACATGATTTTTACCAGGGGTGTTTTCATGGAAAAAAACTGTATCTTTTGGTTCCATGACAATATGGAACAGCTCCTTTATTGAAATGGTCTAAAACTTCTGTTGGAAAGTGGGTTTTATAGTCCTCTTTGCAGTGTTGTTCTATCCTCTCAAGATGCTCTTGAAATCCATTTAGTCTGTCTCTGACATGGTTGTATGGAACAGTCATTATAGCTTGCAGGCATCCTACTTCAGTGTGGTCAGTTATTACAAAGAAATGAAGGTTAACAGGAGCACAGACCAACTGTGTCTATTAGTGACCCAGGTGGGTATGCTGTGTCAAACTTCAATTGTGTCACACCATTAAAGTCTCTATAAAGAACCATTATTGGTGTGCTCCTTTGATCGCATGGGTCGATTTCACTTAGGGAAATGTAAGTGAATGTCTACCTGGCAGTGATTGTCCCAATATATCTGTATAGTTTCCATATTGGGCAGCTGTGGCAGAAAGCTTAGTCGAACATGTGGCTTGATTTCATTGTGCGGTGGAGCCAGGAGTTCTTTTTTTCAATCAAATTTGAGGCTTTTTTACCCTGTCATTATCAACCCATTTGTTGAGATCTCCCATCTTGAAGACTCTTTGAGCTTTCATATCAACTATGACTCACCAGACTTAGAATTGCCTCAAGCATGCACTCCAATATAGTCAGAGTGTTGGTATATGATGGGTAAAGAGAGTGATTTGTTAGGGCTGGCAGGAAAAGTACTCAAAGGAAGTACTTGGTACACCTTAAACCAGTATTGGTGAAGGTTACTACTCCTCCATCTAGTTTATGTTATTCTACAAGATGATGTTGTAATTCTGAAGTTCAAACATTTTTTGATGACATTGGCATTGTCTGAGATCGGAGAAACATGTCTGTCTGAGGCCTATCAGGTTAAACCTGTGCTCATTAGTTATGTTATTCTCTTAAATCAATTTATTGATCACGGAGAGTGACTGAAGTAGCTAAAGTCACTGCAAATGATGGTCACCTCAGATGGGCCATCACTGTATGGTGATATTAGTTGGTTTGATATGATATCTGTTTTCTCACATTTGTGGATCTTGGTCTGCTGCCATTTCAATGAGGTGGTGACTTGGATTTGAGTGGCCAGATCCGTGTTGTGATGCCACAAACCCAATATAGGTGGCAATGAATAGGATGGGTCGGTGTAAAAACTTGTTGCTGGCATTTTGAGCTTGGAAACAATTGTTTGACTTCTAGGCAGAGAACCTTTATCTAAAGAGAAGGAAGTTCAAATAGAAATCATAACAGAGCAGACCTGATCCAGAAGAAGAATCAAAATGAGATGCAAAATGACCAGTAGAGCTTACTCTTGCAGATTGGCAGTGAGGGTCAAAAGGCATGTACGGAAATTGTTTTCAAATAAATTCTTTAGTAGGCAGTATGAGGTCATTAGCATTTACCCCGGCTGCATAGTGCTGCTGTTGTACTCTCCGTGGTACTCTGGGACCAACGATTTAGTATGGACTCTATTTTGTTTTCTGGTTCGGAAGGCTGTCATAAAAGGAATTAATAATAAATGAATACCACATTGGCGGCTGAGTCCTGATTCTGTGCTGGTAGTTTCTGATGCCATTTGATGAATGCCTTCACCGTTGACCCCTTCATCATCTCCCTGTGTGTTTCTATGGTGAGGGGCTAGCTTATATCACAGCAGAGAGTTCAATAATTTTGTTCAATAATTTATATTTCTTAGATCGGTAACATCCTGCTTTGAATCAATCCCTCAAGATTATGGAAACGCTTGTCTGCTGACCAGGTAGGTGTTCAAGCTGTCTGAAGCTAGAGAGTGGTAGGGAAAGGGTGCACGCATACTGATGGCACACAGCCGTATGTCAAGAATTTGGGAAGCCTGCAAAGGATAACGGTCAGCTGTGTCCTGTTAGTCATAGGCATGCACAAGAATTATTTCCCTAAGATAATGGGAAACCTTGTCTGTGACCAAGTGGGTTTTTGAAAGGCTGGGGTTTGGTGATCTGCCAGGAGTTGTGGGGCAATTTGTCAAGCTCTGAGGAAGCATACCCAAGACAGATGGAAACTGTCTCTTTTTGTGTGCCGAGAACCTTACCTGCGGAGTCCCTCAAGGATCATCACTGAGCTCTACCCTCGTCAACGTCTACATGACGCCACTCGCCCATGTCATAACGTCCCACAAAAATAACATTGTCTCTGATGCAGATGGCCCTCAACTCATCTCTCCCTCACAGACAACAACCACACCACCGGGAACAACTCGACTACATGAATGTCAAACGTAGCAAACTAGATGAAACATAACTGCCTTAAATTCAACACAGATAAAACAGAGGTACTAATCATTGAGAACAAGAGCTATCCATGGGACTCCTCCAGGTGGCCAACACACTTGTGACCCACCCCCACTGACCACACCAAAAACCTCTGGATCATTTTGGACCACAGACTCATGGTGACCATACAAGTAAACACAGTCACCTCCTCCTGCTTCTACATCCTACGTATGTGTCACAAAATATTCTGATGGCTTCCCACTGACACCAGACGCATGGTCACCTAGGCCCTTATACCAGCAGACTCTGGCATTACGAATCCACTCCTGCAAATACTCCAGGCCACCCAGAATGCTACCGCCAGACATCCTCAACAACTTCGTCCCCCCACCTCACAGAGCTACACTGGCTACCAATCCAGAAGCAATGCCAATTCAAACTGCTCACCCATGCATACAAAGCCCTCCAGAACGTCGGACCTGCCTAACTCAACTGCTTTCTCAACTTCCACCAACCCACCAGGCAACTTTGTTCAGTCTCAATCCACCTTGCACAATCACCTCCAGATCCTGGAACGACCTACCACACCACATCAGGACCTCCCCATCACTACTCGAGTTTCACAAGACCCTGAAGGCCTGGCTATTTAACTCGGAGCCTGATCGTCCTCCTCATCTGCTCTAGTGTCTGGATACCCTTCAGGTGATAGGCGCGCTATACAAATCCTCATAACATAACATAACAGACAGGCGTTAGCCAGTGTAGTGCTGAAAGAGGTTGATGCATTCTGTTAGGGAGTCCAAGGAGGCTGCAGCCTAACATCTGGGCATCTGATTATACAGCATGGGCTGTGCCAGTGCCCTGTACTTGTTGAGATACTGTACTCTTCTCCAGTTCGAGACTGCAAGAATTACACCTTTTGTTGGTAATTATGGGACAGGAATACTGGTCGTGGTTGTAAAGCGTATTATTCATCCTCTGTTAGTGTAAAGTCTATCTTATCTATCTGGGGTGTTTTTATCACTAGTTGGCCACTATTTCTCAATTTCAGCTTGTGAAAATAAAACAACGGAGGTTCAAGGAGGCAGTAGAATACCAGGGAATACTAGGGATCACACTAGGGGCCGAAAACTAAGCCTCACTAAATATTGTCTTCCTGCCTTACCCCCACCCCGACCCCTAACATGTTCCCCCCTGCAACAATTATAAAAACAACTTAACATTCCTAACTTCTCTACACCTACCTAACTAGGTAAACTTCGTATGTTCTTTCATAACTGTAACCATCCAACATTATCACAAATGACCTAGGAAAACGCCCCCAGCAGCATAGCGCACCACACCCGCACCTGTTCCAGCAACAAACCCATACACATTTCCCCCCCGATGCACCTGTTCCCAAAAGACAACCCAGAAAAAGCTGACAAGACTAACTAAGTCCCACAGCAAAAACAAAAAACCTAAAAGAAAAAAGGAGACAAACAGGGAGGGAGGGCGGGGAAAAACCAAAAACCCAGAGCCTCCCCGAGCCGGCTGTCGTGTCACGACCACCAAAATGGTGGTTCGTGACACAAAATTGCCACCTATAAACCCCTCAAGCCCAAAAACCGCCCAACCCCAGCCCAACCAGCCCAAGGAGCCCAAAAAACGCCCCACGTGGTCTGCCTGCCCCACCGGTCCAAAAACCCCCGGGGTGGCAGGCCTCCCGCTGGTCGGCCGCCCCCCCCAAAACCCGATTGGGCCCAACATGGGGGGCAGCACAGACCACAAACTCGTTTATTGGTGTGAAAAAGGGCGCTTTATTGGAAACAGGTGCACCTTACATACAAATCCCTTGGCCTGTGCCGTACAAAACTAAGCCTCACTAAATATTGTCCTCCTACCTTCCCCCACCCCCTCCCCTAACATGTTCCCCCCCGCAACAATTATAAAAACAACTTGCCATTCCTAACTTCTCTACACCTACCTAACTAGGTAAACTTCGTATGTTCTTTCATAACTGTAACCATCCAACATTATCACGAATGAACTAGGAAAACGCCACTCGAAGGGCGTCCCTGACAACCTTCGATCCCCCTCAGGCATCCTGATGCTTCGGGTATCTGCGTACCCCTATTGCTCTGTTAAAAGCCTCCTTCAGCTGCACTGTGCACTATTCCATGCCATAGCGGGACAAATGAACCCCATCCTCCCCCAAAAAATATACTGCCGCATAACGCAGCTCCGGGTGTTCCATCCTCCCGAACCCCTCCTTGTCGCAAAAAAAGTCTCAAATCCCTATTGATCTTCCTACGCGCCCTATCTATGGCCGCCGGCCACTCAGCCCCCCTCCAAATTCTCTGAGGTATAAATTCCGACCATATTATATGGCAACCTGACCACTGCTGCCGAATCTCCATCAAATCCCGCTTCATTTGTTTCAACAACGCCAAGCCCTTGCATTGCACCAAATCGTTCTCACCTAAATGAATGACTAAAACATCCAGACAAACCCCCCCTGACGTCCTGATTCAATGCCGGAAATAGCTCATGCCACCTCATGCCCCCCTTTCCCTGCCACTGACAACTGAAAAGCCTAGGATCCAGCTCTAAATTAAGATTCCTGTGCCTATCCCATTCTGAATGCTCTGCTCGCTTCACAAAAGAATGTCCTACGATGAGGATGGACAATCCTGCCACGTCTGGCTGCACAACTGCACCTGAAAAGACACACATGTAAAACAAGGGAAACGCACATTATGCCTCCTCCTCAATCCTGCAACCCCTCAACCTGATGTACGTCTTGTAGCAATCTGATTTCCACCGCCCCAGGCGCATAAGGTCCTCCCTCCCCACCCTTTCCGTGTGCATCCGTCGCCGCCCCTATGCGAAAGGAATACGTCCCAAAATTTATGGGATGCTCACCCATGACGTGCAGACCGTGCCGAAGAGCCCAAAGCAGCTGAGCCGCTGTCACTCTTCCTCTGTCGGCCTGGCGAAAAACCTCCCCCGGCACCGCACTCGCCCGCACGCCAACCTCTTTCCCCACACCGCGGGGCACACCTCTCGATCTACCACCGGTCCCATGACCACCCACTTACCCACACCCCGCTGGTCAGTCTTCGAGAGCCGTAACAGAACCGCCACCTCCCGTGACCGCAATTCCACCTCCCCCAACACAGTCCCTGCTTACCCCTTGGCCCTACTAGTTCGGACACTCGAAAGGCCCCGAAATACATCCATGACATTAGTGTGGAAAACAAAATGGCCTCCTCCCGATTGCAGCAGATATTCGGCATGAGCCGTGTCATGCTGCCCAGAATACCCCCCGTGATGGGACAGCGCTGAGATGCCTTGACGCCCCTCTCTCGCACCCATCCCTCCAATATCCACGTGCCCAATTCGCCCGCCGACGGTGCGTATCCCCACCACATCTTCCCCATAAATGCTATGGCTGACAATTTCCCTGCAATCGTGACTTTTGACATCCCCCTGTCCGTCATTGCCAAAATAAACTGCAGCACCTGTTCGACCCTCACCCAGTGATTTTCATGTCTCGCCGCCCCGCTGTCCAAAACTTACCGCCATGCCTGCTCGTACGCCTTCCATGTGGAAGCGGCCACGGACCCTCTTATCAGTTGCATGACCCTCTCTCTCCTACCGACCACAGCCCTGTTGGCACCGGCGTCTTGCATTTGTCCGCCTCCGTGGCTAACCCATGGAACCTCTGCCACTGTGAATGAGACAAAGCATCCGCAATGTCATTGTCCACCCCTGGCACATGACGGGCTTAAAACAAAATGTCATGCTCCAAACATTGCAGTACAAACACCCTCAACAGCTTGAGCACCTGCGGATCCCTGGCCGACTGCAGATTCACGACATGTACCACCGACATGTTATCCACCTTGAAAATCACCTTTTTGAGCGCTAGCTCGTGTGCCCACACCGTCACTGTCCACCAGGGGAAACAGTTCCAAGAATGCAATGCTCCTCCCCGCGTTCTGCCAAGCTGGTGGCCAGATCTCCACGCACCACCTCCCCTGCCAATACAGCCCAAAACCGCCTACCCCCGCCGCATCCGAGGAGATGGTCACGTCCCATTCCCACTCTTCTGGAGGAGCCATGGGGATACCATTAAAGCGCTCCAAGAATGCCCACCACATACGCAGGTCCTCCCTTGTCCCCGCCGACAAGTGCAAATGGTGGTGCGGTAGTGTCAAACCGGGCAGAGACAACCCCAAACGCCTGCAAAACGTGCGTCCCACCCAGACCACTGGGCATGCAAAGTTCAAATGTCCCAAAAGAACCTGCACCTCCCGCACCGTCACTTTCTGTTTCCCCACCATAGTGTCCACCAACAACAGCATATGCACCTTCTCATCCCCCGGCAAGCGTGCCTCCATGGTCACCGAGTCTAACTCTATTCCCAGAAATGACAGCACCGTGCTGGGACCTTGTGTCTTCTCTGGTGCCAGGGGCACACCCATGTAGCCCATGAGCTCTGTAAAATTGTCCAGCTGTTGCTGGCAGTCCGCCGAACCGGGCCGTCCCACCAGGAAAAAGTCATCCAGGTAGTGCGTCACCGTCTCTTGGCCCGTGTGCCACGAAAAGGCCCACTGCAAAAAGTTGCTAAAAATGTTCAAACAACGCGCACAAGATTGAACACCCCATGGGCAACGCTTTGTCGACAAAGATGGACCCGTCGAACTGTATCCCCAGCAGTTGGTAATCATCCGGGTGCACCAGTAACAGCCAGAAAGCCGACTTGATGTCACATTTAGCCATTAGGGCGCCCGACCCCACTGTCGCCACCAAACGCCGCACCACATCCACCGAGGAGTAAGATACTGACGACAGTTCGGCCGCTATGCAATCATTGACCGACGTCCCCTCCGGCCATGACAGATGTTGAAGCAGTCGATACTGGCCAGGATCCTTTTTCGGCACCACACCTATGGAGGAAATGATCAGGTCACGAATAGGGGTTTCTCGAAAAGCGTCTGCCATTCGACCCTCCCGTACCTCCTTGCCCAGTTTTTCCCGAACCACCGCCTTATGCATATTGGCAGATTTCAGATTCTTGGCCCACCGGGCGATCCGCGGACCCTCGTACCCCAGCCGGAAACCCTCCCGAAACCCTTGTCGTAACAGCCCCGCATCTTCGGTCCGTGGGTAAGACGCCAAGAAGGTTTCCAGACGGTCCTGTTTAACTGGCGTATGAGCCTTTTCCCAAAGCCCCCTGTCCTCCTCTACCACCCCTGACTGTTGCCCTGTCATTGCGGACTGCTGCCCCTGGCTGCTCCCTGTCCCCCAGCAGAGTACCACCGGGTGGCGCTTTGCGCATTTAGAACATTTGTGCTGGAACTTGCAATATTGCCGTGCACAAGCGCCCTTGTTGTAATCCCAACATGCTCCCACTGTGGCACCGACGGAACTCTCTCCCTGCCCCACCCCACCCCAGGTGGGGCGGGCTGGAAAGGGGTGGGGCACAAGTGGTAAACCGCTGGCTGTGTATATTGTTTTCCCGAACTTTGCCCCCCCCATAGTCTGCTGGTAGAGATCCGAATCGATCTCCCCCCATTTTGCCTCCGGGTCCCAGGCCAAACGCGCTTGAAACTCTTCGTCATAGTGCGACCAAGCGTAACCCCCGTATGTGACCTGCTCCCGCCGTATCACGTCCATGTATTTAAAAAGCGCGACGGACCTTTCCGGGTACTTATTACAGTACACACTTGCAAAGATCAAGAAACCCGCAGACCAATTCTCGATATTCAGGGGCACCCGGGGCTGCCGAGCCAGCTCCAGCTCTTCCTCCTTAGACCCTTCCTTTGCCGTCAGCTCACGATGCAGGAGCTTCAAGATGTCCAGGTACTCCCCCTTCCATATCTTCTCCTTGGTGGCCAACGACAAGTGCTCCCCCAAAGGCTTCGCAACGCCCATATACGGCAGCTTGCGCACCGGTACATCATGACTCTCCTTCCCGTCCTTACCCTTTTTGGACGTCCCCCCAGCCCCCTGGTCACCCGAGGAACCACTCCCGTCTGTACCTGCGCCTTCTGGCCCCACCCCTGTGTCCCTCACGTACGTCCCTTTATTCAAACGCACCCCCTGTCTTCTCCCCTCGCATCAGTGCCCACCAATACCCTGACCTGTGGGGTGCCGCCCGACCCGCTCCCCGCTCCATGCCGTGCCTTACCTGGCGTCAAGGTCGGCGTCTGCACCGGATCCCGCCACCTAACCAGTTGAGCAGGAGGGGCTGTCACTCTGTCCGCCTTGAGTCTCTGTGGCGCACCCTGCAAAACACTAGAACAAGCATTACTCCACTCCCCCCATCCTGCCCCTCCCGTATTTCCCCTTCCTCCACGCTCTCCTCATCGTAATCCAACTGTGACGGGCCGCCCTCCAAGGACTCCAGCCCTGTTGGCATGTGTTCTTGCCATAGGCCTCCCTCTACGGGCTCCAGCCTGCTCAACCCCACCCGCTCCCTACATGTGCGCAGCAGTTCTCCCAAATCTACACTCTCTCTCCTTTGCCCTGTGCGCTGCTCCTCTTGGTCCCGATCCGGACTGATGGACCTGTGCCCCCGTCCCCCGGTGGCCGCATCGACCCTTCGGGGTGAGGCTGGCAGGGACTTACCGCCCCGCCTCCCGTATGGCGTGACCGCCAGGTCCATCGTGGGAGTGCGACCATCCCCTCGGTGGAGTGGAGCTGCATGCTGCTCTCCTGAGCACCTCGCCATGCCTACCTGTCGAAAGAAATCAGTGGAGTTCAACATGCCGGGGTTAAACCGATCCCCTGAGCCGCCGCACCCCCAAACGTCCACCCAAAACCCCCACCCACCCCCTGCCCCAGACGAATGGCCCGTGCCACGATGGTGTAGACCTTCAGGCCCCGACCCCCCGTCCCTACCCCGGCTGGCCCACCCCCCATCTCCCCACCCGCCCACACTTTTCCCCCCGTCACTCCAAACGAATGACTCCAACTCCCGACAGACCGCACTGCCCCCCTGGCTCCCCCCGCTACCCCTGCACCTCCCCCCATGTCTAACCCGTGCACCCGCTACCCACGCTCCCCAGTTTTCCCAAATCCACACTCTCTCTCCTTTGCCCTGTGCGCCGCTCCTCTTGGACCCGATCTGGACTGACGGACCTGTGCCCCCATCCCCCAGTGGCCGCATCGACCCTTCGGGGCGAGGCTGGTGGAGACTTACTGCCCCGCCTCCCGTATGGCGCGACCGCCAGGTCCCTTGTGGGAGCGCGACCATCCCCTCGGTGGAGTGGAGCTGCATGCTGCTCTCCCGAGCACCTCGCCATGCCTGCTTGTCGAAAAAAATCAGTGGAGTCCAACATGCCCGGGTTAAACCGATTCCCTGAGCCGCCGCATCCCCCAACTTCCCCCCAAAACCCCCACCCACCCACCCCCCCGCCCCAGACGAATGGCCCCCGCGCCGCGACGGTGTAGACCTTCAGGCCCCGGACCCCCGTCCCTACCCCGGCTGCTGCACACCCCATCTCCCCACCCGCCCACACTTTCCCCCCATCGCTCCAAACAAATGACTCCAACTCCCGACGGACCGCACTGCCCCCCTGGGTCCCCCCCGCTACCCCTGCACCTCCCCCATGTCTAACCCGTGCGCCCGCTCCCCCTGCGTCTAACCCCCGCTCGCCCCAGCCCACGGCCACCCTCCCGCGCCACCCCCCTGCATCTAGCACGGGCATGGACCCCCAACCCAGTCGATCCCTGCCTCCCCCCGGGTCAAGCGCCACTCCTCTCCCGTCAAACCTCTCCCCCCGACCCTCTTGGTTACCCCCCCTTCCCACTTGGCCCCTCCCCCGGGGGCCCGGCCTGTAACCCCCTTTAGCTGCCCTCCCCCCCAGACACCACGCACCCCTCCACTTGCTGCATGCCCCCGCTGAGGCTCGCCACCTGTTCTCCCCCTGCCCCCTCCCCCTCCTCCTCGCTCTCAATCAATAATGGTGACACACCCCCGCTGGTCCCCGGGGCGGGCACGTCTCCCCCCGCTGCCCTGGGGCAGCTACACGGCTCTTCTGGGCCTGCCTGTGCTTAGTATTACCGCCCGCACTCGCCCGCTCTCCCCGCCGCTGCCCTGCACCACCCCAAGCCCTACCGCCCCTCCCGCCCCCTCCTTGAAGGCCAACATGAGCCTCTTTACTTGTCCCGCTTCCCAGCACGTGTGCGCTTTACCGGCGCGGATGTGCGCTTCTGCGCCTGTGGCGGATCGCAGGCGAGCACCGCTGCCTCTATGCCACTCGCGGTGCGCCGCGGGGGCCTCACCTTCACCATGCGGCCCGCATCGTCGAGCAATCGGATGGCCTCCATTACGCGCGGATCATCCCACTGCGCTGTAGTAAGGACTCCCTTAATACGTACATACATTGTTAAGTTAGCATAACCACGTTAGATGTTAGAAAGCCATCTTGCTGCTTTTGCACACGACACTGCGTCTACATGTTATTGTTTAAACAAACTGCTGACTCGTGCTTTGCCTCACATGTGAGCAATCTGTTGTTACCATCCCGAGCTCTGCGCAGCGACCTTGGTCTGTACATGATATGACAAACAGTCTGGGTTGTTAGACAATGCATGTTTTCCACTCTAGGTTGATCGACCCACTATTTAGCCATAACACACAGGCAGCTGCGAATACCTGAAAGTTGGTGCTTTTAATATTGCAGACATCATGTTTAATATTCAGACCGAAGACGAGCCTTCCTGCGAGAAGACTCCTGATGCTCCTGTGATGTGATTTCACTAAGCTGATCTTTGAGGTATGGGGTCCCCCCTTCAAGCCTAAGAGACCTTCTATTAGCATAATAATAATATTAGCTTCTTAGTAAAGGGAAGGTGGTAGTATCCACTGTCATTATAACATGATCACTCCTTTTATATTCTATGGTATTGTAACGATGCTGATGGTTTTGATTATAATCATTTGTCTGCTTGTATTAGCCAAAGTACTGCATCTGAGGACACGTGGTCTATAAAAATAAACTCTTTTTATTTTCACCGTGTCTCTGTTGATTCTTGTTGTGGACTGATGTGAGAATAATATACGAACAGGTATTTCCGATTCCCACCATTCCTGAGAGTACACTGAGTAGCTTGTTCTGGGTTGTCTTTTCATTGGGATCGCCGAGCCAAATCTCGGATAACGAATGGGACACTTATGCTAGCCGGATACTGGGTTCTGAGGTGAGTTTCTGGTACACCACAATTCACTGAGGTCCTGGGGTTCTACGCATAGTTCTGTGTATAAGCAGAATCCCTGCAACAGCGCCATCTCCGTCCCGACTTGTCTCCCACAGGTACCACCGCTGCTGGTATAGCTCCAGCTTGCCCTGCGACCCGCAACACCACTGGAACATCACCGCCACACGCCGAAACGCCCCATCCTGACAAACCAAAAACCCAGAGCCTCCCCGAGTCAGCTGTCGTGTCATAACCACCAAAATGGTGGCTCGTGACACGAAATTGGCGGCTATAAACCCCTCAAGCCCAAAAACCGCCCAACCCCAGCCCAACCAGCCCAAGGAGCCCAAAAAACGCCCCACGTGGTCTGTCTGCCCCCCTCCCTCGCCCAAAGACCCCCTGGGGTGGCAGGCCTCCCGCTGGGCACCCCCCCCCCCCCCAAACCCCATTTTGATCACAACTGACAACTTGACACGCATAGCGCATCTCTTTCCCTAAATCATTTGCAGAAATTTAAAATGATCTGGCAAAAGACAATTTTAGGTCCATTTATTTGAGTGGTCGCAACTTCCATCGTGAGTTCTCTGTGTGATGCAGGAATTGTGTTGTGAATGGCGTTGCAAGGTGGCTGCTGGGACCCGAAGTCGCACATTGTTGCAGACTCCTTGACAAGACAAGGCACATTTCTGCTCGCGGTCTTTACAAACGCGCCTCAACACTAAAGTGCCGGTAATTCTCCATCTGCAGCCAGGCGGTGGGTCCCACTCATTCCTTGACTAAACAGATGTGGGGCAATTAGGGCTGCTAATTAGAACCTATTGAAATGGAGAGATTGGCCGTAAAGTACCGCCACTCACCGATTTTACCTCAGACCCCATTCCATAGCCGCGATTGCCCCCCCCTATTGTGATTAGCTAGATTTAAATCAGAAAGCAGGAGCTGATAGGCTCTGCTGCGCTGGACGCGTGATCCGTCATGTGACGAATGTGATAAGCCCATGTCAGCAGCTCCGTCGTCATGGGGGGGCGCCCCATCTGCAGCTGCAAACTCATTAAATGCCCATTGTGCGGTGCAAGGAGTTAAACAAAGGCCCACGGCATCAGTAACGGACGGCATCGGACAGGCTGTTTCCCATCTGAATACATATGGGAACATTCTTCTACGCGCGTCTCCCACAATGCAGTGGGGCCGCAGCGAGGGGTTTTGTTAAAAAAACAACGGTGCCCTATTTACACCCACGACCGTCTTCAAGAAGGATTGCCATGGAAACAGAAGAAAAGAGACCCCCCTGATTAAACTTAGAGAAGCTTGACAGAGTCATAGTTTACAGGCTGGCAGCAGCTGGTAATTAATACACTGACATGTAAGCTTACGTGCATGTGACAGGAGTATCAGTGAAGAAAGTGAGCCAACATGGATGGTGAACCTTGCAAAAAGGGAAAAGAAATGAGAGATTGAGCCCTAGCAAACATGCTGTACGTGGAAGGAGGGAGGCAGAGTGAGAACACGCCTAATGTAGCTGAATAAGTGCAGAGGGGCATAGGGAGGAATAAAAGTAAGATAGACAAGAAAAAAGAAAAGAAAGCAAAGAAAAGAGAAGAAAAGAAAATGGGGGTTGAAAGGGAAAGAACAAAGAAAGGAAAAGCGAACATAAAAGGAAATTATTCAAGTTTGAAAGGGAAATTGGAAACTAGACAATGAGGTATAATTAAATAACAGGTTCATAATATTTTTCTTTTTTATAATTACTTTTTCTGGTGAATACGGTATTTAACGTTCTTCTTTAGGGAAAGTATAATTTAGTTTAAATTTGTTGGCAGGTTTTTGCCTTTTCACAACGTCTTTAACAAAGGAGTGAAAACCGAATAAACTTTAAATAAGAAAAAAAGGAATCAATATTTACACTGCATATACTTTTTTGCATGCTACAGATAGAAAACTAAAATGGGGAAAGAGGTGGAGATCTTCCCAAGCTACGTTTTACTGCATAAGATGCAATTATCCAGTTATTTAGTAATGTATACTGTCATTGTGTTTACATAGCGCTTATTAACTCTGGTAGCATGCTACTTCCTGGAAGTGCTATGGATGGAAGAAAGTATCAGATTGCCTTGGTGGGGAGAGGAGATGCTGTGTCTGAGGACCAGAGTTGTGCTCTTATATTCTTTTAGCCACTGCACCGACGGATGAAATTGAAGTACAAAGGAGTGAGAGGTAGAACTCTTAAGCTTAAGAGACATGGTCATGCATGCATGTTAAATGGTAGCAGCAGTTTCAATCGATAACCTTTCAAGTATTTGCCCGGCGGTAATCGCCTCTCATACCACTCGATAATTTACCAATGAAAGAGGCAGGCGCCGGAGACTGGAAGGCAGGAAACAAAGTTTTATTCCGTCGGAGCAGAACACATCAGATCAGACAGCAAGGTATCGTCACGAGGTGCTCTAACTGCATCTCTGAGACCTGGTCTCTTATACACAGGTTTATTGCTTTATTACATATGGTACATTCTTGTTGAGGCTTTGATGTACGGGAAGACATTCCTTGGAACCCCCACTTCAAGCCCGTTCCCACACATATCTACAGTAGAAGTCCCCACCCCACCCACAGTAGGAGATGGCTATCACGCAGCTGGATATTCCGCCAATTCCCGGGGGTGTGTGCAACCGGCCGGGTCTCAGGGGGTAGGGGCTTTTGATCCACCGTAATCCCTTTGATGTGGGGTGTTTCCCTTACAGTAGGAGCAATAAACTGCATCCGCAGGGCTAGGTGATGGCCTGGGATCGGTTCGGACAATGGGGCGCAGAGGAAGGGGGGGTTTATCAAAGAGAGGCATGACCATGTATGGGATGTCGGTCAGGTGTGGGATGTGGTTCCATGGCAGGGTCGTGCTGAATGAGAGGGTTTATGGCCCGTGTATGAGAGAGCGGGGGCGGCCGGCGCGCGGGGGATGCTCGCAGCGCCAGGGGAAAGCGCTGGCGATCGAGAATGAGCGGGGAGAGAGTGGGGTGCTTAAAATGGCGGCCGTGCATTCGCTGTGCGTGGCGCTGGGGAGTGGTAAGATGGCGCAGATAATGTTCAGTTTGCAAGCTAAATTTCCACAGTCCTCCCTTTTAACATATCTCGCCAGCTTGCCTGGCCGTCATTTATCTTCGTTAACCTTCAGCTATAATATCGTTAATGTCTTTCGTACATTCCTTAAAGATACAGAGTTTTTAGGGCAGGCAGGAGTAATCTGACACATTTGCTTATAGTTACATACAGGTGATAAAGTAGGCGAGGAGGTAGTACATACAGAGTTACATCAGCTGTGCCGCATGTCAGGCCCAGGGACAGGAGGAGGGGAGTTTGTTTGAGCACAAATAGGATACTGTAAAGCAAACAGGATGTTTCTGGCAAAACAAGGGATATTTCATACATTACTTAAGGCCCAGACTTTGTGTGGATCGAAAATAGTCAGTATAGTCGTGTACATGGCTGGTGTTGTATGAATGTCACTATACAAAGTTACATTTTCTTAACTTCTCAGTGTACAGTCGGAAGTGATTGATGCAACATCATGAAAACTTGATAGGAAGATAGTTAATATAAAAAGGTGGTTGGGAGAGGATTTTCAACTTTGACATGGGTTCTTCTTTCCAGTGTCCTTTTTTTTTTTATAAAGAGCCATCACTGGTAAGCTCTTATTGTTGTTCTTCTTTCGTTGGCACTGTTGAGCACCGGCGGTGGAGCTAAGGTCCAGCTCAAATCCAATTTCTCACGTTGCAGGGTGTGACCATTCACTGTTCTCCGATCACAGCCCCGTTCCTTAACACAGTTCACCATAGGTACTTTGAGACAGGGTACCTGCTTTTTGTTCTTCTGTAGGTAAGTCAGATTCATAATCCATATAAAAGAGGGTGAGAGAGAGAAGGGTGTGACATGCTTCGGGATGCCGAGGGAAGAGGGGGTGGAGTGGGATCGGATCAAAAAAATGTGGACCAAGGGGAGCAGAATCTTCCAGCACTGGGCCCATCAATCGGGCCCGACGGGTTGAGACTTCAGGCACGCTGGTCAGTGAGCGGGGGGGCCTCGATGTAGCCCTTCGCGCTTATCATCCTGAAAATGGTGTCTCGTCTCACGCCCTTTTTGCTTCGTAGCTTCCCCCTTGGTCGATGTCATAGATGTTCCATGGTCTGCAGCCAGGCTGTGCGTCACGTCCGACCCCTCCCTTCCGATGGCAGCACGTTATCTTTAAATGGGTACAAGAAACAAAAATCTTAGAGAGTTGGCAGGGAAGACATTTACATACTTCATCCTCTCTCCCAACCACCGAGTGGTTGCGGACATGCTTTTATGGGTTGCTGTATGATTGGTGTCTATTAACTCTGATGTTAGTGTGCGCGTTACTAATCTATTAATCATTGCTGTGGTGCAAGTTTCTGTGGGTGTCCCTGCCCATCGTCTGGCCCTCTAGGTGCCGATTCCTGCGCCCGATACTGGTTGCAGGAAGCCTGACATCTGTCAACCTTCTAGTCTATTAAAAATTCGAACCGGCTTCTCCGGCAGAGGCTCGTTCGTCTCAACACAAGTTTTGTTAATACATATTTCCTTCCGAGGACTGCTAAGTTTATGAAAAGAAAGTGCGAGGTGCTACTGTCACGGGTTCACGAGTATCCATTTCGGGGAGGAACATAAGCTAAGCATTATTTTTGCTGGCGACAATAGGTAACCCTTTATCAGTTTAGGCGATGTATTATTAGTGAATAAGGTCATCAGCTGTTTCGTTCGAAATACTCTGAGGCGGCTAGTATAGGGCTGGGGTTATCTTGGGAGAACGGGGTGCTTTAGACATTCTATTTCGGGGTAATTGGGCGGGGGTAATTCTGGGCGGTGGAGATGGTGTTGTTAAAGCTCTGAAAAACGGAAACCACTGACATATAGTCCCCGTGATGAGGGCCAAATTGGGAGACATCAGTCGTCTTACCTGTCCTTTCTTTTCTCAGCCAATTAAGCTCAATATTTGTAGAAAGGAGAGGTAGTAACGTGGCAGAGTACGGTCGTTTTGTTTCAGTCAATTTGTTCGAACACCACCGTGCTCCAGGCCAATTATACACTTACCGAGGAGGTATGTGTCGTTAATTTATTCAAAAAGAAAAGAGGGTAAGAAGGCTTTTTAGTGAGGGAGGGAGTGAGAGAGAGAGAGAGAGAGAGAGAGAGAGAGAGAAAGAGAGAGAGAGAGAGAGAGGGAGAGAGAGAGAGAGAGAGAGAGAGAGAGAGGTGTGCATCAAGTAGGTTATTTGGCATACATACGACACAAAACGAGAGAGACATGGGTAAGATAATAGGCCACTTGGTGCACACACAACATGGAGTAGCATGGGTCTGTTCCATGTAAGAAAACACAAGCGGGGAAAAGACATAAATTCGGTGATCACGTACACACAAATACCGGATAGGGTGTGACAGTACATGCATCAAGCGCAGAAACTTAAGACGGAGACTCAGGGCTACGTTGAGTATCGGGACCTCTCCTTTCCTGTCCTCCTTTCCTATGCATGCTGCGTACTTTCAGTATTTTGTAGTTTATCCTAGGGGGTGTCGGACCCTTTATTCTCCTCCCTTTGATCGATGGGCGAGCACTTCAATCATACAGTGACGCTCTCTTCAAGTGACCTAAGCATGAGATGCACACACATTCATTCCGTGTAATCATAGCACACACGCACAATCATGCCATACAGTTTCTCATGTTCTCAATGGTGGTCTGCACTTCACGCACTATCTCACAACGTTTGTCTAAATTTTCCCTGATATTGAACTCGGTGCGGTCCATGTCCACTTCATTCTTCAGTCGGAGCTTCGTCGTGACCTATAGAGGGGAAAAAGAGGGGAGGGGATGTGCAGTATTCAAAGTACCCTAGCGCGCGCAGACACGAAAAAGTTCTACTTACCACGTACCAGGCTAGTCGCAGGAATGGGTGATACCACAGACCTATTATTCTTTTTGTCCGAGACAAAGATGCTCTAATTTATTTCATTTCCTAAATTCGGGTTCCCTTGTCATACATGCATTTCTCAATCGGTCGTGTATTAAGGTGCAAGATACCATACCTTGCGTTCGGCATATACCCTGAGCTATGGTTGACCATTGTTTAACAACTCTTGGAAAAAGATAGGTGTGATGGGTACAAATTCCGTTAATCAAAAAAGATTCAGGCAAATGGGGACTGCATTATCTGTTTTCTATTGCTTGGGAGTAACAATCATTTATTCAAAAGAAGAAATCTTTATCAACCTATGTGATTAGTCATGACACTGATTCCGTAATTCTTTCAAGAGGCCCTTTATTTAAAACAATGTCAGTATACAAGATACGGGCCTACAACCGTTCAGGCCGGCCACGGGGTGGGAGGCGTCGAGTGTCATGAGCAACGCTACTACGGCATAACATCGGTTCCCTTCCCGCCCCTCCCCGACCATCATGTGTGGAAGCATCGCATATATATATATATATATATATATATATATATATATATATATATATATATATATATATATATATATATCTCTTTTTAACACAAATGTCACGTGACTGGGATGCCATAAGGGTTTGTAGGCCTCTCCTACATCGGCGCCATCTTGGGGCGAGGTCGGGCCAGAGTACAGTCTAAGTCTTTCCATGAATTAGCTGTTGGACCAGAATTCCTTTCAGTAGTTCGAGAACTTTCGTTAGCGTCAACTTTGCGTCAGCATGGCGTCACTGCGACCCCGTAGAAATGCCATGGTTCGTTCTTGGGGCGGGGCAGCAGGCGGGTTCTTCCACCGACGCTTCGAACCAGTCTTTCTCACTGCACCAAGCGGAGGCAAGGTGGCTGCCGTCCGGGGCAAAGAGCAGTGGCAGCGGTTTGTCCTTACCGGAAGTCCGTGGGAGTCGAGTGTCAAATGACTCCAGCCGATTCTGCAAAGCTGAGGGGAGCATTTTGTCAAGGGTGGGGCCCACGCCCAAGCAGACAAGCTTTCGAGTCCAGAATCACCTCATGGTGGGTTAGGCCTGGATCCGGAGAACCGACCGCCGGAGTCCAACGGCAGCAGCAGTAGTAGCTCTTCGGCACAGCCACCGGGTGGGCCCAGTAGCAGCGACAGCAGTTTGGATGGTATCGCCACCGGGGTGGGTCCCCGATTACTTGGCTGCGGGGGCCCACTCCTCGCGTCGGGCGCTAGTGGCGATCCTGGTGAACCCGTGCTTGGGCGGTCGTCCGGTGGTCGCGTGCAGCGGCAGGGTGCAGCTCAGCTGGCCGGTGAGTCAAAGACGGTTGGGGTGCAGCTTAGCTGGCCGGCGAGTCAAAGACGGTTGGGGTGCCCTCATCTGCTGGCGAGCCTCCACCTGGGGAGGCGGGGGAGGCCCGTCCGCGTCGCCTCCCCCCTGTCAGGGCACCCTAGCCGTTATTGAAGGAAGAAGAGAATGGGAGGATCCACACGACGTGGCAGGGTGCGACTCAGCAGACCGATGAAAAAGACGGCTGGGGCGTCCTCATCTGCTGGTGAGCCTCCACCTGGGGAGGCGGGGGAGGCCCGTCCGCATCGCCTCCCCCCTGCCAGGGCACCCTAGCCGTTATTGAAGAAAGAAGAAGAGAATAGGAAGATCCGCCTAGCGTGGCAGACTCCGCCTTGGCGCTGTCAGAGTTTTGGCACTTCGTGTAGCCTCCGGCTTATTCGCACAGTCGTCCGCCACTGATGTCAATGGATTTTTGCATGGCTTTTATAGCCCAAAGCCGACTAAAAGAACCGCCCAAAACAGGCCAATGTTGCAATTTCGAGGAAGGAGAGGCGAGGACGGTGTCACGTGGACGTTAAGGCTTTGGGATGGAGGTTGCAGCAGACTGTCATGTAAATAGTTGTTTTAAAACGTGTTTTAACCTGTTTACCCTGTTGGTGTGTTTGTTATATCTTATAAGTTATTAAAATGTTATAACTATACTACTTCGTTGGAGTGTTTGTACATATTTGCAATCTGATGACGAGCACAAGGAGGTTACTGTGCAATCGGAAAAATAACATAGCCCAATTGTGCGCGATCTAGCCCTAGTTTGGTGACGTCGATGGTGGGTGTCAGCAGGCTTCCGTTTGTGCAGGATTTTGTCATGCTTATTGGGCGGGGTGGGCAGTAGGGCAGACATGTTTAGGTAGCGAGAGTAATGGAGTCGGGCTACCTCGTGGCCGTCTCGACCGTGAGCTTGGCTCCTTCCCTTGGTTTCATATGTCCCACAAAGGGCTAACTCCTAGCGTTACTTTAGTTTTTGTAAGGTCAAAAAGGATCCCACCAGTGCCTTTACTATTTTGTCGATTCCTGTTCGTTCATCCTTCGTTAGTCGATTCATTCTGGTGGAATCTTTCTTTCTCATCTCAGGGTCATCCAACGTTATTGCCGACGTTGTGTTCAGTACAGGAGGCTCGGCCGGCGCGGAGGCCGTGAGGACCGAGGCCCCTGTACTGCTTTCGTTCGTGTTTGGGGGTTGTGGGTGTTGCACTATTGATTGGGAGGGTGCGTATGGAGGGGGCATGTAAATGATCGGGGGACCTAATAGTAATTCATCATTCGTTCGCTGTTTAGAGGATAACTCAGGGTAGAGCAAAGAAGGGGTCCTAACAGCGTACTGGCCTGATGTTTCGGGCTCCTGTCTTAGTTTAGTTTCCCTTCTCTCCTTTATTTCTTCTTCTAACTTTCTAGCGGCAAGGTGAGCTGCTTTTCGTAATTCCTTTTCTGCTTTTACTTCTTCCCTCTTTTTCCGTTGTGTTGCTTCTTTGCGCCACATGCCGATACTGTCAAGCATAGTAGGCGTCGTCTTATTGCTACACAGAGCTATTTCTAGCACTTCTATCTTATGGTCGTCGAAGGATCCCATCAGTGGCCACTGACTCTCGGGGTCCTTCTTGGTATATTTATGCCACAGCTTGCTATAAGCTACGGCGACTAGTCCATATTTAGTGAACATGTCCTTATTAGGGGTGCCCTGCAGTGGAGCCGGATGGTTCACCTCTAATAAGCGGTCCGGGCAGAACCAACTACCAATCAGTGGGGAGAAGATAGGCATGACGGGTTTCAACGGGGACAAAAGTCAGCACTACCTATCTTTTCACTGCTTGCAAAGACTAGACAGAATATCTCTATTCCTCGTTATTTGTAAGCAGAGAATACCTCCAAAGAACCAATATCGAACAACTAGTGTTCGGACAATCAATCAATCAATCAATGGGGAGATAAAGATAGGCACGACGGGTTTCAACGGGGACAAAAGTCTGCGTTACCTACCCTTCACTATTTGCAAAGACTAGACAGAATATTTCTATTCTACGTTATTTGCAAACAGAGAATATCTCAAAGAGCACTATTCTTCAAAACAATCAATGTTTGGACAATCAATCAGTGGGGAGATAAAGATAGGCACGACGGGTTACAACGGGGACAAAAGTCTGCGTTACCTACCCTTCACTATCTGCAAAGGGAGAGAGAGAGAGAGTATTTCTTCTCCTCCCCGTTTGTAGACAGCGAATATCTCAAAGAGAACAATCAATGAGCAATACTAGTATTTCCAAAACTTCAAACAATCAATCAATTATTTCGCAATTTGTCGTGTATCACGACCTTACCCGGACCGCGTGGACAGTTTCTCGTCTTCCGCCTCCAGCGCCCGATCGTCCTCTACTCTCCGTATTTGCCGCGGCACTCCTGATGGTTCCCAGTCAGGACCGTAGATCACTCGAGAGAGGTCTGCTCGGAACCAGTGAAGTTCGGATGATCGGCTGCCAGACGAGGGTCTATTGGGCAGGAGCTCTCCCGATCGTTGCAGTCGTTCACTCTGTCGTCGGGACCTCTCCCACTGGATCCACGTGTCGCTGATGGGCCCCACGTTTGGGACGCCAATTGTTAAATGGTAGCAGCAGTTTCAATCGATAACCTTTCAAGTATTTGCCCGGCGGTAATCGCCTCTCATACCACTCGATAATTTACCAATGAAAGAGGCAGGCGCCGGAGACTGGAAGGCAGGAAACAAAGTTTTATTCCGTCGGAGCAGAACACATCAGATCAGACAGCAAGGTATCGTCACGAGGTGCTCTAACTGCATCTCTGAGACCTGGTCTCTTATACACAGGTTTATTGCTTTATTACATATGGTACATTCTTGTTGAGGCTTTGATGTACGGGAAGACATTCCTTGGAACCCCCACTTCAAGCCCGTTCCCACACATATCTACAGTAGAAGTCCCCACCCCACCCACAGTAGGAGATGGCTATCACGCAGCTGGATATTCCGCCAATTCCCGGGGGTGTGTGCAACCGGCCGGGTCTCAGGGGGTAGGGGCTTTTGATCCACCGTAATCCCTTTGATGTGGGGTGTTTCCCTTACAGTAGGAGCAATAAACTGCATCCGCAGGGCTAGGTGATGGCCTGGGATCGGTTCGGACAATGGGGCGCAGAGGAAGGGGGGGTTTATCAAAGAGAGGCATGACCATGTATGGGATGTCGGTCAGGTGTGGGATGTGGTTCCATGGCAGGGTCGTGCTGAATGAGAGGGTTTATGGCCCGTGTATGAGAGAGCGGGGGCGGCCGGCGCGCGGGGGATGCTCGCAGCGCCAGGGGAAAGCGCTGGCGATCGAGAATGAGCGGGGAGAGAGTGGGGTGCTTAAAATGGCGGCCGTGCATTCGCTGTGCGTGGCGCTGGGGAGTGGCAAGATGGCGCAGATAATGTTCAGTTTGCAAGCTAAATTTCCACATGCATGTCATCATGTGAGCTGTCATGCAAATGGTGATTCAAGTGGCCATGGAGCGGTCACCTGCCTTTCTTATTGCAAGCTCAAATTGTGGTATTTCTCTGTTCAGCAGAGAACATGGGCAGTTCAATCCCATTTCAATTCCAGGGGGCCTATCAGAGCAGATATAGAAAGAGTTGTACAGTAAGTTACACATTTCTGAGTGGCTGGGCTCATACAAGCATTTTAATTATGTTTTAGTTTTAGCGCTTCTTAGCAGGGTAGGGCTAGTAAGAGAAGTACAGTAAATTACAAAAGAGAGAATGCACAATTATGTCTAGACATTTACATTCTAGTCTGCCTATCAGATTAGACATAGAAAAGGTTGTACAGTGAGTTACACATTTACCACTAGTTGGGTTTATTCAAACTCTTTAATTACATTACAGATTTAGTTGGTGTTAGCAGAGTAGAACATTCATTAAGGCACTCAAATAATGGCTGTGCTTTACTACCCAGCTAGAGGACTAGGGGGGTCAATTTAACTTGCTTACACCATGGTCCATCGCACCTTTCCTACACCACTGCTTAGAAGCCCACCATGGAGCATTCAAAAAGAAATCCATAGATATGGGCATTATACAACTAGCCATGGTTTATCCTCAGAAGTCCACTCAGAAGGAGCAGAGACCAGCCGTACGCAGTCAGCCTTAATCTGTGCTCTGAGGAGTCAACCATGGGCCATCAAGTAGCAAGCCCTTAGCAATGGGCAATGCAACCACCCATGGCATAATCTCTGCGGAGTCCACCCAAGAGTGGCAAAGAGCAACTCATAGGAATGGACTTTCTTTTACCAACCATGGAATGTGATCTGAGGGGTCCAGCCATGTGGGGCAGTAGCGCAACCCACAAGAAAGAGTCACGAACAACTAGTTAAGGGTTATGGCCTCAGTGTCCATCCAGGAGGGGACGGAGCAAACCCTTTTGAATGGTGAATACAACCAGGCATGGTATGTGTTACAAACCAGTCAAAGTCTATGGTATCTATAATCTTCTTGCAACAGAGGAGCATTCCATTCGAGGGCGCAGTTTCAAATTCCTTCAGTCGAACATATGAGGAGTCCACTGAGGGTCACATGGATGCAGCCCCTGAGTACCTGGTATGCCTGGGAGTGTAGGTGTCAATTAGATAAAAATGCTATGGAGAAAAATAGTTTGGGTTGAATGAGAGTGTAGAGATCCTCTCTACACCCACCTGAGAGGTGAAAGTACTGATGTGAGTGTGTGTGTGTACTAATGATATGGAAAAATGAGGTAAGGAGAGGAGGATCCTATGAGGAGGGGATTGAGGAAGGGCATAACGGAAAACACAGCTTGAGGTACTGCTCTAGGCCCTAACAGGCCATAGCAGGGAAGTTGTCTATAGTACATAGGAAAATCACAAGTGGCTTACCATGGGCCAGATTACAGAAGGTGCTCCAGGGGTGCAACGGGCCTTTGCACCCTCTTTGCGTGCCCCCGGGGCACTTTGCTATTATAGAAGGGGGCGTGGACGTTTGTGCGTCCCCTTCTATAATACTGATAGCGCTTGTGCATTTAATGCGCCAGTGCTACCTTCTGAGGGTATTCCTTCATTTGCATAGGGGTGTGGCCTTTGCAAATGAGGGAATTCCTTTGACACAGCGCCCGTGCCATATTACAGACAGGAGCGCAGAGTCAAAGAAGCCCGCCGGAGGTGCACTGACAGTGCACCATTTAAAAGGTGGTGCGTTGTCAGTGAGCCCCATGAGAGAAGCCCTTTGCAGGAGGTAAAGGGGGTCCCATGGACCCTCCAGACATCCCCTTGCAGGCGGGTGCAGTCACTGAACTATAGGTGACTCAACTATATTCTATAAATTGTAATGACATCCTATCTATTTAGAAAAAAATACATTTAAGCTAACACTCTTAATAAACCACCATGTCTAATTACTCTCACTATGTACACAAAAATATTTTAATTGCATAGACATACAACTAAGCTTAATAAACCCTGCCTAAACAGGGAAGCATGCTACTCCCACTTTGAGGAAGACTTCACCAGAATCAGCCTACAAAGTAAATGGAAATTGAAATGCACCAATATATTCCTCTTTTTCAAAATGTCAGCCCATATTGCACTAATCAGGACTAGACCAATGCCAAGAATCTGGTATGCCAAAAACTACAGTTGCCCAGAGCTCAAAGAATCAATAGTGTTTATTAAATTGTTTTGTGTTTAGGTCGAGCCTAGCTAAGCTGTTCTAGGAGAGGGCCTCTTGGAATCACTCCAGACTTTCCCAAAACTCGTGCGTGTGGCTTTAGATTTTCCAAGCATTCCATTGGCCTTTGCGTGTGGCTTTCAATAATGAAAGCACGCAAATGGCGGAAGACGGGTGCATGTCCCGCCTTTCCTGTAAACGTTCACTCCCATGGCCTAGGGGTCTCGGGAGCGAGCAGCGGCACCCAGGCTGCCAGCTGCAATACTGGTGTCTCAGGTTACACACGCCGCGCTGTGCTTTTGCTTGTTTTTGTATATTTTTTTGCTTCATGTGCAGCCCCGCCCGAGGGCGCCGAGTACATACTGTAAGTGCTATTTCAATGTTTCTGGCTCGTTGCAGTCAGAGAGATATATTTAACAATTATTTTGAACTATTATTGCCAACTATTACCATTATTAGTCTTAATAATAATAACAACGGTAATACTAATAGTATAGTATAATGTGACACTACTTGTGTCTCACAGTTAATACAGTTTGATTTCTCTTAGCACGTTTCTTCACTACATGCCGCTGTCTTGACAGTACACGGACACCGACAGAGTCCCTTGCACTGTCTGTTCTGCTCTGTGTGTGCCTCCCCACCTCTGCAGTGTCTCACTGCCCCTGCTTGGAGCCTGTGATTCTCGCTCGTTCCCGGACGCTGCCCACGCGCACACGGGCTTGTATTTCTTCTTGCACGTCTTCATTTCATTCCGTGTTTTGTGCAGCACAACGTTTGCACGTATTTTCAGATACATTGCACGAAGGTTGCACTTTTTCCACGTCACGATGGCACTGATGCGCCTTATTGCCTCTAAAGTGATTCTTGTGATATGTTTTCACAACTTTGATACTTAACATGGCATATCGCGTCAAATCGCGCCAGTCTGCTTAGGTTGTTGACAGGTTTTGTCTTCCACCCTCACTCGTCATTTACTCACGCCCACTTGCTGTTCCGAATCACGCGCGTGTAAACCTATCTCACTTATTAACACTATTATTCACAGCCGCCTGTGACTGCCGAATAACTTTGAGCCATATCTGACATGGGCTGCGAGTGTCATGACTAAAGTCATGTGTGTGTTTCATGGGGGGGGGGTCACCATTGTAAACTTTTGTCTAGTGTTCTGATGTTCCTAGATGGTGTACCTTTATGATCACAATATCCCTATTGCCTCTCAGCAGTGCTTTTATCTTCCCTTTTAGGTGGCATATGTTCCTTTGATTTTTTTAAATATTGCCTTTGGTCTTGTTAGCCTGGGAATTAAAACTTGTGACGTCATATGTAGAGTCCTCTTTCCAGGAGGTACTCTTGGGAAGACAGGTACTGTTGTGATAACCTAAAACAAATAGTACATTCACATTTGAAAATTGCTTTTGGGGACATGTTCTATCGAGAAAGGCAATATAGGATTGGAGATGAAAACAGCTCTGTTACCTCAGGAGTAAGATATTGGTTTGCAGAGTCTTTCAACCTCTTCATCTGTGAAGTGAAGTTTCATTTTCCTCGCATCGCTGCCTTCTGGTCATGAACATGCAGCGCTAAGTTGGTGTTGTGCAATGCAAAATTCTGATGTTGGCGAAACCCAAAACAGCAGCTTTTTGCATTGTATTGCCCAACACGTTCCTTAGCAAATACTACCTTCCTCTTCTTTCACGTAGCTCTCCATGATTACTAGACAGCCAAAATATGTTTCAGCCCGCTAGCCCAGACTTCATGGACACCACTACAAAGTGATGGTGCCAGTGAAGACTCAAAGGTCTGTCACCTGAGAACAGATTTTTCCAGTAGATCCAACCCGATCATAGAAAATGATTTAACAAAACATGCAACCCGTTTTGTTTATGTTTGTTTGTCTAAGACCATTCTCTGAGTGTCTTGGTACTACGTTGGCGATTAAGCAGTAAATCATAAATTTTAAAATAAGGAAAGCAGGCTGTCCAGCATCTTACCATAATTTTTGCATAAAGATCCTGGTTTTCAGCCTCTTTCTGAATGTAAATCTGGTGCGCGTCGATCACTCTTCCATTGGAATACTAATCTACTGCAAGAACTCTAAAAGCTCTACCTCCCAATTTTTTTACTCCTGTGACTCAGATCCACAAATAAGGATTGCTTTTGAGACCTCAAAGAATAGGGGTAGCATACATTTCAAATTTCTTGCTGAGAAAAAAGGGCACATTTAGTAAACTTATATCTAGTAGGCCATATGCACTACTTTAAATCTAATAAGTTTGTGGACTGGTATCCAGTGAAGTTGCTACAGATAGGAAGAGACTCCTTTAAATTTTCCCAAGCTCAAACTCAATCAGATTAGCCTGTAGTTTGGAGATGCTTTTCTTCGGAAGTCCTACAAAATGGAATTGTGAAAATCAAGCTCTAAGTGTATGAAGGCATTAGCGACAGTCATTCGATGAGGAAAGGAGAACAAGAGATTTGTTTCAGAGCCAGAAGGCTGTGAGCTTGCCACTGATATAATGTGCTTATAAAGCTCCAAGATGGAGTCCATCAGGAATTCTAGATTTCTTACCCCCCTCTACTGGAAGGGGAAAAGCACACACAGAGAAGACCAAAGGTTATTCCCCAACAGGTTGATTTTAACAATCAATGTCAGGATTTCAGATTTGTCTGGGTTCAGTCGCAAAGCCGTTAAATCTCACCTCTGGGATCTATTTGCTTTGCCAAGTCCTTGTGGAAATATTGTACAACTTTGGCAAGATTCTGTGCAGCATTGCCAGAAGAAAAAATAGAGTGTGACGATGAGGCCACAGTGGGCGTGTCATTTTGTAGGTGCTCACATGCATGAGGTGTGCCTGTGCATGCGCCATTTCTCATGTGCACCCATACAAAATGATACATGCACAATTGTTTTTGTATTGACGGATCAAAGACTCAATTTGCTGCCTGATCCTGTCCAAAATAAAAAAATAAAATCTTCGGGAGGGGGGGCACAGAAAGTGCTGTGGGGGGGGAGGAGGAGCAACAGATAGAAAATGGGACAGCGGCACATGAGTGAGAAAGGAACATTGAGAAGAATGGAGTGTGGAGGTTGGCAGGGGGTGATGCACATGAGAGTGAGGTTGTGGCACAAGGGAGATAGCAGCAGAGTGTGGACAGATATTTGGTGGAGGAGACGCAAATGAGTAAGCTGGAAAAACATGTGCACTCTCATGGGGTGCTAAGTAGTTTCCTAAAAGTGAGCATCGGAAGGATACAAATCAGCCAAGCCAAAGGATGGTAAAGAAGGAATTCTCGAGGGAAGAGACAAACACAAGATGGACAAGGAAAACAATTGCATTAGAAGCAAGCACATGAGATTGACAATAAAGCCAAACAATGGTAAGCACTGGGTGGACAGTAAGCAAATATAAGTTCTTGATAAGCCCACAATCTGTCTTTTTGAACTAGACAGCTTGAGCTATCTGCTAAGCGAGACCTAAAGACATATCCCCATTGAAGCCTTAATTAACGCCAAAGCCCTTGAAAGACTAGGTCTTGCAGGCACTGGTTGCTTTTAACATTGATCACTAATTATGTATTATCTGTTTACAAATCAGTGATTCTTTTGATATTCCCACAGCAATGCCTTCAACTATCGAAGATAAAGCTTAAAAAGAAGAAGGATGGGAGTGAGAAACACTGAGGAACACATTGTCCTAGTTTTTTTTGGCTTTTATAGAATTGGTTACTCAAGCACTGTTCTGTCTCAGGTGCTCAGATCATTCTTCCATGCCACATCATTACCTACCTATCGGATGGATAATTAATTTTAGTCACAAAGTGTGATGCACTTGCCAGTCCATAACATTTGACCATTGCTTTTAAGCAAGAAATTGACTCTCCACTAGCCAAGCAATTTGCTGGGATCTAATACTGCTTCCGTACTGTCCACTCCCAAGCTCAAGTACATACTTCGAGTAGGTAGCACCTCTTCCACCTAAGCTTCAAAGCTTTGAAAACTCTTCAACAAGATTATAAATGATAGACAATCAGTGGGAAGATTATCTGAAATGGCAGTAGCCAATATATGAGAAGACTTGATCACTTACCAGCACAAGAGCCAATTGTAAATTCTGATCCTCCCTGACCTGAACAGCATACAATATGGTGCATCATAATATTGGTGCACTTTGAAAAAGGGTCCGGGGCGAGTGGCAAGATTTGCTTATCGCTCAAATCATTATTGTCAAACGCCAACAAAAAAGTGATAAAGTAGTGGTATACCTAAAGGGGAAGATCTGTGCCTATGCCCCTCCCTGGAATTTAGGGTCAGCTCATGGCTATTTATCCAGAATTCCTAAAATCCACCTGGCCAGAACTGAAGGCAGATCATTCTCATACCTTGGGTTGGCGGCCTGGAATAATCTTCCCCTTGAACTCCGTACCATATCTGAGCTATCCATCTTCAAGAAAAAACACAAAATCTCTCTATTCTAACAATCTTAACACGATGATCAGCACTGTGGGATCCTCTTTGCTGACAGTTAAACATATCTTTTGTGGGTCCCTCAAGGATCTCCACTGTTACTGTTACTCTTCAACATTTACATGACACCTTTGACCTAGATGTTATCACAACACCAATTCCAGTTCAAATGTATCCTGATGCGACCAATAACACATCTGTTTGGAACAGAACAAAAACATATTTTAATGTCTATCATATGTATACCACTGGGCAAAGGAAAACTACTTGTGCTAGAAAAGCTTCAAGATGGAGGTTCTTAGAGTAGGAGACCTTTCGGATAATGGCTGTCCATTTATCTCGCTGAACAAACTAGGCGACTCTCCTACTCCCCCTTATGGACTACTATCCTATCCTATTGCGAAAGGCACTCTCATTGATGCAGGTTCCACACTGTTTTGTACAGTTAAGGGCATTGGTGTTATCAAGACTCGATTATTTTACTATCACATACATCAGAGTTCTGAAGACAGCAATTGGTAATTTAGAAAGTCTTCGAAATCAAGCTACCAGACTGCGCCTCAACTTGAAGAAATCAGAGCACATCTCTCCAGTTCTCAGAGAACTCCACTGGTTCCTAGTGATACACGGACTACAATTCAAACTTCTGTTTTACTTTAATTACTGAGAGGGATACGGATCTTACCAGTTTAGTAGAGGATGAATCAGGAAGGGCGGAGTTGGACTCCCTGAATTTAAGGTCCTGTAATGGCTGTGAGCATTTGCCCTGTTCTATTGTTAGCTGGAATATTGCTGGTCTAGCTACTAAAGGTGATCACCCGGGTTGGGCCGAGTTTCTTAGCTCCCATGACATCGTCTGTTTCCAAGAAACCTGGTGTAGGGAAAGTGTCAGCTACCCCGGCCATGCTTCATTTAATCTGCCAGCTTCGGCATCTCCTTCTGGTAGATCGAAGGGAGGTCTCTTGGTTTTGGTTTCTGTTAAAACCTCAATCGAAGTGAAAAGATACTTGACGTCCATTCACAGATTTTATGGTTATCAGATAATCTGGGTTCCAATATTATTTTAATTAATTTTTACAATAACATCTTTGATAGCACGAGGTGCAGTGTAGTGACTGAGCTAGAGGTTGCCCTAGAAAACCTAACTTCTGGGGTCAAGAATGTTTTTAACTATATCTGGGTAGGTGATTTTAACATTTCCACTTGTATTCTTTCTAATACTGGGGTTTGTGGGATTAGGAACCACTTCGAGGAAGATGATTTGCACTTCCCACATAATCCATACAGGGAATCCTTGAATAAGTTAATGGAATCCCTTGATTTGGTAATTTTAGAGAATGCCAAGAACGAACTGGGTGACTCTATTCCTACATTTACGGGGTGGAATGCAAATACTGTGATTGATCATATTTGTGTATCATCCTATATAACCTCACTGTGTAAGCCACCGAAGGTCACTGATTATATGATAAGTGACCATAACTGTATTACTACCGTTATCTTTTTGTGGAAGTATAGAGTTCCCTTTTCTGAATGTTCTGTGGCTAATATTGAAGCACATAGACCCAATGGCGTAAGAATTAGATGGAAAGGAGAAAAAGCTGATGGTGCTATCGAATCCATAGTCAAGGACTGTCGAGGAAATATTACTGCTATCCTTGAGTGCGATCATGAGGCCACTGACATTGTAAAGGATTTTATATCCATTAATAAAGTTATTGAATCCAAATTTACGAAATCTACCCCGGGGAAATTAGTCCCCAGGAAGTGTTGGTTTGACCATGGTTGCACCGCCAAATTGGCAGAGCTCAAGATGGGCCTGGCCGTTAGGCCAAGAGATATGATTGCGGTTACAAAACTTAGGCAGAACTATAAGTCTGAGGTCAAGCGACGCAAGAAGGAGTTGCAGAAAGAGGCCTGGGACAAATTGACCCAGGCCGCGGAGAAGCATAATTGTGCTCTTTTTTGGGCTACTGTCAACAGCCCTTTCCTTAAAGACGATATGATCCCTGAACTTACTTCCAATGTTAATAAGGCCACATGGGTTACCCATTTTTCTACCATCTTTAATTCTAATATATTGTCTGAAGATAGTAGTGGTCCATGGCCCTTTATCCCGTTAAATGTTACTACTGCGGAGGTCATTTAGAGTATTAATGCCAGCAAAGGGGGAAAGGCACAGGGCCCAGATGGGGTCCCTATTGATGTTTATAAAGCTGTGCCTGATTTATGGGGACCACTGTTAGCCAATGTATTTAATGCTGCTATAGGCGCTGGGGTCCCACCTACATGGGAGGAATCAATTATAATACCAATCTATAAAAAAGGTGGTAGAGGGGATGTCAAGAACTACCGCCCTATCTCCCTATTAGATTCCTCGGTTAAGATAATGAGTAGGGTTCTATTGTTAAGGTTGGAACAATGGGCCGAAGATAAAGGGATTCTAGCTAGCACTCAATATGGCTTTAGGAAGGGGCGTGGAACTGTGGATCAGTGTTTAAATTTAAATCTCCTTATAGGGAAGTACACGCAGGCCAAAAAGGGCTCCCTTTACCTCTGCTTTGCGGACTTGAGCAGTGCCTTCGATATGGTAGACACCTCGATTCTCTGTACCAAATTGCTAGAAATGGGCACACCAGAAGGTATAGTCGTTTTTCTTGCCCAATTATATTCTAATCTCCGCACTTGTATTCGATATGGTCCCTCAGGGGAGTGCAAGACTAAGTTTAGGATTCGCCGGGGAATTAGACAAGGATGTGTTCTGGCCCCACTCCTTTTCACGCTTTTTATTAATGAAGTAGATGCTGTTTTAAAAGGAGTGAGCGCTGATGTTCCTAAGATTGATGGCCGTGACGTACCGGTACTGTTATACGCTGACGATACCGTGTTATTGGCAAGGACTCCATTAGGGCTCCAACGTTTGATGGATAGTTTTTCTGTCTTTATTGGAAATAGAAAACTACTCATCAATAAAACTAAAACTTTTATTATGACCTATGGGGCAGGGTCTAGGAGAGCGCAATCCTATTTTTTAGATGGGGACAAGGTCCAACAAGTAGATAAATTCTGCTATTTGGGAATTACCTTCGCTAAGGATAGCAGATGGACCCAAGAAACCACTAATGTACGGATAAAGATGGTGAAAAGTGCCCATGGTGTTTTTAAGTTTGCTGCAAAATTAGGGGAAAGGCGTATTTGGGACATGCTACAAATCTATAAAGCTTGTAGCTTGTCTACTGTCCTCTATGGTGCAGGGGTTTGGGGATATTCTCCTAACAGCATTTTACAATTAGAGGAAAATCTTTTCCTCAAAAGGTTATTGTGTCTGCCCAAATCCGCCTCAAATGAATTAATCCATAGAGAGTTAGGGATTTATCATTTATCCGATTTAATTTCCCTAAAGCCGTTGATGTTGTGGCGATCTGTTTGGCTGAAGGACGAGACCTCTTTCAACAGGGCAGTAGTTATTGATTGTCTTTCACTTGATAACTTTCTCGATATTCCTTGGTTAAAATATGTTGTGTCTAGTTTTAGAGATATCTACGGATTGGATGTTATTAAGGATTGTTATGCTGCCTCAGTTTTGTCTAAAGCTGAGATGAAGAAAATTTTTATGACTTATTGGGTGGAGAGACGGAAGGTGAGGGCTGGTCTTTTATCTACTAGCACATTTTATAATAAACACGTGGAGGGGGATGGGTTTAAAAAATATCTTAGTAATGTTACTAGAGCTTCCCACCGGTTTGTGTTGACCAGACTAAGACTTGGTATTGTACATAACCTGGTAGCCTTCTCCTCTCTTAATTCACATCCGATTGGACCCTGTCCTTGTGATGGTACTTCTGCACAAAGCACTTTGCATCTACTTTTAATATGTAAATTGTATTACCACTTGCAAACTCATTTTTTAAAACCAATTTTTGTGAAATATGGTGTACGTACTGTGCACGATTCTATGAAATTGCTTTTTAATATGCTTGAAGCAGATATCTGCTTTTTTACTGCTACCTACCTTTTTAAATGTATTCAAACAAGGAAAAGTTTGGTGTTTTAATCATTTATAAGGCTCATTCGTATCACTGTATTCTGTAGGATGCTTTTGGTGTTGTTGATTGTATATGCTTTTATGGTCATTGTTGCAATGTACCGAATAAAGCTTTATGAATTGAATTGAATTGAAGTGCCACTCTCGTTGAAAAGTGTTTATGTGCAGCACATAGAGACTTGAATTTGGCCACGCCTTAGAGAGTAAAAAATGTAGAATTTCAGGACTTTAAAGACGTGCTTTGGAGGCTTTAGATCAAAGATGTTCCTTTCAACTTATTGGAGATATACTGGAACATGCTACTGGCATGGAGGGGGACATATGCATATCCATAGATGCATGATGATAGCTGCTCGGGAAGTGTAATAACTATTGTATTTTACTTGAGCAAATATACTAGCAAATCACATCACATAATTTCGTTTTTAAAAGATTATTGTTGAGAAAAGACACAAAATCCAGTCGAAAATGTATGCAAACCATACAAACGTTTCGAGCAAGGATGAGCACATGAATGACCTCTGATAACCTCTCCTTTTAGCTGGAAGTGCTTGCTCATGGGGGTCCCTGATATGGTGGTCCACGCCTGTATGTTTCATTGTACAGCACTGCCTCATGGCGTGGCAACTGAAACCATGACTGGAAGATGCTGTTGGCAGATGTGAGGTGGTTGCTTTTAACTGCTTTTTCAGCAGCCGTGCATTACAGCTCCCCTTATATTAGGTGTGAGTATGCTATTCGTTTGCAGATCTGCCTGGCAGGCTGCTGACCTCCAGCGAACAATGAGTAACACTGCAGCACTTGAAGTGGATCAAGTCTCTCTGGATCTGAGACCCGGATGTAATTAAAAACGGACTTTGAAACGGGCCCTATATCATGTCCTCAACTTTACCCGGCAAAAAAACAGTGATCCAACTTCTGAACAATGAATGTAAAACACTTTAATACGTGTCAGTGGATTACTTCCTGATTAAAGTTCACGTTTTACTAGATCTTGTGTTCTCTAAGAAAGTTAATCATTTCCAGGTTGTTGAGTTTCTTTATTTTTTTTGGTGCAGCATATTACTCTTGTACAGTGCATACTTTAAACTGAGTGGCCTCTAGGAGTTTATAACAGGCCACAATTGAGCGCTCTGCATTTGAGGCTGAAAGAAGTGCGGGTTTCTCACAGTGCCTGTCAGTGGGTCAACAGTGTTCAGAATACATGGTCAACCAAACCGTGGCCCGCCTGCAGAGCGCACAGAGCAAAGGTCATGTATTCCAGTTTCAATTGCGATTCTGTGCAAATGTGTTTGAAGGATGTACAAAGCTGTTGAAATATTGACAGGGCAAAACTAAAGGAAAATACAGTGCTCGCAGGTGAGTGGGTGCGCTCTGTGTTTGAAGGGTGGTGAAGGGCAGTACACCCAAGGAAGAGCATTCAGGAGAGAGTGAAAAAAAGGGTGCTGATGAGGAGAGAGATGAGATCTAAAGTAAGCAGATGGTTGAGATCTGGAGGGAAAAAAGACATACATGTGTATCATAAACTGATCATAGTGGGAGTGATTGAGACACTGAAGACCACTACCCATTCAACAGGCATCAGTAATATTTAATTGACAGTCTCCAAATTCAGAATTGAAACATTTTCAGTACTATTTAGGATGAAATCATTGTTGTTCCTCATTTATCTTGAATAGCTAACAATCATTGACAAAGCAGACCCTTGTGCAGGTCAAGTTCATGATACCCTAATTCAGACTTATGTGAATGCCCTCTGCGGATTTTACAAGAGCAAGTCTTTAAAATAATAAAAAAATTACGATCTGAGGGACCTCCAAGGTCCAACGGCTTGCCAAACGCGCTGTTTTGGCATGATCCACCATTTTGGTTGGGTTTCCTCACTCCTCTTTTCACCCACGCTTTGGCGTCCAGCACGATCTCTGACTCCTGGCGAGGAAGTATCTTAAACCCACTATACAAGTCGGTCGTACACTCTGATCCATCCAACTACAGGTTGATAGCACTAATTGATGTGGAGGCAAAAATGTACGCATCGAACCTGCTGGTAGACCTAGAGCAGGGGTACTCACAAACTTTCTCTCGGGGGCCAAATTTACATTGTGGTTTGTGGCCGAGGGCTGCACCGGTGGGGGCGGGGGCAGTGGGGGAGGGGGCGGGGCTAGAGCAAAAAAAAAAAACTGTGACCATGAGGTTGAACACAGGCCCCTGCAGCAGACGCCTTCGTCCACTGAGCCACCAGACCCGGCATTCACACATATCTATCTATCTATCTATCTATCTATCTATCTATCTATCTATCTATCTATCTATCTATCTATCTATCTATCTATCTATCTATCTATCTATCTATCTATCTATCTATCTATCTATCTATCTATCTATCTATCTATCTATCTATCTATCTATCTATCTATCTAGCTCTGTCTCCCTCCCTCCCTCCCTCACTCTCCCTCTATCACTCTCCCTCTCTCTGTCTCCCTCTCTCTCTATCTATTTCTCTCTCTCTCTCTCTCTCTCCCTCTGTCTCCCTTTCTCTCTCTCCCTCCCTCAGTCTCTGTCTCCCTCTGTCTCACTCTCTGTCTCTCTCCCTTTCTCTCAGTCCCTCCCTCCATCCCTCCCTCTTGTCTCCCTCCCTCTATCTCCCTCCCTCTATCTCCCTCCTTCTGTCTCCCTCCCTCTGTGTCTCCCTCCCTCTGTGTCTCCCTCCCTCTGTCTCCCTCCCTCTCTCTGTCTCCCTCCCTCTCTCTGTCTCCCTCCCTCCCTCTCTCTGTCTCCCTCCCTCCCTCTCTGTCTCCCTCCCTCTCTCTGTCTCCCTCCCTGTCTCCCTCTCTCCCTCCCTCTCTCTGTCTCCCTCCCTCTCCCTGTCTCCCTCCCTCTCCCTGTCTCTCTTCCTCTATGTCTCTCTCTCTCCCTCCCTCTCTCTGCCTCACTCACTGTGTTTGTCTCCCCCCCTCTCCCTGTCTCTCTTCCTCTATGTCTCTCTCTCTCCCTCTGCCTCACTCACTGTGTTTGTCTCCCCCCCTCTCTTTCTCCCTCCCTCCCCCTGTCTCCCTCCTTCCCTCTCTCTCCCTCCCTCTCTGTCTCCCTCCCTCTCTCTCCTTCCCTCTCCCTCTCCCTGTCTCCCTCCCTCTCTCTATCTCTCTCCCTCTCTCTCAATCAGTTTGTCTCCCTTTCTCCCTGTCTCCGTCCCTCTCTGTCTCCGTCCCTCTCTGTCTCCCTCCCTCTCCATCTGTTCTCCCTCTGTCCCCCTCCCTCCCTCTGTCTCCCTCCCTCTCCAAACTTGTCTGTCTCTTTCTCGCTGCCTCTCCCTTCCTGTCTCCTGCTCTGTCTTCCCCCTCTCCCTCTTTCCCTCCCTCTTTCACACTCTGTCTTCCTCCCGCTTTAAACTCACCTGCTGCTCTCACTAGCTGCAGCCCCCCCCCCCCCCTCCTCCCCTGTCCGTCACCTCACCCGGCGCTGAGTCAGCTTCCCTGGAACACAAACAGCCGCCGCACCCAAGTACTTCACAGGTCTTTTAAAGGCCAAGTCACTTGTTAATGAGGCTTTGTTGTATTTCATCTCTTCTCAGCGCCCCTGCATCTCCACTCATTCAGAGGGGAGATGCAGGGGCGCTAAGAAGAGGTGAAATACAACAAAGCCTCATTAACAAGTGACTTGGCTTTTAAAAGAATCGCCCGGGCCCCATAGCTCCGCGCTGCTGCAACCAGCGGTGCTTGCACAGGTACGATGTCTGCAAGGTCCGCGGGCCGCCAGGGAAGGCTTGCCGGGCCGCTGGCGGCCCACGGGCCGTACTATGAGTACCCCTGACCTAGAGGATTGGGTCAACTGCACAAATCTTGTACCTTACACAGAAACTGGTTTCCGGGCAGGGATGGGTACCTTCACGAATATCTCCACGGTAACCCTTTTAACCAACCAAGACTATGCAAAATCTAGTACCCTGTAAGCGTGCTTTATCGATTTTAAAGCGGCTTTCGATAAAGTATTGAGAGCCAATGCTTTGGGCTAAAATGCAAAATTGGGGGGTACCTACCAAACATTTTGAGGCTATCATTAATCTTTACTCACACATGTGGCTTAAAATAAGGAACGGAGATGGGGGCAGCATACCCAACAAAATTCCAACACTCAATGGTTTAAAACAGGGGTATGTGTTGACCCCCTGTCTATTTAACATCTATACTGCAGGCCTGGACAAACATCTTCGGCTAATATAAGCAGACACCCCGAAATTGGGCAAAACACCAATACCCAGTCTCCAATACGCGGATGATATCGTCTTACTAGCACAAACCCCTGGAGGCCTGCAGCGATTAATTACCAAATTAGGAGCTTATACCACCTCTGCTCAACTAACAATCAATCACCAAAAAATGAAGGTGATGTGCTTCTCCAAACATCATTTAACAATGAAAAAACGCAAATTCACATGGATATTAGATGAAAAACCTTTGGCCCGGGTGGACTCGTATAAATATTTAGGTTTCCAACTGGATTGCAACCTCAACTTTAAGCAACACCTGTATCAAGGACGTATGAAAGCCAAACAACTGCTTTTCGCATTTAAAATCTTAAAGAAAAAGCTTATAGGCTGCTCAACAGGTCATTTCAGCAAGATTTCTACCCTCCATATCCTAAGGCTCAGAAATACAGAGCATCAAAGATACTACAGTTTTAAACACAGCCCAATCCATTTTTTTTCAAGAGCTTGTTTTTAATTCCTCGACACACCTCACAAGCTCAAATCCGATTAGAATATGGATTAAGAAACCGGAGACCAGTCAGTTAGTTAAATATTACTGGAGGATGAGGGCAGCTGAAGACAACACTTTAGCCCACCATTGTTGGGTGGAGATCAAAAATCAAACCAGGCTACAATTATTAAAGTCCTGAATTAATCTCTCTCGGCACTGCAGCTAGAGGAGGCTTGGCTCACCATCACAACGTATTCCGGATTTCAAACTATGGTGAATAACGCAATTAAACAGATCTCTTTATTAACGGATAAAACAGCCTTCTCAAAAAAACATCATACAATCAGATGCTGAAACCTCAACCGTACCTGTCTGAACACTTCTCTTATCAAAAAAAGCATTACTTGACGTTGCTGCAGCTAGGGTCATTCCCTAAGAAGGATCTGACCCCGAAATAGAAACGCACATGGCCAACTAAGAAATGCTGCCTATTCGGACAAGGGGATGAATCATTATTACACCTCTTATGTATCTGCCCATCGCTAATAGAAATTCGAAAAATTGTCCTTTGAGAGGTATTAAGGAAGGAACAAATAAGAACATGTAGAGCGGCAGTCATAACATGCCTTGGAGGCTTGTCGATTCAACTGTCCTGCAGAGCCATAAACTTTTGGAAAATTGCGGTAAAAGAACTGGATAAAAAAGTGAATTAATTTAAATTTCACTGATTGCACTTTTTTATACTGCTTACTTAATTAGCTGCTTATTTCTTGAGGATATGACTTTTTTGTGCTTTCTTTTTTATTACTTGCTTTTAAAACGTTGACCTCCTGTATTATGTACTATGGTGGTATTTTCACCCTGTTATGATTTTTTACGAAATCAAATAAAAGTATATTTGACTGACTGACAAAGCCAATAATCCTGGCTGGTTTTAGGTGTATGTCAGTTGTGTTATATATCAGGATGCCATAACAGAAGTCTCAGAGAGGAACCAAAATACTGGTCGGGTGGCCATCAATGCGTATCACAGAAATTGAGTTTACTTGTTTAAGCCACACCCTTAATTACAGAGGGCATTCCCTTTTTACAAACCCCCCTTTTTGTCATCCCACTAGAGACCCTGATTAACAGGTAACAGTAAGATACATGTGCATGTTTGCACAGGGCTGCAAGGACTCAAGAGCAGCTCTCACTGGTGCTGGAATAATTTTCAAAGTGGAGGTGCTGGCCAGTAGTGTCAGCTAGCTAAAATCACAGGGCCTTGAAATTGATGATGGTATCCAAAACCTGTATTCTTAGTGGGAGAGTGGTGAAGTCTGCACAAGTAAATTATGTGAGAATGGGCAACTATGGTAGTCAAATATTGTTTAATGGCCATCAAAACTAATGTATTCTGGAAAAAATAGAAACACAAAGTACACTACTTTGAAACTCACCAACATCATAATTAAATTGTCACTCTTAAAAATAATGCCCAAATAAATGAGCCATAATGGCCACAATAATACTATGCACTAAAATAATACTCTCTCCAAGAGTAATTAATATGCAACAATATTTCTCAACATATTTGTTTCAAACCATACTCCCAGAAATTATTGGGTCACATGATATGATCTTGAAATATTTTACAATATTCTTTGGTAGCATATTGTCCTCACTAAAGATATAATCTTAGAGATTTATGGCAGTATCTGCAACATTCATTTTAACTTGCTGCCTGGAAGCATTTAGACTAATAATAAAGACTGTTGTATTCTGTGAGAGCTTAATTATTTTGATAACTTTTTCTAAGTAGGTTCTGATTAAATATCTCTGCAATGGTCTGCGCCCACAAACCCGTCGTCAGCCCACCTGCCAGATTACAAGTGTTCCTTGCGTCTGGCGGGCTTTGTTTTACATTCCCTTTTTTTTTTTGGCAAAGGAGACAAACATAGAGAATTCAAACAAGAAATACAATATTACATACTTTAAAAAAAAAAATGTAAACTTTATTTATTGATCATTTTTTGCACAACAGAACATTGTAATCATAGATGTACATTGTATTACGTTGCTTTCCATAGTTAAATACTAAAAACGACCATGGTGCCTAATGGTTTCTATCAAAGCTTCGAGTACCAGCAGTTGACAATTATAGTCCGGTATGTATACAGGTGTATTAGAATAGTATTACCAGTGGATCCCCATGCGGTGACAACAGTCCCGGCCTTTGGAGTATAGCTGGGCAGCTTGTGCCCATCTAGGTCATAGCCCCGCCTGGGCAGCATTAAGGACGCATTAGTAGGACCCACAATGTGCAGGACAGGTGAGAAGTGTGATGTGTATGAACTCTTAACCATCTAGCCCACCCCTGTAGGGACTATTCCCGACCCCAGCTGTGCGCCCGAGGCGTTGTGTAGGGAGTCAACGTAGGTTCTGTAAGGGCCCCAGATGTCCTTGGGGCGGGCAGAGCAAGGCATGGTGCTTGAATATAGTTCACTGTTGGTACTGCAGTAAGCTAAACTGTTCAACCAGCTTTGTAAGGTGGGGGTAGTCTTGCATCCCCAGTGAAGTACAATTTCTCGTTTGGCCAACAATAAGCTAATGGATGCAAATTTTCGCGTTGGTTTAGGGAAATTCACTGTGTAGCGTAGGAGCGCCTCCTGGGGATTAGGGACAGTTTAGTCATTTCACCTAATGTTTTATGAACAATTTCCCAATACTGGTGCAACTGGGGACATGTCCAGATAAGATGTGCAAAATCGGCATGTGGAGCCCCACATTTCCTACAAGTATGGGGTCTAGTAGGGTCAATCCAATGGGCTTTGGCTGGCGTGATATAAATACGGCGCAGGAATTTAAAATGCAGCAGTTTATGCCAGCTGTTTAAAGTGATGTCCCTCGTTACTGCACAGCATTTGGCCCATTGGTCGTCCGTGTTGGGGCGGCCCAGGTCTCCCTCCCATGCACTAGGGACATTGTCATCGTTAACGGGACCATTGTGGAGCAGGCCTTATAGAGTTTGGATATGAGATGCACTCCTTTCTCGCTTTCGATGATCAATGAGAGTGGTCTGAAGGAGTCTCGTTCTAAAGAGAACCCGGGGAGCGAGGCCCACAGCGCGGAGAACAATCGTGTAAGTACAAACCTGTCCATGAACGTGGTATCCTGGAAGCGGTTATCCTCTGAAGCAGAACAGATATGCCCTCCGGGGTACAGTCCTCCAAGCGTAGAAATATCGAACTTGGAGAGCGTGCTTTGCACTAGCTTCTCCCCTGTTATAGGAAGCAAGCGGGTCTTCGGAAGTGGTATAGCCGAGGAGTATAGTACCTGCGTGCCAATATGACATACTTTGGCATGTACATTTCAGTTTCAAGGGGGATAAAAAAAGAAAAAGAAGACATAAGAAGATAAAGAAGATAATAAGCATTAAAAAAGAATAGAGCAAATTTAGAAAATCAATCCTGGTTCATACCATGCCAGATAGCGGTACATTTCCGTAGTGCCTTTAAACCTCTGACCTTAGCCAAAGCTTTTTCTCATTCAAAGACCTCAATAAAAATACTCCACCATTCCATTGCATAGCACGGCTTTGGAGAGATCCATGCACGGGCTATGGCTAGTCCATCAGTAACTATTACTATAGCTGTTAATGCACACCTCTCTCGATTGGAATTATCTGTATAGCCCAGCAATATCTCTTTAATAGTAAGGACCACATCCAGTCCAAGATGTTTTTTTTCAAACGAGCATGACCTCGCGCCAAAAGACCACTAGCAGAGGGCATGTGGCAAACATATGCACAATATTAGCAGCATATGCCCCACATTTAGGACAGTTTGTCTTGTTACTTGAATATTGAATCATTGTTTGTCCCCATCTAGCTCTCTTATCAGGTGTATAGTACAGCATACAAATAGTTTTAACTTGTTGAAGTCTTAGATTGTTAGACCATACTGCATCTTTTACTGTGACTAATGCATCCTCTAGAGTTGTAGCAGGTTATTTCCTCAGCAAGGATTGCACTCCATTTCCCAGCTAGAGGAGCAAGAGGATCCAATCTATCCTGGCTAAGTAGCCGATACTCAACACAAATTGGTATTTTCAGAGAAGGTTCATGAAAAAAAGGCAAATTTTGCTGAGGCTCCAGCAACTTAAGGCCTTGCGATCGCATAAAATAATTCCTAATTTGAAAGTACTTATAATAATGTTGACGTGATATGAAAAAAGAATCCCGCAGATCTTGAAAAGTACGAAAGTCATTGCCATCATAGAGATCTGCTAGTTTATCTACCCCAAGGCTAGACCATTGTTTATCTTGAAATATTTCTGGGAGAAGTGGAGTATCCCACAATGGAAACTTAGTGAAATAAGTCGGTAGAGAATACGTAGTAACTATTTCCCGTCAAACAATAGCTAGGCCCTTTGATGTCTTAAAACGTACTCTCTTGAAGTAGTTTGGATCGTGTATTCGGTAGTGAAACCTACAGCTATGTTGATTTAGCAAAAGGTTATGGCTAAAATCTTAGTCCTTGTTAGAAAAAAGGCTAATGAATCTGCTCGTAAAAGAAGCCCACTAGTACAATTTAAAATCAGGAAGTGCAAGACCGCCTTGATTAAATGGGTATTTTAATGATTTAATAGCCCAACGTGCATGCCTATATCCCCAGATAAAGCTGCCCACTCTACCATCTGGTTTCTTGAAAAACAAATTCGAAACGTTCAAAAGAATGGACCTAAATAAATATAGAAACTTAGGAAGGATTGTCATTTTAACAATGTTACATCGTCCGATGACGCTAATAGGTAATCTGTGCCAATTCTTACATTTCTTAACAGTCTCCGTCAGCAATACTTCATAGTTTAATTTAAGAACATTTTGAATCTGAGAGGTGATACAAACCCTGAGATATGTGGCTTCTAAACAAGTGCCTATTATAGGGCTTTATGGTTTAAAGTTCAATAAGACCTGAGTTTTATTCATTTTCAATTTGTATCCTGAAAAAATACCAAATCTATCGGCCTCTTGAATGATTAATTCTAAAGATCGAGCTGGATCCGTCGAGAAGATTGCAGTGTCATCTGCGTAGGTGTTAAGTTTTAATTCATTAGGTCCATGAGAAAGTGGTAAGATACCTTGATTCATCAATAGCACTCGGATAAAAGGTTCAAGATATAAAGCAAACAACAAGGGAGACAGAGGGCATCCGAAATTCCCTGGACTGTAGACGATAGAGCGCCTTTACCCATATCAAAAATCGATCAGGAACTCCTAATGCAGTGAGAATAGCCCAAAGATAACCCCATGCCACCCGGTCGAACGCTTTCTCTGTGTCCAATAGTATCATACCTAATTTAACATTAGTTTGCTCATCCAAATCAAATGCCATAATTACAGTGTTAATATGGGTCAACGTATCTCTTCCCATAATAAAACCATGCTGTTGCCCAGAAACCAATTTCAACATTAATGGAGAAAAGCGATTAGCCAAAATCTTTGCAAACAATTTTGCATCCGCATTAATGAGTGAAATCGGGTGGTACGATCCGCAATCTGCTGGTGGCTTCCTCTTCTTTAGAAAAATAACCTTGTTTGTAATGTCCCAGGAGGGTGGTACCACACCTGATTCCTCTATTTCAAAAATAACTTTATTAAAAAATGGAGTTAGGATGCTCTTAAAAACTTTATAGAAATCGATCGGAATCTGATCTTTACCCGCAGCTTTACCTGAAGGAAGAGATGATAGAGCCAACCAAATATTCTCAGCCGATATCTCTAGCTCTTGTTGGGCAGCATCCTGGGCTGTTAACAGTGATAGTCGAGCGCTAGCTAAGTATTGAGAAATCTCCTCTAGTACTGTTCGGTCTGAAGGAGCATAGAGATCTTCATAGAAAGATGCAAATTGTTCCATTATCCCTCGGTCTTCGATGTGCAGGACATTATCTGCACCTTTGATTTCAGTGATCCTACTTTTAGTCTTTTTATCAGCAATTTTATAGGCTAATACTCTACCCACTTGTTCACTGTATGTGGGCTTTGTTTTACTTTCCCATGGCAGTGCCTCAGAAAACTGGCACAGCCATGGAAACGCCAAAAACTGTTCCTGCATGGCATGGACTGTTAATTCCATGTTGTGCAGGAACTGGGGTTCATGCACACAGGAGGGCACATATTGTGCCATCCTGCATGCATCCCAGGGCCCAGGTTTTCATGGAAAAGGAACCGCCATGAAAACCGTGGCGGAGAGGAAATTTGAAATATGCTCGGTGGGTCCGCAGCAGTCCCGCCAAGCATATTGCTGCCTCTACACCGCTGCACCACAACCAGGGAACTGCGGTTCCCAGTCTTCTGCGGTGAGCCAATGGTGTTTCTACCACCCAAATTGTAATAGGCCAGTTGGAAGTCCACCACCGCCGCCCCCTCTCGTAATTGAGCCCTATGTGTGTAATGTGCTTATGCTATTTTTGATATAATATTCTTCAATTACTTTATTTGTTTTTACTTTTATTTCTTTGTACACAAAATAACTCACATCAATCAGGCTCACCAAGGAGCAGTAGCTACTGTCTCAGGCTAGCCATTTTATACCCCTGGCAATCCCCCAGCACGTCTTTGATATCACTATTCTGAAGCATCACGTAGGCTTGTACAGGATGTCAAAGAGCCCTGTTTATAGTATGTAGTTCAATCTTTTTCCAACCTCTAGTTCCTCAGCAACAGATTGGAGCCAACACATTGGAGGCAATAAAGAGTTATGGTTGGAATGATGGGTCAGTCTTGTGATGCCATTGGTCGTCACATGGTGTGTGATCTAATTTCCACTACTTTCTAAAAGGGGTATGCAGTTCATATTGCAAGCAAGAGAAAAGGTTGCTACTACAGATAGAATATGTCCTAAGAGGTCAGCAGGGTGCACGACCCCTTAGGGGCATGTGCCTTCACACACCCAGGTGGGTGTCAGGCTTCATCATCAAGCTTTTGTTCCACGTCGGACCTGCACTTCAATTCCCGACGGGCCCGCTCAAGGGGGCATGAAAGAAGGTAGGATCCTTCTGCATGGTTACCCCTACTTTTTACCTGGTGCTAAGCTGTATTTTGACTAGTCTGACTGGGATCCTGCTAATCAGGACCCCTGTCTATCTGTTTTCGCTAATCTGTTATGTTCAGTACTTAGGTACACCCCAGATTAGATACTGGGGTACCCTTATAAGTCGCTAGTATAAGGTACTAAGGTACCCAGGGCATAGGTACCCCAGAAGTCTCCCATGGGCTGAAGCATGTATTATGCCACCCATGAGAGACCATTAAAAATGGATCTACAGGCCTGCCATTGCAGGCTGTGTAAGCTGGTGCTATCACCACTCACTAAAGATATTGGTTTCCTATATATAGGGTAACTTCACTTAATACCGATAAGTCACCCCTATAGCAGCTCTTTGCAATACAGAAGGCACGGTGCTTGGTTCTAAGTGAGAGGGTGCCCCTGCATGAGCAGGACACTCCTGCAGCCTACGGAGTCCATTCTCCCGGGGTGGTCAGTGAAGCAACCATGTACTATATAGAAGGGCACCGGGGAATTAAGCAATGACCATCTCGAAAACAGCTGCAACTAATCCTATCATGTTTGGTATCAAACACATTGGAATCATACCTCCACACCGTCAACGGTGTGGAGGTATGATTCCAAGGCCTGGAAAAGTCCTCCATTAGGCTCTCAGTGTTCCCGGTACCAGCATTCTTGACCCGGCTAGCACAAAATGGTTGCTGCCGCCCAAAGACATGATTCTGTCCTCCTGCTGCTGAGCCAAGCTCTTGTAGGGGAAGGCAGAACAATAGGCATCCTGTCACAGGGAGCTGTGACCACCTCCCAGACAGGATTTAGTGTATTGGGATGAGGTGGGTGCGCTTGCCAGCACCACTCAGTCTGCATGAGGGGCACATTTTGTGTCCCTGTGCATAGTCCAGTTCAAACCAGTCCTGGGAGACGTTGATTCCCGCTCTGGCGTGAAACTGGACAAAGGACATGGGAGTAACCGCGCCCTGTTCCCTGACTCTTCCTAACCCTTTCCCAGGGTACTTAAGGGCTTACATGGGTTGTCATTATTATTATTATCGACACGTATAAAGCGCACTATCACCCTACGGGTACCCTGGCGCTGTGATACGTGTGCCCAGCTTATCGCAGATGAAAGTGGAGCAAGATTAGCAGAAGAAAAGATTAGGAGAGTGATGGAGGACAGACTCTAGGATATATCCATGCATGTATCCTTTTTCTGAACTGGAAAAGATCATCCACCTGTATGATCTCAAGTGGGAGTTTGTTCCAGAGTCGCGAAGCTGCAGTGCTGAAGGCCCTGCCTCTTGATTTGGCTCTTCTAACTCTGGGCACCTTCACCAGTTTGGCGGAGGAAGAAGGTAGATTTTGGCTGGGGCATACCATGCAAATTTGTCCTGCAATGGTTTGGGTCCAGCACCATGCAGAGCTTTAAATACTATGCAAAGCAACTTAAATTGTATCCTTTGCAATACTGGAAGCCAGTGCAACTCTGAAAGTACCTGAGAGGCGGTGGAACATCTTGGCCTCATTAGTGCCAGCTTAGCCGCGATTGTCTATATTCTCTGGAGTCTCTCAGTCAAATATCTCGTAGACTCCAGCAGCAAGGTGTTACAGTAATCCAACCTACTCAGGATAGTATTTCTTACTATCAATACTCTGGCCTGTTTTAAAAACATCGGGAGGATCTTCCAAAGGACTCTGACCGGGGAAAAACCGCTCCCAGCTATTTTATTCACATGAGTTTCAAGAATCAGTTTACTATGGAACATGACTCCCAGGTTGCGCACTGTCTCAGAAGAGACCAATGGGGTGGCTGTGGGAATGGGCCAAAAATCAGTAGGGGGTATGGGGGGGATGCTCCCAGCTGCACAGTGCAGGACCTCTGTCTTATCGCCATTACATTGAAGAGAGTTCTCTCTGAGCCAAAGTGCTGTGTACTGCATACAAGCATGGAAGTCTTCCAGAGATACGGACTGATCTCCCTCTAAGGACAGAATAAGTTGTGTGTCATCTGCGTAGTTTACAAGATTGATGTTGTGAGCCCTTATAACAGCAAGTAAAGGGCTCATATAGATGTTGAACAATATTGGACTAATCGCAGATCCCTGCGGGACACTGTGCAAAATGTTGGTGAACTCAGATCGACAGGGACGGAGGGCCACTGACTGTTGTCTATTAGATAGATACGATTGAAACCACTTCAGGGCAGTGCCCACAACCCCAACCTCTTCGAGTCTGGTCAGAAGGACCTCATGGTTAACCATGTCGAACGCGGCAGACAGGTCAAGTAGAATCAATATAGCCGATTGTCCCCTGTCTGCTTGCATTCGTAGATTGTCCATGACGTGTAGCTCCCTAAATTCATCTTGGGATAAGATTCAGATCATACACCATTACTCTTCTACCGTCTGAGCACTCTGGACTATGCTGGACTTCATTTGGGCCTGACTTCGTCTCCCTTCCAGTCTGCTGCATCGTCTGTGCCTGTGCATCATACTGAAACCTTCTAAGGCCTGTGAAGCATCAAAGACACTTGAAGAAATCTCCTTTGGAGTGAAGGAGCCACTCCGCTGCATTTGAAGACACCGCAATTAAGTGGACTGGTCTGCAGATCACACAGGTGGTAGTTTTCCATAGTTCCTGAGGGCTGCCCTGTACTCTCATCAAGTTTGAGGCCAGTATCCCTCGTGGGTATTGCTATAACTGAACTCCTATGCACCATGTCTAACTTGCAGTTGCAAAGGCTTGTTGGCTTCTTTCCAAGAAGATCTTCGGGCTCCAAGTAGCCCTGACCTCGAGCATCTCCAGTGACCAGAATCTTCAGCCACATTGCTTTGTGTGCATCGTGGCCTGCATCTTTTGGTGAGCTGCTTGAGGTCCTCTCGCGGCTCCAGTGCCTTCGCCTGTGGGTCCACTTGAGGGTCACACTTGTTTCTTTTGGGCTTCTCTAATTTCTTGGGGCCTGCCCTGACTCTCCTGCCTTTGGTGAGTCCCCTAGACCTTTCTGGTCCAGACGTTGCTCCTTCTTTGATTTATGTGTTGCTTGACTTTTCCAAGGGTTGTTGGTGCTCCCACCGGACACAGACTCCTCAGCACTCGACATCCTTTATGGGACAGCTTGTGCACAGCTCCTGGTCCTCCTCAGCATCGCCTGGTCCTCACAGCTGCAGAGCCAAGGTCATTGCCATCTATCCTGTAACACCCGAAATCGGAGGGCATTCGTCTTCCAAGTCCCTGGGTCACCCCTGAGTGACATAGACTTTGTCCCCTCTGCTTGCAGGTACCTCTCATCAAGAATCCATCCTTGGATTCCACCTGACACTTTCTTCTTCTTCAACAGCGGCACTTTCCTGAAGTCCTCCACTGGGTTCGACTGCGGTTTTCGAAACCCATTCACACGTATGCACCCGGCTTTCCTGGTGTAGGTAACGTAGTTACTAGGTTATCCACGGGTGGGTTGGCTCTCCAACCTTCTGTCTTCCATGGGGTTTCTTCAGGGTCCACTAGGACAGGTTCTTAATCTTTAAAGGTCCAAATGCGACTTACATGTAGAGTTGTACGGAGCACGCGGTCGTGTTCCCACACTGCAAACGCTCTCCGTGGTGTCCCAATCTACTCACCTTGGGTGGTGCCTTGGGATCCTTCTACACCCTCTCAACACTGTCTTGACTCGAGTCGTGGTTTTTATACCACTTTCTTAGTATATGGTTTGGTCTTCCCCCAGGGTCACTGTGTATATCGTGCTATTTACTGTGTTTCTTTGCTTAAGTATTGTGTGCATTGTGCATATATCCGGGTAGGAGAGATTTCTATGTGTTAGAGAGTATTATATAATTAATACACATTTTTATAAATACCTTGTGTGGTTCTTTTTCACTTAAGCTATACTATAAGATTGCATTCTGGTAAAGCAAGCTGCTTTACACTCCTTCTGGACTAAGCCTGCAGGCTGCTCTTCACAGCTACCACTTAGATAGCTTTCTACGGTTGTCTAAGACCTCTTAAATCACCATAAGGGTTGCCTGGACTGGTGCAAGATGACGACTTACATTAGTGGACATCATATGTCAGACCAGCTTCTCACAGGGCACTTTACCAGGGAGCTTTTATTATGCTGTCCTTAAAGGCTGTGTGTGTGGCTAGTAGTGTAGATTGGTGTAAATTAGCATGTAAGTGTTAGTGCAATCGGAAAATAGAACAAGGGTCGTCTCAAAAAAGGCTTGCCAATGTTAAAAGAATTAAGCTGTCCACTAGAAATAATCATCTAAGACAGCTACTGAGTCAACATGTTTCAAGCCTGTCTGAGCAAAAAAATGATCTAGCGGCTATTCTTCAGGACCTATGTAACCTAAGTTACATGGCCATGTACAAGCCTCATTTTGCGAATCGGTAAGTTTTACTGAATCGCAAAATGAGGTTTGTGATGCGCTATTAGGAAGGGGCGTGCCAAAGGCATCCCTTCCTAATAGCGAATCGCATTGATATGTATGAATGTTTTGTGACCGCAATTGCGGTTGCAAAACATTTGCAATTTACCACCTACTTCAAGTAGGTGGATGTACTGTGCTGCTAAAAGAAAGGACTGCCCTGCTATTCTGACCTGCTGCCTGCTGCTGTTTTGCCTGGGAGAGGAGGACTGGAACTGCATCTGTAGGTGTTAAACCATTCGCATGTGAATGGGTAAAAAAAATGTTTTTAAGGGCAGGCAGTGGTCCCAGGTACCACTGCCTGCCCTTAAAAAACTAAACTGAAAAGTACTAAAGTGCTTGCGGTCTCTTTTCTAAACATGAGGCTTGTACTCATAAGTCCCTAGTAAAGTGGTACTACATGTGCCTAGGGCCTATAAATGAAATGCTACCAGTGGTGCTGCAGCACTGGATGTGCCTCCCAGTTAAGCAGCCTTGCAAACATGTCTCAGGCCTGCAATTGCAGCCTGTTTGTGCAGTTTTATCTGCCATTTTGGCTTTTTAAAATAAACATATTGCCAGACCCAAACCTTTCTTTTTAATACATATTAGTCACACCCATGATAGACCCTGGATAGCTGTAGAGGAGGGTGCTGTGTATTTAATAAGTAGGACATCTATTTTAAGTTTTACATGTCCTAGTAGTGCAAAAACGCCATGTTAACGTTAGGTATTTAATCATTTAAGCAGAAATGGGAAATCACAGACCTGCATTGCCAGAACACGCCCCTGAGAAAATATGCAGATAAGCAGCAAAGAGGCACAGGAAAATTGGGAGGTTAGGCCTTGCAGAGCAGTAGATGTTGTAGGGAGAAGAGCATTGCTAGGCTTCAAAGGACGAGACAAACCAAGGACACCAGTAGTGTAGTGATGCCGTGAAAATGTAACAATAACACATGTACATGAGTCACATACCATAAACATGTGGTTAGAAGTTTCTGTAGAAAGTATTACCTTTTTATATTAAAAGATACTGTTGTGCTTGAGCAAACTTTGATTTAATGTGCAAACGTATGTCATATTTGTAGTTACAAAGGTATAAATGAAACTGTCCGCCACATTGTAAGTTGGAGTTCAGATTCCACTTCAATGGAGATGACTGACCTGGCATTTTATAAACTCAAAACTATATTGCAAACAGAAGTTATGTTGTCGTTTTCTTTCGACCAGCATATTTGGTGGACCCAGCCAGAAGTTCATCTCGACTTTCCCAGACTGCGCCTGAGGGGGATAATGCCTGCCCTCAATTGAATAGATACTGCATAAATATATCAGGTAAGCAAATACTGAGTGTTACACTAAAGGCTGCCTATTCAAAAGCAGACGGTGGGTAAGATCCCAGGCTGCCGTCAAAAGGGTGGAAGAGACATTGGACTTCATACCTTAACATTTGCATGATTCTTTGGCAATCATAGTATGGAAATGCATGCATGGGGTTTTTCTTTTTTTTTGTCAGGATACAATGATATGCCTAGAGAAATGAAATGTGGTGATTCCTGGTACACACTGGAAGACTAGCTAGTGTGAATTTGAAATAGAAGGTAAGAATAGCAGGCAGTAGTGCATTTCCCTTGAGAAAGCTCCTGGAAAATACATTTATTCAGAGAGTGGTCTAGCTGGCACAATTGCATTACCCAGGATAAAGCTTCTGGCAGAGACATTCCTTCGGAGAGTTATCTAGCAGGTAGTAGTGTATTACCTATGAGGAAACTCCTGGAAGGGACATTTGTTCGGGGAATGCCCACAGATATCCTGGTTAGATCCGGAGGGCTAGTGTAGAAATAGTGAGTCAGAACTGGGTAACAAGTATGTGTAGTCTGATGTGATAAAGAGACGGTCATTTGATTGGCGCCGTCAAGCCTTACTCTGAATAAGTCCGATGTCTGGCTTCCAAATTTCCTGATTTAGGACATCTGGATGGCATCTTTAAGGTAGAGCGACCAATGCTGAGGCATCAGTTGGAGAGTTTGATGGTTAGGTAACGAGACAACTAATTGCTGAGGTAAATCGACTTTTTCCTGAGCATGGCCAGACCCTTGGTTGAGAATCCAAAAAGCACTTTAGTTGCAAGTAGATATCCCTGCATGAATAAGGAGGAACACATAAAGGGTACAGCACTGCATAATAACAAGGGGCAAATTATAGAGAAGTGGCAAGCTTTCCCGCCAGTTGTCATACAGTCTGGTATAAGCGAGGAAGAAAGGGGGCAAGATCTTTCTGATATTTCTTTTCAATACAAACCCTTAAGGTGCCCTGGAAGTGGGGAAACATTATCGAAGATAAGACACAGGGAATCAAAATATAACATCCCAAGACAAGTCTAAATATTCATCATTTATACAAGAAAGAGAGGTACCTAACACTACTGAGTATGAATTGCTAATTAACATAAATCAAAAAATCATGAGTCCTTGTCAAAGTAGTAAATAAAACTTTTTTATTGTAATTTCACCAAACACACTGTAGACACATAGCCAATGAATTACACCTTACAAAGGATTCATCAGGGCACAATTTGTATTTCAAACAGTTCTCCACACAGTTGCAATGCGCAGAGAAAGAACAAAAAGTATGGGTAACAGCAAGTCACCACTGTCATTTGTAGATTGAATGCTAAAATTTCTTCCCATTCAGGAGTTATGTAAACATTGCTGAGTCCAACAATGTAATGAACCTCGGTCCTGCAGTCATATTCGCAAATGTCATGTATGATCTACAGAGAAGTCGCCTCTCGCAATCTTCTGTTGCTGTATGGAAGAAAGGCAGCAAGATCTTTCCGATATTTTTGGTATTTCAATACTAAACTCTAAGGTGTCCTGGAAGTAGGAAACATTATCTCAAATAAAAACACGGCGAATCAAAATAAAACATCCCAAGACAAGCATCAAGATTACTAATAATTCCCTGAGTGAGACTGATAATTTGCTGTGGCAGGTAACAGATGAGATTGAATTTAAGTGTATATTTCTATGGGCCCATGGAGAACCCTGTGCCTATGTAATGCCCCTGGAATTCATATTACATTGTCAACCATCATATTAAAGGCCCTTCTCGATGCAGTCCTCACAGATATTTCCGATTCAGGTGTTTGAAACATGAATGGGAGCTCACAACCTTAGAGCACCGAACATATTGCTAATATTCACAATAATATTTTAAAATGTATTGTGCCATGCACAAATCCTCTTAGACCCCCCATAAAAGCACCCGATCCAGATATAACCATGGACGAAGTGTCACACAGACTAGCGAAACGTATCCTTTATGTTCACCACTTTGGCCTCACAGTATTGTATGTGAAGTCAGGTCACACTGCATAAGATCAATATGTGTTCACCTCTACTATACTTTGGCCTCACAGTATATATGTGAAGTCAGGTAAGACTGCATAAGATCAATATGGGATGTATGACGTTACAACGCATGCTATTACAACGCATACCTTTACAACGCATTTTTTACAACGCAAGTACTACTACAACGCATTACTTTACAACGAACACTTTTACAACGCAAAACCTATTAAAATACTGAAAAGTGCTGTTACAACGAAATCTATTACAACGCATACCATTACAACGCAATTTTTTTTTTTTTTAATTAAAAGTACAATAAAATCTGGCACGGGATGCAGGGAAATTAGGGGTTTTAGGGTGGGGAAGTGTATTAAAATGTGGAGAAAAACTGAGCGTAAATCTACTGAAATGCATAACCAAATTAATACGCGAGTATTAAAATTAATACTCGAGTATTAAAATTAATACGCGAGTATTAAAATTAATACTCAAAATCCCCAATAAAATTCCGTTTTCACACATTTCAAAGTTTAACAAAAAGAACGATAGAATTAACAACAGTGCTTACACATTTTTATCATGATTAAATCGGAAAGTAAGTAAACAGAGTAAAACAGAAGACACATACACATAGGCGCCATTTTAACCATCTCACTTGTAAAACTTGTCCTACAACACTTTCTATGAAAACAATACCAAAAGACATGTTCCAAAATGGATGCCAAAAGGGAGCAAATGAGTGAAAACAATACATTTTAAAATGCATTTTTAAATTATCATTTTCCACAGTAAAATAAAGTATAAAAAAAAACACATCGAACGCAGTTTTAAAAAAAATTAATAGTGACACAGAGTAAAACTTATAAATACCAGGAAGACACCATTTTGCTATCAGTTGATTATCAACTACCAGAGAGACCAGACGTCAAAACCTGACCCTCTGTCACCTCCACTGCGACCTCCTCAGAGAGAGCACTGAATTCCTTCGGAAAACCATTATTAGTAGACAACTACTAGTAAGTCAGTAAAATATTTTTAAACCATGGTTTTGCGTAAAATATGTCTACTTTCCATACAAAATATATTTTTAAATTTTTAATATTAACTTTTAAAATGTACTGTTTCTAATTTGTTATGACTAAAAATATATACCAACTAAAAACAACTACTTTCTTTTCCAAAAACAGAAACTTGCAATACATTGAGATTGGTGTACCTAATTTTGCATCACCTCCACATAAACGACTCACCTTTAGTATTGTGAAGGTAAATGTAATTTAATTTAAATTATTTTAGTTTAAAAATATATTTTAAGCATTAGCTAAAGTGTTGTAATGGCAAAGGTGATTTTTTTTCTTTCCTCATTCTCACTACATCATAAAAGAAATTATACCATGGTGCAGGGGTAACAATTACTAATAAGACTTCAGTTAGGTACAACACCTGAAAAAGCGTTTCAAGTTACTGAGGTAACTATTAGTATTCTAAGTCCCAGAATGTTCAGCAGTAGAGTAATTGAGTGATAGTGTAGGTGTATCCATTATTACTCTTATTTTAAAATGCATTCAATGTGTATTATGTTTTGCTTAACCAATTTTTACTCATACTCATTTGTCAAATATCATACTTTTCAAAAATGAGTTTTTTTTTTAAACCAACGTTGGCTAAGTAACATTAATTTTTAAAACATTTTTTTTTTTCCACAGTAAATCGGTTACAAAAAATATAACTTTATCCTGCAGCAAGCATTACCTTAAAGGCACGAGAACAAAAAACAACTGAAAAAGGTATTTTACATTATGAGTGTAAAAAATTTCCACAATTTAATAGTCATTCCTTTTGCTATTGTTACTCCACTAAAGTGCAGAAATAGGATAACTTATGGATAGTGTAGGGGTAAAATTTACTATTCCAACTCCAGGAAGGTGCAGCAGTAGGGAAAGTGATGGATGGTGTAGGGGTGCAAATTACTATTCCAACTCCAGGAAGGTGCAGCAGTAGGGAAAGTGTTATGTACTATATGTAAAAATGAATTTAATTTTTGCAAAAGGTTATTTTAAATTTGCATTTCTCTACAACGTTCATTTTTCTCATTTTTTCCTTTTATCACTTTTGCAGACAATTGTTTTTGTTTTACATTTCCAATCAATACATAAGTGTCTACTCCAGCCTACAGGCCATTCCCACTTAAGAAGACTCAGCAAGAAAACCAATTTAAAAAAAAAAGGTATTTTTAAACAACATTATAAGGTGCAGCAGTAGAGAAAGTGTTGGATGGTGTAGGGGTGCAATTTACTATTCCAACTCCAGGAAGGTGCATCAGTAGGGAAAGTGTTGGATGGTGTAGGGGTGTAATTTACTATTCCAACTCCAGGAAGGTGCAGCAGTAGGGAAAGTGTTGGATGGTGTAGGGGTGCAATTTACTATTCCAACTCCAGGAAGGTGCAGCAGTAGGGAAAGTGATGGATGGTGTAGGGGTGCAATTTACTATTCCAACTCCAGGAAGGTGCAGCAGTAGGGAAAGTGATGGATGGTGTAGGGGTGCAAATTACTATTCTAACTCCAGGAAGGTGCAGCAGTAGGGAAAGTGTTGGATGGTGTAGGGGTGCAATTTACTATTCCAACTCCAGGAAGGTGCAGCAGTAGGGAAAGTGATGGATGGTGTAGGGGTGCAAATTACTATTCTAACTCCAGGAAGGTGCAGCAGTAGGGAAAGTGTTGGATGGTGTAGGGGTGCAATTTACTATTCCAACTCCAGGAAGGTGCAGCAGTAGGGAAAGTGATGGATGGTGTAGGGGTGCAATTTACTATTCTAACTCCAGGAAGGTGCAGCAGTAGTGAAAGTGTTGGATGGTGTAGGGGTGCAATTTACTATTCCAACTCCAGGAAGGTGCAGCATTAGGGAAAGTGATGGATGGTGTAGGGGTGTAATTTACTATTCCAACTCCAGGAAGGTGCAGCAGTAGGGAAAGTGTTGGATGGTGTAGGGGTGCAATTTACTATTCCAACTCCAGGAAGGTGCAGCAGTAGGGAAAGTGATGGATGGTGTAGGGGTGCAATTTACTATTCCAACTCCAGGAAGGTGCAGCAGTAGGGAAAGTGTTGGATGGTGTAGGGGTGCAATTTACTATTCCAACTCCAGGAAGGTGCAGCAGTAGGGAAAGTGATGGATGGTGTAGGGGTGCAAATTACTATTCCAACTCCAGGAAGGTGCAGCAGTAGGGAAAGTGTTATGTACTATATGTTAAAATGAATTTAATTTTTGCAAAAAGTTATTGTAAATTTGCATTTCTCTACAACGTTCATTTTTCTCATTTTTTCCTTTTATCACTTTTGCAGACAATTGTTTTTGTTTTACAATTCCAATCAATACATAAGTGTCTACTCCAGCCTACAGACCATTCCCACTTAAGAAGACTCAGCAAGAAAACCAATTTCAAAAAAACAAGGTATTTTTAAACAACATTATAAGGTGCAGCAGTAGAGAAAGTGATGGATGGTGTAGGGGTGCAATTTACTATTCCAACTCCAGGAAGGTGCAGCAGTAGGGAAAGTGTTGGATGGTGTAGGGGTGCAATTTACTATTCCAACTCCAGGAAGGTGCAGCATTAGGGAAAGTGATGGATGGTGTAGGGGTGCAAATTACTATTCTAACTCCAGGAAGGTGCAGCAGTAGGGAAAGTGTTGGATGGTGTAGGGGTGCAATTTACTATTCCAACTCCAGGAAGGTGCAGCAGTAGGGAAAGTGATGGATGGTGTAGGGGTGTAATTTACTATTCCAACTCCAGGAAGGTGCAGCAGTAGGGAAAGTGATGGATGGTGTAGGGGTGCAAATTACTATTCCAACTCCAGGAAGGTGCAGCAGTAGGGAAAGTGTTGGATGGTGTAGGGGTGCAATTTACTATTCCAACTCCAGGAAGGTGCAGCAGTAGGGAAAGTGATGGATGGTGTAGGGGTGCAATTTACTATTCCAACTCCAGGAAGGTGCAGCAGTAGGGAAAGTGATGGATGGTGTAGGGGTGCAATTTACTATTCTAACTCCAGGAAGGTGCAGCAGTAGTGAAAGTGTTGGATGGTGTAAATGTTATGTTTTTGGTATTTCATTTATTTTGTCAGGCTAATTTTTTTTTCTTCTCTTCTCTTTTCAGATAATGTCTAGTCTGGAAGCTGCAACGTTTATTAAATCCAAGAAGGGCAAAAATTTATTAAACCATGGTGGATACATATATAGTAAGGAAAGAATAAGTTTAACTAGAAATCATTGGAGGTGTGTGCAATACTACACTACCCATTGCAGTGGCAGAGCGGTTACTGTTGATAATTTAGTTGTGAAAACTACAGAACATAACCACTCTGCCTCTGCAATGGAGGTAGAAATTAGAGAAACAATAAACGAAATGAAAGCTATTGCAAGCACCTCCAATGATTCTACAGGATCCATTTTAAGAGAGGTTGCACAGCATGTCCCCAGTCATGTTGCTAGTAACATGCCTATAATTCCTAATTTGAGAAGAATTATTCAGAGACAAAAGCAGGCAAGTAACATTCAATTATCTACACCACATTCTTTCTCTGACATTAGAAATCCTCATGATCTTTCTATTTCTTTTTCTGATGAACCTTTCCTTCTGCATGACAACGAAAACCCTCAGAAACGAATTCTCATTTTTAGTACCCCACGTAACCTTGCTAAGTTAGAAAGTAGTGAAATTTGGATGATGGATGGGACGTTTAAAAGTACACCCCATCCTTTCACTCAAATTTACACTATACATGCTAAAATTAACAATAGTGTTATTCCCTTAGTTTATAGTTTGCTACCTGATAAGACTTCTGCAACATACACTGAACTTTTATCAGTGATTAAAAGTAAAACATCTTCAAGTCCTCGAAAAATAATTATTGATTTTGAATTGAGCATGATCAATGTGATCACTAAAACGTACACGGATACCCAAATTCAGGGATGTTTTTTTCATTTTTCGCAGGCATTTTGGCGTAAATTACAGAAAACATCCCTAGTTGCAGAATATTCTCGGGATAGCAAACTACAATTTGAACTAAAAAAATTAACTGCACTTTGTTTTGTTCCTCCCGATAGTGTGGACGAGTACTACACTGCAATTATAGAATCTGTTTATTATACGAGTAACGAAGAAAAATTGGCACCCATTCTAAATTATTTTGAGGACACATGGATTGGACACCTAAGCAGATCGGGTCGCAGGAGGAAGCCACGATTCCATGTGGAGTGGTGGAACTGCTACACGAGTTGTTTAGAGGGAGAAGCAAAAACAAACAATGCCATTGAGGGATGGCATAACTCCTTCAACCACACAATTGGCAAACCACATCCAAACTTCTACTCTTTTTTGGAAACTTTGAAGAAGGAGCAAAGTTTTCAGGAAATGAGAATAGCCCAAACACTCGCAGGTAGTCTAAACCCACGAGTAACAGTCAAAACAAGGGAAATGTCTGAGAGACTATTGGCAATTCTACAACAATTTTCGTTATGTGTGGCTATAGACTACCTGGAAAATCTTTCTAACATTCTTTCTTTCTAAAATAATGTATTAACTTACTTTCCTGCTTTGCTTCAAAATTTAATATTTTTCAAATTACAATTGGCATACAATTTTTTTTTCTAAAAACTTTTACAAACAAACAAGTCGGGTCCTTTTTTTTTTTAAACAAATCTTCATTTCAAGCAAAAACTACCAATGTGTTCAAATTTACTGTCCCATAGTATTTGAACAATTTTTCTAAATCGGAACGCCTTTAATATAATTACCGATAACTTCCATTATAATTTCCGTCCTAAGAAATCACCAAAACTCAAACATATCTAAATTCTACACGTCAAACCATAATCCAAAATGCACTTTGCTGCTTAATCACCTTTTTTTAATCAATCTTTAATTTCCAAATTTTACAAGTGCGCTACTTTTTTTCAATTCGAAATGAAGATCGACATTACTTTTGTTACTTCCTAAGTAAAGAAATCAACTTTCTGAACAGTAACTTTAAATTCTTTAACAGTTACAAACTTTTTTTAAATAAAAAAATAACTTTTCGCGACCCGACTTAGGCATACATTAATGACATTAATGTGGACATGTTTAAAAACATTTAAGACATCAATTAGTTTTCCCGCAACCTCTCCTTATTCTTTCCTCACTATATATGTATCCCTTTTAAAGGTTTAATCTATAATATCAAATGAAAGTATTTCCTACCTGACCGCAGATCAGCTTCCTGCTGCTTCCTCCTCCGATGCTCTGCAAAATGGCGCATTACGTCGACGCTCACGTCATTACGTCATCGCGTGCATCAAAATATTCAACGGACTACTTTATTTAACTAATCTGTTAATAAATGTTTATAAATGTAAATAAAATATTAATATGTTTTTGGGAAAATGTTACTTACATTGCAAAATTAAATAAAAATATGGTTTATTTTTTCATTATTTTTGTATAAATAAATATTTTCAAAACAATAATTATTTGCTGTTATTATTTATTAAAAAGTGATTTAAACTTCAAAATTGTAACTATTTAAATGTAAATTTACTAAATATGTTCCTTACCTCGACTCTTTTGTCTTTTCCCTTCAAAACTTCCTCTTTCTTCTCTTTCTGATCCTTCTTTTCTTGTTCCGCGGGTTGTATATTCTGAAGCTGCCAAAATAAATGAAGGACAAATAAGCTCATAGACTTCAATGCAAAACCGTGGGAATTTTTTTTAAAAGTAAGTACTTTTTTTCCTTCTCTTTTTTTTAATATAATATTATTTTTAAAATGTATTTTTTATTACTCTTTAAATATTAAAAAAAATGTAATATATGTAAACATTTTTTTAAAAATTTCTCTTAATATTTTTAAAAAAAGTCAAAAAGTACTCTTCCATTTTATGGAAAATAATTATACTTTATTTTAGAAACTTAAAAATACTCTAGTATTAATCATTCTTATTACTTATTAAGTACTCTTAATTTTTTATTTTATTAAATTTATAATATATTTTTTTTTTCAAAAAAAAACTCAAGTAATAAAATAATGTAAAAAATACACTTTAAAATTTTAAAAATACTCAAGTATTAATATTTAGTTACTCACTCTTTATTTTTATTTTAAATATTAAATACTCTTTCTATTTAGAATAATTCTCAAGTATTCATTTAACTTTTTACAAACTCACTATTAACTCTAATATGTTTCAAATTAAATTTAAAAATACTCTTTCTATTTAGAGAAATACTCAAGTATTAATTTAACTATCCTAAAAAACATTTCTATTAGTCAAAATACTCAAGTACTAATATTTTGAAAAACTACTCACTTTTCAAGTATTAATATTTAGTTACTCGCTCTTTTTTTTAATTTTAAATATTAAATACTTTTTCTATTTAGAATAATTCTCAAGTATTAATTTAACTTTTTACAAACTCACTATTAACTCTAATATGTTTCAAATTATATTTAAAAATACTCTTTCTTTTTAGAGAAATACTCTAGTATTAATTTAACTATCCAAAAAAACATTTCTATTAGACAAAATACTCAAGAATTAATATTTTGTAAAACTACTCACTTTTCAAAAATTATATTTCATTTAATAAAAATTAATTATACGATATATATATTTATTTAAAATAAAATACCAACATTAAAAAATGCGTTGTAATAGTATATGCGTTGTAAAAGTACTTACCATATAACATCATGCGTTGTAAATGCATGCGTTGTAAATGCATGCGTTGTAAAGGCATTTTCAAAGAATGCGTTGTAAAGGTATATGCGTTGTAAAAGTACTTACCATATAATAGCATGCGTTGTAAAAGCATGCGTTGTAAAAGTTTTTGCGTTGTAAAAAATGCGTTGTAATAGCATAGCGTTGTAAAAGTTGCGTTGTAAAGGTAGTTCCCCATCAATATGTGTTCACCACTACTATAGGTTAACGATATTAGCAAAGGAGACAGGTCCAAAAGGGGCATAAGACATTGGGCAAACAAACAAAGGATCAAAAATGACACTGTATTACACATAGGGTATGCGCACAGCCTTAGGGGACCATGGAGACCCCTCTGAAACACATGATAACATGTTTCCCTTCAGGCAAGAAGAAGATAAAAAAGTATTATAAACAAAGGTAACAAGGGCCACTCCCAGCCATGGCCAAAGGAAGAGACATTCGACGAAGACATAACTGAACACACATTGACTTACATTCACTCTAAGTATGATAGAAAGAAAAGAAAGAAAAGGGAAGTCATCCTGTCATTATGGCTGGTATTCTGGGATACAAAAACAAACGTGAAGCCAACAGCACTCAATAGCAGAGTCCATAGCACAGTCAATAGCACAGTCCCCAGAGAAGCAACCGCCTCATGGTCTTTACGCCATTCTGTCAGCTGTAGGGTACCACGATCCCGTTAGAGTTGCACCTAAATGTCAGGAAAATCAGGGACTCTCTGAACTGTAATGTTTTGTCATCAATGGTGAAGTTGAGGAATGATAAATACCTTGCTGCTAGAAGATATCCACATTTGAAAAACAGCTTCCTTTCCTGAAGATTTTTCTTTGCTGTTGGCTCAAACGTTTGCAGGGAGCGATGCGACCGATGCGGCTAGAATTCCAGCATGGCTGATTGGATTTAGAGAAACGAGTCCTTGCGGTTGTTTTCCTCTAAATTGGAATTTTTGTTATTTTTGACAAGAGAACTCATTGGAAAATACTTTTTTTTAAATTGGAAGAAGCAGATTTTGAGAAATGATAGAAAGAACTTAAAAAAACTATATATATATATATATTTATTGAACATAAGGACAGCATGCATTTTAACTCCTGTCATTGCATGGGGGTAAAATTGGTTCTGAAATCATCACATTGCACAATTAATTATGAATCCATTTTTGATATATAGACATATGTGGTTCAATTTTTACAGCTGTGGTATTTTACGGATATTGCTGTATTTATGTGGTGTTTTTATAAACCTCAAATATTTATTTTTGATACGAATATTTATTTATATACATATTTATATTTATATATTTATTTGTCTGTAGATATTTGTAAGAGCCATGTTATATCTATAATGTGCAAAGTACCTCATTTAATTGTATTGTAATGAGGAGAGAACATTTTTATGGATGATTTTAAGTAACTCTTCGCTGTCCATGACAACATCACACTAAGGTCATATCCGGATGTATTTCCCTTTAAATGCTGCTATTTCCCTTTGCAACGCGTCATGTGATCAAGGCCCGAGTGCAGGCTGAAACGCGTCATGTCGGACAGGCTTGAAGATATTCAAATAAACTAACTTGATTGGCACTGATCCTTGGGTCCGTTCTTCGTCTTTTCAATAAAGGCAGCAACTTAGACGATTTTACCTTCATAGATATATATATATATTCTGCTCCAGTCCTTCTGTTATCGTTCAAAGGAAATTGTCGCAATCGCGGGGGCGTTTTCAACAGAATTTATTTACGTGACCAAATGACCAGCAACAGACGCGTTTCGGCGGAAGTGCCTTTCTGTTGAAAACGCCTCCGCGAGTGCGACAATTTCCTTTGAACGATAACAGAAGGAGTGGAGCAGCATATTGTTGCGGAATCCACAGCCGCAAAGTCAGCACCTGCCTGGGAGTGCTCCGCTTCTGTGTGGAAAGAGGAGCGCGTATATATATATATATATATATATATATATATATATATATATATGTATATATATATATATATACATATATATATATATACGTATATATATATATCTATCTATATATATGAAGGCGTCATGGCGGCAGTGCGGGGTTGAAGAAATAAATAATCTGCACTTACATCTGGGTCCGTACCGTCCTTTATGCAAAACTTAAGAAATGGAGTTTGCGGCGGATTGCGTGTGCATATATATATATATATATATATTCAGTGAAAAAACCATAGGTTTCACACATGTTATAGTTAGCTGGACATTTTACTGATAAAAAACAAATGAAATTCCCCCGTTATAGTTAGTGCAGGCAACTATAACTCACGCGACCGCAATCCTCTGCTGATGCTAATACTGTATTTAGACAATTATTTGCCCATGTCTTCTTCCATTAAATTTTAGCTATACATATATTACAAATATTTTTTTTTCATAAAGACACATATGTCATCAGCAGAGGATTGCGGTCGCGTGAGTTATAGTTGCCTGCTCTAACTATACCGGGGGAACTTCATTGGTTTTTTATCAGTAAAATGTCCAGCTAACTATAACATGTGTGAAACCTATGGTTTTTTCACTGAATTTGCAAGGTTTTTTAAATGCTAATTCCTAACTATAACGTGTGTGAAACCTATGGTTTTTTCAGTGAATTTGTACGTTTTTTTAAATGCTAAGTTACTTTACGCCATTCATGGCGTGCGCGCCCATTTAACGCAGTTCGTTCCGTGCGCGCACAGTGCGCTTCGCGCACCGTGTGCACACAGTGAGCACGCGGTGCGCTTCACGCACCGCACGCCCACTTTACGCAGTTAGTGCCGTGAGTGGGACATGTACGCACGATGCGCTTCGCGCACCGTGCGCACACGGAGGACATATTATGCGCTTCGTTGTGAAAGGTAATTTTTTTTATTTTCAAATTGTCGTATATGCCATGTACGAATGGAGCTCTACGGGCACCATTTGTACACGGGGTGGGGAGAGTGTGGATAGTTTTTTTTTAAAACATTTTTTTTACCGTACGCGTACAGTAAGCATAATCGGCGATTTTTCGTAAAAAAATTAAAATGAATTTTTGGCCTTGGGGGTTCTTTGGGGACACATTCATCAAGGTTAGGTGGTTAGGAGCTGTCTAAACAGTCCCTTTATATGTTTTTTGCCTTTGTTTTTCCTCCCCCCCTCAGAGTGCGAGAGAGAAAATGGCGGCCGCCGCTTCCTGGTTTCGACCGATTCGAATGTTTACTAAGATCTAACAGCCAATCAGAATCGCGCTCGCGCACGTCACCGTACGCGTACGGTAAGCTTACCGTAAGCGCACGGTAAGCGCACCGTAAGCTGCCACAGATATATATATTGATTTAAATGCTATTTTCTCAGGAACTACTGAACAGATTTACACCAGACCTACAAAAGGCACTTCCTTGACATGAGGACTACCTCTCTGCCAAATTTCAAGTAACTCTGTTCAGCCGTTCGGGCTGTAGCTGTGTCTAAAGGTCCTATGGAAAAATGCATGGGAAAAACGCGTTTTGGGACCCCCCTTTTATCTCAGCCCCCGCTTGACGAATCCCCCCGAGACTTTCAGGGTAGGAGCGGAGCGTAGCGCCCCACCTATTTTGAAAATTTCGCGACGATTCGTCGAACAGCGCCAAAGTTATTCCAAATAGAATGTTGCGGATTTCCTATGGAAACAGGGTCCTAACTATAACTATCTACTGGCGACCGCCAGTAGATAATATATATATATATATATATAGATATAGATATATATATATATATAAATATAAATAGCAATGTTTGTTAAAAGACTTTTACGTTCAAAAAAGAAAAAAGACAAGCTAAAAATCAAAGATCAAGACAAAGAACTTTAATCAAACAACTGCTTCATAATTTATTCGTCAGAAGAGTACAATCCATTAAACTCTCAGAAGACTTACATTAGATTGCTGAATTTCATGGAACAAACAGAGAGAAACAGTTCCTCAGAGTAATTCAAGTAAATGGTTCAGGGTTCTTGGTAATTTCTAAAGATTTTAGGAATAAGTGAATGTTGAATTCAATGTGAACCTAGTAAACTGTTGTTATTGTATTTTATATGTTCAATTGCTACCAGTCTGAAAAACGAACAAGGACCTAGTGAGTGTCTAGAAGAATCAAGAGGCATATAATGAAGGGCAATATCGCCGCTTTAGCGGCACTTTTTGCCGCTAAAGCGGCGATATTTTTATTGCCCTATTAGCAAGCTGTCGCTAACAGCTGTTAGCGACAGTTCACTGGCAATAGCGCCCGTTTTCTTGCCGCTTTGCATGTTAGCGATATTTATCGCTAATGAAATGCAAAGCAGGCGTTCCTCACTAACAGTAAAGGGAAAGAGTCGCAAAGACAAGTTCTCCCTATTATCAATGCCCATGTTGCGTCCAGAAAAGTAGCGCTAACCACGATTAGCGCCGTAAGCTGACGTCTGCAAAAAAACAGACTTAGCTATGCATATCATGGGAGGTAGATTCTGTGGCTGAATCCTCATCTCCCTATCATCAAGCTTTTCCCTATTGCTGCGGGGATATCGCTGGATTTCCAGCGATATTCCCGCATATCACCACTCTTGCAGGATTTTTGATCGCCTTGGTGATACGTGTTGATGATAGCGCGCTAACCGGGCGATAAATTCTAGAGACAGACGGCGATAAATATTAAAGCGCTAAGCGCGCTTTGCGATATTTATCGCCGTCTGTTGCTGTTATGCCCCCAAATCTCTGAGGCAGTCTCTTTTTATCCACTTCCCCTTTCCACCTTGATGGTGCTAGGAATTGATTTTATCATTTTGCGTAGTAGTTAATGGGATCTGGGAGTTTTCTTCTGCTCCTGAGGAAATCACTTCTTGGCAATCTGACACTAAAGAGGAGAGACGAAAATCACGGGGAAACGAGGCGCCTTTGGACCCCACCCCTACAACTCCTCAGCACGGTCCAGAACTGGACTGAAGCGACAGACTCATAAATGAATTGCAGCACACTGTTAGACAGGCAGAACGCTCTAGAAGCACTGCTCCTCTTCGAGAACAATGGACTAGGGGACATGTTGTTCTGAGGCTGGAAGACACTTATGTGGAAACTTGAAGAGAGGCAGCTGAGGATGTATAAGAGAAGAAGAAGGATGGGAGAGGGACATAGAGACTCTACAATATCATGAACACCCAAATGAGTTACAAGACATAGGGGGCATAGGAAGATGGGGAGAGGGAAGACAGGCCTAACAGGGGTGCAAATGAACGGAACACTAACCGGATGCTATATAATTTTCGCCCGTGTCCTCCGCGAGGGTCATTGATGGCAGTAAGAGACACCTCAGAAATGAGGAAGAAGTCAATCCTAAAAAAGAGTAGGTCAGATCTAACACCCATAGAGGTAATACAATATAAGCAGGGTAGTTACTATTGCCAACCTTTCTCAAATTAATGGGCAGATGGACTAAAAAGGAAAAGAAGAAGCTATTGCCCCAAGAAGGGTCTTTTTAACCCATCGACTTAGCAACTGCTGAAAATTGTATACAGCAGTGACAGGCCAACCTAGATTGGAACTATCCTATCTGGAACTATCCTTATATGCAAGAGTGCCTCATTGTCTAGGAGGAGTATGTTATAGACAAACCAACTGAAGGTATATCTGAAGTAATAGACCAGATGCAAGGTTAGGCCCAAGACCAATAAATCCTTGACCAATAACTCAGTTACCCTTCATTTTCAAGGGTAAACAATTGCCCACATACACACCATGGCCGGAAATGGATAAAAAGAATTTAAAGACGACACTACCCCCACTGTCTGAGGGTGCGGGAAAATGGATAGGATGCTTTGAGAAACACACTGCTGGAGTGAACCTCACCTTGGGCAATGTTAAAGGCTTGTTAAGTTCTCTGGTGGGAGATGAAATAAATACAAATTTTATCCGGGCAGGATTCCCTCAAATAACATTGATAAATACACAGTTTGACGGATCATTCTTCAACAATATCCATCAAAATGTCTGGGATGTGCTATGACGGACACATCCAGAGAGACATTGGAGTCTTTATGGCAGAGGGCAAAAAAACCGAGATTACATAATGCATCACCAGGATGAAAGAACGATGGGTACAAGAAGTAGGATGTAACTGGGAAAATACTGGAGGGAATGCAATACTTTTTATAATGTATTGAAACGGGGCCTGCCAACGGATATACAATTAAGTCTAGACGGAGTAGTGGGAATAGAGGATAAACCGTGGCCAGAAATACAAGCCCATAAAATACATTATTTCCAGTGAAAACAAGAAAAGGTAATGAAAAGGACAGAGCAGACAGAGAGATCCACAGCTACGTTGATGCAACAGAACCTTAAAAAACCAAATAAGGAAGGGGCACTTGTAGAAGCACCACAAATGCCTGTCACAATGCCAGTGCAGGCACCAGGAGGGCAGCCAGTAAGTAACATGGGAAATAGACGAGGAGGTTTTTCAGGAGGCTAAGTGCCAGTGCAAGGAAGATGACAAGGAGGATATAGGACAGGGCAGCAGTGTTATTATTGTGTCAATAAGGGTAATTTGTAAGAGAATGTAGAGCGAGAAAGAACGATGAGCAAGCGCAGGGATGGATCGCTCTGCAGAGGCAGATGGGGCCACAACAGATGCAATGGGCTCCCCAACAAGTAACACATGGACCCCAGCAGGTCCCTCAGGTTCAGTGGACTGCACAACAGGGGTAAACGTCACAGAATATGCCCAAGGCTCTCAGAAATACTGCAGGAGGACCGACACAGGTCCAGATGGAAGGAGTAACAATATAAGGGGGTTATCCCTTTTCTGCAAAACCCCAAATGTCCAGAGGGACACCGACCAACAGCTATACACAAAGAGAGAGCCCACAGACAACCATCATGTTCCAATACTATCGGTAACCCACAGATCAGATGAGGAGCCATTGTGACGGTAGCCATAGAAGGTTGCCCGTATAGTTTTTTAATCAATACTGGGGCCACTAAATGTTGTATAAAGAAAGAAGCACTGCCACTTTCTCGCAAGTCAATGGACACACAAGGGTTTTCTGGGGCTGTCAGGAGGGTTCCCTTTACTGAATCAGTGAGCATGAGACAAGCAAATTGAAGGATCATTGTTATAGTCCCCAGAGGAACCGGTCAATCTTCTCGCAAGAGACCTGATGAGTAAGCTGAATATTACCATCCCTTTTGTGGAAGATGGGTCAATGGTATGTTACACACCTGGTATCACTCCAGGTCGGATGTTGTCACTCATAACTCATGAGGACTTGGGACAACAGGTCAGAGCAATCCCTGTGGATACAGAGGCCTTTTGGAGTGGCATATATGCTTTGAAAGCGCATACACCAGCGCGACTGGGGAAGACAGTGCAGATACCAAAAGAACTATTGTTCAGACCCGAAAGACCTGTTGATCCCATAGAAGAACCTGAAATGGTGTTAGAGATAATGGCCCTTGAAATAAAGCCACATTATGCATTATTGATAGCATTTGTCAGGAGACACACAACGTGGGCATCAGTAGTATATGTGGATTCAGAGGTCAAATTGAGAGACATATCAGATGAAGAAATGTTTGTTGATAGCCCATTAATTGAGACAGTGGTATTTAAAATGGATCTTCCCATTAGAGTACAGTTGCAATACAAGAAAGTGCCAAAACATGCACAAGGCAGTACAATGAGAGAAAAAGATTTGGCACAGGTACAAGAGAGTCGTTGGACAAAGGGACCACACAATGTGGGAATGATTAAAGGAGCTGAGCCTGTGAAAATAACACTGAAACCCGGGGTGATACTGCCCACGGTCTGTCAGTATACCTTGTCCAAAGAAGCAGAAGAAGGCATCTTTCCCACAAAACCGGCGTTTCTTGAGCAGGGAGTAAAATGTGTGAGCCTATGACGGACTGCTCCCCGCCCCTATCATCATTTCAAAGGCTGTATGCAGGTGGTACATCTCTCCATTTTCCATTGGCCTGTCCATGATTGTTACCATACACTTTCTAGTTCACTTTCTAAAGAGTACAGAGAAGCCCTTGTGTTGCTAAGTGCCCGTGCAGCATGCCAAGGTTCATCTTCTGGAGTTGGCAGGTCATTAACCCAGGTTAATGGGCCACGTCTCATTAGGCACCATTAACCACATGAAAGAGTTCCTGCACCAGATATGTAATCACACAACAGCACACCGGCAGCTTGTAATCGCACATCTACAGCCTTTTGCTCTGTAGTTTTTAAAAATCCATTGACACAAAGGGAGGGGCTTTTCTGCTCTTGCTTTCAACCCCCAGGCTTTCCTTTGACTCCATGAACTGGTTCTCCGTTGTATTTATCGAGATATTCTCTGCCCACCTTTTATTTTACGAGAAATCAATTTATATGTTGGTGTTAGTCCAAGTCTCCCTGCACACGAGTGGGGACAAGGTTCTCCAAAACCGGCCAGACAATTATGAACTAACAACCCCAACCATGATGAGGATACTAATATTTAAGCTTATTGAAAAAAATAGAGGCTCGCTGCCTGCGGTTTAAGTGTCAACATGAAAGACCTCGCGGTACAAGTCGAAATGTGCAGCTCCTCGAATCAAGGCTTCTGCGCTGGTGTTCGAGTGGACTCCGAAACAGCGATCGATGAGCCTTTAAGCTCACAGTAGTTCAGTGAATTTATGTACCGGCTGTGCAAGCGCCCCCACTACCCTAAAATGAGGGTACATTTTCCGTTTCCGAGATTAAATTTGTTTGCAGTGAAAGAGAGCGCTGAAGCCCAGCATAACATTCACCGGAAAAAGTACAAGTTCCCGGATCAAGAAGTAGAAATAATGCAGCAAAAGAGAATTAACTAATTGAAAATGGAAGCCAATAAAACACGGGACCAGTCTAGGAAGGGATTCTGCGAATGGGGCAGTGATATATAGCGGTTTCAGCCTTGTATGCATATTGCATAACATAAATAACAGGTGATGTATTTTAGTTTCTGTATGGCTCATGTCTGAACAGTGGTGTCATCTGCAAGTCACAAGTTCCACTCAGACTTCCACCCGTCTGAATATTGCTAAACTGAGTAACATTACGCTGTGTAACAGTAACACCAGTTATGTACGCTCTTAGAAATAGCAGAAAAATGTAGGAAAAGCTGTACAAAAATAAAATTACTGTTATTATCTTTGATTCCATCAAACGTTGCCTCTAAGAGACGATTCATATTTCCAGTTCTCTTGAAATAACTGTATTTTTATGGGTGTGTGCGTGCGTGTGTGTGTTTGTTTGCTTAACTCCTTTCATCCTCTTCCTGGACACAGCAATATTGTCATTCATTACAAGTTACAAAAGTCCATCACTTTACAGACAAATGTATTCACATTCGTGGATCAAAGAATAAGCACCATGATGTAGGATGGAACTGTGCCTTCACCTCTTCTGAGCTGTGATTGGCTCCAAAAGAAAAAATAAACAATCCAAAGGCCTCATTATTCTAATGTGTCCTGCTGAAGTCCTTCCATCACCCTGGGGCTCCTGCGGCCCCGGCTTCTCCCTCTTTCCAGTGCCACTGGTTCTACCTCCTGCCAGTTGTTCCTGCCACAGTTCCCACAAACGGTGCCCGTGAACTCAGAGTCAATGCAGTCTAGCTCACCATGGCCCTGAGCATGAGTTGCAGTATTGGGGTATCGTTACATTTAATGGGCAATTGTATGCTTGCCATGCAGTAAACCCACCACAGTACTGACCAAGTATGAGTTAAACCCCCAAGAATGGGAAATTACCAAGTGTGACCAATAATACCTTTCGTTAAACGACACAGAATTACCAATTCTGTGGGGTTTAATGCATACATTTACTGCATCCTCTGAGCAGGTAGACCTGTGGCAGAAAAAACGAAGAGAGAGACTTGGTTGCTGCTGACTCTAACGTCTTATGAAATTATGATTTATTTGCTTGAAACATCGAATATGGTTTTCTCTCAACCAGAAAACCTGGCTGTTTTAAAACATATCAATTTATGGTCAGTTGGAGTGGAGTTCCATGTGTTAATTCTGCTTCACCTGACTTGTAATTATGGCCTATGTGTTGTACCTGACTTATAAGCAGAGCCTTTTGGTGCTAATCCTAACTCTGAACAGATTTATGCAGGAATGTCGCCAGAAACTGGGAAATATTGATCAACAAATAGCGTCTTTAATGCTTTCCTAAACTGTAAGCGGGAGGAGGTGTTTCTGAGTAACAGCTGTAAGGTACTCCAGAGAGAAGAAGCCATGCCAGAAAAGGCATACCTACCTGGAAGCGCCTTGTATATCTAAGAACAAGTAAAGTATAAAGTGAGCAGTGCACAGGGATTAAATGTCTGTAACTGGAATTAGCAGTAAACCTTTCTTCACACAGAACGATGGCAAGATCACAAAACGTTGAAAGTGATTTAATCCTGGATGGGCAGCTACTGAAGAGTTTTCCAAATCGGGGTAGCATGGCTGAATTGAGGAGGAGCCCCTAACTTGTTCGAGAAGTCTGGAGCCCTGAAATTAACAAAGAGTTGATGCCCATGTATGTACGTGTTATATAGTCCACATGCGAGCCGTTACGCACCGTTAAAATGGATTGGTGACTCTCGACAGATACAAGGGGCAGCTCTGGGGGAAGTGTTCTACATATAGAATGTTCAGAATGATGTCACTGAATTGACAACAAATGTTTGCTGAGCCTACAGGTTGAGGACTGGTGACAAAATAAGACGTCGTGAGTCAGGGTACCAGAGATTGCATCACATTTGTTCTTTAACTCAATCCATTTGGGCACCCTTCCACTTCTTCACAGCAGCAAGACAGAATTTTATCGAGGAGTTGTCAGCATTCTGGTAATTTAGTTTGAAAGGAATCTTATTATCATCTGCGTGGGAATACAGACAGAGGGTAAAGGAGTGGGCAACTAATGAAAGATGTTTCACAAACAGATTAAACAAAAATTATATATGAGCAGAGCCCTGAGGGACCCCACAGGATACCAAGTTCACAGAAGCGATTAACAGCTCAGAGACAATTGACGGAATCTATGAGAAAAGTAAAGAAGTAATCAATTTTAATACTTTTCCACATCTCTCAGATGCCTGTGGTTCATTTAGTAAATGTTTATGGCCAAGAGCGTCAAATCCATGGACAGATCCAATAAAATCAGGGCATTTGCACAGTTAAAGTCAGCAGACAAATGCAAATCATTGAAGATTGCTAGGGATAAATCTTCCATGCTGCGAGTGGCCCAAAGCCAGCTTAAACATCTTCTAAGATCTCATTTGGTTCTAAAAAATGACCACCCTGCTACATAATTTAAGAGTTTTGCTTCAGCAGTACAGAAGGTAATGGACCTTTTTACTTAAGAGTGTTCAAAGTGTCCAGTCCTGTCTTTTTCAGAACAGGTACAACTGCCTGTCTTGAGTGTCTTGATAGGTGATGGAACACATACTGATGTAAGAGATACATTAAAAATCTCTAGGGAAAAATGAGCCTGGGTATCTATAAGAGCTGGTAGAAAATGAAGTGGAAGTGGATCTGTGGGTGAGCTTCATTTACAGTGTGGAAATAGTTGTACAAGAGTGATCTGGTCGAGTAACTGAAAGTGAGATCAACATTTACAGTATAAGATGTTAGACATAGAGAAGGGAGGAAAAGAAAAAAAAAGAATTCCTTAGCAATACTAACGCTGATCAATTTTTGAAATGAAAGGTTGAGCAAGCTTGATGCAGAATAGCTGTGTTAGATTTTTAGGGTTTGAATATGTTGCTGGATATTGGTTCCTTAATGATCTTAAATTTTTCGTTCTGTTTATTCCCAGCTATGTATATTAGAGAATAATAACAACCTGGGTCACTTTTATTCCAGAGTTATATATTAGGAAAGCTTAAGTTTGTAGTCTGCTCCAAAATCATCTGCACATTTAGAATTTGGTGTCAAAATTCTTAAAGAATCAGTAAACCAAAAAGAGTGTTTATTTCTTTTTTAATAGTGTCATCTTAAACCGGAGAGAGAGCGTTCAAGGCAGTATGTATTATGTCACAGTATGGGAATATTTTTAGAGGAATCAGCAGCTGCGAGTAGGGAAAAAAGATTTAAGAGTAGATCCCAACATGGTTGTGGAGATTTTTCTTGAAACTCTAGAAGATCTGTAAGATACCTGAAACATTGATGATTTTTGTTTATCCGGAGTAAAAATTGTATGAAATATTGATCAGATCAACCGGACGAGATTCTAGTGGAAACAGAGATGATCCCTTTTGGGGAAATAATTACATCTAAAGTGTGCTTATTATCATGAGTAGCTGAGTGAGAAGGTCTTTGCAAAGCAGAGAAGTTAAGAATATCCCAAAAAGGACACAATAGGCTCTGAAGGAGTATCAAAATGCAAATTGAAATTGCCCAAAATAACATGGAAGGCCTAAGAGGGGGTGAAAGCAACAATAACACCTGAAAATTCCTTTAAGAAGGTATGAAGATTTTCTGGTGGTTATCAAATCAGCATACATATATATGTTGTATGCGCATTAGGGGAAATATTGAGTACTAAAACATTGGTACATGCAAACATTTTCACAATCTGAAAATCTGAAAAGTATAGTCTATGGTGTGACCGATGGCCTCTTAGTTGCAAACAGGGTGGCAGTTGAGTTGTGGGGGTTTGTAAGGTGAATGTAGAGGAAGCAAAGCATGTACACGTAGTGGCTGAATTGCACAATGTGAAACACAGAAAACCCAGGATCAATTCTGACTTCCCCACATCACCAAACTGTGTGATCCTTGGCTAACATTTTCTTCCACTTTGCCTACTTTTTCTTAATTATCACATACAAGCAGACTTCGAAATACATGACATCATGATATGCTCTTACAAAGCCTTCTCTTGTGTTTAATTTAATAAACTATAATGTTGACCATGTAGAATAGTGTCCCAGGCCTCCCTGAGGTCAACATAACAACTGACTTACAGTTCTTGTTTGAAAACTATCACTTATAAAACATACTTCTCAATGCATTGATATATTCTGATGTAGGAAGGTTAAACACTTCTGCATGTTAATTAAATACACTGTTTTGAATTTTGAAGAGACTTTTCACATTTTACACTCTTGTTGCAAGATGTCTTTAAAATTAAGGTGTTCCTTAAGTTGAGGTGTCCTACACCTCTGATATAGTTGAGGACGTCACCAAGTTCAGGTTTAGGTACTTTCTTTTTTTACTTTAGTCAACCTGTAGATAAATGCCTGCCCTTTTATTTAACATCCTACTGGTCAGCAGGAGCCTAGTGCTGCTGTTGATCAGAGGGCTGCATGTAAAATAAAGGTCAGCAGTGTACTTTGAGTAAATCATTATACTTATTCAGACAATGTAGTATAGAAAAGGACAATTGTTATGCAGCAAAAATGGCAACTCAGTCTCCGCATGTCTCGCCCACATGATATGTTCGACATGTTGCGCCCGCTTGCACTGACCGTGATAATTTCACAACACGGACAAACACCCTGAAAAGTATTGCGAACAGCATTTTTTCTAACCCACTCCACTGCTTGTGGAGCTCCGCGTAGTGCGGCAGAGTTTTTTTGCACTTCGGGGAGTTCCGCGTCCGCGAACGACGCTCAGCCTTAGATTCAACATGAAATTTGTATTCTTCTTGTTTTGACGTCTGTGCTTGTCCAGGGTTTTATCTGTTATCAGAATGGCAGTTCCTTTGCATGTGTGCTGTTGTGCAGTCCATTCCAGTGTTAGCTGGAGCTGAAGATTCTTGTGATGTCATCATTGCAATATTGGCGATAATACTGAGGTGTCAGGGAGGAACTGTAGGCAGAGAAGTTTGGGAGTTGAGAGGTGAAGAGAGGCAAGGTGAAGTAAGCACTATATCTTGAGAGAGGTGTTCCTTTCACCATAAATTCATGCAATACATTTCAAGATGAAATATATTTTTCACTTTATTCAAATCGAGTTACTTGCAGGAAATTGTCAGTTGTTAATAGAAGGGAGCAACAGGCCTGCATATTGCTTAAGCCAATATGCACTTAAGCGAATTAATGAAAACATAGCTGGTCAAGCAGATTCTTTGACCTTTGTATTTAAGTTTTGTGTTAAACATTGAAGAAACAGAAGAATGTTTTACACTCACTGGAGGTGTAGCAGTACTATTTTAATCACACACTTTGTACACAATTTCTGAAAGGTATCCAAGGAGTGGTTTTAGAATAGGCAAAGCTGAGGTAATATTTATTCGAAGGGTGTATCCCATATGGACTTTAAGTTCATGAGTATCAGATGAGTGTGAGTCTAAGGAGCATAATGACAAAGAAAGTGGTGAAGCGTGTTGTTAAGTCAAGAAGGCTAAAGACAAGCTCCGTCACTTTAGAAATGCAGGGCTGCACTATATTTAAAAGAATATGGTGCAGCCTTGCGTTTCCCCCTATGCCGGTGCTAAATTTAGCAGCTTACCACCAATGCAGGCACCCTTGCACCGAAGTGCAAAGGTGCCTGCATTGAGGGGAGTGGTTGTTTATGTGTAGGAAGGTGTCTCTTCCTGCACATGAACAATCTGAAATGGCGATTTGAAGCTTCTATTTGTGCTGCTTAATGAAGTTGCAAAATGTAATTTTTTTTAATGATTGTTTATGTGCAGGAAGGAACACCTTCCTGCACATAAACAATCGAAGGCGTTTTGCTGTTTCCATGTGTGCTGCACAATGCGAAACACATGGAAACAGCAAAAACGAGGAGAAACTAAACATTTCTCCTCGTTTCGACAGGGTAAGACCAGGTTTTCCCAGGTCTTAATTTTTGTGCCGCCCCATATTTACGCCACTCTTGTAAATATGGGTCAGCATCAAAATCAATGAGTGTTGCGGCGAAACGCCCACAAGAACACCTATAGCCCTCCCTTTCACACTTAGGGCCTGATTCTGAAGCGGTTAGGAAGGCCTCCTAACGGCATTTGCTCTGTCCATATCGGATCGGAAATGTGTCTTTCCCACTGACTCGAAAAGGTTTCCGACCGACCGAGTATGATGAGAGCTAGGCGTTAGGATTATCCCAATCCGAATCCGACAGAATTAGGAATGACAGAGCAGAATCGTACGTCTCTATGGGCTGAGTTTCTGAATGACCGATTAAGATGCTGGATTCAGACAGCTTTACGAATCGTGTCGTCCGACTCAAATCGGCAGTCGAAATCAGACTTTGGGGGTCAGTAGCGAGCCCCCCTGGGTCCAGAGCCTTACCAATCAGGCCTGTGGGGGTACCAATGGCTCCCCCCTTACCAGCCATGCACAGTGTGGCAGGTACCAGGGGGCACCTGACACAGGGTACTCGATTTTCCCCCGTCACCACTTTCTTCAATGGGAGCCTATGCATTCGGTCAGAACATAGGCTCCCATTGATATCATTGGGAGTCCAACCAAATTGTGTCTGGAAGCATCTGGATGCATCGTACTCGGTCGGTCAGACTCTCCCAATCCGAGTCGGTTGGAAACCATTCCCAAACTGATTCGGTTGGAATGATTTCCAAACCGCATCGGAATCGGGCCCTAAGTATAGTGTGAAAGGGTGCCTTATGTACAAGGCAGCGTTAAGCCACATTAAGTGGTTTAACGCTGCCTTGTAAATAAGAGAAGCCCATATCGCCACCACAATGTCTTTAAAAGTGACATTGTGGCGGCGATAGTGGCTTGTAAATATGTTCCTAAGAGTTCAAAGACATAACTCACCTGAGACAATCTGAGAGAGTGAGGCCCTCATCTCTTGTTCCTACTGTGTAGCATCAAAATGTCACATTAAAAATGGGCTTTTATTGTTTGCACTGGCAGCGACTTTAGAGTACCAGTGACGGCTAGTTAGGGACAGAGACGGCATGGCTACATTGTAGCTCCTCCTGTGGGTGCACAAGTGCAATGAAGTCGCACTCATTAACGATGAAACAATGAGAAGTAGTTGTTAACGAAGTTTGTTCCTTAGAAAGATCCCATCCATCGATCCCCTCCAGCTGTAAACAGGGTATCCACTCAACTCACATCCTGGCATCCCCTTTCACATAGTATAATTCCACTCCTCTGGCAACAGGAACATTAACCAAGAATGCCACAACAACTTTGCTCGTTACCGCAGTGATTACCGCTGTTAGCCTTCCCCAGGTTGAAGTGTTACGCCTTTTCTTTTTAATTGATATATGGATTGCTGACCGCCTTGAGACAGACAGTCCTTGCTTCAGCTTGTCCCACGCTCTGATTAACACGCAGCCGACTACCTTCACACGGGGCCTCCTTATCAGGGCTTCCCTGGAATAGGGTGCACTGGGTTCTCATGCCATGTCGATTCTGAGGCAGCGGTCGCCCGAAGCTCCCTGGGCCCCTGCCTGTAGTGAGGCTCTGTCCTAAATCTACATGAGGGCACAGTGTCTGTGTGAGGCTCATTCATGGCTCAGTTGAGTAGGCATGATTTGCCACTGATGTATTCCATGTGCTGCCGGCCATCGGTTCGAATGCCAGCAGGGAGATTGTAGACTTCCTTGTCATCAAGCAGCATGACTAAATATATCTCACAATAAAAATCCTTTTTGGCTGGATTATCCTCCTCGTTCACTTTTGAAGAACCTGGAGCGACCATTGTAGAAACAAGGGTAGATATCTTGATTGCTGTCCTCTGCCCAGCTACATACCGTCCTCTGTCGCCAGTGTTACACATTTAACGGCCATCAGGATGTGATAAAGATGTTTATTTTAACCAAGTAAATATATGAGGTAACGGCCCTCCACTCTCGCACTCACAGAATCAATGGAATCTTCAACTGTCAACTCATGGAACATACCAAAAGCAAGCATAGGGGTGAGAAGGGGAGGGCAGAGAGGAATAGGGGAAAGGAATGCAATAAGGGGAAGTTGCGAAATGTTAACTGCTATAACGATGAATTACCCGACTTACTCAGTATACTTCATCCTTAGGAGCTGAGTGATGTGAGCACCATCATGAGTAATAGAAACTCGTAATTACAGCACTCAGAAATCCCAGAAATATAGTCTGAAAAACTATAGAAAGATAAATAATTGCTCTTAAGGCCCAGTCAGACCTAGCACCCCGTCTGTTCTGATAAACTAACAAGTACGATATCAATTCTGACCCAGCCCAGTCTGGAAATATAGGCTTCCTGTCTATCCTAAGTGCACTTCTTCCTTGAAGGGACTCTGTTACAGGGGCCACCTCTCTCCTCAGGACCCCATCTTATAGTATTGATAGCTACCCTACCTCTTCTGAGACTATGCTAGCTCGTTAGATTCAATTTGAGAAATAGATCTACACCCCCCCAATTTCACCAGCAGCCACTGACGCCTCGGGAGAGTGAAGGGCCCCGCTGCAGTGACCTGCACCCTTGAGGATTTAATACCAGGTGCTGCTTCTATTTCAACCTTCATCTCTTAGATTACTTTGTCACATCCACTGCTCTCTGACTGCAGATGACACTCTGGTGCTGTCGCAGTCATCTTCTCAGTGCTGTCGTCATTCCGAGGGACTGTGCGCCCGTGCTTCCTTCGACAGAAGACTTGCACCGAAAAAAGAAAAAAACATAGAGGCAGATTTACAAGCCCCTGGCGCCACTTTTGCGTCACTATTAACATGGGAAAAGTGACGCAAAAGTGGCGCAAGGGGCTTGTAAATATGCCCCATAATATTTTCCTTTCCACTCGATGTTAGGGGTCGAAAACCAACACTTTGACACCTTGTGCTGCCATTACACTGACATTTGTTTGCTGCTGCCTGCCAGCAGCAAAGGCGTTGAAGTGCATTTGCGAAGTGATAGCACAATACTCCATTGGAGTGCTTTGGATGGAAGAGTGTGTGTCTGCCAAGCGGCCCATATTGATGGCGCTCCAATGTTGCCTGTGAGGACAAATACTGTTAATGTGAGTTGTCACTGTGCTGATGTGTGAACTGAGGTGGAAACAAAATGACAGATAAAAAATACTTCAAGAAAAGTGGAGTGGGGAGGCCAGGGCAGGGGTTCTGTTCCTAGGCCCAAACTGCTATAACAGCTGAATCGTGCCATATATGTTTTTCATCGTCTCGAAAGGGCATTGAAAGTGGGGCAGAAGACGGAAGGGACGAGAGAGAAGAAAAGGTGGACCTTTGTCATGTCATATCACGTGGAAGCGCCGCTGGAGCTGGAGAGCTATGCTGCACGGCGGGGTGGGGGCTGTCAGGGCCAAGAAGAGAAACCTGGCAGTATTTAAACCCCTCCCACAGAAAGTGAATACCGCGGGTGGGGCTAGAGAGGGCCCTGGAGTGGAACGGTGGGCTCACCACCCCCAAAAAAGGACTGAAGAAATCATGGGAACAGCCCCCATCTTCCTCGTGGTCACCAAGACAGAGGTAGCAAACCTTTAGCCCTGTTACACATAGGGTTAACTTTTCCTGTTTGCACCACTGTGCATCTTTAAATCGGTGCGCTGTGCGCAAACAGGCAAAGTGCACTCTATAGAACTCATGTTACCCTGACGGCAGCACATTCAAGTGAAATACGCAGGTGGCATGTCACATGCACTTTAAAGAGTGATTATAGATCCCTTTGCAGGTGGGTGCAGTGAGTGACAGCATCTGGCTAAAAGAGGATGAGTGGGGAGGTCAATAGGACCCCTTTACCCCTGGAAATAGGGCTGCCATCAGGGGGCGCACCGACAGTGTTTCACCTTTTTGTGGTTTACTTTCAATGCGCCTCAAGACAGCTTCCTTGCCTTTGCGCCCATGTCAATAATATGGCTCAGAGGTAAAAAAATTACCCCATTTGCCTCGGGCTACGCCCCCATGAAAATGATGTTGTTGAAAGACTTGTTTGGGGAACTTCTCATCTTACCTGCTGGTCTGTTCCAGACGCTGGTCGTCTAGCTTGCTCTGCTGCCCTCCCGCCGCCGCACTTCAAACGCCTGCGGTCGCAGAGAGGAGGACTACACCTCCCAGGCTCCCTAGCGGCGAAAAGCCGCCCACGCCAATCACGCACAAGGAGGTGCTTCAAATTGCGCTCAGCCCCGGTGGAGCGGGTGTTGTTGGAAGACTTGTTTGGGGAACTTCTCATCTTACCTGCTGGTCTGTTCCAGACGCTGGTCGTCTAGCTTGCTCTGCTGCCCTCCCGCCGCCGCACTTCAAATGCCTGCGGTCGCAGAGAGGAGGACTACACCTCCCAGGCTCCCTAGCGACAAAAAGCCGCCCACGCTAATCACGCACAAGGAGGCGCTTCGAATTGCGCTCAGCCCCGGTGGAGCGGGTGTTGTTGGAAGACTTGTTTGGGGAACTTCTCATCTTACCTGCTGGTCTGTTCCAGATGCTGGTCGTCTAGCTTGCTCTGATGACCTCCCGCCGCCGCACTTCAAACGCCTGCGGTCGCAGAGAGGAGGACTACACCTCCCAGGCTCCCTAGCGGCGAAAAGCCGCCCACGCCAATCACGCACAAGGAGGCGCTTCAAATTGCGCTCAGCCCCTGCGTCGCGGGATCGCGCGCGGGTCGCGCCAGGCCAAGGGCGGGCCCGTCTGAGCCCGTCCGAGAACGACTGAGGACGGGACGGGGCCTCCCTAGATAAAAGGACGGTAGGATCACTGATAGAATGGCAATGGCTGCTACAGGTTGTGAGAGGGGGAAGAAATTACCAGCTGGAGGTGGTGTGGTGGGGTCTCTAGATAACTTCATATTAAGGGCATCATCATTGCTCCAAAGAGAGATTGAAATAACAGAAAAAAGGTTGTCTTTGGAGCCGACTTTTGACAAACGGTCATCGCTGGGTAGGCTGGATATGGCCAAAACACCTGTCTCCCGGACTATTGATCTGGCAGAACCCCTTGTAGATCAAACTATGAAGGACAGTACTCAAGTGGACCTAGCAGTAGCTGGATACCACTTGCCGGTGGCTACCGGATTGCCGAAAGGTTCACTGGACATTATGGTAACCACTGCACTAGACCCTTTGCCTCTCCCACTTCTACAGAGTCCTGGCACTACAAGATCGGGGCTATCAATTCGGTCAATTGAAGGTTCTAATTTAGGGGATGTCCGGGCAGGGGACCCGGCAGTTAAAAGAAAACGAGGAGGTACTATTTTGCTAAATAGGAAAACAAAAGCTCCAAAACGTACTAATTCAAAGAAGAACTGCACGGACGGTATGGGTGGTATGCACCTAACATCTGAAGACTTGCCTGATAAACAAACCCCCGATGATTCGATACCCTCAGAGTATAGGGGTGATTTCTGGGATAAAATGGAACATCTTTTTACAGCAACTTGCCTCCCCATCTATGCAAGACTGGATTGCATTGAGCATAGACTTACCAAGCTGGAACAGTTATGCTCTATGGTAGAGGTTGGGAATGTTACTAGGGTGGTAGATGGAAAGTGCAAGGGGCAGGGACCATCAGCCCAAATAAATGGAGATGCACAGTGTACGATTTCCACAGTTAGGAGCACAGCCATACTTATGCCGGCACAACCAGCTCTTGTGAATAATTCTATAGCTACGGTTGATACAGCTCGGCAAAACGCCCCTGCTATACAAAGAACAGAGGAGGGAGGGGGGGATTACAGGGTGGGTGGTTCCAATTCAGTGCCCACTCAGGTAAATAGGACAAGGGATGTAGATACAAATAAGCCTGTTTTGCCTTGTTTGGACTTGCCCCCTGAGTCTATCCCCTATGTGGTGGTCCTAACTGGGGTACCCACCTTGAAGCTAGGGCTCCTAGAGAGTTACAGGGAACTCAAAAACAAGTGTATCCACTGGCTAAATCACAATAAACCCCTCCCCTACCAGGATTCAAGTAAAATTCTATTTGCTAGACGAGTAGACTGGGTGGGGTGTAGGGCAAAAGATATACAGGGTGATTGTGTTGTGATAAATTTTGGGGACATTAGAGTGGTTAAGTATATTTGTTCAATGAACATAGGTAATTTAGACACAGTAATAAAGTCCCTTCCACTTACCTACTTCTACCCTGACGTTGCAAATAAAGCTTATCTTGCACCGCTAAGGGACAGACCAACCTGGGTAGGGAATGAATATGTTAGAGGTAATTATTTTGAGGGAGGTACTGACCGAAATGGACCCCAACATTGTTTCCCTACGCTCGAGATGTTTCATAATAGGAATAGATTTAGTGCTTTAGACTTAGTTGATTGACGGCCTGAGATTATAAGGCCCCCACTCGTGGTAGAGGCTAGTCGGGGTGTTTCAAATGCTAAGGCGGATGATGATGCGTTGAAACGTAAAATGCCCACTCATGGGTTTTTTGACAAAGTAGGCAAGGAGGGGGGATGTCCTTATACCAGGGGTGCAGTGCCACTGAAATTAACAGCAAAAGGTGTTATTGAGAAGGATGAAATAGGTGGGGTTGGCGAAAGACATCAAACGTGTGATGGGGCTGGTAGTGAGAGTGGTAGGGAGGAGAACCAACAAGAGGCTGATCGCCCATTAGGACCAGGAGATGGCGGGAGAAGTACAGGAGTCAGTGTTCGGGAGAAATGTGGGAGGATTAATATTCTATCCTGGAATGTGGCAGGCATAAAAAACAAACTGATATGTGAAGACTGGGGTCTGTTTATGGATAAACACGATATATACTTTCTACAGGAGACCTGGGCCATGGACAATAGTTATAGGGTAGGTTTCGCTACATATAACATTGCTGCAGTAACCAGGGGTAGAGGAAGACCATCCGGTGGACTAAGTATGTGGGTCGCTATGCACTTGGGATTTATGGCAAAGCAGTTATCTACAAACTCATGTGCCATTCAATGTGTTTTACTAAATTTGCCTAGGGGAAAACATCTAGCTCTAATAAATATTTACTCAAGATCTACACAGAGTGGCCAAGAGTCTAAGGTTATTACCCAGCTAGGTGAATACCTATTGACGCTTGACCCTGAGTTTGCTATAATAATAGGGGGTGACTTCAATTGCCAATATGAACCCTTAAACAATCTAGGTCTTGATGCTCCAGATGGGGAGAATCAACACTGGAACATTCCAGAACCTATGATTGCACCGGTAAAAGCATGGACCCCCCTGGTTCTACAAATACTATCCTTTACCCTTGTGTCAGTGATGAGGTCCTGCAATGGGAGAACAGACTCGGATAGACCCGGCTCTGCGACCTTCAATAGAGAAGGTCATACTTCAATCATTGATTATATCATGATTGAGACCAGATCCTGGGAAAAGATACTGGATTTCAGGGTTGTAGAGAGGACCGATAGTGACCATAACGCTTTGGTTATGGCACTAAAACCAGGGAACTGGGGTTTGTCTAATTATGTAGCAGAACCAAACCCTAATTCACAATTACTTACTCTCCACAACAACAGACGGAGAGTAAAATGGCCATAAATACTTGGTTCTCCTAGCAAGATGACGCATATTTATGAAGAAGTCCTGCCGTATCTTAGTGATATGGCCGAGGAGGGATCCACGGGTTGTATAACTGAGCCAAATCAAAGGCCGGTGGAAATCCATAATCAGCTAGTTGCAAGTTTGCATGAGGTGTTCTATCCAAAAGGGAGGTATAGGGATAAAATAGTACAGAGTCACCCCTGGTATAGTGTAATCTGTCGCAATAAGAAAAGTGAACTGATCCAAGCAGTCAAGGAGAGGGACAACGTTATGATTAAGATACTCCGGGGTCAGTAAAAGAAGACGATAGAGAGGGAAAGAAAGTCTTGGGAGCTCGAAAAGTGAACTTAGAAGAGCCCTGCAATACAAAGCCTTGAAATCCTTTTGGGCTATTGTTAGCAATGGCAGAAGGGAGAATGAGATTGTAATAACCCCTAGTATAGCGCCAGCAGTATGGGAAGATCACTATGGTAAGCTATATGAACAACCAGGGAATGGTGATGTCGATCCCATGTCTCTGCACCTCCCCCAAGAGTATTGCTGGAGAGAGTCCCTAGAGATAACGATAGAAGAAGTGGAATCTGCCATTATCAAATTAAAACCAAATAAAGCACCCGGGCTCGATAAGATCCCAGGCGACCTGTTTCGTTCTGAACCAAAAATATGGGCACCATATTTGTGTGTCCTGTACAATTCTATTTTAATGGGGACGGACCCGCCAGAGACTTGGCGGGGGGCGGAAATAGTGCCCATTTTCAAAAAAGGTTGCCCTTTGCAACCCATGAATTACAGGCCAATTAGCCTAATAGACATAGCCCAAAAAGTATTGGGTCATATAGTCCTGGAAAGAATTCAAGCCTGGGAGGAGGAAAACAAGATTTTGAGCAATTTACAAGCTGGTTTTAGAACTGGCACGTCAACCATTGACCAGATCTTTCGACTACAGGTACTTTATTGGAAAACAGTGAGTGTGGAGGGTGGCAGCCTCTACCTCATTTTTGTGGATCTGAGGTCGGCTTTCGACCTGGTCCCCAGAGAGAAATTATGGAGAGTTCTTCAGGAACTTGGTATGCCCCTTTACCTGTTGGTAGTGTTGCGAAGTTTTGCCCAGGTGAGATGTGGGAAGCAGGGAGAACTGTCGGCACGATTCCCTGTATTAAGAGGAGTACGCCAGGGATGTGTGCTAGCTCCCACACTCTTTTGTTTATACATAAATGGGCTAATTAAGCTTTTATTAGGTATAAAAGATATGGACGCTCCGAAATTGGTCACAGGTAAGGTACCCGCACTGATGTTCGCGGACGACACTCTTCTGTTGTCCCGAACACCGGCGGGTATCCAACGGATCCCAGATGGCTTTGCAGACTTTTGCGAGAAGAGTGGCTTAGAGATTAATCTCGTAAAGACCAAGTTTATGATCCTTAACCCCCCTAGACCGACATGCCCTAATCCTATACTAAACAGTATTCCTCTGGAGAGAGTGAAGAAGTTTGAATACCTGGGTATTATATTGGAAGAACAACTGGGGTGGGATTCTCAGGTTGCCAAGTAGGCACTAAAATTAACGCAGACTGCTGGGGTACTAACAAAATTACATAGAGCCTCTGTCTATAAACCTGCTGCCCCGGTGGTAGAAATTTACAAAACACAAGTTAGAGCAGCATCTTTATATGGTGCAGAACTATGGGGACATTGTAAGTCAACAAGCTTAAGTAGAGTTGAACACCTCTTCATAAGAAGTTTGATTGGCTTGCCAGATAGTACTCCTCTGATTCCCCTAAGGCTTGACCTTGGCTTGCTGCCAGTGGAAGAAGAGGTGGCTTTACGGCCACTGACCTATTGGAGAAGACTGTGGTCGGTTCCAGAGTTGGTTACCTACCGAAAGGAATTTAAGGAGGTATTGGCAGTAATCAAAAACAAGAAAATATTCTGGTTAACCCACATTAAGGATCTTTGTCATAAGATCAGTCTTCCGGAACTATGGAAAACGCCAGAGGTTGCCTGCTTGGCTCTGTCTAGGGCAAATATGATTCGTTATTATAGGCTTTATAATCTTACGGCATTACATGCTAATCCAGCAGTGGGTAGATTGTCTTCTCAGTTTCTTCAAATAAAAGGAGAGTACAGGACGGAGGAATTCCTTGATGTGATATTTCCTGCTCTAGCTAGAAAACTGTATATGCAGTTTAGAATGGGATGTCTCCCACTTAGGTCATTTACCTGTAAATGGGACCCGAGTAAGAACACTGTTTGTCCGGCTTGTTGCCATCTGATGGAAAATGAAAAACATGTATTTTTCTTTTGTCCAGCTTACCAGCAACTACGAAATTGTTGGGTGAAACCAATTTGTAGGAACTTGGGTTTTTGAGATTGTGCAAATGCTATTAGAGTTTTAACATATGACACATATCCTCCGATTGTCTTTGCAGTCTAGCGCTTCTTAAATGGTATGTGGTTAAAACGAAGAAACTTTTTATGGAAATAGTACTTCTTTTATGAACACCACATATCCAAATGGTTCTTGTTGATAACATTCCTTGATTTAATTCTAGTCTTAATATGTTAGTTTTACTATTGTAAATATATGGGTTGTATATATATTTGAATTGTACGAAAATATGATTTTGGTTCATTTTCATTCATTTATGTATGTTTCAGCTTTTTTTATCTGTACTTTTATGGCCCTGGAGGCCGAAATAAAGTTATCAAGAGAGAATACCGTGGGTGGGGCTAGAGGGCCCTGGAGTGGAACGGTGGGCTCACCACTCCCAAAAAAGGACTGAAGAAATCATGGGAACAGCCCCCATCTTCCTCGTGGTCACCAAGACAGAGGTAGCAAACCTTTAGCCCTGTTACACATAGGGTTAACTTTTCCTGTTTGCACCACTGTGCATCTTTAAATCGGTGCGCTGTGCGCAAACAGGCAAAGTGCACTCTATAGAACTCATGTTACCCTGACGGCAGCACATTCAAGTGAAATACGCAGGTGGCATGTCACATGCACTTTAAAGAGTGATTATAGATCCCTTTGCAGGTGGGTGCAGTGAGTGACAGCATCTGGCTAAAAGAGGATGAGTGGGGAGGTCAATAGGACCCCTTTACCCCTGGAAATAGGGCTGCCATCAGGGGGCGCACCAACAGTGTTTCACCTTTTTGTGGTTTACTTTCAATGCGCCTCAAGACAGCTTCCTTGCCTTTGCGCCCATGTCAATAATATGGCTCAGAGGTAAAAAAATTACCCCATTTGCCTCGGGCCACGCCCCCATGAAAATGAGGGAATACCCTCTTAAGATAGCGCCTCCACTACATGTGTGCCAGTGCTATCTGTATTATAGAAGGGGCCTCACAAGCATCTGTGGCTCCTTCTATAATACCAAAGTGCCCCAGGAGCGCACATAGTGGGTGCCAATGCTAATTGCGTCCTCGGGACACTTTCTGTAATATGGCCCCTGCTATGGGCTCAAGGAGAAGCACACTCCTCCGGTGACTGCCTGCCACTAATTCTGGGAGGAAAGGAGGCTGACTCCTGCAGCAACCCGACAGCGCCATCTGGGAAAATAAATTAAAGGAGACCACCAGAGAGATGTGACAGGTGGAGAGTCTCTGCACGCCGCAGCTCTGCGACATTCCCCAAGACACCCACACCACCCCACTCGTGAAGGAGAACAGCAAGAAGTGGCACTGCATCGACAGCCAGTCACGAGAGGGTGCCCTTAGTTAAAATGTATGAACAGAAGAACAAGAGGTGAGTGCCCCACCCCCACAACATACATAGTTTCAAGCAACAGACCTTGGGTGTGCTAGCTAAGAGAAGTGCTAAGAGAATAAATAAAATAAAGACAGCAGTGATCACTGTGGCACAGTACAGAAAAACATAAAGGGTCAAGGACACCACACCTCCCATGTTCCAACAAAGGAGGAGAGCAACCTCCAGCAAGAAAGAGAGGAGGTGCAGGAAAGATAGGCCACCTGTCCCCAGAGCATGGCCCCAGGTACCCAAGAGGGAAAAGAAAGTGATAACCAGTGTTATCACCTGGCCCATATCCATGGTTTCCTGAAGTCCTGCAGAAAGGAAAACACACACATCATGACCATGCCCTGGATGTAATAACAAATGAGGATAGCATTGGAGTCCCAGGCAAGATAAGACCTGCCAGCAGCCTCCAAGCAGAGCTGCAGGATCAGGTCACCTCAGAAACCAAGGCCTGGAGGTACAGGTAGCTACGAGGCACAGAGCTCACAGACTGGCAGAGGAGAAGCATGGGCACAGCCAGGCCTAGAGACCCAGAACATTACCAAGAACAGCACAAAGCAAGGGGACAATTAACACAGAGGCAGGCTCTGCACCAACACAAAGCCATTTAGCCAAGACAAGCCCAGCTTTGGGGAAAAGAGACTGCAATCCGCGTTTCAAGATGAGCGAGGCCATGATGGTGCCTTCCCACCATCGCTTCATTAGGCCCTTAAGGCACGGAGTGATTCAACAGCTCAACCTATGGATTCCTGTTGCATCAAGCAAGAAAGCATGAGTGATGATGGCCCTGCCTCAAGGCTCTAGCACTGTGCCATCAAGAGAAGGTGAGGCAACAAAAGACTCCCCACTGTCCACAGAGTGGGAGCGCAAAGAAGATCCATGAGGAGGGAACGGGCCACACATGGCTTGACACCAGACAAAATTCCAAGAGAGGAAAGAAGAAGATGAGAGGAGTGGATCACCACAACATCTGAGCCAAGTACCTGAAGACCCGTTTGGCCTGATCCCAAGGAAAGTTAATCACAGGGCAGACTAGTTGACTAGTTTTAGAAGATGGTGAACACAGGTGCACCCAGAAAAAGATACACTGTGAAACCTGAAGACCGACCAAACCTGAAATGACCGAAGATCAGGTGGCCTGGAAGTAGCCTCTGTAACAGACTCATACCCATGACTTTGGTTGCATTTGATGACACAAGCGAGCCGCTGATGTGGAGCAAGGATTACCTCGTGACAGCTCAGTGGAAGAACCAAGAGCAAGTCGTATACACGAGCGAACCAAGTCTCTATCCCAAGCTTAACAGCGCAAACGTTCAACTACAGTCGCTGTCTGCTTAGCAAACCATGACATGCATGCCAAGATACACAGATGCCTTGCACAATCAGCAGACATAGTGCACCAAAAAACATGGCATCACAAGTCTACAAAGGCTATCTGGTCACCATCACCCCACAAGTTGACAGTCCAAGGACGAATTCATGCAATAATGAAGGCAAGTCGCTAAAACCTATCATACAGGTTCACCATATTGGCAACACCATCATACCAGTCCCTGTTAATTGCTTTATCACCACCATTTGTGGATCATCTTAAAACAGGCGTAGAGTCTGGCCCCATCATTACAGCAAAAGCCATGAACTACCAATGACATTCAGAAGAAGCAGTCAACCAGCGAATATCTGCTCATCCCATCTGACTCCTGACCTTATTGGCTGTAGCAGGCTATAACCATGACCTTTCTACCCCTACAGTTGCATGAGTGACTAGGAAGTGGCTCCTCAGCAGTCTTGCAGTGGCCCAGATGCAGCACACATGCATCACCAGCGTATACCACATGTAGTCCCATCGACACCCATTCAAGGGGACTAATCAAGCAAGAGACTGACTTGATCCTGCCCCACTGATGGACACCAGGAGGAAGAGGAGAGGGGACCTCAGAGCAGAGAGCTCAGCAGGTGGCAGATGATTTTCCCAATCTGGACAAGACTATCTTCAGTGAGTCAAACAATATCACTAAGGCAAGCTTCACTTTCGACTCAAACAACACTCCTGATACAGCCTGTTGAACTGTTGACACCAACCACAAAACATCCTGAGCATCAGCAGAGTGGACCAACTCTATTTTATAGTCATGACTACAGCCGCTATGCTATCAGAAGATCTTGGACTACTGCGCACCAGTGTTCATGTCCAGTCTCAAATAGATTAAATGATGAATGCAAGTAGGGATGTCCTGTTGCAGCCAGCGTCTTCAGTCCATGCATTCCCTGCTGTCCAGCTGCTTGAGTCTAGAGACAAAGAGATGCAGTAGTGTCCACTTAATTTTGTTTGGTTTCTACAGTTTGGACACATTATCCCTTCTTTTGTTTTTAGGGAGGGATGTAGCGTCCTGATGGACACATCACTGGTCAGCTCCTCCCTGAAGGCTGTCTGCACACTCACCCCACACTCATCCACCACAGGCGTCACCAGTCAGGTAACCCTGTCAATAAAAGAGGCTGAATGCACATGTCTGTGGCCCAGTTGAACACCCAGACCACCGTTTTTTGTGTCATCCTTTATTCCACCATGTGAGCCCAGGGCCCACAACACCACACTTAATTGTTGCTGTTCTTACAGTGTTCTTGATTACCATGCTCTAATGTATGATGAAACTTAGAACCATGGCAGGGTTACACCCTCGCGCATATACAAGATCCTGTCAATAGTATGATGCTGAATTAGAGAAGTGCTCTAGGGAAACATCAAAGGGACAGACACCTATGCCCCAATATTTCTCCGTCACACAAGGTGAAGGAGAAAAACAAAAAAACAAAATAGACGTTCCCGAGCAAAAACAAGGCAATTAAGCCACTTAAACAGTAAATCTCAGTGTGAGTGACACGAATAATCCAGAGTCCAGTGAATCAAAGATAAGTGTATTCTTCTTTATTTTCCTTAGTCTTCTTTGCTCGCATTAACAGCACCAAGATAAGAACAGTAGCCAACACGTGTTTCGTCTCGGGTAAGTTGCCCGGCGACTTCCTCAGGGCTACAACAATAACAATAAAATTAATTCTAATCAGAAACGTAGTCACTTCTGGTTACATTTCTTCACAGAAGTTAAATTAGAAATAAAGATAAACCATAAGTGCGGTGTGATTCAGATAGGAAGAACAAAAGGCCATACATTAAAGAAAGCCAAAAGAAATCAACCCAGTGAAAAAGCCAGAAAGTAAAAGTACTAGGCCACATCCATGACCAAGAAAAAAACGCTCACAACAGAGGATCACCTCTTAAGAGAAGGAAAAACGACTCCCTACTGCACCTGAAATTAGATTCCCAAAATGGTGAATATAAGAAAAAGGAGAACCAGATAAGTCCGGTGTGTCACAAAAAAAGTATATAACAGAAAAGATCCAATCGCATGCCAAAAGAATATTTACAGGCGTCTACTCACCATAACAATAATCACATCCAAAAAATATGTTCATTAATCCACCACATCAATAATGTATTACAAGTAGGTCCATACAATTTTGAACGTCTGTGTACAGTAAATATATATCTCTGAAAGGGGGAGAGGATAAGAGACCACATCAACTAATGTCCTACTCAACACCGAACTAAAAATAGTCCATAAGAGATGCCACAATATCCCTCAGTGAAATTGCTTGGAAAACGCCCCCTTATCCCGTCAAGACATAGTATCCCCTATATATAGGAAGTAACAATGGGACGGAAACGAAACAAAACGAATCAAAAATGAAAATCCTTTTTGTTAGAACAAAAGCTATTAGAAAGCGATATTCTAAAACAGGCATAGACCACTCAATACATCATTTGACAAATAAATTGCTAATATTAAGACGTTACCTTAAAACACTTTCTCAATCCCGATCACAAAATCAGATGAAAGGGGTAGGTCAATATATCTAAAAAAGAGCAAGACCAAACAATTAGGTCAGGCAACTACTAAAAGCACTGTCAATAAATATAAAGCGAAGGTTCATTAGAGCCAAGAAATCTAAGGCATATGTACCACTGATACGAAGCGTCACCAATTAGCTACATTGACAGTATATAAGTAACATAATCCAGTAATGACAAATAGTATTGGATATAGTGGGGCGCACGAGTTCAAAAACAGTATACAGATAGGCAATTATCCTATAAACTTATTGCGCGCGCCGTTACTAGTTAAAGGCTAAGCCCAGTAGATAGCAACCAACATACACAGCATAGACCTAACAAGTACTACCAGTTCCCACTGTATCGACACAGAGCCCTAAAGCACCTCAGCGCCAGTTAAAAATATATTTAAGTACTCACCCAAGGACCAACAAGACGGGGAAGGGAGAGTGCTCCGTTCGCCACCAGTATTCAAAGTAAGTATCAACCAGGGCGTCACCTAGGATTCCGATTTATCCATATACACGCCAATCAGAAACTCGGACGATTACGTCCAACGATTAGAGGAAGGACCAGTCGTTGTAGCATCTAAACTCGCCGCCATCTTGGAGGATGCAAGAAACCCACATTAAAAAGGCAAAGATTATATGTATCGGAGCTAATCGAGAGACTTAACTATATCAGTACCGTAAGAACTGACAGGTTAAATCCTTGACAAATAAAAACCGATCAAATGATTTCAATATTTTCCGAAATAAATAGTAAGAATGCCTATTGTTACCGATCCATAAGGCATAGTTAAATCATATCCTTAAGGGTTACCGATCATGATGCTCCATCTAAAGAAAAAAGGGGGAAAGGCCAGTCTTTACAGCGTCTACACTGGCCGCCATCTTAAGGGATGCAAAAACCCCTCATTGGGTTGCAGAAAATTTGAGTCTGAGCTAATGGAGACGCTAAAAAATATCAGTACTGTTAGAATAGGAAATTAATTCCTAAACAAGTAACCACCTATCAGGTTACTTATATTATTTATTATTTTATTTTGAAAGAGACATATTCATACCAATCCAAGAGGCATAGTTCCGTCTAATCCTCAAGAGAAACCAATCGTGAGGACATCTATACTAATCCACATCCATAGAGTATAAAAGTCAACATATGTGGTGTCCTGGATACTACTCATGGCATAAAGAGAAATCGAATCTATCAACATTATTACAGAATATAGTCAAACGGTTGGAGTCATATTTCCCTCAATCAAGATTTATCAGGAAATCCGGGAAAAAGGGAGAGTAAGACTAAAGATAAAAGTCAAAAGCAAGAATCGGAACAAGGTGATGTTTATACTTAGTGGAAAGACAATAAAAGAAAGAGGAAGAAAGAAGAAGAAGAGGAGAATGCTTAACATGACAGAGTCTGTTATGCGAATCAGTGCAGTGAAAATATCACTGACATACACGAATCAAAGAATACACATCAGCATAAGCAACACGGATATGACAACATGATAAGGCCCATAAACAGTTATTGTCAATAAGCACATAAAAAATACAAAAACATATTCCTATAAGGTAGGTATACGTGAGACACGTTGTCATTAACAAGGTAAAGCGCAGTACAAAGAACATTTAACTGTTTATGGGCCTTATCATGTTGTCATATCCGTGTTGCTTATGCTGATGTGTATTCTTTGATTCGTGTATGTCAGTGATATTTTCACTGCACTGATTCGCATAACAGACTCTGTCATGTTAAGCATTCTCCTCTTCTTCTTCTTTCTTCCTCTTTCTTTTATTGTCTTTCCACTAAGTATAAACATCACCTTGTTCCGATTCTTGCTTTTGACTTTTATCTTTAGTCTTACTCTCCCTTTTTCCCGGATTTCCTGATAAATCTTGATTGAGGGAAATATGACTCCAACCGTTTGACTATATTCTGTAATAATGTTGATAGATTCGATTTCTCTTTATGCCATGAGTAGTATCCAGGACACCGCATATGTTGACTTTTATACTCTATGGATGTGGATTAGTATAGATGTCCTCACGATTGGTTTCTCTTGAGGATTAGACGGAACTATGCCTCTTGGATTTGTATGAATATGTCTCTTTCAAAATAAAATAATAAATAATATAAGTAACCTGATAGGTGGTTACTTGTTTAGGAATTAATTTCCTATTCTAACAGTACTGATATTTTTTAGCGTCTCCATTAGCTCAGACTCAAATTTTCTGCAACCCAATGAGGGGTTTTTGCATCCCTTAAGATGGCGGCCAGTGTAGATGCTGTAAAGACTGGCCTTTCCCCCTTTTTTCTTTAGATGGAGCATCATGATCGGTAACCCTTAAGGATATGATTTAACTATGCCTTATGGATCGGTAACAATAGGCATTCTTAATATTTAATTCGGAAAATATTGAAATCATTTGATCGGTTTTTATTTGTCAAGGATTTAACCTGTCAGTTCTTACGGTACTGATATAGTTAAGTCTCTCGATTAGCTCCGATACATATAATCTTTGCCTTTTTAATGTGGGTTTCTTGCATCCTCCAAGATGGCGGCGAGTTTAGATGCTACAACGACTGGTCCTTCCTCTAATCGTTGGACGTAATCGTCCGAGTTTCTGATTGGCGTGTATATGGATAAATCGGAATCCTAGGTGACGCCCTGGTTGATACTTACTTTGAATACTGGTGGCGAACGGAGCACTCTCCCTTCCCCGTCTTGTTGGTCCTTGGGTGAGTACTTAAATATATTTTTAACTGGCGCTGAGGTGCTTTAGGGCTCTGTGTCGATACAGTGGGAACTGGTAGTACTTGTTAGGTCTATGCTGTGTATGTTGGTTGCTATCTACTGGGCTTAGCCTTTAACTAGTAACGGCGCGCGCAATAAGTTTATAAGTTTATAGGATAATTGCCTATCTGTATACTGTTTTTGAACTCGTGCGCCCCACTATATCCAATACTATTTGTCATTACTGGATTATGTTACTTATATACTGTCAATGTAGCTAATTGGTGACGCTTCGTATCAGTGGTACATATGCCTTAGATTTCTTGGCTCTAATGAACCTTCGCTTTATATTTATTGACAGTGCTTTTAGTAGTTGCCTGACCTAATTGTTTGGTCTTGCTCTTTTTTAGATATATTGACCTACCCCTTTCATCTGATTTTGTGATCGGGATTGAGAAAGTGTTTTAAGGTAACGTCTTAATATTAGCAATTTATTTGTCAAATGATGTATTGAGTGGTCTATGCCTGTTTTAGAATATCGCTTTCTAATAGCTTTTGTTCTAACAAAAAGGATTTTCATTTTTGATTCGTTTTGTTTCGTTTCCGTCCCATTGTTACTTCCTATATATAGGGGATACTATGTCTTGACGGGATAAGGGGGCGTTTTCCAAGCAATTTCACTGAGGGATATTGTGGCATCTCTTATGGACTATTTTTAGTTCGGTGTTGAGTAGGACATTAGTTGATGTGGTCTCTTATCCTCTCCCCCTTTCAGAGATATATATTTACTGTACACAGACGTTCAAAATTGTATGGACCTACTTGTAATACATTATTGATGTGGTGGATTAATGAACATATTTTTTGGATGTGATTATTGTTATGGTGAGTAGACGCCTGTAAATATTCTTTTGGCATGCGATTGGATCTTTTCTGTTATATACTTTTTTTGTGACACACCGGACTTATCTGGTTCTCCTTTTTCTTATATTCACCATTTTGGAATCTAATTTCAGGTGCAGTAGGGAGTCGTTTTTCCTTCTCTTAAGAGGTGATCCTCTGTTGTGAGCGTTTTTTTCTTGGTCATGGATGTGGCCTAGTACTTTTACTTTCTGGCTTTTTCACTGGGTTGATTTCTTTTGGCTTTCTTTAATGTATGGCCTTTTGTTCTTCCTATCTGAATCACACCGCACTTATGGTTTATCTTTATTTCTAATTTAACTTCTGTGAAGAAATGTAACCAGAAGTGACTACGTTTCTGATTAGAATTAATTTTATTGTTATTGTTGTAGCCCTGAGGAAGTCGCCGGGCAACTTACCCGAGACGAAACACGTGTTGGCTACTGTTCTTATCTTGGTGCTGTTAATGCGAGCAAAGAAGACTAAGGAAAATAAAGAAGAATACACATGCTCTAATGTATCTGGTTGTTTTGTTTCCAATGTCTTTCTTTTTGACTTTGCAGGTCTCAACATTGTGCTTCAGGTAACTGCCCCTTTGGCTGTTTTTTAAATTGATTATGAGGTAAGCGCTGGCCTAACAGTGTGTGTCAGAAGCTCAATATCAATTAAAAGCTACCACTGACCTTTCTATGTTTTTCCCATTCCAAGTTTTCAAATACTCCTCTAGGATATTGTACCGGAGACTCCTCACTGGAAACCAGAGCCAATAACAGGAACCTGATTAATGTTTTAGCATGATTTAGTAGCTGCAGCCAAACCATGTCACAAATTGCGAAGACTGGAACAGTTTCCAGAATATTTTCAACCTGGCTGCCAGTTTCACTAGATTGCAGCCTTTCTCGTGAGACTCACTATTCTCACAAGGAGAGTCCTGAAACTGATTAAGATCTGCTGTCTTTACTCTGTGGTCTCTTGCACGGTTATGAAGCTGGAACAGAGGTCCCATTGCAACACAAATGCCACATTTTGAGGTGGGAATGACTGAGGGACCAGGCAAGGTACCTATTCCTATAATGGCTCTATAAGGGAGGTTTAATGAGTATGCACTGGGACAGAGTCCTCTAAGGAGGTGTGGTTGTACAATGATATTGTGTTGCGTGCCAGGGCTTCAATCTAGAGTGCTGCGGTGGAGGAGTGAATGTCAAAACATGTAAAAAAGCCACCAGAGGACACCTGGTCTTGAATCTCTTTATCCTCTTTAACTAGAAACTAAATAAGGGGACAATACCAGAAGAACAGGAATTCACAATGATGAAATCCTCGTTGACAAAGACCACTATTACACAAGATGACCCCAATAACATCCCACCTATCTCTCTGCTCCCTTGTCTGGCAAAGATTTTGGAAACATTTTTTTACTAAGTTGCAAACACTTATGTAATCCAATAACCTACTTCATCCACTCCAGGCTTGCTCCAGACAAGGTCATAGTATAGAAATAGTTGTGACCTCTCTACTGGATGAGCTGGTCAGACTGGTAAGGGAGTAGGTTATCCTAGACCTATCTGTGGCCTTTGATACTGTTGTTCACTTCCTCCTTTTTGACACTTAAAGCGGTGGGCCAAGATAATCTAGCCATTAAGCCGGGTCTGAAGAATGGTGTCAAGCAAGGCTCTGTACTTTCACATTTATTGAGCATTTCTATGTTACCCCTGCTGCAAACACAGCCTTGGTGCCCAGTTGTACATGTACGCTGATGATACCATTTATAATTCAATCTATCCGACTCCTCAACTGAACCACCTGATGCCACTTCCGACATGGTCACTGTTCTAATGATTGTCTATGCCCGGATGGATACACTTTTTCAAAAACGTAACGCTACCAAAACAGATATTCATATAACTATGGATACTATTGACAAATGGAACTCAGCTGGCTGGCCAATGGTCATGGGCTCTTTGTCCTCCCCTGCCATTGCTGTTCAAAATCTGGGTATCATTATTTTCTTGAAACCTCTCCAATGTGCCTCGGATCTCTAGAATTACATGTACGCTGTTTTTGGTCTATTAAGCTTTTGAAATATGTTACCTTTCATTACTTCTGACTAACATATGCCTGAGGTCTTTGGCTTAATACAATCTCAATTAGACTATGGCAACTCATGCTATCTCAGTGCTCCAAAGGAGGTAATGAGGAGTCTCCAACTTGTACAGAATTCTGTAGCATGCTTGAATATAGTTGGCCCAGGCAGAATCATATTTTCCCTATTTTTGCTCAGTTTTACTCACCACCCATCAAAGCTAGAGTCTTGTTTTAATCACTATCCTGTGTGCACCATATAATCCAGGGTTTCACTCCTCTTTTTCTGACATCTAAATTCCGTATCCACGCACCGCAATAATAGTCAATGTTTGCTTACCATTCCCAAAGTCAGGACAGCCTCCTTCAGGGATTGCGCTTTCGCTGTGGTTGCAGCTAGGAAATGCAATAACTGCCTATTGACCTGCATGTTCTCTCTTCGCACATGATGTTTCAGAAAAGACCAATGCCCTTACATTTTAAGACCAGTCTTGAAGCTCTCTAATTATAAATGTCTTTTTTGAATCTCCCTTGATGACATTTTTTAAATCTATTTCTCTGGTATCCTCCTACCTCTTACATAGCCTTCAGACCATACAGAATGCCACGGCCAGACTCATCCTCACCTTCCCCGACAAACCTACATCATACACTACCTCAGGAAACTCCACTGGCTCCCTTTACAGAAGAGATGCCAATTCAAGCTGCTGACCCACGCACAAAAAGCTCTACACAACCAAGGACCTGCCTACATTAATCACACCCTGAGGTTTCACCAACTGTCGAGAAGACTATGCTCCACCTCTCTTTCACTTGCCCATACTCCCCACATCTACCAAAGCAGAAGTGGAGGATGCTCCTTCTCCCACATCACAGCAAAGACCTTCAACAGCCTCACCATGCAACTCCAGACCATACCTCACTTCTGGAATTCCGAATGGCCCTCAAGACCTGGCTGTTTGAATAAGTCTCTGGGACCTGCAGGCGCCTGGATACACTATCAGGTGATTAGCTGCACTTTATAAACCCTCATTGATTGTATTATCTCAGATTTTGGTCTATAAGCTTTTTTAAAACTAGCCTATAACATATAACATAACATAACATATAAAATAAGATAACATAACTGTTAGACCTGGCATTTTTGGCTTGGTTTCCCCTGACTTTTTGCTTTTTGACCTCCTGTTTTGAGTGTGCGCCAAACTTTATTTTTGCTGGTTTTAGGATTCTGTGTACTTTTTCACAGCTGACTAGTGCTAAAGTGTTTGTGCTCTGTGTCTAAAATGTAATGCCATTTGCTTTTTCCATGATTGGCATAACTGGTTTGCTGATACGTCCTTAGTACAGTGCACTACATGTGCTCAGGGCCTGTAAATCAAATGCTACTAAGGTGCCTGCAGCACTGATTGAGCCACCCACATGAGTAACCCTGCAAACATGTCTCAGAGCTGCCATTGCAGAACCTGTGTGTGCAGTTTTAAACTGCTATTTCGAGCTGGCAAGTTCACCTACACCAGGCCCAAACCATCCCTTTTATTACATATAAGTCACCCCTAAGGTAGGCTCTAGGTAGCCCATGGGCAGGGTGAAGTGTATTTGAAAGGTAGGACATGTACTTTGGAGTTTTACATGTCTTGGTCGCGAAAAACTGCTAAATTTGTTTTTCACTACAGCAAGGCCTATCTCTCCCATAGGCTAGCATACTTTACGAATGTAACTTCCAATTGGAACAATAGAGCAAGAGTAGGGTTGGTGTCTCTGGACTCACAATTTAAAAACACATATTTTAGTGAAATTGGTTTTTAACCTGCACTTCTAAAAATGCCACTTTTAGAAAGTTATGAAACCAGGTCACTTGTCTCGCGCTCCTCACTGTTGCACTGCGAGAGATGGGATTGATGCCCAAATGTAACCAATTCATCCCGGTACTCTACAAATAATCCATTGATTCTTTTGATTAATGCTGTTCCTTATTTTTTTACTTTTCATTATTCAACTCGATTCATCACTACGGAGACAGTGAGATTCCATCTGAACATTTTATTAAACTCTTCATCCCCCAGCTGTATGCCTATTCCGGCTTGTTACAACTGCTCATTTATTTCAGAGGCATCTGTGATAGAGTAAACACAGCGTTTGCTGATTCAATGCATTTCGAGCCTCCAAGGCTCTTCGTCAAGGGTTTTAAAGAATCTATTAACATTAGTCAGTTGAAATTGTTCGTATGATGTGCTATGCTGTTAACGAAATTCCACTCCATGATAAAGCTGTCTCCGAGGTGATGAAACTTTTTTTTTATAGTTTTCCAAATACATAAACCATCGATCCATTCATAGGGTGCAGACTCATTGAGGCAATATAATGCAAAAGCCGAACTATCAAATGTGAGAGTGCACTCCTTTCCTTAAGTTAAAACCATTCTTGTCAGTCTCCAATTGAAAGTGCGTGCAAACAGTGAACCGTGGATCGCCTCTACCACAGTTAATTGTGACATTAATGAAACCAGGGCACTTGTCTCGCGCTCCTCACTGTTACACTGCGAGAGATGGGATTGATCCCCAAATGTAACCAATTCATCCCGGTACTCTACAAATAATCCATTGATTCTTTTGATTAATGCTGTTCCTTATTTTTTAACTTTTCATTACTCAACTCGATTCATCACTACGGAGGAGCGCGAGACAAGTGTTCTGGTTTTCAATTGGAGACTGACAAGAATGGTTTCAACTTAAGGAAAGGAGTGCACTCTCACATTTGTTAGTATGACTTCTAGAAAGTTGGCATTTTCTTATTTTAACTGGAAATGTGTCTGGTTTCATGGGTGTTGCATGAGAACACCCACAGCAACACTCATGGAACGCCCCTTTCACGCAAAGTGATTTGTGCAAATGGGCCATATTAACAAGACCAGGAAAAGTCACGCAGGGTGGCTTTTCCTGTCCTTGGAAATATGGGGCTCTAAAATACGCCACCGGTGCGTCACTTTTTGTGACACACCCATGGCACAAGGGGCTTGTAAATCTGCTCCTATATGTGTGTGATGTAAAGTGCTCTGACATCCTACAATGGTATGATAGATGCTATAAAATACATGTGACAGAGGGGCTATGGAGAGATGAGAGGCACTGTTGCAGGGTGATAATAAGGTAATCATTGAAGAACACCAACAAAGATTGTCGTATCCTGGTGCATAGTAAGGTCATCATTTACTAATCTTTAAAAGCTGATACAATTCATTATATAATGATAAATGTGTTGTAGAATGCACCATTGTTTCCTAATTTTTCTTGGGGGGAGAGCCTCCCAAAGCCCCCTATGTAGTGGTCAGGCTCACTCGCTGCACTTGGTGTGCACTGTATGGGGACTGGTCTGAAAATATTTGCCAGGGCTGCTTTGGGTTTCCAGTCTAGCCCTGGCAGGAGCCTTGTACTGCGAAATAAAACAAACCATTTAAAAGTTGGTCACGGAGATGCAGCACTAACCTTCCCGTTTTTTGCAAATTCTTTCAATATAAAATACTAAAATCCTTAGTAATTTGATCATTTGTTTTGTGTGCACACGTATTTGTTTTCGAATTACTGTTTTAATGTTTGAAATTTAAATCATACAAATTGCTTGGGGGTCCCCGGCTTCCAGTGGTGACTCAATGGGGGTCCTCAGGAGTCAAAAGTTTGGGAACCACTGCTCTACTGCAAACAATCCCACAGTGCACCTTACTCCTAAAATCCAAAATGGAGAAATCCTTCATTTCTTGTGAGGAGCTTATGTGGTTGCTGGGAGGTATGCCCAGGGAAATGAGCAGCCACTTTCTTTGTGGTCACTCAAAACTGGTTCTGGGCGTAGCCTTCCTCTAAATGGGTTTGGAGTTAGCCTGCCTGTGAGAATAAAGATTTACCTTCCCCAGGTCTCATCTTACAGTAACTTCTGAAAGGGAAGGCCCTTTACAAGTTAATACATTTCTTTAGTCCACCCTGACTTCTTGAAAGAAGGAGAAAACACCCTTACCTATTGAAAGGGGTAGAAAACACCTTCCCACACCCACACCACTGATTCTGCTCTGGTAGCAGTTTTTACACCTTAATAAAGTCTAACACTGACAGAGCAGCTGCTTGAAGGCTAATGCAAGTTAGTCTCCTGGTGATTCAGACAGGGCAAGGTAACTTTCTGAAAATAGCTTTTGCTAGATATTTATTAAAAACATAACTTCACCATTGAATTGAATCTTTGATAACTATCAAAAATTGTGGATAAGCTATTTCTCTAGCTTGCCGAGCTCTCACAGGTTCTATTTCAATTTGTACTCTAGGTTTCTGATAAGACAGCCAGAGCCTTCCAGAGTGAAGCTAGCTTTTGAGGGCGTGCCACGGCAGGGGCATGGTAACATTAGATTTGTAAATGTCCCAGTACCATGCACCCTACCGTGTGAGCTACAAGGCCTATATAGGGGCGACTTATTAATATTTAAAAGGAAGATTGTCCTCTATCAAAAGTGTTATTTTGAAGGATTGGCTTGCAGTTTTAAAGGGAATAGTCAGTGGCATGCCTGAAGATACGTTATCCTTTTCACACTAGTACGCAGAGTCTAAAACTTAGCACAAAAGGTTAGCAAAACATGGTGGTGACAAGTCAAAAAGGGGCATTTTCTTACAACTTTCCAATTTAAGATGATGGACGAGTACTTTCAGGTCAAGTAGCAATTGGTGCGAAAAGACAGTATTAATTCCAGTGCAACTGAGAACACCTTGTTTTGGTAACTGCATATTGTTGGGTTTCCTCATGCTCATGATATTACGGACACTGCCTTCCATTTGCATGCAATGTTATTGTTTTTGTTGCTTTCTTTGGTTTCCCCTCGATGATATCGAGCTTAACTTCTGCACCATTTTGCTACAGTTTACTAACACTATGAACTCGCTCTAGCAACTTAGCCGCTACCATCTGCTCCTCTCCTCTGTGTCTGCTACTTGAATGTTTACTCACGCTGTGGGTGACATTGTACCATTAGCCTTCAGTGATGAGTACTGGCAACTACTTGGCATATTCCTATGGTAATAACAGTATACTGTGTCTAGCCATAGGTGGTGACCAAGTACGGAACGAGGGTCACAGTCCGGAGTACTTTGCCTGGCGATTCCAGTGTTTTTCCTTTCCCATAACCTTCTTCCCTGTTTTCCTCAGGGTCTCATACACAGTGCTTTTCTTGTTGAGCACTTCTAGTCAGATTCACAGGAGGCACTGGCATATACTTTTCCACACTACTGTATCCGAACCAAAGATTGACTATCAGGCTCTAATTCTCCTATTTGTGATGTATTCCGCTGTCGCGGACAAGGAAAAGGATTTCCTTTTATTGTTTAACCCACACACACCCTATTGGTGTCATGCTTCATCATCGGGTTCACCCGGACTCCTAAAGGTCCGGGTGGGCTCAACCGTCTTTCAGGGAGCTCTTAGGAGATATATGGCCAGGGGGGTTTAGAGATTAAAAATCCTATTGCTTCCCCAGGTATCCCTTTATTCGCGGGGATGCAATGGATATTAAAATGAAAAATATTGGGTCTTTTTTGAGTTTTTATGGTCCTAAGACCCTAAAGGTTAGCCAACATGTTTCTGCCCATTTGTAATGCCAAAAAATGGAGAAGGGGCTTTCGTCAGGGCTTGAAAAAAGAGTGTTCCCTCCCTGGTAAAAAGAGTTGACCTATAATTTAGATTCTTAGAAGGTACATATAGTTATTCTCTTCATCATCTTCAAAAGTCGAAATTTTCAGACAATAATCACAAAATATTCTTTGTAATAACTTCCATCACAGTAAGGAGAATATTTATCCTCTTACCTTCCTTGTTTGTAAAAAATTCCACCTATTTGGAGAAAAGAGAAAAAAGGAAGAAAAAACAAGGGAAAAGAGACATAAAGACTGAACATTGAAATTCAGTTATAGTCTTAGAGTGCAACTGCAATTCATGCTAGAGTTCACTTTTCAGAGTCATGCGTGGTCGATCTCAATTTTCAGCCCAAGTGAATCAAATTTATTCAAACCACCCGATTTGGGTATTGTGCACCTCCTCATATTATAGCAAGATTTAAGCAAGGAATTAAAATAAGTAATAACACCATCAACATTATTGCACTGACCAGTGAATGATTAAAAAATTGTTGTACTCCCATTTTGTGCACATCTCATTCGACATTGTTGACCAGCACTTGCTCATACCGTTGTTGTTGTTTGCAATGTTCATACATGCATCATCAAACTATATTATTTCATTCGCAATTTATATCAGACATACGTTTCACACACATGCAAATATTGTACTTTCTTACCCAACTTGGGCAAAATCCGAGTGTCTCAGGGGGGAGGATGAGCGGTTATTCGGTAATGTACTAATGATAATAAGGCAGGACCAGAAAATATATGCCTACATCATAATGTTATTAGAATCTCAAAAGGAAAAATAGCTCCCATTCCCATATTCGTAGGCGCGGTCTTTCCCACTTACTAATTTACACAGCCTGCTCTCGGGTATACCTATATACCAGCTCCGTTCCCCGGCTCTTGCGTCTAAGCTCTTTGAACTCGCGCCATGAATACTAGGGGATATCGGTAATCGCACTGCAGGTAGACCGTGGGTGCGTAACAGCTCGCGTCACTTCCGGTGCGTCAGAACAAAGAGTGTTGGGATATGTAGTTCCAAGTCCCTTTCTTGTGTCTGTTGAGCCCCGATTACGTGTGTAGTTTATAATGAACTGATCTGTCAATTATGCCATATCTTATTTGGAAGTTTGAACAATTGGGAATATTTGTGAAAGACATTAAATTCACAATAAAGGAAAAAAGGAAAAAACAAGGAAAAAACACAGCGCACTCGGCGGACAACACGTTCAGTCATTTTTCGAAAAAACATATATGTTCCCCTTTAGTTTGTGACTCAGTATGACTGTATATTCAGTATTACATATCGTTGGGGGAAACATTATGTTGTATGCAAAACCACTCTCACAATATGCCGATTTTTTTCCTATGACCTCTGGTCCCAGAAATAAGATCTTATGTCAGAGATACGAAACACCTTCTTAACATCCTGACAGATGTACTGTCCAGCCCATCTGTGGAAACAATGCTTTGCCTAGATGTGGAAGCACTGTATACAAGCATACCCCAAGAGGAGAGTATACAGATAATACAGACTATACTGAACCAGACTACCTGGCCGTGGAATGCACCAGTGAAATTTGTGATGGACCTAATAAGGCTTGCCCTTACAGAAAACTTATTTCGATTTGAGGATGAGTTATTTTTACAGGTACACAGTACTTCGATAGGGAGTACCTTTGCCCCTAGTATTGCCTGTCTCTATATGGGATACATAGAAGAAAACCATATATGGAACAACAACCCATTTGTTGACAAAGTGCTTAAATGGCTCCGGTATATAGATGACATTTTTGTCATCTGGCATGGAGATGACAGAAGTATAAAAGACTTCATGACATGGATAAATAACATCAATCCATTTCTCAAGTTTACCAGTACCAATAACAACATGAAAGTTTCATTTTTGGACATTAACATCATTGCCATAAATGGGAAACTAGAGAGCTCCCTCTATAAAAAAAACCCAACCGACCGCAATAGTCTTTTACATTTCAACAGTGCACATCCTCGTCCTTAAGAGAAAACCTTCCAAAAGAACAATATCTGAGGATACGAAGAAATTGTACCAGTCTACAGGATTACAATAATGAGGCAGAGATTCTATCTATTAAATTGCTAAATAAAGGTTACCCCAAAAAAGTGGTTGAGCAGGCAAGAAAAAGGTCATGGAACACCCCCCGTGAGGTACTGTTACAAACAAATGTCAAAGAAGCAAGTACAGCTATCATTTGTGTTAGTACATATAACTCATCCTCTAACTCTGTGAAGAGAATTATACAGAACAACTGGCGGATTCTGACTTCAAACAGTTTGAACTTTGAAAAACCAATGTTCTCATTCAGAAAAAACAGAAGTATAATACTTTAGTCCACACAGACAACAGTGAACCAATCACAGACACACAATTGACACTGTGGAGTAGTTCACCGGTAAAAGAACATTTCCCCTGTGGAAACTGTGCGGTATGCCCCTTTACAAAACATTCTAAGAACATTGAGTTGGGCTTAAAAAAGAAGTGGGAACAAAGCCACCATACTAATTGTAATTCGAGCAATGTTGTTTATGTAATTACATGCCCGTGTAAGTTGAAATACATCGGGATGACTTCACGAAAGATAAAACTCCGCATCGGAGAACACAGAAGTACAATCAGACGTGGAATAGTGGCCACAAAACTAACAGCACATTATGTGGCATTGAAACACTCTGAGAAAGATTTGGAATGGACAATAATCGAGAAAGTAAATGACGGTCTGAATATAACAAAAAGATTATTTGAACGAGAACAGAGATGGGTGTACAGAATGGGCACAGACAAACAGGATCTGAACGACACAACACCTTAGAATGCCTTCAATAAGAATAAATGGTAATATACGCAGTGAATGAGAACAAATATGATATTTTCCCTGCATTAAATATTTAAGAACATCAAAGTACCATGTGTCTGTCAAAATGAGAAGTACTCTATATTTGAGTAGAAAATCTGTTAAGGCACTGTGTCTTTAAGAATAATGTGATTTTGGCTTTCTTAAGGATGTTGGTATCGTTATACATTCAAACAAAAAATGTAGTTTCATGATATGTTTTGCATACAACATAATGTTTCCCCCAACGATATGTAATACTGAATATACAGTCATACTGAGTCACAAACTAAATGGGAACATATATGTTTTTTCGAAAAATGACTGAACGTGTTGTCCGCCGAGTGCGCTGTGTTTTTTCCTTGTTTTTTCCTTTTTTCATTTATTGTGAATTTAATATCTTTCACAAATATTCCCAATTGTTCAAACTTCCAAATAAGATATGGCATAATTGACAGATCAGTTCATTATAAACTACACACGTAATCGGGGCTCAACAGACACAAGAAAGGGACTTGGAACTACATATGCCAACACCCTTTGTTCTGGCGCACCGGAAGTGACGCGAGCTGTTACGCGTCCACGGTCTAACTGCAGTGGGTTTACCGATATCCCCTAGTATTTATGGCGCGATTCCAAAGGGCTTAGACGCGAGAGCCGGGGAACAGAGCTAGTATATAGGTATACCCGAGAGCAGGATTTGTAAATTAGTAAGTGGTAAAGACCGCGCCTACGAATATGGGAATGGGAGCCATTTTTCCTTTTAAGATTCTAATAACATTACGATGTAGGCATATATTTTCCGGTCCTGCCTTATTATCATTAATACATTACCGAATAACCGCTCATCCTCTCCCCTGAGACACGCGGATTTTGCCCAAGTTGGGTAAGAAAGTACAATATTTGCATGTGTGTGAAACGTATGTCTGATATAAATTGCGAATGAAATAATATAGTTTGATGATGCATGTATGAACATTGCAAACAACAACACCGGTATGAGCAATTGCTGGTCAACAATGTCGAATGAGATGTGCACAAAATGGGAGTACAACAATTTTTTAATCATTCACTGGTCAGTGCAATAATGTTGATGGTGTTATTACTTATTTTAATTCCTTGCTTAAATCTTGCTATAATATGAGGAGGTGCACAATACCCAAATCGGGTGGTTTGAATAAATTTGATTCACTTGGGCTGAAAATTGAGATCGACCACGCATGACTCTGGAAAGTGAACTCTAGCATGAATTGCAGTTGCACTCTAAGACTATAACTGAATTTCAATGTTCAGTCTTTATGTCTCTTTTCCCTTGTTTTTTCTTCCTTTTTTCTCTTTTCTCCAAATAGGTGGAATTTTTTACAAACAAGGAAGGTAGGAGGATAAATATTCTCCTTACTGTGATGGAAGCTATTACAAAGAATACTTTGTGATTAATGTCTGAAAATTTCGACTTTTGAAGATGATGAAGGGAACAGCTATCTGTACCTTCTAAGAATCTAAATTATACGTCAACTCTTTTTACCAGGGAGGGAACACTCTTTTTTTCAAGCCCTGACGAAAGCCCCTGACCATTTTTTGGCATTACAAATGGGCAGAAACATGTTGGCTAAACTTTAGGGTCTTAGGACCATAAAAACTCCAAAAAGACCCAATATTTTTCATTTTAATATCCATTGCATCCCCGCGAATAAAGGGATACCTGGGGAAGCAATAGGATTTTTAATCTCTAAACCCCCCTGGCTATATATCTCCTAAGAGCTCCCTGAAAGATGGTTGAGCCCACCTGGACCTTTAGGAGTCCGGGTGAACCCGATGATGAAGCATGACACCAATAGGGTGTGTGAGGGTTAAACAATAATTGGAAATCTTTTTCCTTGTCCGCGACAGTGGAATATATCACAAATAGGAGAATTAGAGGCTGATAGAGTCAATCTTTGGTTTGGATACAGTAGTGTGGAAAAGTATATACTAAGGAGGAGGTATCCATACATCTATCGTTCTTACCCCTTGCGGCATCAGAGGAATCCTCTACTGATACCTATTGGTTATAGGCACTCATGACACAGAAACATAACAAGATATTTTATATAATATAGATATTTCTGTTAGTGTGACTCTGGCATGTTTTGTGCACATTCATGGTATTCTTGAGTATTTTTCATTATATTATTTTATTACAATCAATGTTTCATAATGTGGCATGTAAGACAATACGTACACAATTATGATTTAGAATAACTTGAAAATCCTGTGTAAACATTGGATAAAGTAATCATGACTAATATTAATGACAATGGACGGTGATTATTGATATAGTCTAAATTGATCTAATAGTTACTTTGCTTGCTTCTCTTTTTGTGTTTTTTTCACTTGTGGTACCTTCTTTACTTATGTTTATCTATACACTTATATATCTGGGCTGTCTTTATACATTTAGTGTAACCTATTGATCTGAAGAAACGTCAAATGAAACCGTAAATGTTGTGAAGCACGTGCTCGCACTGTCTGCATTTCATTTCTCATTTTTTGATGGAACTGTCTCTTAATGCAGTTAGGATTCTAATCTTTGTAAACAGAATTAAGTATTAATAAACTTGGTATTCAGAATTCCCTTTGCTGCAACAGGCCATTTTTTTAAACCTCAAAACGACCCTTCTCCTAACAGATAAAAATGCTGCCAGTACTGCACTACACACAGATGTTCTGTTTTTAAATTACACCAAGGACACTTTAGACAGAAGTTAAGGGAAGAACAAGCATCAGTAATGCAATAAGTCTCACATTTGCGGGAGTTTAAGGTATTGCCATTGCAAATGACAATGCCTTTTATTTACGTGTTTAAAAAACCTGCAAGTGTGCTTGCAGGTTTTGTAAACACATAAATAAAAGACTTTATCATTTACGATGGCAATAGCTTAAACTCTTGCTAATGCGAGACCTTTGCAGCATCAGCGATTTAGCTTTACACATCTTAAGGTAAAGCATGGGTGCTGTGATACCTTCAAAAGTAAAGCAGTCGAAAAATACTTTTTTCTTTTGCTTTCCTTTTGAAACAATCGCGGCGCCCGTGCTTTTGCTTAAGATGTTCCAAGTGAAAGAGCGGGTGCCACTATTGTAACAAAATTAAGCAAATAGAAAAAAAAGTGTGCGGCCGCACGTTTTTTTTTTTACTATTTATTTGTAACTTTTGTTACTATGGCCCTTCCCGTGCTTTCGCTTTGAACATCTTAAGCTAAAGCTAGGGTGCCATGATTGCTTTAAATGTAAACAAATAGAAAAAAAGCTATTTTTTTCTACTCGTTTACTTTTAAAACAATAGCGGCACCCTCGCTTCAGCTTAAGATGTTAAAATCTAAAGCGCGGGTGCTGACATGCAAAAAAAAAAAAAAAAAGCTATTAAAATAATAGGGAGTAGTGCAGTGCTGGAAAAACAAAAAAAGTAAGCATAGAGGGAAAGCGTGTCCTGCCTGCACCAGCAGGCAGTACAAAGCCATTTCAGAAAATAGTGCTCGGAGGCTGTAATTAAAGCCTACCAAGTAGCAACACACGTAACAGGGGGTGTTGTCCTGGGAGCTTACAAAATGAGACAAGGCAGTACTACGGAGGGACTACTAAGCCTACTGGCCAGTGAAAAGCCACAGTGTCCAAAGGACAATGACACAAGCCAATAAAAAGTATGGACGGAGAGTGGGCAGAGCTTCAAGTACCTGAATACAGCGAGCCTTGCAGAGCAGCGCATGCGCTGCCCAGGCTCAACCTAAAAAAACGCTGCTAGGTCGAGCCTTTCTAGTCTGAATGGAATCTGAGGCCTTGGAACTGTCACTATATGTCACAATCCAGAGATTAGGCACAACACAAGCAAGTATAAGCAATACATTAACCATGTTTTTATTATAAATACAAGACAGAATTTTAAAATCATTGGTTTACAAAACCATTAAAAACTGGCTGAACTAGTCAGACAAGGACTGAGTCAAATCATGGATCAGATGATGCAAAAGACAAGGCATGCAAGCACTGGCAGGTGGCAACCAGAGTGTGCCCACAAAATCAACGACCCGGCTGAATTCTCACCTGAAAGCAAAGAAAGAAAAGTGTTACCAGCAGGATAGGCAAATAGACTTCCGAAAAGCTCAAATAGAAAAGTGTTTGCAATTTCTGAGCACAGCACATCACTTGAATCACCATTACTATTACCAAATTTAGTCATCACCAAATTTTCTGAGGTTTGGTTGTATTTTACTTATGAATCAAATTAGTGACCTTGCAGTCCTTCTAGACATCAGCAGAGAAAACATAAGTTACAGAGCCATCCTGTATGTGAACCCAATTGCAAGACAAGTGTCTAAATATAAAATAAAATAAAAATCAGACTGCTACCTTAGTGTAAAGCATAATGGTAAATAAACACATACGTTCGCTGGGTGAGGCTTGAACTATTTTTAGGTGCTGGTTTCCTAAAGTCTTAGGGATTGTGAGACTTCCAGAAACAAGGAGTGTAGCAAAAGAGACACGTCCATCCAGCAGTGATGGAAGAGCAGCAGGTGTCCAGTTGTGTATTGTGCCGCATACGTGGCCAAAACTATGGCTTAAGCATAGTGTGGCAGTATAATGTCATTTACAGAGAGCACGTCTTCAATTGAAATGGCCTATTTATGCATTTACAGAGAGCACGTCTTCAATTGAAATGGCCTATTTATGCAACTAAATCACATGACATAATCAAGCAGTAGACCTCCGAATCAGTATCGATTCTGGAAGAGGGAGGTTTTCTATCTCACGTCACGGCTTACGAGCATCTGGTTTTATGACACACCAAGGGAACCTGGAGGTGTGACCAAGAATTGGTCCTGTGATGTCGGCTTTCATCTTCCAGGTAAGTAGTCTCTAACTACCTCTTCACCTAAGAATAATGCATGTTGATTTGGGAAACAGATAAAAGAGCCTCAACCTGACTACTGGTTGGCATTCTTTGACTGTCTGACAAATAGTTAATCTCATCACAAAACATTTATCATCAGTTTGGCATATCCATACAACTATTTGATTGCGGTTTAGTGGAGAGACGAGCGAACACAGGACCTGGAAGGCATTTTTGCTCTGTTATATCTTTTAGGGACTCATTATATTCATCAGATATAAAGAAGGTGGTTCAAAAATTAGGAGGTTTCAATAGATATTACTACTGACATTGTGGAGAATGATTTGCATTATTATTTTGGTGGAAATGTAATAGTTCACAGACCTCCCTAAGTCGTCATTCTCCAGCAAGCATATAAATCCTAGAAACATTAGAAAAAGGCTGCTTTGATAGAGGCCGTAAAAATTTTTTATAATTCACAACTTCAGATGCACTAGAATTCTGGAGATTTAAAAACGTTAATGTCCTACTTCGAAATACATGTTGACCAGTTTGTGTAATTTCAGAAATGCTCTAATTTCGAAACACAGAGCTTACGTAGAAACAATGCCAAGTACAAGTAGCAATAGGCATGGAATGGAATAAATTGACAAAAATATTAGAAAAATGCAACCGGTGGACGGTAATTTCACGAATTTGCAAGTTCATGAGCATGTGGCCACCATTTTCTCATCACAAATCAGTGGTAATTTAAAAAGTTCGCTAACTTCTGTGAATGTGTACATTTCACGTACACCTAAAAAAATAACGGTTCAAGTAAGAGGCCACTGAAGACAGAAATTGAAGACAGACTGAGGACCCTGCGCCCAACAGCGACTGTGCAGCGTCAGAGGCGTTGGGCTAGCGAGGCAGTCCGCTCACGCGTGTTAGTTGGAGGATCTGCCGCCAGCCACCCCTGTGCAAGGCCATGTGCTGCAGGGGTTGACCTCCAGTGGCTGATTAGCCGTGAACATGCAAAAGTGAAAGGTTGGAAACAGTATATCTTAAAAAAAACAGAAATTCACTGAAAAAAAGTTCAAGATTAGTTATGATCAGGGAACAAAAAATTGCCATCGTGGTATACAATGGACACCGTCCATGCATACTGTTTTCAAAAGTAATGGGCAAACTATATGTAGTTATTGCAAGATAAAAATTATCCGAAGGCCTATTAAGCAAACAAATACTCTTATAAGTAGTAGACTGTGGCCAAATAAAACAATGCCCTTGGGCTGCACGACAATGCTACAACACTCCTCCACACTGACTCTTGACAGCCAAACTCAAACATGAACATATTGTGCCCGAGCAGGTTCTAACCAAATAAGGGATGGAAAGTACGGTATTTTGTGCTCCCTTACTAGTATTAACCAATCTATTTATGTTAGAAAGGTAGATGGCACAGATCATTTGTTTTATGAACCATTGTTGTCTGGTAGGTTAGTCCACTTTGTTCCAATGCAAGAAAATGCAGAAAACATCTCAGAGTGCAAGGATCTTTAAATGAAAGACTAGAACGGGAAACAAGGTGTCCTGTCATGAAGTAATCAGGCAATCCTATCCCGACCATAAAACTGCACTACACAGACAAAGCCCCCGCATGACATAATACCCTTAAACCTGAAAGCATGGTTAGCATAGTGCTGTTAGTATATATACATATTAGTATATTTCATCATGTTTATCAAATATTCAAGATTGCAGCACACATTTTCTTCTAGAAATTGCATGTGTTTATACCTTCAATAATGATATATGTATATGCTATTACTGGAAGGTATAGTGCATGAAAAAAAAAAGTTAAGCACTCACCCCTGTGTTCATGGCCGACGTCCCCTTCATACTGAGCACTGTCCACCGCCTGTCTTTGTTCTGGGCTTAGGTGGTCAAACTGTTCCGGTGTTACTGCAGCTGCTTGCTCACTGGTAAACATCACTAGCTGGGCTGGAGTAAATATGACCTGACACACACACACACACACAAGAAATGAAAAAATTAGTAAATTGGGTATTCTGTGTTTTAAATAGCCTCATGTTTATCCGCTTGTTTCATCAACTCCTGGTTGATACTGATGCATTAATGGTTGTGCCCTTGCAAGATATGTCCCAGTGCCTTGTTTACCAGAGTGAATTTGAAATTGTACAAACAACCTACAAGCACTAATCCTAATCCAGTAAACCTACAGGGCCCACTCCTTTGACTTTAAGTGTATATTGTTTAAAATCTTCTGCTCTTATTCTGTGATGGTAGATCACTCTTCTCCACACCCTCTTGAAGAAGAGGGAAATTGTTGGTAATGGCCCCTACTAGGTTGCTTTCCCTCTACAATTTCCTTTTCTCCTTCCCAGTTTTTTATTACTCTGGATTCTAGCCTTAGGACTGGGGCATGTTTGGCACTGCCGTGCAGTGTCAAAGTGCTGGGCTCATCGTGTACATACTGCAGAGAGATGTATATATGATTGGCTGATTCGAGTTAGCTGTAAGTCCCTTGTCGCGGGGGTAGGACCTATACCAGGGGCATGTATCACCAATGGGCATCTGTGGACCTGCTGTACTGGTTGTGCCATCCATGGAGGTAGCTCATCGATTGTGCCACAGGTTTGCCCTGGTAGGGCCTGTATGTACGGGCTACTGTTACTCGAGTTGGCATTTACAAAGCTGTGAGGCAAGGTTCAGCATGTCTCCTGCTTCATCGGAGTTCTACCTGGTGACAAGGTGTGGCGATGGGAAAAGGTTGGGCAGGTGTGTATGCATGTGTTACCTGCAAGTGTTGTGAATGACAATGAATGGTGTATTCGGTACGATGGGACCTGCTTTTTGTATTGGATTAGCACATGAGGTGAAGTAGGGCAAGGCTGTCTAGCATTATTTTCTATGGGCAGAATAGCTACAGTATGATGTTTGGTATCTATGAGTACGTAATGGTGAATTCTCTCCGATAGTGGGAGTGGGTTCAGCATTACGGGGATGGAAATGTCACTTTGGGAAAGTGGACATTTCGATGTGCATGGCTCTGTGTGCCTGGCGGCCTGTCTCCTAATTCACAACTGGGTGCAAGGGGGATAGCCACATATGTGTGTTCTTGATAGAGGGCCATAAACTAGGGGTTAATGGGACACGCTGGACCTCTGACTCTGAAGGGCCTTTCTGGGACGGTTGTGTGTGGGTGGAATTGGCACCTGCATTCCAAGGGGCTGCTTCTTGGCCCCACTAAGGATTGTGATCAAACCTCCCCGGGTAGGATGGCAGACAGGATAACATTTAGTGAGGGACTGTGCTTTTCAAAGGTGGCCTTACGAACCGATCCTACAAAGGCCATGGTGGGTATAGCTACTGGTGCTTTGGCCTCTGAAAGTAGAGACACATTTGGATTTGGAACCATACTACGCAGGTTCGATACTGGGACATTGACACGAGGAATCATTAAGGCAGGAGGGACTGCAACTGGACTATCCGTAGACGTGTGGTGGCTTGGAGCTTGTCGTGCTCCAAGAAGGAGACTATCACTTAGTGGATTTTGGCTGGATATTGGTAGCCTGCAGCTAGTGCCAATTATCGTGGCATGGGTCTCGAAGTACTCTCCAAGGGCCGGTGAGCTGGTCTCCTGTCCAGGAGATCCCAGGGACACAAAGGATCTCACTGTCTCTAAGAGACCATAAGGACCAGACTGGGTGTGGCAGAGACAGGTGGAAGTGATTGTGGTTGAGATAACAACCGTTCTGACATACACCATCATCTTGCTGTGCAAGAGGAGTGTGTGCACAAAGATCAGCAGTGTTCTGAGGTGCCAGGATGTGAGGAGTTCGAGGAGTGTAGGAGAACCTTAAAAAGTCTGAGGGACCATTGCTTGCAACTAAGGGGACCTGTGCATGCTTGTGCTCCAGAGCGTGTGGTGTCCAAGGGTTGTTAGGGGAACCTGAGCCAGGAGCTGAGACGGTCTTCGGCCTCCATATCTGGAGGACAACAGTGCCTGACATCGCGGCCTCGTTCCGAGGCCGTTGGCTCACTCTCCCTGGACCTGCACCATAGGGTGCTTTGTTTTGGAAAACATTGTGATGAGACCTGAAGGGTATAACTACTGGTGCCATACATAGGGCAGAGATACACTTGTGGGGACATGGGACCAGAGATCCTGGACGGTGTGGTGCACACTGCCCGAGGAATCTGTTGTGCACAAGGAGGATTAGTGCCATTAGAAGGAACTATGCTTTCTTCCTGAATAGTGGCTGGCCTGGGCTGACTACCTGCTGCTGTGTAGCAGCCAAAGTGTGCTCACGAATGCCTTATAAACTTGCCTCCTCTTCTTTAGGAGGTCTCAGGGACATCAAAGATCTCCTACAAGGGACCCACATCGTATACTTGTGACACTTGGAGAGCAGTGCCCTCTTGAGTGCCCACATCGTTTGCTGGATCCCAACTTGTAGAGCAGCGTGAGAGTGGAACTAAGAATTGTGCCTGGAGACAAGAATGCCTGGTGCGGAGCCCCAGAAGTTTTGCCCGCAACTAAGGCGTGTGGCCCCTGCATCATGGGGACCTCAACCCGCATATGTGTCTTGTTGGTGGTGAACGGATTCACAGGTTGCTCGATCTAGCGTATCCCGCTTCGTCATCGTGCCATATCACTCTTGTGCGACACGCCAACTGCATGCTCATTGCGTGCAGCGTCCGATTCACAGCTTGCAACCCTTGGAGGTGGGAGCGTACCCGTAGTAGTGCCTCATTCTAACTCGTGTAGCATTGCTAAACTTGCATCTGTGCATATGACTGGAACTGTCTGGGGTGACCCATATTAATGCGCAGCTGGCATTATGACTCATTTCCATGGGAGGTACATGAATGGCAACTCTTTGTTCTGTGTGACCGGAACTGTCTGGTGCGACCCGTATCAACACGCACCAGGCATTGTGCCTCCTTTCCAGGGAGGGACTGTCATTGTGACTCTTCATTGTGGGAAGCCAGAATTGTCAGGTGCAACTCGTATCACCGCGCACCAGACATTGTGCCCGGATTGCCTGGGTGTGACTCCAATTAATGTGTACCTGACAGGGTGCCTCTTTCTTACGAGAGGCTCCCCTGCTTAATTCCCCCATTCATTGATTGTTCCATTTTTGTCCCTCAGTGCAGCAGACCAACTGCCATCGCCTCAGGCGGCCCCTGATGGCATTGTGTTGCCAGGTAGTGCCGTCTGGATCGGGCATGGGTAGGATGTGCCTGGGCTGAAGAGACGCTTAACTGCGCGACCCCCCCGTGCTTCGCAAAACTGGGCTGGTGCCAGAAGACCCTTGTGGAACCCTTTTTGACTGACCAACTATTGCCCTCAGCCCACTTCTGCTCTGCATCCTGTGGGTAAAGTTCCCAAGTGGTGGCCAAACCCACAGTTTACGCCTGCCAACTCCCACATGCCCCCCTGGGACCCTGTCTTAGTGTGACTTCGGCCATGTGCGGCCTTGTATCCAGGGGGAGGGCTGGTTACCTCCAATCTGTGGAAATAGGGTAGTCGGGGTGAGCTGGAGGGTGGAAGGAGGCTTGGGCCACGGGCTCTGCAGTGTGCTATCAATTGACCTGCCGGGTATCAGTTGCATCGCATTACAGTGCTGTGTGCATATGTTTGCGAGCACGTTCTGTACACACCTGCCAGATATCCGTTGCACTGCATATTGGTGCTGAGTGAGTGTGTATGAGGGAGTGACAGGCTGTGGATCACCTGTGATTACCGACACTGGCTGGTGGTGTAGCCTTAAACATGGTGGCCCTCAGCACTTGGTCTATCACCCAACCCGTCGGGTCATGCGTGGAACCTCGGAATCATCTTGGACACCCATCTCACCATGAAACAACAGATCAATGCCCTCTCCTTTGCCAGCATTCACACCTTCCACATGCTCCGCAAGATCTTCCATTGGATCCCATCCTCCATGAGAAAGACAGTTACCCAAGCCCTCATCTCCAGCCGACTCAATTACAGGAACGCCCTGTACGCTGGCACCACTAAACAGCTCCTCAACCACCTCCAAACCATCCAGAACATGGCTGCAAGATTCATCCTCAACCTTCCCAGAAAAGCCAGTGCCACCCCCCACCTCAAGACCCTCCACTGGCTACCCATCCAGAGGAGATGCCTTTTCAAACTCCTCACACATGCCTACAAAGCCCTCCATAAGACTGGACCCATCTACATCAATGACCGTTTGACCTTCTACCTACCAACCAGACAACTCCGCTCTACCACCCTCTCTTTAGCCCATGTCCCATTCACTCATCACAGCCATTGCGGTGGCCGCTCCTCCTCCTACTTAGCTGCCAAATCCTGGAATTACCTCACCCTTCACCTTTGCACCACCTCCTCTCTGAAGAATTTCAGGAAGCAGCTGAAGACCTGGTTTTTCAACCATCCTACTCTCTCTCTCTCCAATCGAGGATCGCTCAACCTCACAGCGCCTGGAGACCCTCTGGGGTGACAAGCTGCACTCCATAAGTCCCGCTGATTGATTGATTGACACAATGATTGCTTGCCAGAAGAACACTGTGCTTGACATTGGATTTACCTGTGCAGCCTCGGCCTGCGGTGCTGTTAAAAAGTGTTCTAATTCTTTGTATGACCATATTTCTGATATTGTTGTGACCTGAGGTGCACCCTATAGTGATGCGGTATTGAATTATAAGACTTACCAGGATGGGCCTAGGTTTGACAACGTGTTGCAACGCATAAGGTTGCTGGGGTGTGGGGATAGAATAAAATCTTTCCCAAGTGTGCATACTACTGATGTCATTTCGACAACGTTGGGCCTAGTATTGCTAGCAATATTTCCAAGTGTGATTTATGCCCAGAAGTACATGATATTCATGTTGTGTTGATTACTGTATGTGTTGAATACAAATGTAGTTTACATACATCACGTGAAAAGTCTCTTTTGTGACACTCAGTGTATTTATTGTGAGTGAGTGCTATGCCAATGCTTTAAATATTGCCTCTGTGATAAGCCTGACTGCTCAGTGCCAAGCTACCAAAGCGTGAGAGCAGGTTAAACATTGATGGTAATCATCCAACCCCTGACAGGAGTGGTAGGTTCTGCCTGTCTAGGGCCTCGCCTCAGCCAACCAGAAATTGCCAGTTCCAACAAAAGCAACTTCTGCATTTCTCTTGAGGTGTTCCATGTTTAGAATAATGGTTTCTAATTTTTTCTGGTTGATAGTTCTATTTGATAGTCGGTATCTTCACAAACATTTGTATAAATGATCTTTCTCCTTTTAAAGTGTCTTTCAAGAAAATGTCTACTGCTATATTTATATTTGGTTTATTTCATAAGGTAATATTCAGTGCATTATGCATCTGTAACTTGCTGCTTAAGGTTATGTGCTTTGTAGTTGTTCCTGATTTCTATACATTTCGACTCTCTGCTGGTCGATGGAGGCTGTCATGAAATGATACCTAAGGAAAATGAGCTGTACAACTGAAGAAATCCAACTCTGCTTGAAGGACCTGGAGAAGGACACACTGATGCCTAGAGCTTGAAGAACCCCCTTAGTTCTTACAAAAGCCAAATATATTTGACACTAACTGGAGGAGTCAGAGAATCAAAGAACTCTCCTAATAGGTTTCTCTAACTACAGTGAAATTCATTTCTCAGATTCAGGAGAAAACTGTGAACTGTGCAAAGGTTGTGTCAAATCTGAATTTCTGACATGTCATAGCCGGGAAACAACCTTTACAACGCATTCATTACATCGCACTACATTTACAAAGTAGTCATTACATCGAAACATCCTTTACAACGCATGTCACTACAACGCATCGATTACATTGCATGTCACTGCAATGCATGACACTACATTGCATGTCACTACAACGCAGGCATTACATCACATGTCATTACAACGCATACCATTACAACGCATAGTACCCCTACACTATCCAATCTACAGATGAACTGGAGAGTGCCAGCTCTATTGAGTTGACAGATCTTCTGTCCGGAATGAATTGCACCAAACATGTGCATGAATCCACTCATTACAAGGGACACATTTTAGATCAGGTCTGGACAGCTAATTTGATGATTCCGACCCCTTTGATTTCCCTGTGTACTTGGTCGGATCACCACTTCATTTCTCTTACCCTCCCTGACGTTCACCCCACTAAAACCCAACTGATTAAAAACTGCAAGTCTAGAAATTGGAGAAGTGCTAATATTGACCATCTCTGTTCTCTTTTAATCACTTCGGCTCCGTCTGTCTCAGAGTCGACTCACACACAGGCTGTAAACTTCAAGTTATGGCTTGAGTCCGCATGTGATCGCGTTGCCCCTCTTAAGCTTACAAAAACTATCAGACATCCTGAGGCACAGCGATGGTTTTCTGCTGATCTTAAGACTAAGAAGCTGGCACTGAGACAAGCAGAACGCAGATGGAGACTTCACTACCATATAGCTGATAAGAACATCTACACCAACCTGCTGAAAGAATACAAAAACTCTATTCTTCAAACCAAAACTGATTATTTCTCTAATAAAGTCTTAAATTTAGCTAATAAATCTAAAGAAATCTTCTCAATAGTCAATGAGCTTTCCAAACCTGACAGAATTGTACCAAAACCAATCCCTTGTGATTCTCTCAATTCATATTTTATGGAGAAAATCACTGCCATTAAGGCTAGTATTCTGACCTCTGCTACTCCCGTAAACGTTCTCAATATCTGTGGTTTGTCGCCTCAGCTGACTCTGATTCCCCCTATTCCTTTGGAGACCTTTCTGGGTTTACTTAAAAAAGTTGGCTCTGGCTCCCCGACGGACTGTTGTCCTCCTCATGTCCTTCAGGAAGTCTTTTCCAAAAGCCCAGACCCCTCATTCTCTCTTCTTAATAAATCACTTGAGTCGGGCATAGTTCCTGACCTTCTCCTACCTTGCGGCCAAGACATGGAACTCCCTGCCCACCCACCTGCGGCTGACCCAGGACCACCTCGCCTTCAGGAAACAGCTCCAGACCTAGCTGTTCGAGCAGTAGCAGACCCCCTTCCCCAGCGCCTTGAGACCCTTCTGGGTGAGTAGTGCGCGATACAAATGACATGATTGATTGATTGATTGACCTCTTTAAAAGTGCGGAAATCATTCCCATCCTGAAAAAGCCAGGTGCGGACCCTTCTATTCTTGGCAATTACCGCCCAATCTCATTATTACCTTACCTTGGTAAGGTTTTAGAGGCATATGTCTCAACCCAATTAAGTACCTTTGTTGAACAGTTTCATGTCTTGGACCCCCACCAGGTCAGTATTCGACCCTCCCACTCCACAGAATCAGTCATCTTGACAGTTATGTACGACCTTAGAGGGGGCGTAGATAGAGGGCTACCCAGACCCTGGTTCTCCTGGATCTGTCAGCAGCTTTTGACACGGTCGATCATAACATCCTGATTGACCATGTCAGCAATGCCGGGATCCAGGGCCTGGCCCTAAAGTGGATCTCCTCTTTTCTTAGTAATCGGTTTCAATCGGTACGTCTTGCTAACTTCTTCTCAAAGAAGATGGAACTACCTTGTGGAGTACCCCAGCGCTCTTCCCTCTCCCCGCTTCTCTTTAATCTGTACCTCCTTCTTTTAATTTCCTCTCTTAGCGATAGGAAAGTCGTGATATATAACTATGCAGATGACCTTCAATTAGTCTTTGACATTAATCTCCATCCATCTTCTGTGTCTCATTTCCAAGACACCATGATTTTCATAAGTGAGTGGATGAATGAAAATCAACTGAAGCTCAACCCAGATAAAACTGAGCTGATCCTTACTGGTGGACTTGCTAACCCATGGAACTCCAACTTTTGGCCATCTACCTTAGGCAACCCTCCCCTCCCGGCTAGCTCAGCCAAGAGTTTGGGTATAGTGGTAAGCAATGATCTATCAATGAAAGCTCAGATCAGCTCGGTGGTTTCTGTTGTGTTTTTTCAACTACGCAGAATTGAGAAGATTAGCAGATTTCTGTCTCAGGAAGCTCTGACCTTAGTGATCTTGGCCTTGGTCATCTCCGACTGGACTATTCCAACTCTTTCTATGTAGGCATCCCAGCTTACCAACTTAGACGCCTCCAGCTAGTCCAGAATCAGGCTGCCAGATTGATCTTCCATCAACCTAAATGGCACCGTATCCGGCCCCTGATGAAAACCCTTCACTGGCTCCCTGTGGCTATGCGTGGCCTTTTCAAGGTGGGATGCACGATTTTTAAAGCTCTTCATGGTAATAGCCCAGCTTTTATTTCGTCTACGATCCTACGTTATGTCCCCACTAGTAATTTACGATCTACTCATTTAAATCTGCTAGTCTCCCCCACCTTTAAACGCAAGAAACATGGAGGTTGTCGATTTGCAGTTTTAGCTTATCAGTTTTGGAACTCCCTCCCGATGGAGCTGAGGGCGGCCACCTCCTATGCACCGTTCAGAAAACAGCTGAAGACATGGCTGTTCTCCCAGGCATATGATAACTAGGTCTCTTTCCTCTATTGCGGATTCACGTCTCCCTCAGCGCCAAGAAGTCGTTTGGTGAACGAGCGCTTGATAAGTTCCTTATAACATAACATAACTTACCCTACTGTTGCACCTCCTGGAGTTAGAATAGTAATTTTAACCCCTACACTATCAAACACTTACCCTACTGTTGCACCCCCTGGAGTTAGAATAGTAATTTTTACCCCTACACTATCCAACACTTACCTTAAATGCAATGTAGTGGTATGCGATGTAAATGTATGCGTTGTAAAGGATGTCGTGATGTAAAAACTGCGTTGTAAAGGCATGCGTTGTAAATGTATGCGTTGTAATGTCATACATTCGTGATAGCCATCCGTCTAGGGATAATGTTTAAAAAAAGCATGGTTTGGCACTGAATTCTGTTTAATCTCTGGTAGCATACACGTCTGATCCTATTGTCATATTCTGACCAGCTATTGCTGAGCATGAGGAACAGTAAAAATAAATGTTTGTAGTAGCGTTGGCTGGACACTGGTTTGATTTCACAATAACTGTCTGTGGTAATCCGTCTCTTAAAATGTTAAAGAGAAAGCATGATACATACTTCATTGATTAGCCTATATATAGACTACCTAGATTATCTCAAAGTCTATAAATAGACTTTGAGATAAAAGTGGATCCTGTGCTCTATTCTAATGTTATTAATTTAAGTTAATGTATTTTTATCTGCTGTGTGCAATATGAATGTGCCAAAACGTTTCATGTGGCACTTAATTGTGGGCCTCAGATGGCTTTGCAGGGTGGATAGTCTATGCTCTTGGCAGTGTATGTTATTCAGATGTGTAAAGCGTGCCATCACCCCAGAGGATATCCTGGTGCTGAGGAGGTGTGGGTCTAGCCACACATAGGACCTAGTCCAATTTCTCAAAATGCCAGGTCTTTAGCTTCTTGTGGAATTCAAGTGAAGGGGAGATTCGTATGCTTAGCGGCAGGTCGTTCCACACTTTAGGGGCGATGAAGGAGAAGGCTCGACTACTAGTTCTAGGTTTCCTTATGCGTGAGATTTGTGCAAGTAGGAGTGTCGACGAGCGGAGGTGTCTGGAAGGGTTGTAAAAGCAGATGCGATTGTTGAGGTACGCTGGGCCAGTGTTATGTTGTGGCTTGAAAGTGTGAGTGAGGCGTTTGAATTGTTCTCTATTGTAAATAAGGAGACAGTGCATGTTATTAGGTATTTTACACTGACCGTTCAACCTTTTTTAATCGTACAGGCAGAATTGTAACTAATACCATATAGTATACGAAAATTTACTTTAATTATTTTTTCACTATGCATTTGGTCTAGAGTGGCTGTTGAGAAACGTGTGGTTTAATTCCAGAATTTCATTAACAAGATAGTGACAATCTTGTTTAAAACCTGTGAAAACGGAATGTTCATAAATCCGGAATAGCATTTTTTCAACTCATTATGTTCTTACTCGTTTCCGGTTCTATTGTGGCTCATTGCATTTGCCATGGAACAATATTTTTAAAAGGGCGTGCATTATTTAAAGGGATGTTACACCATTGATTAAGGGTTATTGATTGCATTTTGCTTTGGCAACTGCCTCACAATGTTCCAGGGGAGATCGATAAAGGACTGGCTTTCCACAGGAGTTCTCTCTGACTTTTGTGGTCTATAAACAGTATGGTTTACTGGTGGCAAGCAGGCCACAAGTTCACCAGGACACTTGCTTCTTTGTGGCAACAGAGTGTTAGTTGCTGCCATTTCAGGATAAATGTTTGATATTGCAGCAGGGTCGAAGTGGCTGAACAGCCAATCTGGCAACACCTGAAGGGCTGGTTTGACAGGTCAGTGTGTGAGCTGTCCTTTGGCTGTTTGTGGGTCTGCTTTATGGTCAGGTGAACTGGTTCTTACTGTTGATGTCCCTGATATTACCTCAAATATTGCTTACAGAAAGTACAAATGCATATAGTCTCCCATACCTTGCAAAACACGTATACAGCGTGTCTTTAAAAGTTCAAAACTGTCCCGGTTTGCAAATGTGCCCCACTTTTATAACTAACTGATTTGCTAATGGTGAACACTTTTATTTTGCTGCCAGGGCCTATTTTCTGTCCCAGTCTAACCCTGTACTGCAGGACTAAAGCTACAAATGAGCCACCCTCCAGGTTCACTACAGTGACGCCATTATACTTCTGGGTGAGGTGCATCAAAATCCCCCCAGACTTGGCAGCAGATTAAGTCCTATGTTAGTTCACTCCTTCATGACAAACAAGAAGTGCAATGTAGTTGTCAATTACAATGTGTGTTTCCCTCAGTACATACATGTATCTACTCACTGATAATTTTGTGGCTGGAATAAGGGAAATTGCACCCAAGGTCAATCCTTGAATCTGATCACGAACCAGCGAAGACATGTCAATGTCCTGAAGACCAACTGTGAATGCAGAAAAAAGTTTGAGATAAGACAGTCCTTTCTAATACACAAATGTAAATACAAGTTTGGCTTTCAAACCAAATTCTACCTCCCCTCATGTACATCAATTTCCAAATTCATCCTTTTAGGTCATAGATCACTTTTTCATTGCTGTTTTAGCTATTTAAGGTTAGTGATGCCAAGGATCTGCGACCCTAGGCAATACTTAAAAAACCATCCCATACATTTTCTGGCTGCTCTTTTCAACAAGACAATATGCTATCCTCATATAGTAAAATCTGCAGTCAAAGGCTGCATTCCACTTTACATGGAATTTGTACCCATATAATGGAATACAGATTCTGGCCATAACCTGCTGTAAGTACAGGCTGTGATCTGCTCTGGTCCTGTGATCTTCTCATTTATGTGTTAAGGCAGTAAAAAAAGGATTATTCTGCAAGTTTTTCAATATATCTTAAGGTAAAGGTATACACCTCAGGTGTACTACACATATGTAGTTTAAGACAATATGTTTCGTACAACATTGCATTTTTGGGATAAATACCTCCTATACTGTGTTTTCAACTTGGAATGAGGAGTAACACGTTTGGACCGCACCCAGAGTCAGGTATCCTGGCCCTCCGGTTACCTACAGATACTCCTCCGCAGAATCCAAGCACTGGATTCCAGACACCGCAACAACTGCTGCAACAACTGCTTCCTCGCATCTCCTCAGTCTACAGCAGGTCCATTCATCTACAACCTCTGTCTCTTAACCTACAACTCAGGACCTCCCACTCTTACAACATCATGCAGCACACCTAATTCGCTGAAAGAGACCACCCCAGAACCACTCTAATGCCTCCTGCTCAACACTTGATCTCTCTGCAAACATGACACCGAAGTCTGGGACACCATCTCCACCCCAGCGTGATCTTTATTACAGAGACCTCGCTCATCCCCTCTTCTGGCCCCCACCATCACCACAGTAATGCCCAACGGCTATATAATGACACACCAGGACCACAACAGCAAACACGGAGGAGGCATCACCATTATCCACAAAGAAACAATCTGCTGCACCTCCACCGAAGACAACACCATACCGATAATGGAACACCTCAACTTCCAACTCCACACCAACGACAGACCTCCAGGAACTCGAACTGGCCTCTGCTACACCATAACAGAGTTAATATCCCCACTTGCCATCAAGTCCAAGCACTATAACTTCCTCGGAGACCTCAAATTTCACCTGGACTGCCCTACAGACACAAACTCTACCAACTTCCTGAAACGCAAAGATAACATTGGCCTCACCCAGTTGGCCACAGACCCCACACACAGAGCAGGACACACACTGGACCCAATTTTCACATCCAGCAACAAAGTCAAATACAGCCACGTCACAGAGCTCACCTGGACCAACCACTCCATCATTCATTTCACCATCTCACCATCACCAGCCCCCCCAACACCCCATTCCGCAGCTGGAACAAAGTGACACAGACCCAGTTGATGGACGGTCTCAACACCACTCAGCCTGACCTCACAACCGACCTGGTACAAGTAGTCCAGAATTTTGCCACCTGGATCACCAATTCCACCGACCTTGTCGCCCCCATAAAACCAGCCAAGACCCACAGATCAACTAAGCAAGTCAGCTGGTACACACCAGAACTCAGGGCAATGAAACACAGCTGGAAACCAGTGGAGAGAAGATAGCGCACCAGCAGAGAGAGCACAGACTGCACCACCTTCAAGTCAGCCCTCAACAAATGCCACCAATGTTTCAAAGATGCGAAAAAAGACTCCCTAGCAGACCATATAGAAACAAGCCAAGGAACACTTCGGCATCATCAGAGAGTTCTCCTGCCCAACAGCCACCAAGAACCCAATCCCCCCTTCACAGGAACTCTGCGACGCTCTAACAAAATATCCATCATCTACAGGAACTTCGATTCCCAACCCACTGACCTTCATTGCCTCCTCACTCCAATAGATGCCTCCCCTGACTAGCCACTCACCACATGGGAACAGATCACCAGACAGAACGCCATAGCCATCATAAACTCAATCCACTCAAGAGCACCCACAGACCACTACCCCCACAGCTTCTTCAACCTAGGAAGTACGGATATCAGCTGCCAATTCACCACCAACCCTAACACATCCATCACCACAGCCACCTTTCCCTACACACGGAAATATGCAGAAGTCAGACTTTTTCACAAGAAACCCTCCACCGACCCAAGAGAATTCGGTAACTACTGTTCATATTGTTGCTCCCTTTCCCTTCCAAAGTCCTTAAGAAGGCAATAAACCAGCAGCTCACTGAACACATAGAAACAACCTGCTAGACGTCTTACAATCCGTTTTGCGCACCAACCACAGCACTGAAACCACTCTGATCGCTGCCACTGGCGACATCTGCACCCTACTCGACAGAGGAGAATCGAAGGCCCTGATCTTCTTCAACCTCTCCATAGCGTTCCACAACGTATTCCACCATACACCCATCAAAAGACTGCACCACATTGGGATCCAGGGAGGTGCACTCAGAAGGATCACATAAATCCCCACAAGACGAACTCAGAGAATCCGCCTACCTCCCTTCACCTCAAAACCCAAAAGCACCATCTGTGGTGTCCCTCAAGGTTCATCCCTTAGCCCCACCCTCTTCAACACCTACATGACACCTCTAGCCAACATCATCAGAACTTACGATCTCAATATCATATCTTACGCCGACGATACCCAGCTCATCCTCTCGCTCTAAGCAGACCCAACAACTATGAAGAACAACTTCCACAACTGCATGAAGAATGTCACCAACTTGATGAAGGCCAACTGCCTGAGGCTCAACACTGACAAGACCAAAGTACAAATCACCAGCAACAATGCCTCCCCTTGGAACAACACCTGATGGCCCACTGAACTCGGACCCACTCCCACACCAACAAACCACGCCCGCAACCTTGGCCTCATCCTCAACAGCAAACTCACCATGAAACACCAGATCAACAGTCTCCTCCGCCTGCTTCCACACTCTCGTCATGCTCCAAAGAATCCTCAATTGCCTCTCCTATATCTTCGTATCATTTACTGAATCCCAGCATGCCAACACACATTTTCATATTTTCAAGACTGATAAATTACATAACAATGTATTAAGTGATACTAAACCTTGTTACTTAGAACGCTAAGAGACTGCAAAACTGCAGCATGAAACATTACATAAAAAATAGTTAATATTGATAATGAGTCATCCCTGAAAATACCTACTTCATGCTTCCTGGTTATAGAACTGCATTTATCGGAAATGTGCCCAATTCCATCATCCTCTCAACCAGATTAGAGAGCTAAATCGATAAGCTATTTTTAGATAATTTATGGTGGTACCTTCGGACTCTTAGTCTTGTCCGCTGCACTATCATGAAAGGTGGCCAAAACAGCGTTAGACAACACTGTAGGTGATGAGACAAAAAGGATCTGAGCAAAAATAACATAACTTATTCAATCTACTTCTTAAACCCTCCTATAATACTCAAACATTATACTTACACATTATAGTGTTTAGAAAAATGTTCACGTTGTATTCACGAATGCTTAACACATATGCATACTCACATGTATTAAGAAATTTGGTAATTTGTGGATGTGCATTTTAGATGGATTATGGATTAGTGTCTGTATATTTAAAATTCCAATAATAGAAGACTCAAGAAGAAAGGGTTTTGTGTGTTTCCCCACTGCAATTACATTGGTGCCCTTGGACTCACCACTGTCATGCACCAACTGTAGAATGTAACATAGGGCCTCTACAGTGGATGACAAAGACATGAGTATCCACTAGAAATCACTGTTTCTTTGGACTTAAATTACTCATACGCATGAACCCTGTGTGTGTGTGCACGCGTTTGTCTGTGTGTGCATGAGCGCCTGTAGTGTTTGCAGACATGTTTACTGAACACTGCCATTAATCATTCGAGAAAAAGTATAAAAAGCAAAACGTGGTATTCAGAGCCACAAATGCAGCTTTGTAGGACTTCGATGGCCTCATGTGCCATTTGGCTCATGACTGCATTGGACTGGAGAATTTGAGTGCTTCTGATTCCATACACAGTATTCATATCAGACGTCATATTGACATTTACTTTGTAACTCATTAGCGTTTTCAATCACATAACTAGCAGGAAAACTGGTAGCCGAAAGCTAGCGGGTAAAAGTGCTGACTAGGGTCCACTGTGGTTTCTCAGTATCCCACTCTCGGCATAATTGGTATAAAGAAACTTATAGAATTGATGATTTTAATAGCATTTCTCACAGATTGGATCACAGGGATAATTTCCAAGGTCATGATGCCTCAAACTATAAACCTGACAGGTAGTATCCCATTTAAAAATCAGAACAAACAATTATTCTCTTCTGCTCCATTGCACTACACAAGTTAACAGCCTTTGTACCTTTTACTCCATTCTGTAATATGCTTTCCAACTGTTTATCTAAATATGACATTCTGTACTAAATCGATAAAGAGTGCACAATTATTATTTGCCAAGGGCAGAGAAGCCCAATTGGATTCAAAGGGAACATGAAACTGAGAAAACTTGGTGAAATCTTAATAGAAGTACAAGTACTTAGGACTTGCATTAAACAGTTTAGGGTTTCTGGAAACTATGATTGGTGGAGAGGATATTCTGCCAAATAATGGGAGGATATCATGACCTGGCTTGGCAGTTCGGACTGGACTGTTTCCATGAGGAACAAGGTCAAGACTGATTTGCATATGGCTGGGTCTGAAGTGGAGTGGCGAACTGAGCTAAAGAATGATGATTGATTCAACCCAGATCTGTGACTGGGGGTGAGTGTCCGAAAGGTTTCAGCACTCCCTCCATCATCTCCTTGTGTTTGCTTTGTTTGCTCTAAGTTGTCAGGGTATGCCCAGACGTGGGTCACTTGCTCACTATGCCACTGGAATCAAGCTAGATTGCATAATGAGCGGTGGTACCCTAAAACAGGTCCCAGGATGCTTGCTTCTGGTCCAGGGAAGACCTGGCTTGACAGTTCGGGTTGTCCTGCTCCCATGAGGAACAGGGTCAAGACTGATTTGCATATGACTGGGTCTGAACTAGGGAGGCGAAGTGAGCTAACGAACGATTATGGATTAAACTCAGATCTGTGACTGGAGGCGTGTCTCAGAAAAGTTTCAGCGCTCTGTCCATTATCTCCTTGTGTTTGCTTTGTTCACCCTAAGTGGGCAGGGTGTGCCCACACGTGGGTCCCTTGCTCACTTTGCCACTGGATTCAAACTAGCCTGGCTGATGAGGGGTGTTACACCGAAACTGGTCCCAGGATGTTTGTTTCCGGTCCAGGAAAGACCTGGTTTGGCAGTTTGGGCTGGACTGTTCCCATGAGGAACATTGTCAAGACTGATTTGCATATGTCTGGGTCTGAATTGGGGTGACGAAGTGCGCTAAAGAACGATGATGGATTAAACCCAGATCTGTTACTGGAGGTGATTCTCTTAAAAGTTTCAGCACGCCGTTCATTATCTCCTTGTGTTTGCTTCAGGATATCATGTTTGCCAACTTGCACTACTCGCTTTCTATTTAGAATTTGGCAACCATTACGTTTCTTATGGCAAAGCCTAAGTTGGTTCATCCAACTTGACTGATGGCCCGTCTGATATTGGACCCTTGGCCATAGTGCTTCAGACTGACCGCCTTATTTAGGGCGGATGTTCCAATGTACTTTTTTCATGTTTGGAACAGCAAGGGAATGCAGGGCAACTCTGAAGAATACCAAACCAAAGAAATGACTCACATACACTGGTAGAAGACTCCCAGTGTGTCAGGGTTATTTCTTTATTGCTTGTCACTAACAAACCCCTGCTTAGGGAGTTTGTTTTTGAAGAACAAAATAACTTTGTTGAGCAGGAACAATAAACATGGCACCTGCCAGCAAAGTTTCAAGGCCTTAAACTGAGACGCTGTGCCAGTGGTTTTGCTGAAGCCATAGAGATCTGTGTATGCATGGTGGGAGATCTCCTAGTATGGTGGTTGGTTTTCTGCAAAGGCAGCTTAGTTCATCCCTCTCCTGCCCTGGCAGACCAAGAGACCAGTTCCCATCCTCTAATCGAGCCCCTATGTCCTTTCTGTCTGGACCAAAGAAGTTATTTGTTTTGAGTAGTAATGCACATCATTGGATCTAGGGCAAAAAGAATATCCTACCTGCCAGAGATCCTATTTCCGTAAAGATTTCAGAGCCCCAGCTGCTGACCGGACCAAATGCAGAAGGAGATACAAGGAGTTTGGCCAAAGCTTCCATCTGTGGCTCAGGACATCTCAACTTCAGAGTGCCCACGAAGACTGCCGACATACTGTAGACAAGAAGCACCATGATGAAATTTGTAATATATTGTACAAATGCAAGAACTTTCCTATTGTCAACAATACTACATTCAGCATTGATAGCTTATGTAACGATTTCCAGGATCACTACTTTTTATAATAGTAAATTTAAAGACTCAAAACCTACAAAATTACAGGATGTAAAATATATATTTTTCATAATTGTGTTACATTGTACATATATGTGCATTCATATAAACATACATATATATATGCTTTTAAATAAGTCTATATTTATATATAGTAATAAATATGTGTGAGGTGTATTTAATTAACATTATATTAATAGTATACATTACAATATTTAAGATTTACGACTTTAAACTATACATATGTGAAGAAATAATATTTTTGCATGTTTCTTAATGATTTAAGTTTGAAACAATATTTTTTTCCCGATACTTTTGTACTTACCATTATAAAGATAGGAAGTTGATATTTTTGTAAACAATATTTATGACACGATATTTCTGTTACACAATATTGTTGATTCCAATATTATGTCAGTGATCTTCATAAATGATAATTGGGTCATAACAAATTTAGGCTGTGAACTCAGATTCTGTTATCCTGCAGTCAAAATCCAGAAATTACGGATTAAATTGCCAATATTTTGTAGGTGAGGTTGGTATTCCTCAAATGCTAATTCATTTAAAATAATCACTATACTTCAGCAAACTGAATTTAACTAAACTAAAGTTAAATTAAATTCTTGCTTGCTCATAGAGTGTTTTAGTCGTCTTTAATTACATGAATAGGTTGATGAAAAAAGAACAATAGGAGTATGGACTATTATTTTCAGAAAACCAATTAGGCATAATGAGTGACCAACTATATGGTTTTCAGACTAAATTATACTGTACAATGTTGATGCAACACTTTGGGGCCGATTCCGATCCGGGTCGGAAGGGCACCGAACGTGATCCGGCCAGAAAAAATACGAGCCGTACGCGTGTTTTCCGTCTGACTCATACAGCTGTACGAGCGAGCAAGTACGATGCGAGCTACATGAAATTCACCAACAGAGTCGTTTCCGGGTCCGAACGTCTCGGTCGTAAGCTAACCGTGGCGTGCAATGGATCTGATTCACGACCGAGCCAGTACGATGCACACGTCGGACAGCCTGTGCGAGCCAGAGTGTCCGGCTCGCAAATCGTCCGGGTGGTTGCCTTTGGGGGTCCGTGTCGGACCCCCTGTCACCCGCAGCCCTACGACTCGGACACAGGGGGAGACACATGGGTCTCCCCAACACAGGCATGTACGGTGCGGATGGCACCGACGCGTACCCACTGTAGGGGGCGCACTTGTCCGCGACGTACCCATTCAGTCAATGGGAGCCCATGTACGCGTCGTACGACCGGCTCCTATTGACTTCTATGGGAGTCTGACCGAACCGAGTCCGGCAGCATACGGCCGCATCGTACTCTCTCGGTCGGACTGCAGGACTCCGGCTCGGTCAGAAAACACTCCGGATCCGGCTCGGTCGGAGTGCTTTCCGATCGGAATCGGCCCCTCTACGTTAGACTGCAACGAGGCAGAAAGTATTTTTTTACGGCATGTTCAAGCAGGTAATCATCTGAAATACAGAAAGTCTTGGAATTTGGCTTATATCACAAAATAAGGCCTATTGCAATACATCTCCCTCCCAAGATAAATCACAGGCATCAATTGAGCAGCTGTGTGTGTAGTACAGCGTAAAGCTGAGTAGTAACAATAGTAGTGGAAATGGTCCTGATAATAGTACGGAGTATACCATTGTCGCCTTTGTAGACCTGTTTAAGAGCTTTCATTGGGTATATTCTCTTATTGGAATTATTCATGTTAAGGTAAAAGATTACAGAGGTCTATCCTGGCCTTCAAGTACTGTACCTGTATGAATTATTAAAAATGCACAGGTAAATTTGTTGTCAATACCTAGGAGTCTAGGCCAGCATTCTGGGGCATCCTGTACCTTCAGATATCTGCCTCTCTGTCAGGTCTGTGTGCTTTTCTTCCAGATACTACACTGGCGCATGCCAGGCACCTGGCGCCTTCACCATCTTTGCTACCACTTTTGTTTCTCCAGTTGCTAGGCATTCCCCAGAACCCTCAGCTCTGCGCTTTATCATTGCTTCTTAGTGGCGGAGCCAGTGTCTGTGCAATGGCAGGGAGCAGTGCAGTCCAGGTGGGTAGACACACATACATTTAGTCCCTCGTTTGTCGCAGTTTATCCATCTTGCTTTGAGTGGTAGTGACTTTTGGAGACAGTGAGGCACTAAAAGTCTACCGCCTGCAATTACGTGGCAAGAACACCTGCTAGTTATGTTCTGCTTCTGTGCAGATCTCGGGGGCATGCCTTCATCACCTCCAGTATCAATTTTGTTTTTAAAGTTGATAGGCCACCCTCAGAAACCTCGGCTCTGACCTGCACTTTGCTTCTTAGGAGAGGGGGAGGGGTGGCAGGGTGTATTCTTCTTTTTGAACAGCATGTCAGTTTTTTGTATTTTTGTACGTTTAGTAAAAAGTGTTTTTTTCTGGGTGGGGGTCAAAGGCTGTCTGTCTAGTGTGTAACAGCAGGGAAGGCAGGGCTGGTGCCCACAGCTCTTATTTCGGTTTTGCCACAATTCATCCACTGTGCTTTGCTTCAAGTGGGTAACATGTGGATGGCAGTAAAAGATGGAATGCCTACAACTAAGTGGCAATAGCTCAAGTCGATTGCTGTGCGTCTCTGTAGAGGCCCCTGCTTCCGGCTTTGGCCAATAATTGTGAGTGCAGGATATCAGAAACTGGTATTGCCTGCGGGAGCAGGCGTTAATGTGCACTTACTACATTCACAACACCTAGATGCAGATGTGTAAAAATCAAAACATATCCATGAACCCGTTACAAAACGTGTAGAGCAAGACGATGCTTGGCCTCTGCAGTTCCTGCTCTCTGCACCCTCTGTCAGCCATTAACTTCCTGCCTAGGCAAATACCTCCCGTATCCAAAAGAAGAGAATAGTGAATGCAACACTAGAGGATCTAAATTTAATTCGGTTTTCCATCTGTTGTATTTAAATAAATCAGATTTTATCGTGTTACAAATATCTTTGCTTTGCATAAATAGCTGCAATATTCGATTAACTTTTTGCAATTTGATTTAGTGCAATCTTATTATTTTTCTTCGATTTAATGATCGTACTAAATTCTATTTCAGTAAACAGCTGTAATGTCCAATCCTGTTATGGCGGAAACATGTTTTGCCCTCCGCTATGGCGGAGTGGCTTTCTCAGGGAGTTAGTATTTATTTAAAAGTCGCAAAGAGAATAAATACCTCTTCTGAATGGAGTCCTTGACGGCAATATTTGACACAACATAAGTCAGCGTTTCTTTTTTGTGTAGTAAAAGTCCACCCAGAAATGGTTCACAACAATGTAAAACTACGTACTACATGATAAACTCTGTTTTATTTAAATTTGACACATGGCAGATGGACTATAATTTCAGTTATCGAGAGCTACACTCGCTCCTCCCTTCTTTTAGTGTAAATTAATTCAGAGCACAGCGCCAACGACCAGGAGGAACTTTTGCTACAGTAATCAGCTGTTCAATTGTAAGATACTCCATCTAACCCCCCTTTACTTGAACTACCTTCTGAATCCAACACCGCTTATCTTAAAGAAAGAGTAACTCCATAGCAGGAAGCCCCGCGCTCCACGCTGAGAAAGACAATCAGTTGAGAGACACTAAGTTTGGGTAAGAAGCTTTCTCGAGAAAGTGAGTGTAAATAAATACAGCACTTGGAACTGGATGTTGGGATCTGATCAGCCAATCTGAACGCTTAATTTCCAGGCAATGATTGATAGAAGTGACGCTCAGGAAGCATGGTTTGGTTGCCAGATTTCTAACCTTGAATGAGAATAGTCTGCTTTTCATCCAGCTCAGGATGTGGATCCCTCTCCCACTCCACTTCCTGTCTTACAATATTTTTAAAGTGGGTAGGGCTTACTCAGAGCCCAAGGCTCTGCCCCATGTCACTGCTCCTTAGGGATGACACTACAATGACTGTAGGTTGCTCTTTTCGACACACCAATGGGATCATTAGGTCTCGCCTGACCCAGCGCATGCACTGGTCTGGCGAGATTTATTGAGAGGGCTCCAAAAAGTGCTACCAGGCCAACCTAGAGCTACAGTGAATGTGCGCGGGCGCGCGCGCCACGCTTTACCGTGAATACTTTCACTTTCTGGGGCGCGCGGCCACTTTGATGTTTAATCGCGATCACATTAACTTTTGCGGCCGCTTGTTTTAATTCTACATGCAAGGAACGCGTTTAGCACTGAATCACTTTGTGCATAGACACGCGGACTGCCACTACACAGGACGGTATGCTTTCCTTGCCATAACGGCATGTTGAACTCATTGACGGGGCATCTTAACTAATACGCAGTATGTGGGTACTGATTTGTGTTGGCACGCAGCATGGAGCGCTTTGTTTTCACTTTACCAACGCTGTGAGATATGTGTAAACATCAGGTTAATATGTGCATGTGATTTCACAAAGGATCGGTACCGGCATAGCACGTTGGTTTATGGCTTGCACATATTTTCATAGGTGCGCAGCATGGAGCGCTTTGTTTTTACTTTAGTAGCACCACGATATATGCGTGCAGCATGGAGCGTTTTACTTTATTAGTACAGCGATATATGCACTTCCATGTACGTGGAGACACATCCTGTGTTTTCGCGATTGGTCTGCACTGACATATTACGTTGGTGTTTGGTTTCATCTTGAATGGCTGTTCTTTCACTTGACGACTTTGGCATGAACAAGCGGTTGCATGTATGAACGTATACATGCATTAACTTGTCCTGCTCATCCATTCCAGTGGAGGTAACTTTATTGAATCGTTTTTGGTTCAAATGATTTTACTTTGTGCGCATTGAACTACACTTCTATTTTCCAACTCACAAGAGGAAGGTTTTGTTTCCTTCTCTTCACCACAGATATCGTACAGAGCTTGGTTCTAATACACATGACTAATGACTAACAACCATTGGCATAGCCAATTGGTCTCGCTTTCTGGACCTTAAAAGTATTTAGTTATGCAGCACAATATCCTTTGTGCAACAATATTAATCGTTGTATGGCTAAACAGTTATAAGGTCCCCATTGCGAAACCTATTGGCTATGCCAATGCTTGTTTTTCAATTGTCATTGAGTTTTTATTCTTTATTTCTATTGTTTGATCGACCTGAAAATGGCTGCACTGAAAGGCAGTGGTTGGGCTGTGCAGTATATATGCGTGACGCTGCTCTGCAAGAAAGTTAATAGGAACGGGTATGCAAGTGCACAGACACACCTCCTGCTGCGTCACAGCTCCAATTCTTTTGTGTTTTGGGCAAAGTGACTTTGGGAGCAGGATGGCACTAATAGCCATATTGCCCGCATCTCAGAGCCAAGACCAGTTGTTAGTTACCCTTACCCTCATTATGGGCTATTGACCATGAGTTGGGCTCATAATTGTAGGCATGCATAATTAACAGTTGCTTAATACATTATTAGCCAGTTAACTATCATCCATCTACTGTCACTGACCCAAGCTTCACAGCACTTCCTTAAAACAGAAAACACGATGAATGTCCGCACCAACCTGAATTCCTGCTTGTTTATCTTCTCAATCTCGTCCACTTTGAGTCCACACAGAAAGTGCCCAAAAGCCGTCAACTCAGGCAACTCCAGGTCTGAGGTCACTATGCCATTTTGCCGAAGGATGCTTGCAGCTGCAGCCTTCATCTGTAAAGATACAATTGTATGAAGCAAGGATTGTCAATAAATAAAGAAATTACAATATTGTGTACTTACATGGTATCACAGATAATGACCCGGTAATTCCTGGTAATCCTCATTACTCCAAGTCCAGGTCTTCTCTCTCACCGTTTTTACTCTACGGCAAGGACTCCACTACCTCAGACAATCAAGCTCTTCCTCTAGGATCTCATACCCCGAGCTCTTTGGCAACAAACGGGCACCACACCCTCCTGGTTGTTTTCTGTTTCCATGCAGACGCGGGTTATTATAGTACCTACAAGTTTTCGTGTACGTTTTTCCTTATACGCAGATCCAGTGAATGGTAGCATTGCGCCGTAGGGTTCCTGGGGGCCTACTGACTCTGTTGTAGATGGTGTAGGGTTGGTGTTGTGTACTCAGTGGATTTTGCATTTCAGAAAACCTGCCACAGTGGGCACACTCGCTGTCCTCAACAACCTGTTCGAGATTTGTGGGCTTGGGTTGAGCACATCAGGAGGTACTGTTAGTACACGCATACCAAGCCACCATTCTGGGTATTGAAGCAGCGGATCAGTGGCAGCAACGTCCCAGCCTTGTGCTGACACCTACATTACAATGCTGGTGGCAGATACATTTACGCTTTGCAATGCTTTTCCCATGTCATGCCTCAGGCTTCTCTCTTTTCAGGGCCCTCTGCTGCCACAGTTAACTAAATGTCTTTAAATATCTAAAAATGCAGGCTTTGCCAGCTTATGTGGGAAATTCATGATGAAGCAGATAACCTTAGTACCACTAGCGGTGTCAGGAAAAAGGATAAACAACTGGAAAGCCATGTATACCTGCTGGGGAGCCTTGTGTGGGTACCTGACAGGTGTAAACGTGGCCCATTTTGGTTGTAGAGGTAGAATCGGACCCATTGTATTCAACAGACAATCGACCGGATTCACAACTAGGGTCAAGATTTAATGCCATGACAGTCGCAGATGTTGCAAATCGTGCACAGACAGTTTGTAAACAGTGTTGATTTTGGGAAGCGACCTATGTCCTAGTAGTAGGTGGTTCCGCAAAATGACCAGTCGTAACTAGCCTAATAAATATTAAATAGGCAGGTTGCAATTTGTAACTCCATGTGATTGTTTGCAAACACAGAGATGGTGCCTGCAAGTGACAACGGACCACCATCTCTGTGTTTGCATAAAAAAATACAACAAAGGAACCAGTTTTGCTTTAAAATACGTTTTCTGTTTGGGAAACCATCGGGGATCAGGTAGCCAACACGTTTTCCTTTGAGAACCAGTAACCACCTTCTTTGTGGTATTGGTTGCTGTTCAATGGTTTCGGGACTAGAATTGCAGTTGCAACCTACTGGCACATTGCATACTGAACTGCAAATTCGCCACTTTTATGCCCCTTCCAAACTGCAATTCTTATGGACCGCAAAACCCATTTTAGAAAACTTTTCAGACTCGCACATGTACTTCTTCATCCATTGTATAGTCATTTTGTGGCTGCAAACCCATCTGATTTTGTGATTTCACTATTTTCACTCCAGTCTGAGCAACAGTTGGGAAAGCGTTAGACTGCAGAAGGGGTAAAATGTATTATTCCCACTCCAGTTGGTGCAATAGTAGGGAAAGCATTGGACTCAGGAGGGGTAAAATTTGCTATTCCCATTCCAGTCTGTGCAGCAGAAGGGAACGTTTTGGACTGCAGAGGGGTAAAATGTACTATTCCCACTGCAGTTGGTGCAACAATATGGAAAGCGTTGGTTAAAGGAAGGGTACAAATTACTATTGAACAGTAGGGAAAGTGTTGGACTCAGGAGAGACTTCAAACACTTACCATATTTTAATAACTGTATTAATTGAACACTGTTCAGTTCAGTTCAGTTCAGTTCAAATACTTTATTCGACAAATTAATGTCATAAAAGTAAACAATTCAAACAATCATATAGTACAGTTACAAATAAAAATACAGGGTATCGTCTACCGACTCATGGTGAATTACTAGACAATTAAAAACAGAATTTCAAAGATAAAAACAGTGCATTTCTAAGCATAAAAAATACAAGATACGAGCAAGTTCTAAGGGAAATCATGCACAATACCTGTCACATGATACATAAAGTGCTTAATGCATAGTGCAAATGTCGCATACGGATTAAAGTGCAAACATATCAAACAGTACAGTTATAGGATATACTGAGTGCAAAGCGTCAAGCAAAGACAGGACCAAGGAAAGTACTATGTACAATGTGCCGAGCATACAAAAATACAAAACTTAAAATAACAATATAACCTTTAAAAATCTAGACAGTCAGAAAGCGGAAGTCTATTTCTCAACTTTTTAGAACGTGTGGCTGAGACCAAATAGCTGGCAATGTTAAAAATATCCCATGGTGTACTTAGTAACTGCAGGTAAAGTAATGCTGGTCTAACCTGCATGAAGCCCTTCCCTTTCAAAATTGGAATTAAGTACTTATTCCGCATAGTGGAATAAAAGGGACAAAACGTCATAAAATGAAGGGTATTCTGGGTCGAAAAATTATCACATTTGCAGGGTGTTGAAGACTCTGGGTTACTCCACTCCTGGAAATCGCCGAGCAGGAATGGAACTAGATTAAAACGGAACCTAGTTAAAAGCCATCGATGGTATGGGATATTAACTAATATCAAATAGGGTTCGATACAGATGTTAGTTTTTGTTAGAAAATGAGCCCTTACAAGTGGTTTCTGCAGCTCAGTAACCTCCCGTTCTGCAGACAATATCTTTTTAAAATTATTTTTTACCCATATAACATCCTCCTTCCGTATCTTTTCGGGGGATTCAAATAGCTCAGACCGCCCCAGCTTAGTTAGCCCGCTTTTAACATAGGTCAACCACTTAATTTTGTTAGAGTTGTCCAAACGTACACAGTCACTTAGGATTTGATGGTTCAAAGTTAATTCAGAATTTAACCACACTTTGAGCCAGCAGAGTAACGGAGCTAGGCTCAAAGTGTCTGAGATGTAACCAATTCCAAGTTCCTGGTGTATTTGAACACAAATATAAACTTCTTAATATAAAAATGATATATATATATATATATATATATATATATATATATATATATATATATATATATATATATATATATATATATATATATATATATATATATATATATATATATATTTATATGAAACAATTCTCGCCTTTAGGCAAGGTGAAGAACGCACTCACTCGTTTTCAGGAATAATCAGGCGGATTTATTCAATATTGGGCATGGCAAATATTTAATAAATCCGCCTGATTATTCCTGAAAACAAGTGAGTGCGTTCTTCACCTTGCTGAAAGGCGAGAATTGTTTCATGAATACCGGCGTGGCTCTGCCGCAAAGTAACACACTGCCCCTCATGATTGCAGCGCCAGCGTCAAACTCTTGGGCGGAAAACTGACGATATATATTTATATATAAACTATTTACATAATTATGCATTTTTAAAAATAATTATGATAACAAAATGCTATTCATTTATTCTTTAATTACATTCCCACAATATACTCCCACATACCTAGCGCCCACAATTAAATACATTAAAATAAGAAATTATAACACAATTAACATATTAAGTAATAAATGCAATTATTAATAATACATGAATAATAATTTGGGAATTATGACTTAAATAACTTTCAATCCCTATCCCCCTAAAAACACAACAACCCACACCTAATATGTGACTTAAAAAATATATGTATTAAACAATTTACATAATTATGAATCAATTACATATTTTAATTAAAATGTAATAATTAATTGGAATTTAATATTTACTCAATGAACTTCCCACCTTATACCCCTACAAACACAACTCACACCTAAAATATAACTACAAATTAATTATTAATATATTATTACTGAAACATATAACTTAAAACATATCATTTTTACACAATTTACATACATAATTATCAATTAAATATTGATTAATAAATTAGTAATTAATTAATAATTAGTTAATGAACTTCCCACCCGTACCCCTATAAACCCAACGACCTGCACTAGAATTTAATTGAAAAAATATAATAATTACACAATTTACATAATTAATTATCACTTAAATAATAATTATTAATTGAGAATGATCAATTAATTATACTTAATTAACTTCCCACCCTGTATACCTGCCAACCTCACAACCCGCTACAACACTATAAATTACTATTAACAATTAAATTAAAATGATAAATAACAGACAATTACAAACTATATATAAAAACATTAACAGCAATTATACAAGCAATATATAAGATACACACTTAAAATATTAATTAAAACAAAGATAATTCAAAAATTATATTTTTACAACTATAGTCTAAAAAATGCCAATAACAATAAAGATGTTTTTGAAAACGATATTACTTATCTTAAAAAATCGATGTTTGTCAACTAAATTTCTGTATCACTATATCTGTGTTGTGATATTAAAAACTAGAGATTAATGTAGCTCAATATTTCTTACTCAATATTTTGTCCGAATACCTTTTTCGTCCTGGTGCATATAGACACGCAACCACCATCTTTACTAGTCCAAACAGTTCGTAGAACAATAGTTAAGAAGTCCAGAGTAAAAGTGTTTCACTTCCAGAATGGCACCTTATCTGGCGACTTATGTAGAATGGTTTCAGCCTACTACCTAGTGGTCTTGTTTTTCATGCTCTAATGCAAATTATCATTAGAGGTGTTTTCACTCGCTGCCTTAGCATAGAGGCCAGCGATTGAATGAGCAGAGTTTGAACCGTCCAGCGAACACAACCAGTGTAAAAAATGTTCTACTCGGGGATGATGTCTCTGATTTCAACAGTTCATTAGTCTTTCACAAAAACACTTAACCGGCACCCATCTAAAACACAAGCATGTCTAAATAATGTAATAGTGCAGCGCACAAGACCTACTCTGAAGTCTCGGGTACTTTGGAAAGTTTCTAACAGTGGCAGCAGACTCGGTGGACATGTTTATCAACCTTCGGTTGGAGAATGGCTGCAGTTACTTATTTGTTTGTTTTGTTGATTTGTGGTTCTTACCGGATATATCTGTGTTCAGACGTGCAGGGTACGTTACTGAGCAGGCGACAACGCCAGTCTCTGCAGAGGTAGCAGTGGTAAGGAAGGGGGAGTGTTCAAGGGCAACAGGGGATGCTTCAAATTCCTTGGGGAATGGAAAGTGCGCAATGTATTGCTTGATGAGCAGACCTGCAAGCAACAAGGTCTGCAGTAAGGACCCGCACTGAACTCCTAATAGCTGTTATTTATAGCACATACGAACGGTAAAAAGAGGGGCATGAAGTGCTAGATATAAACACTTTATGATTGTTGCTATTTAATAACACTTTAAGAGTTTTGCAGAAGGTTCCAATGAACGATCTCAGTTGTTGCAGGTAAAAAATAAAATTCTTTTGTTTCTTTAAGAACTTTATTTATAAAGATTCCACACCAAAACTGAGCGGTCATACACAGAATCCTTCGAAACAATTTGCATTGACTTATTTCCATTGTATACATTTCAGTCCTGAACACATTGCACAGTTAAATATACTTTACACTTTACTGACAGTGGTAAAAACCAGCGCCAGGTGCAATTAGGGTCAGGGCCGGTGTTCCATAATGGATTGCTCCCCTCGGCTATGCGCTCCCCCTAAGCATTTGCGCATGCGTATCTCTTTGCGCAGGCGCGTATGCATCCACCAAACTTTGAGACTATAATTATCTGCTCCCCGCGCACAAGTCAACGCGCATGCGCGGAAGCATTGCCCTGCCTTTCGACTGCGCATGTCATGTATTCAAAGCTCCGGTGGCAGCGTTACTTATTGTGGATGTTGGTGCGTGGTGGCAGCCTTACTTAACCGTTAACCGGTGGATGTTGGTGCGTGGTGGCAGCCTTACTTAACCGTTAACCGCTACCAGTGATTGTGGATGTTGGTGCGTGGTGGCAGCGTTGCCTGTCGGTCACCTTACTGATCACAGTACCCAGGTGCTCCTTAGAACACCGGCTTTAGCACTATTGGCGCCCTGTGCGACAATGTTTATTGACGCCCCCAATTACCACCGCTGGTACAGATTCCCTCACTACCACCATTTAACAGTGCCCCTCAAGTCTCCATAACCAGTCTCTCAGATTCATTTAGTTTTATAGCGCCACTCATACCAGTGTGAGCCTCAGATCACTTTACATCATACACACATTTAAAAGAGACAATCACACGTGTAAATCAGCGTATAGGAAATGTTACATAAGACAGAGGATTAAAAGATGTTGGAGTCACGTGTCATCCATACTGGTAGACAGTATAGTTTGAGTCCTTGGTCTGGAAAAGCACAAATTCAGAATTTAAAACATAACACTAATTGTTAGGGTTTCTCTTTAATAATAATAATACATTTCTACCCAAATGAACCCTTTTTGCAAGATTAGGTTAAGGAAAGACCAGATTAAAAACATGTAGGTCTATTATACACCTTGCAGTTTGCATGCAGCTCTTTGATCACTACAGTTAATAGCTCATTGTTCCCTATTAGGATTTTAACTTATAAACTGCAAGTAAAAAGATCTCTCTGACAAAAGCACTAACCAATTGACCTATTAACAATATATGCACTTTGTAATCTGCATGGCACACATTCTTAGCAGCAGGCATATTAACCTTCTGAGCTACTTTACCAGGAGTCAAACTTCCACTAGACAAAACTCCATCTCTCTCCAGGGAGAACATTAATCAACTGAGTTATCTTGACATTTTTATTGATGTCTGAAAATTTCTGGAGGCAAGGAACGCCGCAGCAGGTGCTTTTCAAGCCATAATATATTTGCAAACAGGGCGCCCCCACACCAAGTCAATGCCCGGTGCGGTGGCACCGATCGCACCACCCTAGAGCCGACCCTGGTTAGGGTTGTCCCCAGCACCAATGCTTACATGCTGCTGCTACAATCAGACTCACCATCCTGCTCACTGTCAGTCCCCGATGGATTCAACAAGTCCCTGCATAGCTCTCTCCAGAGCGCAATATCCTCCTCTAGCTTGTCCAATTTGCGACAGGCTTTCATATGCAGTTTCTCCGCCAGGGACCACTCTCCAACATTCCTCATCCAATTTTCAAATGATGGAGCCCGCTTACCCATCAAGCAAATGGCCACCCTCCGTTTAGCCAACACCAACGCTAGCTGCAGTAACTTATTAGCCATTTTCCTTTTTTTGCGCTGCGGTACCAGCCCCAGGAGGCACTGTTCAGGCGTAACCTCTAGGGAGATTCCCACCCCTTCACAGAACCCTGTCACCACAGCAAGCTAATACGGATGAACATCTGGGCATTCCCATGCCAGATGCATGATCCCCGAGTGGGCTCTGAGACATCTAGGGCATTCATGTGACCGGGTGGCATCTATACGGTGGAGCCTCACCGGGGTCATATACACCCGCTGCAGAAAATTAAACGGCACCTTCAGATCCTCATTCCAAGCATCCCATGCCCTACGGGCTAGAGACCCCAAATCCACCCGCATGGCCTTATACAACAAGGACACCAATCTACGCCCGCCCTCCACCACACATTAGCAATATGTCTAGAGTCTCAGAGGTCCGGGGCATGTCTGGGTAGGTGGGCCACATAGCCTTGGCCAGTTCCATCAGGCCTGTGTATTGAAGATATTGCCCTTGACACAAGTCAAACCCTTCGCATGCCTGCTCAAAGGTAAGAAAGGTGTCATTCACATATAAATCTGCCAAAACTGTGCAGCCAACCTCCCTCCAAGCCTGGAAGGACATGGCCGCCACCATCTTTCACATTGGAGTTAACTGCCAAATGGGCAACTCCGAATGAAAAGGAGCCTGCACCAACATCAGCACCACAGCTTTCTGCCACAGGAAGGCCGTTTGCTTAACCACATATGGTAGTACCACACTCGCCCCAGCACCCTCCATCAAAATCACAGGAAGATCCCCTGGATGCACTTGGCCGTCAAGTAAACGCTTTGCCCAATTATCACCCTCATCCAACCACTGCACTGCATGCTGGAGGTGCGCCGCATAGTAGTAAAAGTCAAACCTAGGCACCCCCAGTCCCCCTTCCTCATACCTCTTCAAAAGCACCTGCAGCGCTACTCTGCAGCGCCTTCCCACCCAAAATAGGGTCACCAGTAGGGAATTTAGCTGTCGAAACACCTTCGCAGGAATTGGACCCAACGCATTCTGCAGGACATACAGCAATTTCGGCAGCATCACCATTTTTGCCACAGCCATTTTACCCATTAGGGGCAGTGGGAGCGTATTCCAAAAGTCCACAGAGTGCCTCAGTGACTCAACTGCCCTGGTTATATTCCGCTGAAGTAACTTAGCATCCTCGTGTGCCACCTGCAACCCAAGTTTTCTAAAGTGGTCTGTCTCTCATTTCACACCCAATTTAGTCAGCTCCTTCGCCCCACACTCCCTCAGTCCTGCCAGAGGGAACGCCAAAGACTTATGCCTGTTGATGTGTAATCCAGAATAAACCGCAAATTGATCCATCATCTGCAATAAGTTTGGTATAGCCTCACGCGGGGACGTGGCATAAAACAGAGCATCATCTGCATACAACGAGATGAGGTGGATAACATTTCCAATTTGTATGCCCCAGCGATCCAATTGCTGCCTCGCCCATACCGCCATAGGCTCAATGGCCAAAGCAAAAAGCAACGACGACAGTGGGCATCCTTGCCGCTTGCCACACGCCAACAACCACTGCGCAGACCTGGATTGGCCCAACCCCACACGCACCGCAACGTTCGTAAATAATATTTTGACCCACCTACAAAAGCGTGGTCCAATCCCCAATCTTTCGAGACTCTCCAACAGATATCCCCAGTCCACGGTGTCAAACGCTTTCTCGAGATCAATAGAGACCAGTGCCATCTTCTCAAGGGCCATCTGCGTCTCGTGCAGTACATGCACCAATCGTCATTTGTTCATGGACGTACTATGGCCTGGGATAAAATCACACTGGCTCACCGTTCTCCTCCTCTGCGATAACTCCGGAGCACTTTGTGATTCCACTCGATTCTGCTGCTGCCGGCGGACCCCGTCCGGCCGGGTCCCAAATCGTCGCTTCTGGTTCCTCGCTTCTCCAGGGGACAGTCCATCTCCATGGATCTCCAGCCACTCCCAAATATCTTCCGGGGAATCGAAGAATTGCGCTTCACTCCCCGAGATCACCTTCAGCTTGGCAGTATACAGGAGCATATATTGCATGTTCAGGTCCTGCAGCTTACGCTTCACTCCTAGGAAGGATTTCCAAAGGTCTTGTACTTGTAAAGTGTATTCTGGGTAGATAGCCACTTTATTATTTTCGTACTGGAGGTTCTGGTGTTCCCTTGCCACCCTCAGAATGCAGCCTCTATCCCGATAGTTGAGAATTTGAGCTATAATAGCTCGAGGCTGCATCCCCGGGGGCGGTGGAGGGACGAGGGCCCTATGCGCCCTCTCAATCACGAACACGTCCGACAGTTCCTCGGGGCACAGTTGGGTGCGAATCCAGCACTCCAGGAATTGCTTAGCTGCCCCCTGTTCCACCCTTTCCGGGATGCCCAGCACTCAGATATTGCTGCGTTTCGCCCTCCCCTCCGCCTCCTAAGCATGACTCTCCAGGGCCTTCGTAACCACAGTCATCTGCGCCACCTGCTGCTTTAGAGTAACCATCTCACCTTTCAGTTCTGCCAATATCCCCATCAGCGCTCGTGACTTTATCTGCTACCTTCCGGAGGTCCGCACGTAGTAGGTTCACATCCACAGAGACAGTATCTATTCTGTCCTCAAGCACTTTCCTGGAGCCAGGAAATATCCCCCAATGTCCTGTCAAACTTGCAAGTTTTTCAAGTCTCACCCTCCCCCCACACTCAGTTCCCACAGCAACAGACAGCACCATACAGCGTTACCCCACTCCTGTGAGGTAGTCCTGGGTCAGCAAGCAACGCTGCGGCCTGGCATTCAATGTTTAATCACTTTCACCCCCAAGAAGATCTTTCAACAAAGTCCCAGGCACAACGTCCATTGTTAGTGACAGAGTCTGATCTTGCGCATCAGGATCAGCAGAAGCAGCTCCCAGCAAGTCGACATCCACAGTATTCTCCACGAGGGGATTAGACTGCAGCTTTCCATCATCGCCCACCGTTATCCTCCTCTGCGATAACTCCGAAGCACTTTGTGACTCCGCTCGATTCGGCTGTGTCCCCCATCATCGCTTCTGGCTCCTCGCTTCTCCAGGCTACAGTCCATCTCCACGGATCTCCAGCCACTCCCAAACATCTTCCGGGGAACATAAAAACTGCACTTTACCCACTGAGATCACCTTCAGCTTGGCAGGATACAGGAGCATATATTGCATGTTCAGGTCCTGCAGCTTACGATTCACTCCTAGGAAGGATTTCCAAAGGTCCTGTACTTTCAAAGTGTAATCCCGGAATATAGCCACTATATTATTTTCGTACTGGAAGATTTGGTGTTCCCTTGGCGCCCTCAGAATGCAGCCGACCCATGTTCTGCCCTTTCGGGGATGCCCAGCACTCGGATATTGCTGCATCTCGCCCTCCCCTCCGCCTCCTCAGCACAACTCTCCAGGGCCTTCGTAACCACAGTCATCTGCGCCACCTGCTGCTTTAGGGTTAACACCTCACCTTTCAGTTCTGCTATATGCCCCTCAGCGTTCATGACTTTATCAGCTACCTTTCGGAGGTCCGCATGTATTAGGTTCACATCTACAGAGACAGTATCTATTCTCTCCTCAAGCGCTTTCCTGGAGCCCTGGATGGACGCCATGAGTCCAGCCCTGGTGGGCTCCAGGCTCTTCCCCCGAGTCCCTTTCCCCCCCTCCAGTCTGTCTGGTCAGCCACTGGGGGGAGGGTTTATAGGAGTAGTGCACTGCGTGATGGTATTAGGTCAGGCAAGCTTCTGAGCCTTGTCTTTGCCCATTGCTACCCCCAGCGCATGCACTTTGTGCACCCACCGGAACGATTTACGTGTCAGAAGATCCTCCTCAGCACGGGTCCACAAATAAGCCAGGCCAGTAGATGTAGTAAAACACAGGGGCCACTCTCCGGACACAGTATCCTCGAAGCGACAGGGTGGCACACACTGCTACTCTGTCCCACAACAGCAAGAGAGAGCCAGAGCCAAGGCTGCCCCAGTGGGTCCAAACATGCAGAGACCCCAGATCAGCAGGACCACAGCCAGGGATCCACAATCCACACAGGCAGTATGTATGGGCAAGGCCAAACAATGAGCAAACAATTCAGCTCCTGGGCCGCTCCCAGTCGTGTCCACCTCATTAGGTCCTCAAATGTCTGCAGCTAAGTCCATGCGACGCTCACCAGGGGCACCACAGCAGGACCAATACACCAAAGTATAGGGCCACAGACCCCGCAATCCAGCCGTGCTCAGCACCTTGATCACAGGTGGGGGGGGGGGCCGATGGACAGTAAAGCTCCCCACAAACACCACTTTCAGGGCCTACGGCCCCAGCGCAAGTCCCCGGAGGGGCACAAAGCGCAGACGTGACCCTCAGGCACCCGACCAGGCTCACAGCAGACCGCTCTGTTTTCCAGGTCTAGGCCTGGGGGAGCCACGCCCGCCCCAGGCCCACTCACCAATGTCCGTTGGGCGCACAAGCTACCACACGCTGCGTCTCCGCCATCCGCTCCTGGACGGCGATGTATGGCAGCATGTCTCAAGAGTACTCCACACGCTCGGCAGGAAGTCAGTAGCAGGCCGCTTCACCGGCAGACTTCCCCTGCAGCCCACTCGCTCCACACCAGGTTCGCCGCCCTCAACGGCCAGGATCCAAAAGCCGCCAGCAGCACCCGACCACTCGATGGCAGTCCATCGCTCTGGGGCACAGGGAGGGAGCTCCACCTGCTGCGCCTTCACTCCTCCGAAAGCCAGAGCGCATCAACGAGGCTCCGGATCCAGCAGGGCTTCTCGCGTAGGCCTGATCGGCACTACGCACTTTCGCGCTCAGCGCGTAACAGGATCGCAGCTCGCCCGACGTCAGTCTCACAGACTCAGGGGAGCCCCAGCAGTCTTTCCCCCGCAGAAAGTCAGGTTTTTAGCGGCCCATCCAGGAGAATTAAAGGATGTTCAGGCGGACGGACGGACGGGGAGCTGAGGAGGCTCATGTCCTGTCGGCCAAATTGCTTGGCCACGCCCCCCTTGTTGCAGGTAACATTACCTGGATAACCCCGATCAAAGCTTATAATAGCACATATCTAATAAAGAGGGTTGCAGTCTTGAAAACAGATTTCCTAATGATTCTGGCACTTCTGCACCCCTCCACGATTTTAAAGATGCATCTCACATGCCCTCCGGAGAAGTGGGAGCTTCTCCGCTATGGCGGAGGAGCGTCTCCCCACTGCTTTTGAGCAGTGTAAAGTAAAGGAAATATACAATGATAATAACTATGAGTTATTATCATTTTATGTTTCCTTTGCGAGCGGGGCTGCTCTGCTCTAGGATCAGGGCAGGGGAGGAGTGATTTGCCAACTCTTAACTGTGTCATGACTGTTTGGTCGGTCCTCTTGGGCTGCCCAAACCAGTCATGCGCACCGTCCCCGTTCTCCATGCAGGCTGCATTACAGCCTGTGTGAAGAACATGCCCTGGACCCCATTCGCTGGCTCATCGTCCAACCAAGAAGCTCAGACCAATCACAAGCCTGGGTGCTTACCAACCACAACGCTGCATTGCAGCGTTGTGATTGGTCAGTGGGCCTGCTTCCTGTTCCTCGAGTTCCACAAGGAGAGCAGGAGCAGAGACACGAACCCACGGCAAGGTAAGTTACTTTTTTAATGTTTTGTTTATAATTTGCACCATGTGCGCCACCCCATACACCCCCCGTGCCTGCCTCACCACCCGCGAGCCATGCCAGCCGCTACTGCTCCAGAGGTGGCTGCACGTCCTACCTTGACAAAAATATCGATCTTGGGGTCCTTCACCTGCCGGTTGTTAGCGGCGCAATCTGTCTTGATAAGAACCTAGGCTACATATAGGATACACATGACCCCTGACATGCATCTTACCTCACTAAGGGGCAGTAGTACTAAATTATGCAAGCTGCGACCAGTATTTTCTTGACCAGTGTGGTATTTTGCAATAGACTTATGTACTAATACTGAATATTAGTGGGTCGCAATTCGACCTACCTCATGAATATTAATGAGGTAGGTTGGAAATTGTGGCTCACAAAATTTTGATGCCATCATACGGATGATGGCCTGCTGAGGTCAGCATGATGCTTTTAAATAATGTATTTTTGTACATGCCCTTGAAAAGAATTTGGACGGCACATACAAAAATAATAGTTTATCATTTTTTGTGTTATCTGGCGACTTATGTAGAATGGTTTCAGCCTACTACCTAGTGGTCTTGTTTTTCATGCTCTAATGCAAATTATCATTAGAGGTGTTTTCACTCGCTGCCTTAGCATAGAGGCCAGCGATTGAATGAGCAGAGTTTGAACCGTCCAGCGAACACAACCAGTGTAAAAAATGTTCTACTCGGGGATGATGTCTCTGATTTCAACAGTTCATTAGTCTTTCACAAAAACACTTAACCGGCACCCATCTAAAACACAAGCATGTCTAAATAATGTAATAGTGCAGCGCACAAGACCTACTCTGAAGTCTCGGGTACTTTGGAAAGTTTCTAACAGTGGCAGCAGACTCGGTGGACATGTTTATCAACCTTCGGTTGGAGAATGGCTGCAGTTACTTATTTGTTTGTTTTGTTGATTTGTGGTTCTTACCGGATATATCTGTGTTCAGACGTGCAGGGTACGTTACTGAGCAGGCGACAACGCCAGTCTCTGCAGAGGTAGCAGTGGTAAGGAAGGGGGAGTGTTCAAGGGCAACAGGGGATGCTTCAAATTCCTTGGGGAATGGAAAGTGCGCAATGTATTGCTTGATGAGCAGACCTGCAAGCAACAAGGTCTGCAGTAAGGACCCGCACTGAACTCCTAATAGCTGTTATTTATAGCACATACGAACGGTAAAAAGAGGGGCATGAAGTGCTAGATATAAACACTTTATGATTGTTGCTATTTAATAACACTTTAAGAGTTTTGCAGAAGGTTCCAATGAACGATCTCAGTTGTTGCAGGTAAAAAATAAAATTCTTTTGTTTCTTTAAGAACTTTATTTATAAAGATTCCACACCAAAACTGAGCGGTCATACACAGAATCCTTCGAAACAATTTGCATTGACTTATTTCCATTGTATACATTTGAGTCCTGAACACATTGCACAGTTAAATATACTTTACACTTTACTGACAGTGGTAAAAACCAGCGCCAGGTGCAATTAGGGTCAGGGCCGGTGTTCCATAATGGATTGCTCCCCTCGGCTATGCGCTCCCCCTAAGCATTTGCGCATGCGTATCTCTTTGCGCAGGCGCGTATGCATCCACCAAACTTTGAGACTATAATTATCTGCTCCCCGCGCACAAGTCAACGCGCATGCGCGGAAGCATTGCCCTGCCTTTCGACTGCGCATGTCATGTATTCAAAGCTCCGGTGGCAGCGTTACTTATTGTGGATGTTGGTGCGTGGTGGCAGCCTTACTTAACCGTTAACCGGTGGATGTTGGTGCGTGGTGGCAGCCTTACTTAACCGTTAACCGCTACCAGTGATTGTGGATGTTGGTGCGTGGTGGCAGCGTTACCTGTCGGTCACCTTACTGATCACAGTACCCAGGTGCTCCTTAGAACACCGGCTTTAGCACTATTGGCGCCCTGTGCGACAATGTTTATTGACGCCCCCAATTACCACCGCTGGTACAGATTCCCTCACTACCACCATTTAACAGTGCCCCTCAAGTCTCCATAACCAGTCTCTCAGATTCATTTAGTTTTATAGCGCCACTCATACCAGTGTGAGCCTCAGATCACTTTACATCATACACACATTTAAAAGAGACAATCACACGTGTAAATCAGCGTATAGGAAATGTTACATAAGACAGAGGATTAAAAGATGTTGGAGTCACGTGTCATCCATACTGGTAGACAGTATAGTTTGAGTCCTTGGTCTGGAAAAGCACAAATTCAGAATTTAAAACATAACACTAATTGTTAGGGTTTCTCTTTAATAATAATAATACATTTCTACCCAAATGAACCCTTTTTGCAAGATTAGGTTAAGGAAAGACCAGATTAAAAACATGTAGGTCTATTATACACCTTGCAGTTTGCATGCAGCTCTTTGATCACTACAGTTAATAGCTCATTGTTCCCTATTAGGATTTTAACTTATAAACTGCAAGTAAAAAGATCTCTCTGACAAAAGCACTAACCAATTGACCTATTAACAATATATGCACTTTGTAATCTGCATGGCACACATTCTTAGCAGCAGGCATATTAACCTTCTGAGCTACTTTACCAGGAGTCAAACTTCCACTAGACAAAACTCCATCTCTCTCCAGGGAGAACATTAATCAACTGAGTTATCTTGACATTTTTATTGATGTCTGAAAATTTCTGGAGGCAAGGAACGCCGCAGCAGGTGCTTTTCAAGCCATAATATATTTGCAAACAGGGCGCCCCCACACCAAGTCAATGCCCGGTGCGGTGGCACCGATCGCACCACCCTAGAGCCGACCCTGGTTAGGGTTGTCCCCAGCACCAATGCTTACATGCTGCTGCTACAATCAGACTCACCATCCTGCTCACTGTCAGTCCCCGATGGATTCAACAAGTCCCTGCATAGCTCTCTCCAGAGCGCAATATCCTCCTCTAGCTTGTCCAATTTGCGACAGGCTTTCATATGCAGTTTCTCCGCCAGGGACCACTCTCCAACATTCCTCATCCAATTTTCAAATGATGGAGCCCGCTTACCCATCAAGCAAATGGCCACCCTCCGTTTAGCCAACACCAACGCTAGCTGCAGTAACTTATTAGCCATTTTCCTTTTTTTGCGCTGCGGTACCAGCCCCAGGAGGCACTGTTCAGGCGTAACCTCTAGGGAGATTCCCACCCCTTCACAGAACCCTGTCACCACAGCAAGCTAATACGGATGAACATCTGGGCATTCCCATGCCAGATGCATGATCCCCGAGTGGGCTCTGAGACATCTAGGGCATTCATGTGACCGGGTGGCATCTATACGGTGGAGCCTCACCGGGGTCATATACACCCGCTGCAGAAAATTAAACGGCACCTTCAGATCCTCATTCCAAGCATCCCATGCCCTACGGGCTAGAGACCCCAAATCCACCCGCATGGCCTTATACAACAAGGACACCAATCTACGCCCGCCCTCCACCACACATTAGCAATATGTCTAGAGTCTCAGAGGTCCGGGGCATGTCTGGGTAGGTGGGCCACATAGCCTTGGCCAGTTCCATCAGGCCTGTGTATTGAAGATATTGCCCTTGACACAAGTCAAACCCTTCGCATGCCTGCTCAAAGGTAAGAAAGGTGTCATTCACATATAAATCTGCCAAAACTGTGCAGCCAACCTCCCTCCAAGCCTGGAAGGACATGGCCGCCACCATCTTTCACATTGGAGTTAACTGCCAAATGGGCAACTCCGAATGAAAAGGAGCCTGCACCAACATCAGCACCACAGCTTTCTGCCACAGGAAGGCCGTTTGCTTAACCACATATGGTAGTACCACACTCGCCCCAGCACCCTCCATCAAAATCACAGGAAGATCCCCTGGATGCACTTGGCCGTCAAGTAAACGCTTTGCCCAATTATCACCCTCATCCAACCACTGCACTGCATGCTGGAGGTGCGCCGCATAGTAGTAAAAGTCAAACCTAGGCACCCCCAGTCCCCCTTCCTCATACCTCTTCAAAAGCACCTGCAGCGCTACTCTGCAGCGCCTTCCCACCCAAAATAGGGTCACCAGTAGGGAATTTAGCTGTCGAAACACCTTCGCAGGAATTGGACCCAACGCATTCTGCAGGACATACAGCAATTTCGGCAGCATCACCATTTTTGCCACAGCCATTTTACCCATTAGGGGCAGTGGGAGCGTATTCCAAAAGTCCACAGAGTGCCTCAGTGACTCAACTGCCCTGGTTATATTCCGCTGAAGTAACTTAGCATCCTCGTGTGCCACCTGCAACCCAAGTTTTCTAAAGTGGTCTGTCTCTCATTTCACACCCAATTTAGTCAGCTCCTTCGCCCCACACTCCCTCAGTCCTGCCAGAGGGAACGCCAAAGACTTATGCCTGTTGATGTGTAATCCAGAATAAACCGCAAATTGATCCATCATCTGCAATAAGTTTGGTATAGCCTCACGCGGGGACGTGGCATAAAACAGAGCATCATCTGCATACAACGAGATGAGGTGGATAACATTTCCAATTTGTATGCCCCAGCGATCCAATTGCTGCCTCGCCCATACCGCCATAGGCTCAATGGCCAAAGCAAAAAGCAACGACGACAGTGGGCATCCTTGCCGCTTGCCACACGCCAACAACCACTGCGCAGACCTGGATTGGCCCAACCCCACACGCACCGCAACGTTCGTAAATAATATTTTGACCCACCTACAAAAGCGTGGTCCAATCCCCAATCTTTCGAGACTCTCCAACAGATATCCCCAGTCCACGGTGTCAAACGCTTTCTCGAGATCAATAGAGACCAGTGCCATCTTCTCAAGGGCCATCTGCGTCTCGTGCAGTACATGCACCAATCGTCATTTGTTCATGGACGTACTATGGCCTGGGATAAAATCACACTGGCTCACCGTTCTCCTCCTCTGCGATAACTCCGGAGCACTTTGTGATTCCACTCGATTCTGCTGCTGCCGGCGGACCCCGTCCGGCCGGGTCCCAAATCGTCGCTTCTGGTTCCTCGCTTCTCCAGGGGACAGTCCATCTCCATGGATCTCCAGCCACTCCCAAATATCTTCCGGGGAATCGAAGAATTGCGCTTCACTCCCCGAGATCACCTTCAGCTTGGCAGTATACAGGAGCATATATTGCATGTTCAGGTCCTGCAGCTTACGCTTCACTCCTAGGAAGGATTTCCAAAGGTCTTGTACTTGTAAAGTGTATTCTGGGTAGATAGCCACTTTATTATTTTCGTACTGGAGGTTCTGGTGTTCCCTTGCCACCCTCAGAATGCAGCCTCTATCCCGATAGTTGAGAATTTGAGCTATAATAGCTCGAGGCTGCATCCCCGGGGGCGGTGGAGGGACGAGGGCCCTATGCGCCCTCTCAATCACGAACACGTCCGACAGTTCCTCGGGGCACAGTTGGGTGCGAATCCAGCACTCCAGGAATTGCTTAGCTGCCCCCTGTTCCACCCTTTCCGGGATGCCCAGCACTCAGATATTGCTGCGTTTCGCCCTCCCCTCCGCCTCCTAAGCATGACTCTCCAGGGCCTTCGTAACCACAGTCATCTGCGCCACCTGCTGCTTTAGAGTAACCATCTCACCTTTCAGTTCTGCCAATATCCCCATCAGCGCTCGTGACTTTATCTGCTACCTTCCGGAGGTCCGCACGTAGTAGGTTCACATCCACAGAGACAGTATCTATTCTGTCCTCAAGCACTTTCCTGGAGCCAGGAAATATCCCCCAATGTCCTGTCAAACTTGCAAGTTTTTCAAGTCTCACCCTCCCCCCACACTCAGTTCCCACAGCAACAGACAGCACCATACAGCGTTACCCCACTCCTGTGAGGTAGTCCTGGGTCAGCAAGCAACGCTGCGGCCTGGCATTCAATGTTTAATCACTTTCACCCCCAAGAAGATCTTTCAACAAAGTCCCAGGCACAACGTCCATTGTTAGTGACAGAGTCTGATCTTGCGCATCAGGATCAGCAGAAGCAGCTCCCAGCAAGTCGACATCCACAGTATTCTCCACGAGGGGATTAGACTGCAGCTTTCCATCATCGCCCACCGTTATCCTCCTCTGCGATAACTCCGAAGCACTTTGTGACTCCGCTCGATTCGGCTGTGTCCCCCATCATCGCTTCTGGCTCCTCGCTTCTCCAGGCTACAGTCCATCTCCACGGATCTCCAGCCACTCCCAAACATCTTCCGGGGAACATAAAAACTGCACTTTACCCACTGAGATCACCTTCAGCTTGGCAGGATACAGGAGCATATATTGCATGTTCAGGTCCTGCAGCTTACGATTCACTCCTAGGAAGGATTTCCAAAGGTCCTGTACTTTCAAAGTGTAATCCCGGAATATAGCCACTATATTATTTTCGTACTGGAAGATTTGGTGTTCCCTTGGCGCCCTCAGAATGCAGCCGACCCATGTTCTGCCCTTTCGGAGATGCCCAGCACTCGGATATTGCTGCATCTCGCCCTCCCCTCCGCCTCCTCAGCACAACTCTCCAGGGCCTTCGTAACCACAGTCATCTGCGCCACCTGCTGCTTTAGGGTTAACACCTCACCTTTCAGTTCTGCTATATGCCCCTCAGCGTTCATGACTTTATCAGCTACCTTTCGGAGGTCCGCATGTATTAGGTTCACATCTACAGAGACAGTATCTATTCTCTCCTCAAGCGCTTTCCTGGAGCCCTGGATGGACGCCATGAGTCCAGCCCTGGTGGGCTCCAGGCTCTTCCCCCGAGTCCCTTTCCCCCCCTCCAGTCTGTCTGGTCAGCCACTGGGGGGAGGGTTTATAGGAGTAGTGCACTGCGTGATGGTATTAGGTCAGGCAAGCTTCTGAGCCTTGTCTTTGCCCATTGCTACCCCCAGCGCATGCACTTTGTGCACCCACCGGAACGATTTACGTGTCAGAAGATCCTCCTCAGCACGGGTCCACAAATAAGCCAGGCCAGTAGATGTAGTAAAACACAGGGGCCACTCTCCGGACACAGTATCCTCGAAGCGACAGGGTGGCACACACTGCTACTCTGTCCCACAACAGCAAGAGAGAGCCAGAGCCAAGGCTGCCCCAGTGGGTCCAAACATGCAGAGACCCCAGATCAGCAGGACCACAGCCAGGGATCCACAATCCACACAGGCAGTATGTATGGGCAAGGCCAAACAATGAGCAAACAATTCAGCTCCTGGGCCGCTCCCAGTCGTGTCCACCTCATTAGGTCCTCAAATGTCTGCAGCTAAGTCCATGCGACGCTCACCAGGGGCACCACAGCAGGACCAATACACCAAAGTATAGGGCCACAGACCCCGCAATCCAGCCGTGCTCAGCACCTTGATCACAGGTGGGGGGGGGGGCCGATGGACAGTAAAGCTCCCCACAAACACCACTTTCAGGGCCTACGGCCCCAGCGCAAGTCCCCGGAGGGGCACAAAGCGCAGACGTGACCCTCAGGCACCCGACCAGGCTCACAGCAGACCGCTCTGTTTTCCAGGTCTAGGCCTGGGGGAGCCACGCCCGCCCCAGGCCCACTCACCAATGTCCGTTGGGCGCACAAGCTACCACACGCTGCGTCTCCGCCATCCGCTCCTGGACGGCGATGTATGGCAGCATGTCTCAAGAGTACTCCACACGCTCGGCAGGAGGTCAGTAGCAGGCCGCTTCACCGGCAGACTTCCCCTGCAGCCCACTCGCTCCACACCAGGTTCGCCGCCCTCAACGGCCAGGATCCAAAAGCCGCCAGCAGCAACCGACCACTCGATGGCAGTCCATCGCTCTGGGGCACAGGGAGGGAGCTCCACCTGCTGCGCCTTCACTCCTCCGAAAGCCAGAGCGCATCAACGAGGCTCCGGATCCAGCAGGGCTTCTCGCGTAGGCCTGATCGGCACTACGCACTTTCGCGCTCAGCGCGTAACAGGATCGCAGCTCGCCCGACGTCAGTCTCACAGACTCAGGGGAGCCCCAGCAGTCTTTCCCCCGCAGAAAGTCAGGTTTTTAGCGGCCCATCCAGGAGAATTAAAGGATGTTCAGGCGGACGGACGGACGGGGAGCTGAGGAGGCTCATGTCCTGTCGGCCAAATTGCTTGGCCACGCCCCCCTTGTTGCAGGTAACATTACCTGGATAACCCCGATCAAAGCTTATAATAGCACATATCTAATAAAGAGGGTTGCAGTCTTGAAAACAGATTTCCTAATGATTCTGGCACTTCTGCACCCCTCCACGATTTTAAAGATGCATCTCACATGCCCTCCGGAGAAGTGGGAGCTTCTCCGCTATGGCGGAGGAGCGTCTCCCCACTGCTTTTGAGCAGTGTAAAGTAAAGGAAATATACAATGATAATAACTATGAGTTATTATCATTTTATGTTTCCTTTGCGAGCGGGGCTGCTCTGCTCTAGGATCAGGGCAGGGGAGGAGTGATTTGCCAACTCTTAACTGTGTCATGACTGTTTGGTCGGTCCTCTTGGGCTGCCCAAACCAGTCATGCGCACCGTCCCCGTTCTCCATGCAGGCTGCATTACAGCCTGTGTGAAGAACATGCCCTGGACCCCATTCGCTGGCTCATCGTCCAACCAAGAAGCTCAGACCAATCACAAGCCTGGGTGCTTACCAACCACAACTCTGCATTGCAGCGTTGTGATTGGTCAGTGGGCCTGCTTCCTGTTCCTCGAGTTCCACAAGGAGAGCAGGAGCAGAGACACGAACCCACGGCAAGGTAAGTTACTTTTTTAATGTTTTGTTTATAATTTGCACCATGTGCGCCACCCCATACACCCCCCGTGCCTGCCTCACCACCCGCGAGCCATGCCAGCCGCTACTGCTCCAGAGGTGGCTGCACGTCCTACCTTGACAAAAATATCGATCTTGGGGTCCTTCACCTGCCGGTTGTTAGCGGCGCAATCTGTCTTGATAAGAACCTAGGCTACATATAGGATACACATGACCCCTGACATGCATCTTACCTCACTAAGGGGCAGTAGTACTAAATTATGCAAGCTGCGACCAGTATTTTCTTGACCAGTGTGGTATTTTGCAATAGACTTATGTACTAATACTGAATATTAGTGGGTCGCAATTCGACCTACCTCATGAATATTAATGAGGTAGGTTGGAAATTGTGGCTCACAAAATTTTGATGCCATCATACGGATGATGGCCTGCTGAGGTCAGCATGATGCTTTTAAATAATGTATTTTTGTACATGCCCTTGAAAAGAATTTGGACGGCACATACAAAAATAATAGTTTATCATTTTTTGTGTTTGTTTAAGAGGAGGTAGAAGACCTGTCAACAACTGCCTTCACATTCACAAGGAGGAAGGGGCCTTAATGGGACCACTTCCTTTTTGCAAATGGGTTACCACCTGGGTTAACACCTGGTGTTGGTAAAATAAATGAAATCTGGTTGCAAAACATTGGATGCCTACAACACGCTTCTTTCAAATACCGAATCAGAATCAATACGTAAACACATTTAGCAACTTAAAAACACGTTTTTGCTAATCTCTAAATGCATTTAGTACATGAAAAACGGGGTTTAGAGTTCCCAAACCTCTTTATGGATTCATGGGTTTCTGATTGCTAAAACCATTTGTGCATAGGGCCCTACGAACGTTTTCCTCAAGCTAGGGAGGCAGGAATGTTTCTCAGTACATGTATAAAAATTCTCACTTTTCATAAATATTTCTCAATTCAAGGATATAATTTGATGTACTAAAGTGAAATGCTTGCACATGCTACAGAGCTACATTTTTTTTTTAACCATATCTTATTTTAACATGATGTTTGTTGCAATATGTACATGGCAAATATTTTCCAGGTTTGGCAAAGCATGGGCTCTTAGAGCCTGAGTTGACCCAGCTCGGCTCTTCCTGTTAATTTCTTGACACGTCCCATGGCCTGGTTCTAATTCTTCTGAGACATGCATACATTCTTAACTATCTAATAAAGTAATCAGTTAAGGGTTTTTATACAAGTAATTCAGTCACTCATGCGTTAAGACAGAGTGGCCCGGCAGATGCCGTGCACAGTTTAATAACAGGGTATAAAACAGCAAAAAAGTGTTCCTGTGACTTTTCCCATCCATATTCAATCTTTTGCTTTTTATACTAAAGTTCTTCAAAACTTACATTGGCAATTTTGTACTATTATCATTACAGCTATGCGAGCCCGAAAATGTGTGAGGGGAGCTGCGCCAGAGACAAGTTAGTGGTCTAGCACGGTTCTAAGAGCCTAAACGTAAGCCACACTCCAAAAATATGTTTTCCACAATGTGTGCAATGTATCACTAATAATGCTCTAAGACTGCCACCTATCTGCCTTTTGCTCAAACCCACACTCAGGGGCATATTTACAAGCCCCTATCTCCACGGGAACGTTACTTTTTACGACATTTCTGTTGCGATAGGGGCTTTGCCTTATTTACAAGGCAAGGTTAAGCCACTTAACATGGCTTAACGCAGCCTTGTCAATAAGGCCCCTTTCAGGCTATGCTTAGCATGAAAGGGGAGGGCAATGGGTGTTGCTGTGGGCGTTCCACACCAACACCCATTGATTCTGACGTTGCCCCCTATTTACAAGGCAGCGCCAGAATTAAGACCAGTGAAAATCTGGTCTTACCCTGGCGCAATGAGGAGAAATCTTTCATTTCTCTTTGTTTTTGTTGTTTTCATGTGTGCTGAGTTGTGCAGCACACATAAAAACAGAAAAAAACGAATGAATGTTTATGTTCAGGAAAGTCCCCCTTCCTGCACATAAACAATCCTTTTTAGGTCTCGCCTAAGCAGCGCATGCGCTATCTCGTCGAGAGATGCTGTATACAGTATAGTGGGGGAAGCTCTGCCCACTTTCCGCCTATCTTTTTGATTGGTCAAAATTCTAAATGCCGTATTCTGATTGGTGTTCGGCAAGTTAGTTAGGCCTCCTGACAGCCATGTCGTCGTTTTTGTCCCTCCATGGCTTTCGGCCCATTTACTTTCAAAACAGTTTTGTTCCCTTGCCTCCCCCCGTTGCCTCCCGCAGTCCGTAACTTCTCGTATCACTAACCCCTCCACCCACCCCTCCCGTTCGTGCCTTCTTCGAGGGCCGCAGTTCCATTTCTAATACAATAGGTCTCGTGTAAATACGAGTTCTATTGCATTTTAAATGCTTGTTTTGTCCTGGGATTGGCTGGGTGAATCTGAACTCTATTTTCCCTGACCTGTCCAGACGGCTGTCTTACGCATGCGTTAACTGTCTTTTACAAGTGTTACACAGACGGCTATCATACGAATGCGTTGACTCTCTTTTACAAGTATTACATTTGAGCACATTTTGTCAGAAGGCCTGATTAACCAGCATAAAGATTAATTTCTGCCTTCTGGTCACGCCGTCTCTGGTTCGTTGGCACTGCGGTCGAGAGTCCATTCGCCCGGCGTGAGGCACCACGGGCATCGGGTCCATGCAGCATCGGGTCTATGCAAGTGAGTGAGCCCGTTAGTCTGTTGTCTTCTTGGGCCTGGGTTTCTTCTGTCTGCCCGGGTCTCAGGCCTAGCAGTGTGCCAACAGGGGACTGCGCGCCACCATTGGGCATTCCGACCATCCCCTTAGCTGCCATTGTCGGGGCAGAGGCAACAGGGTCTTTGGGTGCAGACCAGGGGTTGTTGTGTGCCGATGACCGTGGCAGCTATTTGCGTGTGTTAACGCAGATGAGCAGAGGTGTCCTGAGGCTTTCTTACCAATTTCTTGTGTGACGGAGCTGCCTCAGGGGTCTGCCTGGGTGCAGCCCTTCGTGAAGCGGGCTCGGATCGAGGCAGTGGCCAGACCCTTGTGGGCGGCGCAGCTGCTTGGGGGTCGGCCTGCGTGCACCCAGTGGTGGGCGAGGCTGGAGCAGCCAACCTACGAGCTTGGAGGGCAGGTTTGAGCCTGACGTCTGGCGATTCAGGGGAGTATTATGTGCTGTACAATGTAGCTGGCGCTCATGTAAAGCACTCCAGATTTTTCGGTAAAAAACAAAAAGGGACTGAGTGCGTGAGTTCAAGTCCCACGGCTGAATTATTATTATTTATTTTTTTAATCTGCCTCTTCTGCCAGCGGTGAGGCGGGGGGTGGGAGGGTGCACACCAGGAGAGGCAGTCGCCCTGCGGTCAGAGACGCAGACCCTGACCCTGTGCATCGGGGATCGAGTCTCAGAGTCCCTAAACAGCCTGTGATTTCGGGCAAATCACTTAATCTCTCCGTGTATAAGAAATGAATCGAGCGTGGCCTTGGTGGTGTATTTGGCACCTTCTGATACATTCTGAAACGGGTGGTTACCTTTTTATGCAACTAGGCTTGCAACACTGTGTGGAGCTGGGGAGAGTGGCAACAGGGTTGTGGTTCTTCAGTGTCCAAACACACAGCCCCCCAACCCCCTAGCAGCCTTCCTGACATACCCACCGCGTGGGTGTTACTATTCAAGTCTTACCACCTCAGTTTACGGGTGCCTTTCTAACTCACATGGGGAGAGGTGAGGCTACAAACCATTATGCTACCTTTAATCACTCGCTACGGCCAACATCCTACAAAACACCCAACATGGAGGCAAGGCGAGCCCCGGGCTTCACATAAACTGATGAAAAGACTAAACGATTAAATAGAAAGCTTACTCGTATTCACAACTCTGGTTGCAAAAGCCGGCTCAGTTAATTAATTCAAACAATTACTTTCCTCATCTCTTAAACATTCTCATACTTAAGAATATAAACGAGACGCAGCAGGAGCAGCCGTGTTGTTGATCATTAATAATTGTATTTCGTGAAATTAAATCATTACTGCATTATTTTCTTGACAACTAATTATTTTCATTCCTCTAAGGATTTCTTATTCACATGGTTATCGTTTTGACTTCTTTTGTTTCAGAGCAGCTGAAAGTAGTAACACTAGCCTTTCTTTTCAGCTGAGAAAAGAACATTTCACTTTTACACCTTTAAATTCCCCCAAATATTCTGTAACATACTTAGCTGCTCCTTGTCTGCCATTTTTTTAAACAGCATTCTTAATAATAACTTTAAGATGGGTAATTACTTTGGGAGTGGATTGATTGCATTTGACCATCTGTTCCCATACCTGGCATGTCTCGCAGTTTGGTGCTTACTTTCCCTCCATGTTAAAGGACAGTATATGTTTCAGCACCCAGGCTAATATGCTGCATAGCTAAACACATGTAAGATCCAATGGCGAGACCGCCAATGCTTGTTTAAAAATGCCTTTACATTAAACAGCTACATAAGAGTTACAATACGGCATTTAAAGATTGTTTATGTGTAGGAAGGGGGACCTTCCTGCACATAAATGATCTTCCCCTGCACGTAGACACCCTTGCACTATTGTGCAAGGGTGCTTGGACCGGCGCTAGGCTGCTAAGTGTAGCGTCAGCGCAGGGGAAACGCAGGGCTGCACCATATTCCTGTAAAGATGTTGCAGCCCTGCGCTTCTGAAGTGGCGGAGTGAGGCGTTGAACCAGGAAGGCTAACGCCTCACTCCGCTACTTCTATTGTAAGTGTGCCCATCATTTTCTTCTATTTCCTCTCCCAAACGCACTTTCTCTTTTTTGCTCTTTACCTCATTCTCCCTTCCTGACTTGGCCGCACCAGATCTCCCTTTTTCTTTTTCTTCTTCTTTCTATCTCCTCTGTCTTGTCTCGTGCTCTCGTCCTACTCTGTCTCCTCTTGGACTCATGCACTGCTATCTGCTTCCTGTTCTCTGAAATTGTCTTCAGCGTTCCTTCCCTCTTCTGCGCTTCTTTGATCAGGTGTGTTACCTGTTATTGGAGCCTCTTGACCCCTTAGAAGACCACCTTGCCTTACTCCTCCCCTCCTGACGCTCAGGCTAATAAAATAGAGGGGTGACCGACCCTCTCCCCTTACAGTGTGCCTGTGTGTTCAGCTCACATCCCAGCAGGGGAGCAGCACAGCAGATGCTGTCCCCTCTATGTCGCCCTGCGTGCGAAGTGGCCAGCTACAGTTTTGCAAATTGCCTGCTGTGCTTGGGGACCCCGCTGGATGCAAGAGCAGAGGAGCCGAGCAGCGCATCTGGCTCTTTGTGTTATGATTGCCATCACTATCAGCATGCAAGAAGCCCGTGTGACGCACACGGAGACAGATGGCCGAAAGAGGGTCTCGGTATCAAGAATGGGATTCACCGTGCTTTACTGAGAGAACCGTGCTACTTTAATGTGCTCCAGCGGCCTGTTGCAAACTAAGAAGGCAGGTCACAGGGCTTGACCCGGCACTGTCAAGAGGTGGGACTCCGGAATGAAGGACAGCTAAATGTGTTGTGAATGTAAAGGTATGATTGGCGCCCCATCAGACCGATTGCACACTGTGAGACGACGCTTTCATCGGATGCCAGCTGACTTCAAGAAACAGGCCGAGGCTGCGACTCCGGCAGGGCCTGAAAACGCTCGCGCTGTGCTTGGGGAGGACAAGGAATGCACCGCCACTCTCTTCTGTTCCCCTCGTGCACAGTGCCATCAAGGGGAAGACGTGTGTATGTAGCACACTGTTGCACATATATAACTGCCAATTCCTCATCAATGAGGCCCACAGTGACTAGATTTGTTTAAATCCAATACATATATGTTTCCTTTTTTTAAAAAAAAATAAGATTTTCATTGATAGCGAAGGAGACATTTCATGAAACATAAATGAATTACAATGTGGCCTTTCCAATGCATGACTAGTAATACATGTCGAAAGAAGAAATTTACAAATATAACTAGAATGACAGATAAAAAAAATCAACACTAAATAATTATACAAAAATCATATTGTATTATCACAATCGTGTCAGTTCAGTCCAGATAGAATTACATTTCATCAGCGAGCGCACCCCTCTAGTTTTAGCCAGTGCCTTCTCTCTTCAAAAAAATTCCATCACAATAGCCCACCATTCTACCGCACTACAGGGTTTTGGAGAGACCCAAGCCCTTGATATGGCAAGTCGTGCAGCAACTAAAACGATAGCCGACAGGGATCGCTGTGCAGAGTCAGGTTCTATCTTATGACCCAACATAATCTCCTGTGGAGTAAAAGAGAAATCCAACCCAAGGCGAACCTTGTAGATATGTCTAATTTCCTGCCAAAATGTTGCCAACAGTGGGCAGGTTACAAACATATGTACAATATTTGCGGCATATACACCGCACTTTGGACAATTAACTCTGTTACTCCCCTATCTTCCCTCTGGCTGGCCCCAGCTGGCAATTTGTTCCGGGGTATAAGTGCTTAATTTGAACCGGGGCTTTCCGGCGCTAAGCACCGGCATTTAATTGGTTTCTGGTGCTCGGCACCGGCACCTAATTGTCAACACCATACATAGAACAGTCTACCACATGTTTGCCCTGCTCATCTAATTTAGAGATGAGCAGAACAATGGTTGTTTAGGAATACAATATACATTAAAATTGCAAATACCTGCCTCCCCAGCCATTCCTTTCGCTTTGGGGACGAGGAATAATCTGAATTGTCGCCTTTAGATGCAAGAGACATGATTTGTAGTTGTTTAGGCAGCGATGACAAGGGCGATGGGTGGTGCAAGCTGCAGTGGCCTCCCGGTCAGAGTCCTGGCACTTAATATTTTACAAATTAAGCACTGTACAATATAACATACATATTGTGCAAAACTGCTGCAATTTTAAGTTAATTGAGCAGACATCTCCCTCCAACGTTAAAAATGCATTATTAACCGTTGTGAGGGTAATATCTACATCCAACACATTTCTTCATTTTGAGGCCAGCTGGAGACATGGATCATCTCTGCCCTGATAAAGATGTTGCTATGCTGTACGAATTGCATGTTTCCGAGATATATAGTGTAGACACGTAATTATCTCAACTGTCTCGACAGTCTTTACCCCCTTTGTTCTCAAGAAGAAGTCTCTAAATTGCAAGTATTTATAATAAAATTGGCGTGGAAGTGAGAATGAAGTTTGTAAACTTTGGAAAGTTCGAAAGCCGATGCAATCATCATCAGGTAATCCCATGCTTAGCCCAGCTCCTTGAAACGCTATCATGAAAACTCTCCAGGAGTAACAGGTTATCCCAAAGGGAGAGAGTATTTAGCCAAAATTCCATGCCTAATAGTAACTAAATCCCTGAGAGTCTAGAAGTGAATTCTCTTGAAGTAGTTCAGATCATTAATCCTATAAAGAAACCATCGGCTATCGTGGCCTAGAACAAAGTGATGACAACAATCTTGGCCCTCAATTGAGAGGAGACTGAGCAAACGGCCCATAAACGCAGCCCAGTAATATATTTTAAATTCAGGAAGGTGGAGGCTGCCTTGATTGTATGGGAACTTTATAAATTTGATTGCATGCCATGCTTGTTTGTGTCCCCATATGAAACTACTTATCTCGCCCTCCAGTTAAAAAAAAAATATAGCGTTTTGTAAAGGGATAGAACCTTGGTAATATCGTCATCTTTATAATGTTACATCTGCCGATTATACTGATTGGTAATTTATGCCAGCTTCTCAGGTTTTTGATGACATTTTGGAGCAAAAAATCATAGCTCAGACTAAATATGCATTCGATCTGAGAAGCGATGCAAATTCCTAAATAGGTGACAGCCGAGCATTCCCCCAAAATAGGTCTATCCGGTTTAAAATTAGGAAGCACTTGGTTCTTACTAGAGTTTAGTTTGTATCCGGAAAAAGAGCCGAATGTACCCGCTTCATGTATGATTGATTCGAAAGAAGCGCAGGGTCAGATGTAAAAATAGCAATCTAATCTGCATAAGCAGTGACCTTTAAATCAGTAGATCCCGATCGCAGTGGTAGTATATTTGTATTATTAAGTAGTGCGCGTAAAAAGGGTTCAATATATAGCGCAAATAATAGTGGTGAAAGAGGGCAGCCCTGGCGAGTACCTATATATATCTGGAATAGTGTTGACTGGGAGCATGCATAGAGCAGCTTAGCTTGTGGCATGTGATATAAGGCACATATCCACATGCAAAATCATTCGCCCATACCGAACGATAAAAGAATTGGCCATAAGAACCCCCAGACCACTCGGTCGAAGGCCTATTCTACCGAGTGTTGTTGTCTAGAAACTAGTCCTGACATCAGAGGAGCCAATCGGTTAACCAGGAATTTCGTATAGATTTTATCATCTGCGTTAATGAAGGATATTGGGCTTTACGAGCTACAGTCCTTAGGTGGTTTGCCCTTTTAAAAAAATATGTAATATTTGCTATGCCCTAAGATGGTGGTTCTATTCCGGTATCGCCTATTTTCTGTATGAACTTGAAGAAGAGTGGAACTATGATATTCTTAAAAAGCTTATAGAACTCAATTGATATTGAGTCATCACCCGATGCCCTACCCAAGGGTAAAGAAGTCAAAGCGACTAAGATTTCATCTGGTAGAATATCTAGGCATAAAAGAGCAGAGTCTTCTTCTTGTAAGTGAAGTAGCTCAGTCTTCTTTAAGTATATAGAGAGAGTTTCTGCATCTATTAGATTTGGCTGAGCATAGAGATTTTGATAAAACTGAGTAAATTGTTCAAGTATTATGTGTGATTCTGTATAAAGTGACTTGTCTGCACCTCTTATAGCCTTAATTAGAGTTTTAGCTTTATTGTCAGCCAAGTAGTATGCTAGTACCCTCCCCACCTGTTCCTCACATTCATACTGGAGAGAGCGGTGCTTATTATAACAAGCAGCTACTTTTTCCTTTAGTGTCGCGCTAGAGACGAGCCTTGATTAGAGAGATGTATAGCTGTTTCTGGTTTAAATAATTGTGTCTAATACCTACAGCATGGCGATATTCTAAATTAGCTAACGCCGAACAAGCGGCCTTAGTGGAAGCTTCCCTAGTTTTATTTTGTTGTAGAACAAATTGTTGTGTGATACCCCTCACAAATGCCATCATTGAATCCCATACGATGCTCAGTGAAGCAGTATTGAGATTAAGTTGTACGAATTCTGACAGTAATTTCTGCATGTGTAAGAAATACTCATCATTTTTCAATACATGGCGTGGAAATGAAAAAAGGCATCTAGGTTCAGTTACCAGCTGTGATTGAAAAGGGAGCAATATAGGATTGTGATCAGATGTTATCTTCGGGCAGATTTCCATCGTAGCAATCTAAGGTATAGCATCACCAACCAAAGCCATGCCTCCGCCAGAGTACTGTTTATGAGGGATAAAATAGTATGTATATCCCGGCAAAGTTGGATGTAAAGTTCTCCATGCGCCTTTTAAGCTGTGTAGCCGAGCTAATTCAAGAATGGATGCTCGTACTTTCAGCATTCTTGAAGTCGTTCATTGACTAGTAGAATCAATAGACTAGTTCATCACGCAATTGAAATCCCTCATAAATACTAGGGCCCCTTGCCAATCCAATAATTAAAGCATTAAAGAATCAAATACATCAGGATCATCAGCATTAGGTCCTTAAATAGTAGTATATACATATTTTATGCCCAAAATTTCAAGCCGAGCAATTACCCATCTACTCCTTTTATCGGCTAATACCCTGTGCTTTTTATATGATAAAGATTTACTAGCTAATATAGCAGTTCCTCTAACAGAGACACTTTAAGATGTACAAGCTATTGTTTGATATCCTGATTTTTTAAGCAATCACCGATCCTTGTGAGCCAAGCGAGTTTCAGTTAAAAATACCAAATGGGGTTTGTACATATTCAATTCCTCACGAACAAGTTGCCGCTTACGGCCTGCATTTAAACCCAACACATTCCAACCGAAACATCTAATTGGCCCCATAATGATTCAAGATTTTAACATAAATGAGTGATTTTCCTAAAGAACACATAGCTTTCATTAAATAACCTTTAATAACCTCTTGAAATAAAATATAGTAACTCCTACATGCTGGTTCTCTGCTGCAGGATTTTTGCTACCAATAAAAGCGTCCCCTCTGCTTTTTTCAACCAGTGAGCCTCCCAACCCCGCTTATACCCGCCCTGTGCCTATTGAAAGGAATGGACCGCCATTGAGAGACAACCCACCCGGAGTGCCACTCCACCTCCATAAATAAATAGTATCTCGTGCTATGAATATGCTAATACAAAAAGAAAAAAAGGCCGAGAGAAAAGAAAAAAGGAGAGCCGATATGAGGGCGTAGAGCAGTTTAAAGTGGATACGAGCCTGCGCAGCAGTGCCTTTTGCCCAGACCCATGCTGACTACTGTCTTCCCCATTGGAAGGACCTCCTGCCACCACCAAGCCAGAACCTGCTGGGCCTCCTCCTCCGTATAAACCAAATGAGAGTGTCCATCTTTGATAATTTTTTTATGGAAGCAGGTTCCTGCAAAAAGACTTGTGCTCCTGCGGTTTTTAGCGGGTCAATAAGCTGACATAATTTCCAGTGCCTGTCCATAGTATTCTTGCAGAAGTCTGATCTGAAGAAATTAGATAAAGAATCCAGTTGTAAAGGTGAGGTGGGTCGAGCCTTCATGGATATCACCTGCCTCAAAAGGAAATTCCCCCAAAAAGGAGAAGCAGCCTAGGGTATCATCTGGCGGGCTTGTTCGGGACCGCTGGCAGTCTGTGAGCACATTGTCATTGACAGTCCCAATCCCCGTCTGCCAGATCTGGGAAAGCCTTTTGAAATAGCCGTACCACAAATGCGCAAGGATTGGTTCCTTCCTCGCCCTCTGGAACTCCGAAAAGCCTGAGATTGTTGCGGCGTTGTCGATTTTCCAGGTCCTCTGTTTTTTTCCTGCAGAAACGTAAGCTGGGCCTCATGTATTTCTATAGTTTTGGCTGACCTAGAGGCATGTTATTCTGTGTCGGTGACCCGCATTTGAAGCTCCGTGATGTCTGAAGTAAGTGAAGCTACTTTCCGATTTACTTCTGCGAGAGACTGCTGGATCGATAAGCTGTCAGCCCTAGCCTGTGCATAGTGTTCTTGATCTTCTGCTTTTTGGGCTTGAATTGTTTGAATAATCAGCGCAACGGAGGCTAGAACAGTCGGCTCGGTTTTACCTATAGAGGCTGGAGAAGCTAGGGAAGCAAGAGCAGAAAAGCAGGTTGAATTTGACAAGTCAGCGTGAACAGTCGAGTATTTCAACACGGTGATAATTGAAACATGGATGTCTGCATTAACAGTGCGCTTTGGGTCATATCCAGTTCCTAGTCCAGACCCAGAGAGCCGGGATATCAGGTTTTGACTTGTCCTTTGCAGCGACCCACTTGCGCAAAGGACTGCTGACTGTGCCAAGCTTCCCAGCAATTATCTTATTGTCTCATGGGACGACCTGCTGATCTACCCCTTTTTGAGATGCCAAGTGGCTTTAACTTTGCCTTTCTTTTTACCAGGAGATGGGCTGGCAGATTCAATAGATAGGATCTCGTAACTGATAGCTGAAGTGGTAGTAACAGTGCTGCTAATAGGTGTGGAAGAATCAGAGACAGCAAGAGGAGGAACTACTGCATTCTCCGGAGAAGGTGTGAGACTTTCAGGAGTTCTTTCAATGTTTTCAATCATATCTGCCTAGGCCCCTTTCCCATCTAGTCTGGCACCAAAACTGAGCTCTACCACGGGTGAGCCTTCCAAGTTGGTGTTAAATCCCTGAGAGGCCTGCCTTTGAGAGATGTCTAATGGTCATTGATGTAGCTCAGCAGTCGCATGTTGTTCATTAATATGTGCAGCAGACTGCTCCAGCAAGCTTATGCAAGGATTGACGGCCCCATCAGTAATGCTCAGCATAGACTGAATGTTTGTGATACATGGTGCTCCCTTCTGAGACTCAGAATGCCCATCACCTGCTTCGGCGTTTAAAACTGAATGCTGCAAAGTTTTTATGTCTAAATAAGCACTGCAGCTCGACTCTGATGCCCCTCCCTGAGCAGGGAGAATAGCCCCCAGTAGTGTGTCCACGATCTGAGTCTCTCGCGATGGGATCACCCCCCCCCCCCGGGTTGATAAGCTTGCTAGCTTTACCTGATTGTAGTATTTTCATGATCAGTCGCCCAACTCGGGAGGAAGCTACATGCGTTGCAGTATTCTTCAGGTTGGAGGGCTGTGCCTCATCCCCTATAGTAACCAGACTGCCTGCGCTGTGAGCCACCATTGTAGAACGCGAAGGAGCACACCTGCCCTTCTGCAAGTTTGACCTCGGCGGGGCCATCGCGCTGACTGAAGCCGAAGCAGGTGTGTATCCTAGGTAGAACCAACAGAGAGAGGTGCGCCGTGAATCGATGAGTCCACGCCTAGTTAGAATCCAGGACCGCTGCGGGATCTCAGTAATCAGAACCAGCATCTGGTGAGTCTAACAGTGAGAAACCCTTCTCTTTTGTCTATACTAGCAAATTCTTAATTTCTTTGGTTTATTCAGCTGAGGAGGTATCCGTTGCATCGTTATCAGCATCAATCCAGCATTACTTTTCTTTTTTTTTCCTTTCCAGGTTTTCCACTGATAATAAGCGAAGCTGTGCAGAAGCGAGAGAGCAGGTCTGGGAGCGAGGCGGACTGGCCTTGTACTGTACAATAAGTCAAGACAAAATAAGTCTAGTGGTAATCTGTTGATAGTGGTGGGTGTATATGGCTCCTAAGATAGATACAAGGCAACAAAAAGAAACTGTAGGTAGAGTCTATGTTGTAATAATGGAATCAATAGGCACTTGGTTTATTCAGCTCAGGAGGTATCCGTTGCATCGTTATCAGCATCAATCCAGCATTACTTTTCTTTTCCTTTCCAGGTTTTCCGCTGATAATAAGCGAAGCTGTGCAGAAGCGAGAGAGCAGGTCCGGATGCGAGCCGGACTGGCCTTGTACAGTACAAGAAGTCAAGACAAAATAAGTCTTGTGGTAATCTGTTGATAGTGGTGGGTGTATATGGCTCCTAAGATAGATACAAGGCAACAAAAAGAAACTGTAGGTAGAGTCTATGTTGTAAGAATGGAATCAATAGGAACATGGCCACTGATAAAATCGTACCTGCCATTAAACAAATATGCAGAAGGTGTAATCAAAGAGGTCACTATGCCTGAATGTGTAGGGATAAAAGTTGGAAGCAGTGGTGGGCGAGCCACTATAGGCTTGAGCCTGGCTTGAACTAGATGTCTAGCTCTGGCTCAGCTCAAGGTCCTCTACGACTCTTGGGGCCAAAAAAAGAGGCGAGCTTTGGTGCACTTCCTTCGACTCCCACTCCTACCCACCCTCACAAGTTCTTATTTCAGTCTGAAAGCTCACTGGGTGTAGCAGAAGAGGGCCAGGCTAGGACCACTTGTCACTTGCATTTTATTTACTATAATTGAAATGTAAAAAGCCTTGCAACGTTGATCAGCCTCTCTTATGCTGCACCCTGGGGGGCCACAGCACCGGCTAGCTTTTCAGATGCTGATAGTGGGGGGAGACAAAATACAAAATGCTAGATTCTCTGTTTAGCTCTTCTGCTGTTGCATCCAGCGATGTCCCTACAGCACAGCTGGCACTTTGCAAAACTGCGATGGCGCTATTTTCTAGGGATAGTAGAAAAAGTGCGCAAGACAGAGGAATTTGGAGGATGATAGTACTACAACATAGGGGAAAACTCACAATAACAACACAACCAATTAAAAAAGTACAGAAGAAAGTTCAGAAAAAAGAAAGTAAATAGAATTGCATGACTCCGAGAGGAGACAAAGGAGAAAGTGAGCACGAAAATAGAGGATATTGAAAGAAAGAGAAAGCAAAACAGACAGATATGGTGCAGCCAAGTCAGAGAGGAAGAATATGGGGATGGGGAGGAACTACTGAGAGAAAAAGAGCAAAGAAAAGAAAGTGTATTTGAAAGAGGAAATAGAAGAAAAGGAGAGCGGTTGTAACCGAGTCAGAAAGGTGGCAATCTTAGAGCATTATTAGGGATAGATAGCACACATCGTTAGAACCATTTTTATAGGGTAGGTTTGTGTTTAAGTTTTAGTGGCATGTAGTTAAAAGTTGTGGTGTAAATGCAGCAATTAAGAATGGGGCAGAAGAAGAAAGTAATGAAGAGGATGTCAATCGAAAACGAGCATTGCTAAAGCCAATAGGTCTCGTCTATTAGACCTATTAACTTTGGCAATCTTTTTTAGTCATGCTGTACAGCACTGCAGCTGCTGTACAAGCATGGCTAATTTTAAAAAGCGCAATGACGCAGCTACTGCGTAATTTTGTAGGCCCACACATGCGTTCAACATGCATTTGCGTGCCTACAAAATGCCTTAGATATATGTTTTTTCTATTTACTGATCCAAGATGGCTCTGCAAATACAACAAAGACTTCAAAAGTGCTGTATTAAAATGCAGAGGAAAAGAGCTTAAAACAATAATAAAGAAAAAAACAAAAAGGATGACTGGGTTAAAGAGACAGGTGGGGGATGGGGTTGTGCACACGTAATATGGGGGGGTGGAGGGGAGAAACAACACAGCGGCAAAGGGAGAAGCAACACAGCCAAAAGAGAGCAATGTTGACTTGGGGGGGGGGGGTGCACACAGAGTCGAGAGAGTGTAACATGAGTTCTGGTCGGGCAGGAAGCACAATGGTGAGAAAGAGGAACGTGGAGGAGGTGATAAGAGCACAGTGGGGAGAAACACTTAGAAAATATATGTATTATTTATACAAAAAGAAAAAAGTTGTTCCCTAGGAGCAAGCAGTGGTAGCATAGAAGCCAGCCATTGAAAGAGATGGCAAAGAGATTCTGCTCCGTTGGAGAGACAAACACAAGATTGACAAGCTTGGACATGAAAAAGAAGCAGGCAAACGAGAGTGACAGCAACAGCAGTCAATAGTAAGCAATGGGTGGGCTGAAAGCCCCTTTATGCTCTTGGTAAACTCACAATATTTCTTTAACAACCAGCCAGCTTGTGCTGTCATGTAGTCTCGACATAAAGAGAATGCATTTTCCAATTATGTGGTGTAGAAGAGAAAGACAATGCTTCATTTTGTGAAATCAAAGTAAACTTTTAACATTCATGGTGGATTCTGGTGCCAGATATACTTTAGTTGGCGAAGATATGGTACAAGTACAACAGAATGAGAATTTGCAGCAATCAAAATTCTCATTGGCGGCTTATGGCAAAAATGGGATTAAAGTTATGAGTTACTTTGAAGCAGAAGTTGAATTCAAATGAAACCTATCTATTCAAAAGTAGGATGACTCCAACAGCAGTGTTTAAGATAACACTGGATCCCAGTACACCAGGTATTATGTGTGAAAAGGGGCAGTATGTATACAAATGGAAGAGGAAATATCCTTAAGTGTGCAGTGAGAAATGTCAATTGGTGAAGAAGTTTAAACATAATGTCATTTTGAAGGATGAGGCATTGCCTAAGTTGCATACGTTATGGTCAGTACTCCTGGTGCTGAGAGAAGAATTGAAACTGAAACGGAAAAGTTGTGTGAGCAAGGATTTATTTTACGACCTGAAGGCTTGCAATGGTTGTCTACTATTGCTCTTGCATAGAAGACTAGGGGAAAATATTTTAGAGACCTTAAGCAATGTATTATTCGGGGACTGGCATCCTTTACCGACTATTAATAAGCTGTTGGACCCACAGAAGGATGCAGCTTAATTTTTCTACCTTGTACCTCTGTACAAGTGTAACATAAGATTGTCTTGGATGAGCATTTTGAGCAATTAACATAATTTGGCAGTTATGTCTTCAGTAGTTCGGAGTCTGATGCACCAACTTTTCAAGAAATTCAAGATTGAATCTCTTTTTTTCCGGATGATATGATTGCCTTATGGTAAGGATTGAGAGGATAATGATGCAATTTTGGAAGTAGTTCTCAGTATACTTTAAGAGAGTGGACTCATACTTAAAGGTGCAAAGGGTGAATAGGGAACTGATTTTGTGGACTACTTATGGCACCCCATCAGATACAGTAGGATCAAATCAAAGGAGTGGCTGGTGAAGGCAATAAAAGATACTTCCAAGCCTAGAAACAAGGAGCAATTCTCAGACTGGCAGAGTACTATTAACAATGATATGATGACTTTGCTGAAGAAAATATGTATATAATTGGTGTCGAAATTGTGAGAATGATTTCAATCATTTAAAAAAAGATTTGTAATATGCCCTACAGACTATTTGACACAAGATATTAGTATGTCTGTTATACATGGTCCTTCTTAGGGGATTTCCCTAGAACTTTTAGCTTTCTTTCACCTGGTTTTTGCTGATTCTCTTTTCGTGGCCATAGGACTCTGGGCACTTCCCCACTGTAATGCAGTGTGAAAGTGCCCGCGCCCTTCCTACACATGCTAGGAAGTAGTGCTTAATTGATTGGTTTAGGTGTTGTATCTGTGAGTGTCCTGTAAAAAGGTACACCACATTCCCAGGGCAGGTACTGCACTGGCTAATAGGGGGAAGCAGCCCTGATTGTGCCACCCACCAGAATAGCCTGTCAAACATGTATATTGCAGGCCTGTGAGTGCGCAGTTGCACTTATGCTCAGGTTGGCATTTCTCACTCATTAGCCATCCTTGAGTGGGCTTTCCACTACCACCAGAGCACCCCTAGGGTAAACCCTCAGGGGCGGAGCAAGTGGTAGGCAAAAGGCAGCGCAGGTACACATGGGTGTTCCATGCCCAGGTAGTGAAAAACACCCAATTCGAGTTTTGCCTACCTAGGAGGTCAACTCTTCCCATGGGACACCACCGGGGTTTTGCTTATTCTCTGCTTTTGGCCTTAGGGCTCTGGGCACTTTCCCACTGTAAATACAGTGTGAAAGTGTGCACGCCCTTTTTACACACATTAGGAAGTGGTGCTTACCTGATGTTTTTGGAGGCCTGTGGGTGCACACTTGCACATATGAGGTTTTTAAACATGTGTCAAACCTGTCATTGCAGGCCTGTGGGTGCACACTTGCACATATGAGGTTTTTAAACATGTGTCAAACCTGTCATTGCAGGCCTGTGGGTGCACACTTGCACATATGAGGTTTTTAAACATGTGTCAAACCTGTCATTGCAGGCCTGTGTGTGCGCAATTGCACCTATGCTCAGGTTGGCCTCTCTATACCACTGGCCAAACCTGAGGGTACCATTCAGGCAGGGCAGGTACAGGTGTGTTCCGTGCACGGGTAGTGAAGAATACCCATGTGTGTTTTCACTACCTATGATGTTTGCTCTTCCTATATGTTAACAAGGGGAAATGGTTGAGATCACTTCAAGCGGCAATAGTAGTTTGCAGTGGAGCAGCCTCATAATGTTTCCTATAATTGGATTCACAATGACAATCGCTCTCCTGTGGTTAAGAGGGATTTGCCATTCATAGGTTAGAAATGGCACTTCTAGAAAGTGCAAGGCGAAAGATGTACGAATGCACCTCTTCCTTTATTAACGTCTGTTGTATGAAATTGTAAAACCATATTATTGCCCATAATGGGACGGTTCACAGCATCTGTTCATATGCAATAATATGGTTTTACCATTTCATACAACAGACGTTATTAAGAGGAGGAGTGCATTCTTACATCTTTCATCTTGCATTGCAACTTTACTGTCCCTACGCTAGTTTGCACCCCACGGATTACTTAGTTGAATTTGAATAAACCTTGACAGTGTACATTAATCACTTCGGAGACAGTGGTAAACACGGAGTGGATTTCATGCAGTGGAAAAAAACGACCTGGAACAGTATCAGTCATTGTGAGGGACAGCTGAATCTCAAACTGCATTTGTGTGTGTCTTTCATCATCATGCATTTTTACTTGCTGTATATTTCTCATGGATTTTTTCAGCCATCCGATGGTTACAGTCTTGACATTGATCAATTTCCAAACATAATGTTTTGTTTCACATATTTCTTATGACATTGGCACATTCGAGGGTTTTTGTACGAATGTATTGCTCTGGTTAGTTTTATTTTAATTTATTATATTTTCGGGCTAAACATTGCACTATGGTACTTTTTGTTTTGTTTTCACTAAATATTCCTTTAAGAAACGAGCTCAGACAGGGGGTCACGGGGTCAGGGCCAACCTTTGGATTTCAAATCACTCATTGATCGCACGTGGGCGAGCTAGCAATAATAAGGGTTCGAAAGGCGGAGGGAGTATACCTTTCGTTAGTATTGAGTGTACGCGCACGAGGAGAGGAGGCTGCCGATCGTGGCTCCTGAGGTAACTGTTAAGGTTCAGTTTACATGATTGACATCCGTGGAAGGGTGGTATTAACAGGTAGTGGGGTCTTAAACACCAAGGAGTTTTGAGGATTTTCAATTTTTGGGGTTTGAATCGGTAGAACTGGTGCTGCATATACATTTTTCTCACTAGTTTGGCATCACTTATGTTGTGGATTATTTTGAAACTTTGCAATGTAGAGTCTGGGTGGTTTTTGGGAAGGGGGGTTAGCTTTTTGTTTTAACGCATGGGTGTTTCTTTAAGCTTGGGAGCTGGAGGGAGTGAGGGCTGATGAGTTAAAGTGGGTGGTTATATTACACGTTTATTATAGCACATACAGAGCTTGAGTTGAGAAGTTGGTTTAGCTGTCTCTCTCATTTGTTTCAGTGACCCCTGACAAAGAACCTTTGGGTTCGAAATGCATTGGGTGAAGTTATAAGAGTCCATTTGCATGTATGATTCCTCTTCACGTGTCGCTGTTTGAAGCCTGGATGGGCATGCAGGAGGCATCTGAAAATGTTTAATAAAAGAATCATGGTGGAGTTACGCTGTCTCCGCAGTGATTGAAAACGTATGGATTAATTGAGGAATAAGGATTCGCTGCAGTATTGGTTCACTGTTGGCAAAAGATTGGATTACTTAACAAGGTGTGGTCCATTGTGCGGAAACATCCTGCATTCAGCAGTGTGACAGATGGGTGCGCAAGCCACGTGCCTTTATCGTTACTTCTAGAAAGTGGGCATATCTCTGCTCTAAAACTCTCTGGGGCAGATTTATGTTTGACTTGCGCCTCATTTACGCTGCCGTTGCGTCACTTTTGTGACGCAGCAGCGGCGCAAATCCTGCGCCATGGTGCGGGGTATTTACAACGTGACGCATCTGGGAGATGCGTCACGTTGTAAAGCCCTGCGCCACATGTAGGCGTTCCAGGGCAGGTGGGGGCGTTCCGGCGCAGGAACGCCTCCTAAAAGTGGCTGAGTGAAATCTACAAGATTTCACTCAGTCACTTTTGAGCCCATGCTGCGTCAAAACCCTGCGCCTGCTTGAAGCAGGCGTAAGGATTGACGCAGCATTGTGCAGATAGGGCCCCCCAGAGCATTGCTGGAGCTGCGTCGCGCTTGCGACACAACTCCAGCAATGCGCCACTTTTACGGCACAGATGCGTGACGCATCTGTGCCGTTTTTGCCCCATGGTGCGCCGCATTATAAATGCGGCGCATCCATGGTGGCGGAGCTGGGGCGCAAAATAACTGGCGCATCCCTGCTGATATGCAGGGATGCGTCAGTTATTATAAATATGCCCCTCTGTGTGTTTTATAGTTTGACTTCAGACCACACTGGAGGCTTGGGGAGCACATTAGTGCATTCCCTAGAGACAGCTATAAAAATTGGGCATGCACTAGAACAACAGACCTCTGCTATTTCAGGGCCTGGCTGGATAGATTGGAGAGAGAGGTTTTGGCACTTGGCCACTGGAAAACCAGTTCATGGCCTCACTAAACATTAAGATCTGCATTCCATGGCCCCATGGCAGACAGGTATGACATTTAGGAGAGACATCTGTCGTTCAAAGGGAAACCCTCTGAACCATCCCCAACTCCAAAGACACACTACAGTATAACTACTGGTGCCATACTTCAGCAGGGTAGAGCTACACTTGTGGGGATGTGGGACCGGACATTCTGGAACTGCGTGGTGCACACTGCCAGAGGAATCTGTTGTGCACAAGGAGGATTACTTCCATTGGAAGGGATTGCAAACCCTTCCTGAATAGTGGTTGGTCTTGGCTGACTACCTGCTGTTGTATGGCACCCTGAAGTATGCTCCCCAAAGGCTTGTTGGCTTGCCCCATGTTCTCTTGTGGAGGTCTCAGGGACATCAAAGCCCTCCTGCGAGGAACCCACACCATCTACGTGTGACACCTTGAGAGTGGTGCCCTCTTAAGTGCACACATCATCTGCTGGATCCCAACTGGTGGTGCTGTATTAGCATCAAACTAAGTATTGTGCCTGGAGACCAGATTGCCTTGTGCGGAGACACAAAATTCTTGACCGCATCTAAGGAGTGTGGCCCCTGCATCGTGAAGGCCTTGACACGCATATACGTCTTGTTGGTGGTGAGCGGATTCACCAGTTGCGGGATCCAGCGTGGCCTGCTTCGTTGATCATGCCACATCTCTCATGGGACACACCGACAGCATGCTCATTGTGTGCGGTATCCGATTCACAGGTTGCGACCCTCAGAGGGAGGACCTACCCAGACTAGTGCCTCATTCTACCTTCTGCGGCACTGCTAAACTTGCATCTGTGTGTGTGACCGGAATTGTCTGGTACGACACGTATCAACGTGCCCCAGACATTGTGCCTCATTTTCAGGGAGATGTGGATTTGTGTTCAGTTGTCCCCGGATTGCCTGGGTGCTACTTTAATTGACGTGTATCTGACAGGGTACCTCCTCCTTTTAAGAGGCTCTCCTGCTTCATACCCCATTCATCGATTGTTCCTTTTGTGCCCTCAGTGCAGCGGATCAACTGCTCTCTCCTTCACCGGCCCGATGTCTTTGTGTTGCTAGGTAGTATTGCCTGGACTGGGCCTGTGTGGTGAGAGTAATTGACTGGGCTGAGGAACACTTCTGAGAACGATCAGAAGCCGGACAAAAGAGGGCGTGACCCCCGCTGTGCTTCACAGAACTGGGCTTTTGCCAGAAGGTACATTGAGGAATCTTTTAATTGAACGAATATCGCCCTCAGGCTGCTTCTACTCTGCATCCGATGGGTGCCAAGTGGTGGCCAAACCCCCATTTGTTGACTGCCTCCTCATTAGCCCTGCTACCTACCCCCACCTTCTTCCTTGGAACCCTGACTAAGTGTGATTGTTGCCACAATCAGCCTAGTATCAGGGAGAGGGTAGTTTAATTCCAACCTGTGGGTTTAGGCAAGTTGGGGTTAGCTGAAAGGTGGAGGAGGGCTGCTTGGGCCATGCGTTCCGCATGTGTATTATCAACTGACCTTTCGGATATCCGTAGCACTGCATTATGGTGCTGAGTGTGTGCAAGTGCACTCCATACAACCTGCCTGATATCCATGGCACCGCGTATCTGTGCTGAGTGAGCGTGTGGGAGTGACTGCACGAGGACCGCCTGTTATTAATTGCACCGCACAGCGGCGTTGCTTTACATGCTGATAGCTTGTCATTGGTTTTTACCCGTGCAGGCTTGGCCCACAGTGCTGTTTAACGGTGCCATATTTAGCTATGTGTACACATTTTTGATATCTTTGTGATCTGGGGTGCACCCCATAACTGTGTGGTATTGAATTAAAATAATTGCCAGGGTGGGCCTATTTCTGACAACGTTTTGCGCAGCATAAGGGTGCTGGAGGATAAAGTAGGATCTTTCCCAAGTGTGCATACTGCTGATGTCATTCTAGCACGGTTGGGCCTAGTACTGCTAGTGATATTTCCAAATGTGATTTATGCCCAGAAATACATGATGTTCATGTTGTGGTAATTAATGTGTGTGTGTAATACAAACTTTATTTACATACATCACATGTAGCATCTCTTTTGTGATGCTCAGTGTATTTATTGTATGAGAGTGCTGTGCCAATGCTTTACACATTCCCTCTGTGATAAGTCTGACTGCTCAGTGCCAAGCTACCCAAGGGTGAGTGCAGAATTTACAGCAAGTTTAATCACCCACCCATGACAGGAGTGGTAGGTTCTGCCTGGCTAGGGCACCACCGCAGCCAACCAGAAGTTACCAGTTACAACAATGTCATAGTTCAGATGCAAACCATTATTGGTTAGGAGCCGTTCTACCTTAGTTGAATAATGGTAGCAAAGTCACATAGGGCCATGAATCCAGGGCACTAGGAGATGAGGGATCTGAACATTCTCTCATGACGAATGAAGCTTTGGCTGATTGGTGAGGCATCAACTAATTTAGAAAATATGTGTGGGGAATGAATTTCATGCAGAGACCAGACCATGAATCACTGGTAGATCTTTTTATGATGAAAGGGGTAGGAAAATCAACTCTAATTGCTAAATGGGTATTTAGATTACAGAATTATGTATTTAAAGTTGAATACGTATGTCAAACAATATTGCAACAGACTGCTTATCACAGTCATCCTTGTCATTTGACAACACAGGTGAAGCTAAATATGAATGTGTTGTGGCAGAAGTGCATGATGTAATTTAAATGTGTGACTCTCTGGATTAGTCAATAAGGATGTTGATGTGATGGAGTGTTGCAAAATGTGGTAACGTTTGAACAGTTCCTTTGGCCTCCAAAGAATTTGCGAGGAGAAGAAGAATTTTTTTTTTTCAATGTTGCAATGATCTTCACATGGCAGGAAGATGTCTTATCAAGCAGGGATTTCTTAGTGGGATCTAGGAATTGCACACAACTAGTATCCCATGAAATTAAGAATTTTATTTGGAAGCTGTGTCCTAATAAAACTTTGATGTACCATCCACAAAGCAATGGGTTAGTGGAAAGAAGGAGTTAAAGGTTGAAAGAAGGCCTACTATTGAGGACTGGAGGGTGGCAGTGAGGATATTTGTGTGGCTGTATCGCACAATTGCCAATTCATCAACAGGTTTAACTCCATATAAACTGATGCACAACAGAGAGTTTTAGTTCAGGGCTTTTTCAGAAAGTAGAATCTTTGTTTGCATGAAGATGAAGGACAGGAGTATGTGTTGTCTGAGTGTGCTTAGTGAGGTGGAAAAGATGGATATGTGCTTGGTAACTCAGTTATGTTAAAATTAAGCCAGAACGTGAACAAAGGTTTGTTCAAATTTTCAAAGCTTTCCAAGTGGAGAGAGTTAGAAGGAAAATGCATGAAATTACGAAGGGACAAGTGTGTTAGAATGAATACTGAAGAAGGCTGAAGAAGTGAGTGATTGGTAAGGAGTATGAAACAGAAACAGGAAGAAACCTGCAAGGCTGGAAAATTATGTGACTTTGTGATTATTCCTATTGTTTGTAACATAATTAGAGGGTTACTTAGGCTTTCCAATCTACCTATTCAACTCACAAAGATGTTGTCATTCTGAGGTTGCTTTATAGTAAATCATTTATATATTTGAAATTGGGCAAACTATGGTTATCTTGTATTGCTGTAGTTTGAAATAGTTCATGTTCATCATGTAGCTATAATTTGTTATAAATCCATATAGCCTATATTCACCATTTTATTGCTTATAATACTAATATTTTTCTTTGTTTCTTATTTCATGGAATGGGAATGTGCAGTATTGCTTGCAGTACTTGATATGTCATAGTTTGGAACACCATGGTGTAGGAGAATGTGGCATAGCATTCTGTAGTGCAAATTAGTCAGAAAGTTTCAGCTCAATCAATTGCTAGTTGGTACTCTTTCATTAAAGTTGATAGCCAGGTCCCCTGATAATAATACATGTACAGTTCCTGCCATGAATGTGCATTGTTAGAAAAATACATATAATAAACAAATATGAAGGCTTCTGCTACGAAGGCTAGGCAATGCGTTGTGGTCCCTTACCTGCAGGCTGTTCCCTACCTAGCCGGCTGCTGTCACGGGAACTCTTGCCTTTGCCAGTACTGCCACTACTTACCTCTACTCTATGTAGAACAAACTCACAATTTCATGTCCCAGTTACCTTACAGCCACACCAGCAGCACCATGGAAGTGACAAGCAGTGCAAAGTGGCAGTTGAGTAACTGTGGAAGTGGATGATGGAGGCTACTAGATATGCATGTATTATTGTGTGTGTGTGTGTCCTTATGGCTGTGTATGTGCCAGCCTCTTTGCTTGTCTGTGTGTATGTCTGCCTCTTTACATTTGTGTGTGTGTGACTGTCTATGTGGACATTTGTTTGTGCATCTGTGTGCATATGTGTTATGTGTCCACAAATGAGGCATTCAATGACATACGGATAGACTGCCTGAAATATTTTGAGAATACCAGAAATAAGATAACAATTGCTGGCTTATGAAAGCAAAACCTGACATTTTGATTTAGTCATCTAGATTTATTGTAAACATCTTGTACATTGTAAGAAGGCAATCCTTGACATATGATGGCCGTACCTGGTATATGCTGATGATCCTTGTATTATAGATGAAATCCATGATGTATGCTTGGCAAACCTTGCATATAAAGTTGATAGGTGACATATGATGATAATATAGCTTTCCCAGAGCACGATAGGCTCTTCATGGGAATATAAGGTAGAATATGCCCAAGTAGTAAATTACCGTACAGGGTGAAAATAACAAGTTGGTATTTGAGGACAAATTTAGTGTAGCTGGTAACAGCACAAACCTGATGCAACAAGATCACTGTATTTTGCCAGAAAAAAAGGTGGTATTAAGGGGCAAAATGTTTTTTTTAAACAGTGCACTTACTCTGGGGACAAAATACGTTTATTCACTATAAATGAAAATAAACTATTATTGGACAAAAAATGATGTTTGGGAAAAAATTGTTTATTTGGCAAAAATGAGAAACTGCTACTTGTTAAAAGAACGAATTTTCAAGTAAGGAAACATTGACGTCAGGGGCAAAGTTAGCGTAATGATTGAAAATGTGTAGCTCATAAGTGAGTGCAAATAAATGCACTTTCTAAATAGTCCAAGCTGATATTTTTGTGACAATTCATGTTGATAAAGGCTCTTTTTTCTAACCATGAGGGTATACAGGAACTAACACTTTCCCACCACCTTCTCTCTCACCAAATTGAATTCAGCTAAGGAAGACTGACATAATTTACAGGTCACCCAATGGAAGTAAGGTCTATGCACGCCCTTTCAGTCAAGACCCAGCCAAACCACCTTTGTTCTGCCACACAACTTTGCGTTTCTCCTCTTTATTTAACTGCATAGAGCACACCTTTAGACTGTTAGCCCCTTTTTGATGTATTGCCCAATAAGCACAGAGACTGAGGCCTTTTGGCAGAAAACACTATGAAATATATTTAATACACCTAGGAAAACCTATTGCTGATTTTGTGGTATAGATTACTTGCCATTAGAGAGCACATTCTTGGTGCTGTGGTGGTTATTTTAATGACTGAATATTTCCTGAGTGCATCTTCAGAAACATCAGTAAAGCCTGTATCTTTTCTAGCTAATCTCTTTGTTACTATTGTTTTGCAAAAGTAAATGATTTATCCACATTTTGAAAGGATTTTTTCGGGCAGAGCCTCACTGAACCAATATTGAGGAGCCCTGACAGGTGGCCTGCCATTCAGTACCCTTCATAGTTAGAGTTAAACACCCGTTATTGACACTGACCAAACATTCATTAGGAGTTTTATTTTTATGCCACTTGATTAAAATGGAAGGTAAAATCAACTCTGAAAATAACAAGTCGCTAATGCTTAATATCCTAACGATTCCTAAGACATGTTTTTTCCCTTTTCAGTTGAGTATACAAAAGGATGTTCTCTTTGAGTAGTGATGAGATTTTGGATGCAGACTCACCTGTTTGTGGGTCCAGCCTTCCATGTTCCCTAAGAAAGACACAATCCCCCAGTCCAAGAGCGCCACTTCCTGTAGCTCCTTCTCACTCAGCTGCTTGGCTAGGTGGCCCAGCTGCAGAATGTGAACCATCTCCATGGATCTGAGGGGCCCAAACAGCTGCAGAATACAAGCATAGAATAGCACTCAGAACATGTGCAAATTGTAGGACAGTTCAAGACTACCTTCTGGGGTAACAAAACACAAAACAGGCGGGACAGGAAAAAAACAACGCCCTCCAGCTCTTCCCCTTTGAACCTGGATCTCAGAGCAGTTTGCTGATAGCAGGATTATTTTAGGAGTCTAATTAGAAGTGTGGCTACGGAGACTCGATAGTTTCTGGACATTGTGGCATTCCTCTATTATTGCTAGCACTGCTTTAGAGCAATACAGAAACCAACAGTTGTTTTTTAATACTTGAGTCATTGATGGAAGCAGCTGCTCCTTTCTCTTAACATGAAGGTCAACATTTGAGGGGCTTATGACAATTCTGAAAAGCAGAATGCTCTATTCTTTTTGCTGGGTACCTCATGTAGGACTAGTTAGGCACTAGATTGATGCCTCTGTACGCCAATGTCAGAAGACTCATCGAACTTTGCAGATGGCGTGGAGTTTTAAGGATTTGACAGTCTTTTATGACTAAAAGGAGAGCAGGAGATGATGAGCTGTTGGACAAGATTCTAGCCCTGAGTGCGGCACAGTGAGGAGTCTGCCAACGGTGGAGTAGTGCGTGTGGGTGTTTCAAGATCAAGAGAGAAGGAGTTCTTTGGTGTGGGCTTAAAATAAGGAGTAGATTACTCTTACAATGAATGGTAAGAACAGTAGACGTTGTCTGCATGGGTCATGAGAGTCCTTGTCTGTCCAGGCCCAACGAGCGTATATTTCTATATGGAAGTGCTGGTGGGGATGGTAGGGGTGAAAGGGAGAGCGGGAGGCCTGGGGTACGTAGGTGTTAAATCTGGCCCTAACCCTATGTCCATTTCCATATGTTCACAAAGAATGTTGCTTTTGTTTAAATACTTTCAGAACTGCTCTCCTTTTGTAAGCTGTGTCTTTATGTTCCACTGCGTTTTCTTCATTACCATAATCGCCCCTAAGCATGTGAATTGACCTGCATTTGAACTCTTCGGTACAACCAGCAGAATCCATCTGGATCCACATTATCAAAATTCTGCAGAATTCCTATCAACATTACTATCTGTTATGCCTGAATGACCTATATGCTCTTGTGATCTACAGCACTCTTGCATCTCTGTACTAATTTGTTCAGTCAAATAAAAACAGCAGCTAAACACACAATCCATACTTTATTTCAGCACTGACATAACAAGAAACAAATGTAATGCATTTCCACACAATTCTGGATGGGAGAATATGTCGATTAATTGTTTGTTAAGCACCTAAAATACTGACTGAAATGGTGCACTTCTTGATTATTGTGCAAGATATTTCGTTCTGAAAAAATGTTGTGGACAAAGTACCAACTACTCAAAAATCATGAAGGTATGTGTATTTAGGTAAATGTGGGTTTACAATACTTAACTCCACATATAACTACCTTGATTATATGTATATATTCAAGGGATGTGGGTGTAGAATTGAAAATATTAAATCTTTACTCATCTGCATGTACTTAGTTTTACAATATTTTGGTTCTTGGTGTTTATGATACATTCTTTTGGTAGGATGATATCTCTATCCCAGATATACTGAGAAGAACCACTGAAAATGTATTTCAAATTTGTGGATACGTTTGGGAAGATAGCAAAAGTAGATATTTTTCCCTTTTGGAAGTTCCTGTGGAATCGTATAATTTAAGGAAATGCTTCAGAATTTCCAGAGTGGACAATAGCCATTCCTCCAGGCCTACCCAAAACAAACTGACAACAGGCTGCTTTGTGATGCTTGAGCTACACCAACTGGTCATCAAACCCACCCCTGCAACAGGCATACACTTGATGCACACAGCCCACCATGGGGCTTAATGGCGGCACTGGGGACTCCAACAACAAGACTGGGCAAAGCTATATCGCCATTCCATTTTACATACACGATCTTCTACTGCTGATGCACGTCATGCACATCTGCCCGTGGGCGATCTTCTCATTAACAAACATTTTAGAACCTGTAGCCTCTAGGCACCAACTCTTATATCCTCAGATTTCTTATGTGCTAGATCATCAATACAAGCAACCCAATGCCTACTGTTTTGCATCTTGCAAAATAGTTAAGTACATCTGATTGAAAAAGTACTCTGGAAAAGAGATGCAAGCCGAGAAAAATAAGGGAATTAAATGAGGCAATGACTGCAGAGTAACATCATAGGAAAAAAAGAAAGAAAGACCCCATCTACCGAAAAGCACTGAACTTTATCTCCATAGCAGTCAGGATGGGTCTGGAAAGCTGCAGTTTTGCTACTAAGGAACATGGGCAAAACAGGACAATTTGAGCAGCTTTGTGAATGTTTTTTTAGACAGCGTGGGTTGCTGTGCAACATGACTGAAAGTGAAGAAAAAAGCGATATGATGCGGCCAGAGTTGACTGTGTCATAGCACTTTTTTCCTTTATTTTAAGTCAAGTTGCACAGCAGTGTGGGAGGCTGTTGAACATGGCTTAAAGAAATTTAAAAAATGCTATGACGCAACCAGTGTTGACTGTGTCATACGACTTTTTAAAAAATCTTTAAGCAATGTAGCACAGCATCCTGCGATGCTGGGCAATATGTGTAAAAATGCACGGGGGCAAGCAACACTAGGCAGGTGCAGGGGAGGTGGAAGGGGTGGGTGGCAAAGCAGCGCGAGGGAGGTACGGAGAGGAGAGAGGCAGCAGCAACAAATACAGCAGGGGAGGGAGCGAGCAGCAACAACGGATAGCGGGAGGAGCAAGGAGGAAGGGAGATGGGAATGTGGAGTGCCATGCACTCTCATAGAGTGCATGTCAAAAAGTACCTGGAGGATCGCATGGCCAGTGGAAAGACACTGGCCGCAAACAGAAAGCTGTACTTGGACACTAGGGGAATGAAAGGGCAATGGCTTATGGCTTTATGAGCATGTTCCTCATTTCAGGGAGCAAAGTGTACTCTTGCTCTCTGACTCTTCATTGGCGGTAAGGGCAAGGCAGCGGTGTAGAAGTCTGAGGCTGAGTGTGACTTTAGCAAGAAAAAAACATACTGTCCTCAGTCCTTGAGGGTTAGAGGACATGCAAGGGGCACCATGGAGCACAGTGACCTCCTTTCCTCTGACCCTCCCAGAAGGGGGGGCGAGGACCATCCGGGAATGTTACAGAGTTGAAGGGGCCTCATCTTGCAGCACAACAAACGAATGCCTACATTTACCCACAGGGTGGTCAGCAGATGTTATGACTGTCAGTGTGGTGGGCTTGGACCACTTTAGTTTTGTAGGTCATAGCATTATGGCGCCAACCTGTACAAGTGCTGCCATGTCACAGTCAGACTTCACCCAATGCAGCATGAGGGTTGATGAATACAATGAGGTTTCCCCTTACTTCATACAGAGCACAAAAGTGACTTTGTCTCCTATAATCACATGTAGGGGTTTGGGCCTATTTAAATAGAGACCCAGCCTGGATGAGCCTGAGTGAGGTACAGTGCTTTGCATTCGTGCCCGGGGGCTAAAATTTGCTTTGTCATGTGGAGGGCAGCAGACTTCCCTCCATGGACGTCACAGGTTAGGTTTAACTTAATGGAGCTCAAGAGATCAGTGACTCTAGAGCAGTGGTTCCCAAACTGGGGTCCGCGGACCCCCAGGGGTCCGTGACACATTCCTAGGGGGTCCCCAGGCAGCAGTTTTAAAAGCACTGCAAAGTTCCTTGAATAATCAGCAGTTTTTGGGTAGCAATAAACGTGTCAAGATAACTCTGGTGATTAATGTACCTGCTGTATAGAGATGGAGGGTTTTGTCCAGTGGCAGCTTTGACTCATCTTAGGAAGCGCTGGTGGTTAATATGCTTGCTACAAAGAATGTCTACCATGCATTTAAAAAAAAACAGTATTTTGATTTGTGCACAGCTCAGTGGGTTCCTGCTTTTACCACAGAGATTATTTTGTTATTGTGCAGTTCACAAGTTCCAATCGTAGTCTAGCACAGTGAGCTATGAACTGCCATCAAAGAGCTGCATGCAAACTCCACAGTTCAAGTTAGTAAGTTATGCTTTTTCCCAGTCTTTCATTATCGCGATGCTGCTAAAAAGCTTTGTTTGGATAGAAATAAATCCTTTTTATTAAAGTCAATGCTAATCCCTGTGTTTTATTCTGAATCCTGAGTTTCTGCTTCTGAAGACCAAGCACTCTTAAAAAAAACTACCAGTATGGATGACATGTGAATTCTACACCTTGTAGTCCCCTTTGCCTTATGTAACATTTTCTATTCACTGATTTACACACATGATTCATGGTCTCTCTTTGTGTGTGATATAAAGTGCTATTACACCCTACAGTGGTACGAGAGGTGCTATGAAATAAATTAAATACATGTGACAGTGGGGCTATGGAAAGATGAGAGGACCTGTTGGAGGGTAGGAGTGAGGGAATCATTGAAGATTGTAAATCATTGAAGATTGACAAAAGATTGTTGTATCCTGGTGCATAGTAAGGTCATTGTTTACTACACTTTATAAGCTAATACAATTTAATATATAATGACAAATGTGTTGTAAAATGCACTATTTTCCTCCAAATTTTCTTGGGAGAGAGCTCCCCAAAGCCCCCTTTGTAATGGTCAGGCTCACTCGCTGCACTTGTGCACAGTACGGGAACTGGTCTGACAACATTTGCCAGAGCAGCTTTAGGTTTCCAGTCCAGCCTTGGCAGTAGCAGGAGCCTCGAGCGGCGAAATAAAACCAAACAATGAAAAGTTAGTCACAAGATACAGCACCAACCTTCCCATTAGGATTTTTCAATTTTTGCAAATATTTTTAATATAAAAATCTAAAATCTTTAGTAATTCAAGTGAGTCTTTGTTTGATGTGCACACGTGTGTTTTTTTTCTTCGAATTACAGTTTTGTTCGAGATTTAAATCATACAAATTGGTTGGGGGTCCCCGGATTCCAGTAGTGACTCAATGGGGGTCCTCGGGAGTGAAAAGTTTGGGAACCACTGCTCTAGAGGGTAGAAGTGCACAAGGGATTCAATGGCACCCTCCCCCTGAGCCAAGTATTACCAGCTAGTTACAGACTTCAGACAAATAACCAATGGGGTTGGTAGAGAGCGGAACTGTGATTCATGTGGTATAACCTATGTTGCTCAATGTTGGAATTGAGGTGGAATCTCTTTCCCTCACACACAAGCGTGAATAGTTTAAGTGTGAAACAATGTGTTTGCACGTATGGGTCCATATAAATATATGCATTTAAGTTCAAATGCACAAATCTATGTCTGAATATATGCACATAGGTATTCGACTTCTATAACTTAGAGCACCCACGTATATGATACTATTTGCATGAGTGTTTATAGTTTTTTGGGGAAGTTTGCAAGGCACTGTATACAATCCCAAGAGCGTTTTCCATAGATTAAAGAAATGTATGTGCCCTCTGAAACAGCAGGAACATTTAGGGGCCGATTAGGGGGTTGGTCAGAGTTGCCTCTGACCGACATCTGTGCGGTTTTGAAACCGCCTGACCTCAGGTCGGCGGTCCGAAACGGAAATTACGACGTGACTGCATATGATGTGGTCGCAAACTCCCATTTCCCTAAGGGAGCTTGTGCGGTGGTCGGAAACCGTCTGCAGCACAAACTCCCATAGAGAAATGGGAGTTCCTATACATTCATCCACCATGTGTCAGGAACCACTTGGTGCCTGCCACACGGTGCAGGCATTTAGAGGGGGGCACCATAGGTGCCCCCAAGGCCCACAACGGCGGCAGAGAGAAGGGGGCCTTGCTAGGGGCCCCCCCAAGCTCACTTTCTGACAGGCTTTCCATGTCAGAAAACCCGACATGGAAAGCCAGTCGAAAACCAGCATCATAATCCCGACGGCAGAGGCACCGTCTGTGCAGGAGTATGTAGTGGTTCCGACTGGCCGAAGGGCTCCTTGAGCCCGTTGGAAGCCGGTCAGATTGACCGGCCAGTTTCAAATCTGACCGCCATCATTGTAAAATGGCAGTCGGATTTGAAACCTTGGATGTTGGTCGGAAAGCCTCCGGCCTGTGGTTGGAGGCTTTCCGATCGACATCCAAATTAGCCCCGCAGTTGTGTTTATATCTGGGTCTGTCTAGAGAGAGAGATATGGGTGTTGTCTGTGGGTTCAGTCAGGAGAGCGATCAGTACAAGGCTCGCTCAGGAAGTCACCTGGCGAGCAGTAGCGGTCCGTGGAGGGTGTTCCGTGGGGCGGTGAGGCGGGGCGGGGGAGGCGCAGGGTGGGGAAATGTAAACACCAGAATATGGATGAACGGAGGTAAGTACACATTTAAATACACATTTAAATAAATAAAACGAATTCCTTTGCGCGCGCTGCATCGCAAAATGCGATGCAGCGCGCGCAACAAATCCGATTTATTTATTTAAATGTCTACTTACCTGCGTTCATCCATATTCCGGTGTTTACATTTCCCCACCCTGCCCCTCCCCTGCCCCGCCTCACCGCCCCACGGAACTCCCTCCACGGACCGCTACTGCTGGCGAGTAGGTCCGGGTACGGTCGGGTGAGGCACGTTCAGGATTTTCTGTGAGACAGTAGGGAAGATGATTGCACAGCCTTGCTGTAGAGAGAAGCAAGGATTGTTTGCACCAGCTTATGTGTTGGTAGGAGACTTGTGCCTCCCTTTGGTATCTGATGCCTACATATGATTATTAATTTTCAGCAGAAAACAGTGCTGGGAAACTCTGCTTCAACTCGCATCAAAGCAATACATTTAAATAATAAAGAGGCATACAATGACCACTTACAATCATAAGTTAAGTAAACTTCAGAATAATTTCGTTTACATATGTGTGCCCCCTTATTGCTTAGTGTGTGCTTATAGGTTTGCTCATATACATGTATTTGTAAATAATTGTAAATTGTTAAATTAGTACGTGTGTGGTATTTATAAATCTGCTAAAAGCTTGTTGTGTTTGTGCCTTTTGCATGTGCTTTCTTGTGATTGTGTGCACGTGCATTTGCCATTGTTGCTTATTATAAAAGTATGTGTATATGTGTATATTACGGGATTCATGTGGATGCTTTGTGTGCTCTCTTTTTGTGTGAGGGATCTGCGTGTCACAAGCAAGTGTTTTGTGGGTGTTTGGGAGGTATGGGGATTAGTTGCATCCCTAGAGCGCTTGAGTCAGATATTAGTGGACCTCAAGCCAGAGGCTACAGTGCTCACCACCCTCAGGTGGTCTTTGTGGTGGGACTCTGTCAGAGTGAATGATGTCATCTGTGTTTCCATGGCACTCTATGTACATATGTGCTTAAGAATGCTTGACGTTTTTAAGAACTACCGCTGAGACATTGTAAAGATTGCACTGATGTAAATTTGCACCAACATTTTTAGGTTACACATTGAGCACTGGCACCAGAGCAGTTTAACACCGAGCTTTGCACCAACATTCAACTTCAAAGAAGCATTGGCAAAGTCAATAGGTTTCACCTATGCACGATCTATTAGCTTTGTGAATGTGTTTTAGACAGATTGCACAGCAGCGCAGGGTGCTGTGCATAATTGCTCAAATTAAAGAAACAAGCTCTAAGACATGGCTGGTGTTGACTGCATCATAGTGTTTTTTTCCCTTTATTCATGTTGCTAAGCAGCCTGCGATGTTGTGCAATACGCGTAAAAAGGAGTGGTGGGGCAAGCAACACGAGTGCTACGTGGGAGAATGGAGAGAGCAGCAACAATGGACAAGAGGGGGAAAAGCAACATGAGGGGGGTGCTGGCAAGGAGGAAGGGAGCAGCAACGGGCAACTCTTATAGAGCGCATGGGAAAAAAAATAAAAAGTACCTGCAGGGGCGCATGGCCAGAGGAAGGACACTGGCCATAAACTCGATGCTCCATGGCAGGGAAAAAACACAGACGCCCAGAGAGCAACCGGGAGGGCTGACCAATAAGAAGCAAAAAAATAAGAGTAATGTGGAGGCCAACCAGTGGTCAGTAATGGTAAGTAATGGGTGAGCTCCAAGCATGTTTTAAGCTTTTTTTTTGTTCACACAATATTTTGCCTACATCGCATGCGTTGTCTCAGGTGAAACGTAAAAAACAGAAAATCCCCACAGAATGTATGACTTAATTGCTAAAGCCCTTATTCCGAAAATCGCCCCCTGGACAGTGAAGACCCACGCAATCACAGGTCTATTTCCAATATTTTGGACACTTTTAGTGTCTTCAAGTGAGCAGTACACAAACAGCTGCAAATACACATTGAACCCCAGAACCTGCCTGAGGAAGCCTGCTCATCCCCTCGAGAGTCACAGAGACTCCATTATTCTCCTATGGCGTTACCTAATAAAATATGCAAATGAAACAGGGGGGGGGGGGGGCACTTTTAGCCTTCTATATATGTGAACTGCTTTTGGCACATTGTAAGGCACTCAATTTAATTGAGTGCCTACGTCATAATGGAGTCAGAGGACAAGCCTTCACGTTAATAGTCTGCTTCCTCTCTAGCAATTCCCAAATACTCTGATCCCCTCTATTATGGTCCAAAGCAAGCCTGCTTCAGTGCAGTATACCCAAGAGCTCCATGTTGTCACACCTCCCTGTCAACATATTTCAGCTACCATCATCTGCTCATTTGGATTCGACCTGGTTCCTCTGAACTTTCCTTCCTCCTATAAGGGCAGGCGAAGGCATAGGTGTGTTACCTGCTTGCTTTTGGATAGTGATGCTCTCGACTGGTCAGCTGACAGGCTGGTGTCCCGACTTATTAAACCCAAGCAATCCTCAAAGTCGGACCCCGACATCATGGTGAGCTGCGTGGCACTCCAAGCCGCCGGGAAAGTCATCTTCATATCGGCACAGCTGGGAACCGGCTCTGGAGAAGGAGAGAGTTTGAAAATGGAGAAACAGGGTCATCCAGTGGACCACTCTGCAGGATTTCGGGGTCGTCTGAGATGTATTTCAGCATGGAGAGCGAGAGTGGTCTCATGGAGCATTAACAGCGCCGACAAACGCCACACAACACGGAGACGGTGTATGAATATATGGTAAATGGCTCATTCACAAATGCCATTTCTGGGAAACTCTACGATTTTAATGATAAACTTTGATTGAAAAAAATTCTTGATCTTATTTCTGTTCAATTTGAAATTTTAAACCAGATATTTTACGTTATTTTGCCATTTTCCAGAATTAGGATGCTTTCACAGTACCAAAGTGAGAGCAGTGTAAAATACTACTTCAGTCGTTCCTGTCCTGGCAAATGGGTTAAAGCTTTCTTCAATTCTTTCAATCTCTTGCGACATTGTCTACATAGGAACAATAGTGCATCCTGTTCATTAAATCATAACCATTTTTTTTAATGTAAACCAACTCAAAAAATGATCATTTCTTTTCTTTTTCCCATGTTGGTGTTCAGTAGTGTGGCGCATGCTGCTGTGATGCTGCTTCAAGTTGCTGCAAACCAATTATAACAACAACAACGAATTAGAAATTGATACACTGTAGAAGTGTAGCCTCCACGCCAGTGGAGGGCTTGGTGAAGTTGACAATATTTACGTTCCTTGTGCTATTATTTGGGGTATCTCACTTTACTAATACGTGGGTTCATAGAGTTCTAGGGTACTGGAGGATTTGTCATTTGTTAGTCACACATCATGTATTTATGCATGCATGTATTAATTTATTTATTTCTATGATGATATACATCAGTACCTCAACCTAACGGGAGCACTGTATAATGTATTCTCATATGTACCTTATATACCGAAGGGAGAGGGATCTTGTGGTGCATTTGTGGAGCAGTGAAAGTGGGCATCATTAAAGCTCTGACGTGGAGTCCTGTGGATTTATAACTAGGAGCCAACGATGGACCTACCATGCAGAGTGTACAAGGATGGAATTTGGGTGTTAGGGCAGCACATTGCCTGCAAGGCATCTCCTGTCTAAGCCTTGCTGGGGGTGCAGTTAAAAAAAATGATTGATAGGGTGACATTACTAAAGACAATCACATCATTTTATACAATCTCCCAAAGTTTCATACATTTTTTGAGGTAAGTGACATTCGATCATGAAGAACAAAAGGGGCCAGATAAAGCCCTACAACAACATTAGGTGATAGCTGGAATTCTTTCAAAAGGCTCAGTCGGGGTAGTAACTCAAGTCATATTTTAGTCATTTTCCCACTCAGACTCTCCAGACAGGAAGCATCCACATGAAAATCAGTATTGGTCCTGTTCCAACATGAAAGACCCAGCCTGGACTGCCAGGAATTGGAAAACAAGGAGCCCGAGACTGGTTTCTGCATTGTTAGCACTCATCAACGAGGTGTAGCTTGTATTCTATCATACAACAAGCCCAGGATCCATCCCTGGACATGCCGGTCACACTAAGGACTTCCCATTAAAATGTATCTATGTGGTGTTTCTACGTAGTCCAAAGGCAGCACAGTACTATATAGGCTCAAAGACAAGCATGAAGTTAATGAGTGATAGGAGAGGTGACTGAAATGGTAATGCATTCTGATTTAGTGTTCTTTAAAGAGATGTGTCTTCAACGCTTTCCTAAATTGGAGCAGCATAGGGGCGGTCCTGATGGATACTGGAATGCGGTTCTGATCCTGGGTGCCTAGATAGAAGAGGCCTGCTGCCTTGTCTTATTCTTTTTTTTCAATTCTCAGTCTGCAGTCTGATTGGGTCTACTGGTGGCCTGACTGCAGGTGTGTCTAGAAACACTGGAGACGGTGAGCTTGTCTACAAGGCAAGCAGGGGTGCTAGCTATGATGACTTTGTAAATGCTTCAGCTGGTTTTAAATATGATATGAGTCAGCAAGGAAAGCCAATAGAATTCCATCAATGTGGATGTAATGTAATCATATTCATTCAGACCCTGTGTAAGACCTGCTGTGGAATGTAGGATGCCTCATAAGTGCCAGTGTGGAGTCTGGAAGGCCACAGAGCAGGGCATTACCACTATCCAAATGCAAGAGTAGAAGGGCTTGAACAGCATTTCTAATGTGACTTTCTGGAAGGACCAGTTTCACTTACTTTAGGTACAAGGCCATGTTCGTTTATTTGGCAATGTGTTACTTGAAGGCGAGGATAGTGCCAGAGTGAATTCAAGTGAATTCACATTCAGTGAAAGTTGGGGTTCAAAGCTATCAAGGTCTGTAATGTTTTTTGTTTGTTGTTTGTGGCAAGTAAAAGGATTTTTTTTTTGCTGGCTTGAGCTACAGGTATGCTCTGGACATCTAGGTATGGATGATGTGCTGACACTTTTTGAGATGTTGGATGTTTGATGCAAAGGTGACTTTCAAGTAGAGTTGTGTATCATTGGTATATTCTTGATACTGTTATTCACGAATAGAGGAACAAGTGGCTCCATGTAGAGGTAGAAGATGATAGGGGACAGTATGGAACGTTGGTGGGATCTGGAGTGGACAGGGATCTTTTGGAACATACTGGTGTCGGTTGGAAAGGCAGGACGTGAATCAGTAGACATTGTTGATGAATCCCATTCCAGAGTCCAGGATGCTAATGACGGTGGAATGGTTGACTAAGTTGAAGGCAGCTGAGAGGTCAGCAACATCAGGCGGCAGGGGTAATTTTCATCTGTGGTTAGGAGGGCCTTGTCTCTGATGTGCAAGGTAGGCGTTTCTGTGCTACAGCGTGATCTGAGGCCAGACTGGTAGTCAGGCATGAGATGGCTAGCATTCATATGATATTTAAGTTAAACATAGACTGCTTACTGACTGATCTTGCCAATGAATGGTAGGTGATTTATGGGCCGGTAGTTGGTAAGGTCATCAAGGTCAAGGGTAGGTTTCTTTAGGAGCAGGAAGAACTGACCTCTCGAGGAAGATGCTTTGAATGAGGTAAACACTGACAATGGTGAATAGGGGTGAGAGAGCATCTCCAGTGAAGGGATTACTAAAGGATAATGGTAAGACATCATCTTCATAAGAAGTCGCTTTAAGGCATCTGAGTATGTTGGTGATATCTGCAAATAATAGGACTATGAAGGATGACTTTTGTGGAATTCTATGGAAAGGAATGGGCGTGAGAGACGAAACAAGCTTGGTGATGTCAACATGCTGTCATGTCTTCTATATTCTTTCACTATAGAAGAGGTTGATGGCATTGCACTTTTCTATGGAGTGAGGAATAAGTTGATCCGGTAGGGGGTTGATGCAGTGCTTGATTGTCTTGAAAAGCGTTGTGCTTCTGCTGGTGGTTTCATTGAAGGGTGCAAGGATGCTAAAATTTCAGCTACTTGCAACTGCTCGGGTCAAATTCTAGTTCCACCTCTCCAGACAGGGAACTACCACATGCAAATTCCTCTAAGTCCTTCTCTAACAGGAATAGTCGAACACTAAAATCCATGCATATTCCCTCTGAATGGAAAACAAACACTCCCAAGCTGGTTTCATGCTTGTTTTAAAAATATATATATATTTTTTTTTTTATTTTAAACATCAGCCAAAATATCAGTAGATACGCATTACATACAGTAGATTCGACAATGATACAATCCACAGGTACAATCAGGGATATAGAGAATACATACGGGAGATCCATCCTCTCTCACCACTCCCCCCTCCCTCTCCCCAGACTGGCCCTGGCTCCCCCCAGCTACACACCCTATCCGTGTGAGAGTCTATGTATTGCATATCACTCGAGTGGTGTGTTGTGTACCCTACGGCCCAGACCTCTCGATCTCGAAATTATATTATCCCAGCAATGATCGCCATATTTTTGTGAATATTTGGGGACATCCCCTGGCTGCATATGTTGTTTTTTCGGACCTCATGTATAGGTCCATACTGGAATGCCATCCCGCCATAGTGGGCAGGCCCTTGCCACCCCAGTGTCTAGCAATATGCCTCTTTGCGACTATTAATCCTGAGTTACTCAGAAGAAGTTTGTACCTAGGGAGGTCAATATCTGTTGAGATACCCAATAATACATATTTAGGGTCAGAGGGTATCTACAACTCTAATATGCTATTAAGTTCTTACCTTATTTGTGACCAACAATGTTGTATCTGCTGACATTCCCATATGGTGTGTATAAATGTCCCTTGGACAGATTTGCATCGCATGCAGTCGTGCTCTATCATAAGAGACTTTGTGTAAAACTTTAAATTGGACCAGCCTTAGTCGGTGCTTAATCCCTACCTCTCTAGGGTGCATCAATGACCCCTCCAAATCAATATCCTACAGCTGACCTGTGGTTTCCTCTCACTTAGACCTGAGGGCTAACAATTTGTTGGGGATATTATTGATTAAAGTTTTACAGGTCCAGGAGACTGCTTTTGAGGGTATTTCCTCTTGTAGTAATCTTCCTTCAAGCAGCACATATTCAGGTATATCTGGAGTATCAATTTTTTGCGCCCTCCAGTTGATATTCATTCTGGAGGGCTTCAAAAGTAATTAAGTCCCGTCCTTCAGTGTATCACCCAATGTCGAGATCGCAACCGTATCCCGTTCTTTGAAGCTCCGTAGCTTTGCCAATTCTGGCAGCCTCTTTCCCTCCCATAGTGGTATGGCTCTTGTCAATTTCTTATCCCATCGCATCTGCCATTCCGCCCCCTTCCAGGCCTCAATCGTCCTTTGGGTGGCCGGCAGTAGGTCTCTAGTTCCTGTGCCCCGTATGAATAATGTAATTTTGTCTGCTTCCTAAATTGGAGCCTTTCAAGAGCATGTGTGGAGTGAGCTCCTGCGGCATGGCCTCATTCATTGATCATCGTTAGGAGTGTGGATCAGTAGTAAGCTTGTAAATCTGGCAAAGCAATTCCCCCGTAGTATTGGCTACGCTGCTGTGTTTGTAGCGCTACTCTGGAGTGCTCGCCATCCCATAGTAGTGTGCGAAGTTCCTCATTGAGTGTCTTGAAAATTGTTTCCAGGATTCTATGAAACTTATTTTGAAATATATAGTAATTTGTGAAGCGTTACATCATCTCGGAATTCTGTTAGGAATTGTTTAATGTTTTTATTAAGGCATTCATTTTCATCTATGGAGATAAACAATCCCAGGTATTTAAAGCCCCCTTCATTAATGTGTAAGTGTCCTGGTATTAAGTGTGCATCCATTAACCCTCCCACCGTGTAGAGGCTAGATTTTTCCCAAATTATAGTATAGCCCGCATATTTACCAAATTCCTCAAATAGATGGAGCGTCAGAGGTAGCGTAGTGTCGGGAGTCGTAATGTATAACAAAATGTCATCCACATAGAGGGATATCCCTTCATCTGCAAGACGTTTCCCATAGTCTTGGAATCCCCTGAGATCTGGGTGGGCTCTAACCAGACAGGCGAGCGATTCCAGGACCAACGCATAGAGCAGAGGAGACAGTGGGCAGCCCTGTCTGGTTCCCTTTTTAATGGAAAAATCGGCCCACTTCTCCCTGTTAACCCTCACTCTGGCTCTAGGGTTAGTGTATAATAGTTCCACCCAGGCCATAAACTCCCTTCCAAACCCAAACTTCACTAGGACTTGTCGCATGGAGGGCCAGTGAACCATGTCAAAGGCTTTCTCTGCATCCAGTGACAGGAACACATGTGGGGTGGGCTAGTTCTTCACAATGTCTAGTCAATTTCCAAGCTAAAAATATTGAAATTCATGGCACGGCCGGGCATTAAGCCCGATTGATCTCGGTGAATAAGAGAGATGTGACCACCGTTAAGAGCCTGGTAGCTAGAACGGAAGCCAGAACTTTGGTTTCCGTGTTTAACAATGAGATTGGGCGATAGGATCCACAAGCTTCCGGGGGTTTACCTGGCTTCGGAATAACTACTACTGTGGCTTGGCAGAGATCTGGTGGTAGCGTTCCCTCTTCTCGTGCCTCTTCTGGTGATTGAAAGAAGTGTGACTTGCCCTGGAAAATAACTTTCAGCTTGGCGGGGAAGATAAGCATATAATGAACCTGCAGAGCCTTTAGTTTAATTTTTACAGAGTCAAATGTTCTACTCATCTTCTGGACTTCTCTCGAGTAGTCAGGGAAAATCATTATCTTTGCATTTGCCAGACTGAATTCCCCTACCCGGCGTGACTCTCTTAGGAGTGTGTCCCGATCCTGGAAGTTTAGAAACCGCAAGATGAGTGGCTGCAGTGGGGCACCAGGAGCTGGTCTTGTACTGGGCATTCTATGAGCTCGTTCGATTATAAAACAGACTGAGAATGTAGCCGCTGGGAGGGATTCGCGTAACCATGTCATAAGAAAAGTCTCACGGTCTGAGCCCTCTGTCCCCTCCGGAAATCCAATAAAGCGCAGATCGTTTCTGCTGGCCCTGTTTTCGGCATCATCCACTTTCCATGCCATCTCTCCCATGGTTACTTGCAGGCTTCTCACGTCCATAGTTAGTTTGTGCATCGTATCTTCCACCTCCGAAATGGGGTTTCAGTTTGTGTTACCTTTTCTGCAATATTCCACATGTCCTGACGAAGGAGGGTTACTTCTGACCTTATTTCGCCCTTTTTCCCTTCAACATCTTCTCTGGAAGCGTGTATCGTTTGGAGGATGGCCGCATTGTCCGGGGTCCTGGGGATTCTCCTTCTGCCTCTGTCGGGGGGTGGGGTACTTGGATAAACTTGTTCATTTTGCCCTGTTTTGGGTTTTTTGGCTCTTTATCTCTTGTCATTGTTAGAATTGTGGGAGTCATCCTCCTACTTAAATTCCCCCCACTGTATCTGCTGCAGGCATAGGTTCACCTTTTTGTTGCAAGCTGACTGGGAGGTACACGGGGACTTACCCTTGGTCACTGGTATCAATGCGCCAGGTATCTCTCTCCCCTGCGGTTGGCCACTGGATCTCTCCTCAGTTCCCCCAAGCTCTAATTTGGTAATTGCCACTGCAACCATTGTGGAATCCATGGGAGTCTCTATGTATTACCAATCTATGTCCTTTCCTATTGTGTTATGGCGTGCCTAAGTGCTATCTGCCTGTGCGCTTTGGTCAGAAGCCGGGGTCCAGGTCTCTCTTACAACTGGCCCACAGTAGAATGCACCCTAGTTGGGTGGGCCCCTAGGTCACGTCCCTGGCTTCTTGACTCTGGGCCAAATGTTATTGCTTGAAGAGCCCGCTGTAGGTCTTGGCACTTCCCCTGTGTTTCCCTCCTTCACGTCTAATGCCTTGGTTTTATCCGTGTACCGCCTTGTCATCCATCTACAGGGCCCTGGTTTACTTCTTGCCACAGTAGGCAGACTCCACCCCTCCGTCACCTCAGTTTTATGATGCTTGCAACCAGGAAGGGAGCACTCCACTCTAATAAGAGTACATTTCATGCAGACCTTCCCGACCTTCATTTAATGTCATTTTGCCGCCAGTTATTACCCGGTGGGCAGCGGGGTCGTCGGTCCACCACCAGGCCCTCTTTCAATTCTCTGGCGTTTCACCCCAAGTTGCCTGCACCAAATATACTTCTTGCTCCGCCCAGGAGAGCCCCTCTTGTACTGCCCGCTGTTGCCCGTTCGCAGACCCCTCTCACCTGCACATGGGTTGGGACTAGTTCTTAGCACCACTGCTGCTGCTGTTTAGGAAATTACGCTCGCCTCACTGGCTTATCCTCAGCAGGTCGGGCCGTATGTCGAGGAAGTCCCGGAACAAGCGAAAGAGTCGGCCTCAGCATCCCTCGCAGTAGCGCCCAGTAAGTCCTTTGTTCTTAAACCCCTCCCGGAGGGACAGCAGTGAGGCCGGGCCCCTCCTTCTCCGCCCAGAGCGGGATAGCCTCTATGGGTTCAGCCCCAGTGCGGCGGTCTCCATCGGGAGCAGACTCTGCACCGAGACCTCTTGGGACCTCCAGTTACTTCGCTCGGGGGCCGCCCGCCTCAAACACAGGTCCCGCTTTCCGCCGGAGGACCCAGCCCCATTAGCCCACTCTCGCCTGTGTGCAGTGCCTCTCACCTGCGCACGGGCTGGGCCTTTGATATATATATATCACCGTGGGCTTGAGCGGCTCACTATGCTGGCCCTGGAGTGTCACCCGGCAGGGCCTCCGCACCTGGGTTCTGTCGTCCTTGTTCGATATAGGGCGGTTTCCCTCAGCTAGGTATTCATAGCCGCCATTTTGGGGAAGCCACGCCTCGCCCCCACACTTCCTCAATTCTTCTGTTTCCTCTGCTTCCCGCGGGTACAAATCCCTGTGCAGAGGGTCTATAAGTTGTGCAGACTGGGACGCACCTTTTATAAGCAGCAGGAGGCGGTTAGAAGGACAGGGTGTTAGTCAGGATCAGGTTGGGGCTGCTGGAGCTCCGGCAGACAGAGCTTATAGGCCATGTTGCTGGCCATGCCCCCCCTTGGTTTCACCCTTGTTGGTCCTCATATTTGAGGTGCACAGTCTAGCCTATGGGCAGATAAAGCACACCATGGTGAGATCATAAAAGCAATAGCATAACATTATGGGGCATATCAGACCCTTGTATCTTTTATGGTAGGGTGACATTCCTGAATATTTAAGGGGCAAGTGATGGGAGGGACTAGCCTCAGTTTAAATTCATGAATGTTCCATATTGTTGAAATATTTTACATAAGAATCCTTTAATTCTTGAAGCTCAGAATCTCTACGCGATGATCATTATCGTTATTTTAAAGCCACTGAAAAATCAGATTGTCTTAGCCAAGTGTTTGTGGGTCTAAATAAGATGCAATTACATATTACAAGTCAGTCTGGGAGGTAAGAGCAGGATAAGAATATTTAAGAGCTTTTAGTAGGTTAAAGAAGATTATTGGAAGAATTGACAGGAGGCCATTACCCTTGTTAGACCGGGACATAATTAAAACCAAGACCACAGTTCCTGGCTCGAATGTTTGGACCAGGAATTGTTAATTTCATGACTGTCTCTGATCCCCACAAATGATTTCTTACCCTTATTTAGGGTAAGATTAAAGAACGTTTTTGGGGTGGTTTTTTGCTGGCAATGCCATTACTAACGAGCCTACTAAAGTACTTAAAAGACACTCTCAGCCCTGATAAGTACCACACATCAGGTGTTAGATTAACACATTTTAGTGTGATGGTCCGCATCACCGCACTAAAATGCAGTGATCATGCATTTGTAGTGCCTTGACAACACCTGAGCACTGTGAGGGAGAAGCTGGGAGTGACCGCGACTGTAGGAGCAGCTGCATATACAGCAGTACAGCGAGTGCTTTGTGCAGACGGTTCTACAAGACTCGTACTGGTTGAGTGTCAATAAATTCCCACTGTCACACTGATTAAACAACATTAAGACAAACTTTCACTATCATGATTTCAGGCAGGGACTGATGGACGCAGGCTGCGGCAGGATGTTTTCAATTACCATTGCTTGCCATCCTGGCCCCGCTGACTCTCCCCTTGACTGCTATCGCTAAGAGGGGCCCCGCCTCCAGCAAGGGGGGGGGGGGCACCAGCACTACAGGATCAGTGCATTGCACCAAGAAAAGCCCTAGGAACAGCTTGGTGTACAGGGGCAACACTTCAGGGGGAGTGCATGCAGTTATGTTGTCCCAGTGCAGGAAGAGAGCAGCAACTCACCCCTCTTGACTCTGGATCTGCACAGTAGAGAAGCCTGTGCCCTGGAAGGGGACAGGAGTTGTGTCTGGTCACAGTTAAGGGGATTGAAATTTAAGAAAACAAATAAGAAAAAAAAACTTACCTTCCCGCCGCATTTCTCCTCCATCTCTCCTCCTCGTCCCTCCGCACCGCCACAACAGAACAGGAAGCACACCCAGGCTCCCTAAGCCAATCACAACACTGCAATGCACCGTTGTGATTAGTCTGAGTGCCGTGGTTCAGCACTCAGCCAGGGAATGCAGCCTGAGTGGAGAACATGCTAAGTGTGCATGAATGTTTGGCTGTCCTGAGACGGCCAGCCAAACATTAATGCGACTTACAAAGTGTGCTCACCACTCCCCCTGCTACTGTCGTCAGAGCAGCCTGCCCCCAAAAGCTGCAGCAGCAGGACAGTGTAAAATAATAATAACCTCGAGTTATTATTATTTTATTTTTCCTTTAATTCACTGCTGCACAGCAGGGGGGCGACTGCTTGTGGTGCCTTTTGGCATTACCTCTTAGAAGGTTTAATTATCAGTTTGCTGAAGGTGCAACCATGAGTACTGAGCATCAGGCTCCATTCTCTAATTTGTGGAAGTCGGAAAGGTGAATGTTGGAACGTGGTGGGTTGCATCCCATTTGGTTTGAGGCCCTGGATTGAACTTGCGGATGTTTAGAAGTGCACAACTATGGAGAATACCTTGTGTTGTTTAATACAATATCCGAACAGAAGATTATTCTACACACACCCTTCTTTATATTACATTTATTTACTTCTCACCTCTATTCCCTCTGTGGCTGGTTTTTACAAATGAAGACACAAGCACTGCCTTCTTCATCTTCATTTGATGTTGATAAGTGATGCTGTGACCTCCGCATAGACGACCCATCTCACTTGCCTCCCAACGCCTCTGGCTCGCCAGCAGCCATTCCAGCAGGTCTCTGGTTAGGACATCCTGAGAGGAGGCAAGCACCCAGATAAGAATAGAACTTCAGAATAGATCAAAGAAAGGCAGTGAAACCGAGAGCAACCAACAAGCAAGCCCATCGTGATTCGGTTACTCGAAAACTGTCAGTCCGGGTAGTAGCTCACACCAGAAACATAACAGGTATTCTCCTCAGGGTCTGCTAGCTGCTCGCTTCCTTACGGACTGAGGGTAAGCTGTTTTCTATAGCACAGTGGGTGCCTGCCTATGTGCCTTATGATGGAAAAGAAAATTCAGGGCTTCCCGCGTACTCAAGCTGTTTGCTCGAACCATATTTGCAGGGTCACATCAGAGAAGTAAAAGAGCTAGGGCTGGTGGAAAACGCCTTTTATATGTGCCTACTAGGGTGTGGATTTGCTAACAAATATAGAAATGGAATCCGAATAATCTGGTGGCTTTCCGAAGACTGATGTACCAGTTTCAAAAAGTCAGACCACCTGCAGTCTTCGATCGATTCAGCATCGGAACAGCGTAAATAACCGCACACTGGTTTGAGCCCTTTATACAGTACATCAGACGTCTTCAATGTGTGGGGCGTGACCCCCAGGGGGGCCCTGGAGTCCTGGAAAGGGGTTCGCGCATTCCCCAGCTTCACTTGCCCTTGTAAGCCAAAACCTTTACTTTCCTTTTGGAAAAAGACAGCCATTCTGGGACAGCTTATTTAGATCGTTATCAGCTGCTTGACTGAATGAAATGCAAATCAGTTCATCTGCAAGTGTAAAGGATGAGCAGTTCTGGCTTTAATTGATCAAATAACTCCAAGGTTTGTGATGACAAAAAAACAAATCTCTGACTGGAAGTGCAAAGAGTTAACAAATGGGTTGGGAAGTCCCTGCTTTTAATTTTCACTGCATTTACACAGCCCTTAGTACCCCTAAAGAGGTGTTGAAGGGAAGTTATGTAAAAAAAATTGCATTACATAGGCTTTAGTATTACTAAAATATACATTTTGGAAGAACCATTTTATGGTAACACTATTTGCATGTTTTATAGCATTCTATCTTACAATGTGTATAATGCAAGTATAAAATAATGACTTGCGTATTTACAGTGCTTTTTGTCACAGGCTGGGACCTCGTTGCACTAAAAATACACATCACTATTATCCACTGCACCAATCAAGATTTAATTATTCTGTTGCTCTCTGGTTACACATACACACAGACCTCTGCAGTGCATTAACTAATAGAAGTTTCATAATGACTGCAGTGCATCTCCCACTGATTAACAACTTTTTAAATTTATTTTTCATTTACCCTGCCCATTATTTTATATGTAGATAGCTCATGGTGAAAGACCTAAAAAACCTACAGAATATTTATTGCTTATTTATGAGGCTTGCATCACCAGAGTATCACTTTTTTTGATGCTCCGGTGGCACAAGCGTCTCAACCATACCTATGAGGCGGTGCAAAGTCACCCTGCATGGCTTTGCATGGCCTCATAGATATGGAGTAAGACATAGCAGCACAAGCCACTGTGTTGCCTTATTCTACGTCAAGGAGGTGTCCATGGGCTTTGCGAGGGGTTCCCACGCAACACCCATGGATTTTGATGCTGCCCCATAGTTAAAAAATCATGTAAAACTGGGGCAGCTCCAAAAAAGGACGCCTCCCCACTCAAGGGGTAACAAGGAGAAATATTTTCTTTTCTCCTTGTTTTTCCTCTTTCCACGTGCGCTGCATTCTGCAGTTCACACAGAAAGAGGAAAACGTCTCAGGATTGTTTTTTGTGAAGGAAGGTGCCCCTTCCTGTACAGAAACAATCCTGCCTGTGATGGTGCTAGGCAGCAATTTGTGCGCCAACGCAAGGGAAACGGATAAGAATGCACCGTATTTCATAAATATGGTGCATTCCTGCCCTTTCACATTGGCATAGGGCAGTGCCGCAAGAAGACTTGCGGCACTGCCCTACGCCAATTCCTCATAAACGAGGCCCCTCTTTTTTAAGCTATTCCTTTGACTACACCCCCATGCTCACTGACCTTTGGTTTGCTAAACACTGTTTAATATTATTTCCCCACCGTAAACATTATTTGCTGTTGGAATTGAGGGTTTTTATGGTTGTCGATGATTAGGAGTACCAGGCTCTAGAACTTTTTGTCAGAAGGGGATCCTTACGCCCCAAAAAGTTTGACAAGGGGGTCAAGGCATTAAAAAGCTTGAAGACCTCTGCAGTACAGCCATCTACATGGTTGCCAATGGTAACAGGTTGTACCCAGCCACAAGCTGTGTATCCTTGCAGTGCGACATATGTATTTAGCAACTGTGGAGCTCGGTGAAAACGTGTCATATCTGTCTTGAAGTGATATTTTTAGCAGGACGGTCTTTGAGATATGAAAGATTATAAAATATATGAGATGAATAATGGAGTTTCAGTTACAAGGGTTGTTTCAAACGAAAAGTCAATACAGTGGTGGTCAAACATTCGATTTATTTCAATAATAGAAAGTAATTATTCAAACCTTTTCATATGAGTTAAATGGGTAGGCACATATATTGATATTTATTTCTATATTCTATGAGATAATTATATAGTTATATCTTTAATGGTTTGTCCACGGACACATCACATTTGATGTAAGAATACAGGAAAAGTAGAGAAAATCAATTTTAATGATTGCCAGTGACCAAACATTATAAGGAAGGTAAGAAAATGAATCAGGTCGAACCTTTGTAAATAAACCTGCTGAACCACATAAAAGAAACTGGCTTTACAAGAAGCGAGAGAACTGTTGACAGGCAGGTCCCAATATTGGAGAATAGACGTAGGACGTCAATGGAACGCAGCCTTCCAGACACCCATGCATTCTCAGAGAGCAGTCAGGGTCAGGCTGGGAGGGGTTGTAGTCCCAGTAGCTGCAGTCACAGGCTAAAACAAAACCTCTCTGACCAACCAAGGTGGAAACCTATCCCAGATAGCACTTGAAAAGTACTGCAGTTCCATAAGAAGGTGAGATGGGAGTCGGATGAGGAATATAAATGTCCCTGGAACCCATGATCCACGATCCCTGGGCTCTGCCATTTTTGAAAGGGTAAAAGGAAAAAGTCACAGGGAGTCCTGTTACATTGCCGTGAATACTCTTGGCATTAGAGTGGGAACCGCAGGTTGCAGTTTCAGTTTTTTCAGTGTGCTGCGTTTTGCGATCTATACGGGACCCATAGGTTTATGGGCAGGTCCCATAGCAGCAGGGCTACGCGATCTGGGAAATGCAGCTTTAGTCTACACTGGACGCTCTGCTGAACTCTCCTAGGCCAGGAGAGAAGGCCAATGTGATCTCAAGGCACAGTTGTCAGAAATTAAGGCGATGCACCCAGCGACCATTGGTGCATAATCTCACAACAGATTTGTGCAGTGAGGATCCCCCTCTAGGCTTCACACTGGAGGTGTCACATGTTGAGCTTGTTGTGAATGTTCTCTCATCCGTTCCGCTGATTTCAGTGACCTGGGCTATGCTCACCCATAGGCAGTCTCCTTGAGTAGAAACAAATGCAGCACTTCTCTTTCAGAAGCAAGGGCAGGCTTCTCTTCTCAGGGCAGCTCTTCAACACTGGAAGTAGGACTTGATCTGAGGTGATGTCTGCTCATCTGGCAGGGGAGATGTTTGTCAGGCACCATGGCTTGATCACAGAGTTTTTCCAACAACAAGCAGGGAGCTCGCCTGGCCACCGGTAAGTGAGAAGTCCTCAAGCGCTGACGGGCTTTTATCCCCAGTGTCATAATATATTTCCTGACAGAGTTTGTGGACTGTTAAGGCACAGTTCAGGGACAGGGTGCAGGCAATTCTACTCCTTTTGTGTATCCCTTGTACTTTGTCTTTGAGTGTCAGCAGGAAGGAGCAGTGAGCCTTGGGGTTTGTCACAGAAAAACCCGAAACAAGGTTTCAAAAGAGGGAGTAACCTCCACCCTCTACAACTATGAACCGACTAGAAGTTACACCTCAGGGAATAGAAAGAGCAAGACATGCCCTAAGAATATCTGCCCTTGGAGAAACAAAACAAATGAAGAGTGTAGAATTGCCTCCATCAAAGAGAAGACCGGACAGCGGTAATGTAATCCCAACAAGGAAATAATGCGATTTCCCAAGGAATCTGCAAGGAATACCTGTAGCGGGCGCAGCTTTCAATGCAGATTCATTGAAGAGTTTGTAAATTTTCAAAAATTAGGAAATCAACACTTGGATGTATATGTAAATACACAAGAGTACACTTCCTGTTTCTTTAGTGAACAGGCCATTATGTGCTCCAATTGTTTATCTTATTATTACTGGCAAAATGGGGCTTGAAGGTGGTAGCAAAGATAGGGGCTGTGGAGGACAAATTAGGATTCTGCACTGGGGCAGAGAGGATACGCCTGGTATCCACTGCTTGCTTACCTTGGGAAGTGTGGCGAGCTTCTCATGCGAAAGCGAGAACAGCAGCGTCCCCACGTGCTCCACATGTCGCCGGGTCCAGTGCGCTGAATCCCTAGAGAAAGTGACAGACAGGTTACTCTGTGGTCTGAAAAAAAAGACGCAGAAAAAAGGCCATCTCACTCTGCATTATAAGTGACACCTAAAGCATATGAACTGTAACCGCCTACAGTGGATCAAGACTCCTGCTCCATACAGTGTTGGTGCACTGAAGGTGCGCTTAGCACTGTTTCTGTGGATATTTACTCGTGGGGCTACATAGGAAATTTACAGATTGCACCACTCAATTATACACCTTAACGTAAGGTGACGTGTCTTTCTTAGAACAATCTTGTCCTTACAGCATTTTTGTCATTCATGAGAGAGAGAGAGAGAGAGAGAGAGAGAGAGAGAGAGAGAGAGAGAGAGAGAGAGAGAGAGAGAGAGAGAGAGAGAGAGAGAGAGAGAGAGAGAGAGAGAGAGAGTCTGTTAGCTGTGTTGGTAGCTCAGAAATGTTTCATTGAGAACCTGCTTGATGGACTGACTACCAGTCATGAAAACTTTGTACCAGTACTTTTTTTCTACGGATGCAAGATATTTGTTCACCCATCCCTCAGTATCTTTCAATGAGTTGGGAGACAGAGAGGAAGAGGTTTATGGTTGAAGCTCCCGATGTGCAAAGTTCAGCCTCAGCAGCTCGCTACTTGTTTTGGACATTCATATAAGTGCAAAATTGCTGTATAGACAGTGAGCATGAGGGCATCTGCCCCTTGCCATGCCGAATAAGAGAGAGGCAAAGCAAAAGATGGAGGGACGGCATTGTGTGCCAGTGTCATCTGTGCAGGAGTTCAGGAAGAATAACATAACAGTTATGATTTCGAGTTCCATACTGCAAGCTAGACAATGTCTTACCATGCAAAGGATCTCATGCTCCAAGTCTTTAACCACCCAGACAGACCTGGGCGAATTTTGCCACCAGTAAGGGAAGGGCTCTGGAAGGATGTGAGATTGACAGTAACCTGCTCTTTTCTTAACCAGCACCTTGTGGGCGAGTTAGAGGGGATCTAATTTAATGAGAGGTGCTGGAAGCCAATGGAGGGGAATCGTGCTTTGATGGATATGTGGTTGTGAGGATTTAAGTTAAGCATGCATTTGAATGTCTTGACCCAATTGGCTGTAAGCGTGGCGCTGCAAGTCTAGGGTTTGTGTCCAGTCAACGAGTAGTATTGCTAAATATTTTGAGTACAACTCCAGGAAAAAGCACTGTTTTTAAAGTGTACCAACAGTATTTTTCAAGCGAGGTGCTAGGCCACGGCAAAGTGCTAGACACGGATTTGCAGTCATATCAGATTGAATGGATTCAGAAACTTTTATCTTCAGCACTTCCAAGTGACCGTCAGTCATGTGCGCCAACATCCACAAGTCCTAGGTTTTTAACCTGGCAGCACTTTAAGTGCTGGGTGTTTTGAGCCAACACGTTCAGCTGTAAAAGCTAGGCTACAAGTTCCACAATGCAACACTCTGTAGGCCAAAAACATGTCTATGGCTGCGACTGGGTGAATGTGTCACACGTGACATGGAGCCCCTGGCAGCTGTGTATATGTGGCCCCAAAGTCAAGAGAAATGCTGTTTTTTGCCTGGCACTCCTCACTCTTTCTGTCAGATGCAGCAGGATACTCCCACAGAACTTCAGTGTCAACCTGTTTAAGTGCGCCAGGTGATGATTATGTCAGCATGCACTGGCACAGTGGTGTCATGCTTGGTACGTGCACTCCTTACATATCCCAACTGTTGCCATGGACCCTCCCCCAAAGCTGAACATGAATGTACTGGAATATTCCACAAATGCCCCTTCAAATCCTATAGCCTTTTATAAAACTGAGGTAAAAACGGGGCTGTGAAATGCAGTTTGACTGACGGGGGTCCAAACCCCTGGAAAGCTCTAAAGGAAACTGGGCTCACATGTTTGCTTGTTCGCTGCAATTCTGGTCAGGTCAGTGCTTAATTTGCAAAACAATAAGGGCCAGGGCTCTCTTCAGGAGGCCACAGCACTTTGTAGCATACGTTGCCCCTGCCAGCACCGCCAATGATAGTAACAACACAAGTTCTAACATTCACACTCCTACAAGTGGGACAGTTTGGGCTATTTCAGTACCCCAAAGCTATAAGAATGGCTAGGGTGGCAGGTAATATTCATTTTTAAAGTATATTGAGTTAATAATTAAGTGTTGCTGTGGTTATCTTTAAATTAGCCAGACAGAGCCACCTTGTAGCAGACTGTCACAGGCCCAGGTGCTGACAATTAAGTGCCGGGGCCGAGCACCGGAAACCACCAACTCAAATTAAGCACTGGGTCAGGTACTACACCTGAAAGTGAGTGGTGCCAGTAGTAGAAGTGGAACCAATGATGTAAATGGCCAGCATTATGGATAAAAATGGGAGGTGGCCTTCTAAGAAAACAATTGCCCACTTTAATTTTATTTCTTATAAATTAGGCACTGAGTGATATCATTCACATGATTCACAGAACGTTGCAAAATGATTGTAGATCGGAGAAAGTTGCTTTACATGTCTAATACCAGACTGCGTGAAGCTATCTAGGCCTCAGCCACTGGAGTTCCCTAATGCTGGCAAGTCGGGTGTCATTGTGCATCACACCTGAGGAGGTCACAGATGCACTGACCTCACCAGAGAATGTGAATGTGTTTTCAACTAGAAAAATCATTACAAACATCATCAAAAGGTGTGCAGCAGAGCAACTCACCCAACACATCAAATACAACCTCCTAGACGAATACCAATGCGGCCTCAATCAGGGCCGAAACAGCATTCCTGCAAGTGGTCGATGATGCACTTTGAATCCTAGACTCAGGCAAACTCCTGTCTCCTAATTCTTCTCGACCTTTCAGCAGCCTTCAACATGGTCAACCACCAAACACTCCGAATCACACTTAAAAATCGAATAGGCATCGATGGTGTGGTCCTTAAATAGTCTGAGTCATTCCTCATGAGCAGTTCGCAAAGGATAAAAATTGATGACTGTCTCTCGCCACCACTGGCAGTTGAGCAAGGGGTCCCGCAGGGGTCTATCCTTGCTCAAACCCCATTCATCTTGAACATCGAGCCTCTTGGAGGCCTCCAAAGGGGAAAGCATGGATATTCTATCATGAATATGCAGATGACACCTACTGTATGTAAAGGTCTCCTCGCCAATTGACTTATCGTATCCATAACTCTAAACTCTGCTCAAGACTGGATGACTACTCACCACTTAAAACTGAACCCTTCCAAAACTGAATCCACCTCTTCATTTGCGAGCAAGGTCGGAAATCTCTTGTTCGTATACTGGTTCTCTCCAGAATCGCCTAGTGCAACTCTCTCTTTACTGGTCTCCCCAAAACTCATCTCACCTCCGTGAAAGCAATCGTACACTCTGCAGTACGCTTCATCAATGAGGCCAGTAAGAATGACCACATCACATCTGTGCTGCTCACTCTCCACTGGGTGCCCATGGAAGCCAGGACTTTATACAAGACAGCTTGAATCATCTATAAATCCTCACACTCATCCCCTCCCCGTTACCTGGTGGTCAAACTCAATATATCAGGAGATTCTAGACCATCGCGAAACGCCAAAGCATGGCTGCCAGAGCCCCCGACATTCAAAAACAGAACTATTCCTGGCACAATCCTTCTGGGGTAGCATGACCAGTATTTGACAATCATTACCTCCAGACAAATGCACCACCACCTTGCTGGTGACCTTCAAAATGGAACTAAAAGCCCTCCTCCATCAATATTTTATCTAAAACACTGCAACTAATCTTCTCTAGTAGGACCGTGCTCACTTGCCTCTTGGCACAGAACTACACTACCTGCATTTCATTGGACTCTTTGAGGAGCCTATTCACTGATGTAAATATTTCCTGTACAATTTGTTTTTCTGAAAGAATTTACTATTTTGCAATTCTTAACTATAACGATATTTTTTAATTTTTGAAGTCTGTATGACTATCCATGTAACAACATATGTTTACAGTAAAGCCCTCTAGCACCTTTGGGTAATGTCTGCGCTATCTAAAAAGGCATAAATAAGTAAACAAACATGGGTGATGCTGAAGTAATAGATGCATGCTAAAAATCACTGGGCGTGAAATTGACTTCCCGGTAGCGCTTTCAGTAAGATTTTAGAAATACATTTTGCACGAGTTCTAGCTAACATTTCCACTTACACTTTCCCGTGTTGCACTCAAACCTGATCGATAAAAAATTATTTTTTGCAGTGCACTGTCCTCTTGTGGCCAACGTAATTAATGCACCGCTCAAACAGGATTGGAATTTAACATCTGTGCACAAAGCTTAGTGGGCTCCAGACCGTATCAAGGGCCAGAGCCTGAACTCCTAACTGACTGGGATGACATGACTCCCTTTGCACGAAAGGAATCCGCTTGTTCTCTTCGTCCTACATCTCTGCTGCGTTTAGCACTATCATTAATCAAGTCGAATTCTTTGTTTAATTTCTTTTATTCATCGTAAACTTTATTTCGGCCACCAAGGCCATAAAAGTAACACAAATTTTTACAAGACACACAATTATTTAAAATACATCTAAATCAAATTGCAGTTATACAATAAATTGTACAAGGCTTCAAAAAATGTACAAAGGTATATTAGGGCTTGAGAATTAGTTACAATATTTCCTGCATTTTATCCACATGGCATTCAGAAACCGGGAGACTGCAAAAACAATTGGGGGATGGGTATCATATTTCAAGACTCTCAGGGCTTTTTCACATTATCTAAATCCCAGGTTTCTACAAATAGGTTTTACCCAACGTTTTCTTTGCAAGTGGTACATTGGGCAAAAAAAGAAAACATGTTTTTCATCCTCTAATCTAAAGCCACAGGCAGGACAAGCAGTGATTTCATTAACATCCCACCTCGAAGTAAAGGACCTAAGCGGTAGACTACCTATTCTCAGTTGGAAGTACAACTTCCTAGCAACCGGCGGGGAGATCAAATTTAAAAATGCCTCACTCCTGTAGTTGTCTTTAATCTGTAGAAACTGGGCGGTCAACCTACCAACACCAGGATTCGAATGCAGGCGCAGAAGATGAAAATGTCTGAATTGTTCAGCCAGTTTGGCCTTGGAAACAACCACACATGAGGCCTCCGGAGAGCCCCATAGATCAGGAAGGCCAATTTTTACACAAGTGTCCCTAACAAACTTTAGCCAGGAAATATTCTTGTTTTTAATTTGGGACCAAACCCCATGGAATTCTTCTCGGTAGGGGCCCAACTCTGCATTGGACCAAAGTCTCTTCCAATATATCATTGGCCGCAGTGCCACCACCTCTTCCATGGGCATCAGCCCCAGATCTAACCTGATAGGTACCAGCGGGGTGCTGGGGGGCAGACAAAGCAAATTCCTCATAAAGGAGTTTTCAGTCCTTGTTAGGGTATAAATCTTGGAATGACCCCATAGTTCTGCTCCATAGATAGAGGCTGCTCTTACTTGAGTTTTGAAGATTTCTATTGCTGGTGCTACTGGCTTGGAAACCGATCCTCTGAAGAGTTTAGAAATTCCTCCTGTTGGTTGAGACAACTTTAGTGTGGAGCTAGCGACTTGCACCCCCATCCAAGGTCTTCCTGGAGTATGATCCCCAAATATCCAAATGTCTTTACCCGCTCAAGGGGAATACCATTCAGCGCTGGGTTTGGGCGTGTATACTTGGGGGGGTTAAGGATCATAAATTTGATTTTCGCTAAGTTAATCTCCAGGCCTCTTTCACCACAGAAATCCACAAAACCGTCTAGAATACGCTGGATACTAGTAGACGTTCGCGACAACAACAGAGTATCGTCAGCGAACATCAAAGCTGGTACCCTACCCGTAGCTAGTCTTGGGATATCAGTGTCCTTGATGCCTTCCAGGTGTTTTATGAGCCCGTTAATGTATAAGCAGAATAGCGTGGGTGCCAACACGCATCCTTGACAGACTCCTTGATTTACATGGAAGCGTTCAGACAACTCTCCATATTTCCCGCATCTGACCTGAGCGAAGTTTTCTGTGTGAAGTCGTCTCAGGACATCCAAAAGATATGGAGGAACATTAAGTGCCTGAAGGACTCTCCACAGATTTTCTCGTGGCACCAGGTCAAATGCCGACCTCAGGTCAACAAAAATGAGGTAGAGGCTGCCACCCTCCAAGCTCACAGTCTTCCAATAAAGGACCTGAAGTCGGAATATCTGGTCCACAGTTGAAACGCTCTGCAAAGTGCTTAAGATGTTATTGTCTGCCTCCCACCTCTGCAACCTCTCCAAGATTATACGTCCAAATAGCTTCTGAGTAATGTCAATTAAGCTAATGGGCCTATAGTTGGAAGGTTGTGATGGGCAACCTTTTTTAAATATTGGCACAATCTCAGCACCACGGCAGGTTTCTGGGGGTTCTGTGCCATACAAAATGGAATTGAACAGGACACAAAAGTACGGTGCCCATATCTTGGGTTCAGACCAATAGAAATCGCCTGGGATTTTATCCAGTATGGAGAAAAGTGGTCCCAGCATACAAATCATTCAAAACAAAACATTAAAAAACAGTTGACCAAAAAACTCAAGGAAATTCGAATGCCATTTAATCACATCGAATAGGTTTAAATGTTTAAATGAAGTCCACAATTTGAGCAACAATTTGTTAAAGTAATACACGTGCCCAGAGAAAGGGGTAAGGGAGTGAGTGAATTAGTGTGGGATTTGAGAGGAAGTGAACACAATGATAAATACACTAAATTACAATCAAATTGATCGGCATACTTAAATCACTGCCGCATAATACATACAGATCAAATCATGGTCACAATATCAACAGTTCTGAGGAATGCCATATATAGACGATCACAGTGCATCCTGTATTGGTGAAAATATTGGCAACGGTGTTATGTCGACGTTTCGACCCCTTGAGTGTTGTAGGTACTCAATGCGACCTTACGAGATGGGGTCTTCATCAGGACTGGGGTAAAAATGGATGGAGGGTGGGCACCTAAAGAAACAAAAATGAACGAGTGTAAGACTCATCAATCTCTATTCTGAGGGACTGAAATAAATGAATTAAAATTGTACACAGAAGTTACCATGTCTGTCGAAGGACAGGCCTCTAGGACGTCCGAAGATCGTCAAAGAAAGAGGGGTTGAGACTCCTCGGTGGTAACAACAAGGGCGTAGAGAGTGGTGGACACCTAAAATCAAATTAGGTAAATCAAAGCACAGAACAAGGATATTTGTACAAAAAAATCGCTCCAACAGTAAGCGAAAAAATTGGTTTACCGCAGAACACTATTCTGTCGGGTTGAATCCTAAGGTTCTACGGTTCTCAACGATCAGCAATACAGGGACGGTATTCAAAAGTGATTCTGACAGATGAACTGCTGGGAATTAAACACCGCTAGTTCGCCGTCGGGGAGTAAATCTAAAAAGAGGTAGGGAGGAGAATAAATAATCGGTTGAAAAAGAAAGGACCCTGCAAATGAACAGTCGAAAAATACGAAAGGGTCACCAGAAATGCCCACATGTTTAAAGCTAATGGGAAATGATTCTGGGAGGTGTTGCGGGAGACATCTATGTCCCATGCGTGAATCCGGTAGGATCACGGTGGTAGCAAACTAAGGGGCATTCAATCGAGACTGAGTGTCGGGAAGTAACACGGCACTTGAGGGAAAATGCGGGCAAGTAACACTAGAATGAGTGGCCACACGGGGCAATTCAAGATTTAACGGATAGTTGTCAAAAAACCCCGAAGTCAAATAGGAGCTTCAAAAATATGCTTACCCTGGATCTATGCTTCCGCTGCACAAGTGAATAGGGAAACGCGCCGAGAGCTCGTATTTTTAAGTCGGGAAACGCAAGGTCAACACGTGATCTCCGTTACCGTGCTGGCGCTAGATGCCGGTTAAAAAACGTAATGAAGAAAAGACTATGGTTAGGTGGTTAACGGAAGGATGGAATCGCGGAGTCAATAAAGTCTATAGGTATTGCAGTTCATAAACAAGACAGGAATGTAAACATTCTAGCGCATACTAATGTGCCTGTATATATGAAATGACCGTAAGAGTCTAGCACACAACATCGATAACATTGATGGCCCAACAAATCAAACAGTATACGTTATCATTTGTATAATGTATACATATTAATTAAAACGGCTTAACACTAGAAAGCAATTCTCATTAGTGTATATTGGTAAACAATGAATTTACAAGATGTTGACTCCTTGACCTAGGGGGGGGGGAAGAAAAACAGATGTACCATATCCAGTTATAATACATAAAGATTAAATTCGAAGGACCGCTAATTGGGCGTTGCTGCCATCGAGTTCATTAAGCCCATTAGCCACAGTGTCCATCAATGACATCCATTTAGATTCTCTTACATTAAGAATAGCTGACAAATTGCCACCTCTGGGACCCACTTTCACCTTTTCAAGTACCAGCCATTTAAGATCATCCGGCTTGTGATTTTTTGAGACACAATGTTCAACGAGGGGGGCACCCACCACATTACACCGGATTCTGCTGTGGTGTTGCAGAATTCTGGATTTGACCTTCTGTTGTGTCTGTCCAATATAGAGTAAGCCACACGGGCAACTAATACCATAGATTACATTGAGAGAGTTACAATTAGTGAATGAACTAAGAGTAATCGAGTGTCCTCTGTATGTAAAAATCTTTGTTGTGTCAGTGGTTTCGCAGGCCTTACAGTGACCACACTTAAAATGTCCGATTACTGGTGGCAGACTCCAAAGTTCTTGGATGGTCGGTGTTGTTGCCGTTTCCAGGAAGGAGTGGACTACATAGTCCTTCACGCTTCTAGCTTTCCTGAAGGAGTGCATCGGCGGGTTCGGTTGGTCGATGTCATCGGTCACCAATTTCCAATGTTGATTGATCACTTTCTTAATTGCATTGCTCTGTGTGGAGAAAGTGGTGACACAAATCATTCTCTGCAATGCCACATCTTGTTTGGCCTTGGGCGTTAGGAGGGTTTCTCTGGGATTGAACCATGCCCTCTTGCGTGCTTTCTTGACCAATCTCCTCGGATACCCCCTTACTAGTAGTCGGTTGCTAAGATCCTCAGATTCGACAAGGTAGTCCTCTTTTTTAGTGCAGTTTCTGCGGATCCTCAAAAACTGTCCAAAAGGTAAGTTATCCCTCAGGCCGCGTGGATGGTGGCTATTGTATCTGAGTAAGGAATTGCGTTCAGCAGGTTTCCGATACAGTGTTGTGTGCAATTTGTTGTCCTCACAGTAGATCTTGATGTCCAGGAAAGCAAGTTCTTTGGCATCAGAGTGTATCGTGAACTAAATGTTATCATTACATTGATTGAGCCATTTATGAAAAACCGCCAATTCAATGGCGTCTCCATTCCAAATCAGGAGTATTGCTGATCGTTGAGAACCTTAGGATTCAACCCGACAGAATAGTGTTCTGCGGTAAACCAATTTTTTCGCTTACTGTTGGAGCGATTTTTTTGTACAAATATCCTTGTTCTGTGCTTTGATTTACCTAATTTGATTTTAGGTGTCCACCACTCTCTACGCCCTTGTTGTTACCACCGAGGAGTATCAACCCCTCTTTCTTTGACGATCTTCGGACGTCCTAGAGGCCTGTCCTTCGACAGACATGGTAACTTCTGTGTACAATTTTAATTCATTTATTTCAGTCCCTCAGAATAGAGATTGATGAGTCTTACACTCGTTCATTTTTGTTTCTTTAGGTGCCCACCCTCCATCCATTTTTACCCCAGTCCTGATGAAGACCCCATCTCGTAAGGTCGCATTGAGTACCTACAACACTCAAGGGGTCGAAACGTCGACATAACACCGTTGCCAATATTTTCACCAGCACAGGATGCACTGTGATCATCTATATATGGCATTCCTCAGAACTGTTGATATTGTGACCATGATTTGATCTGTATGTATTATGCGGCAGTGATTTAAGTATGCCGATCAATTTGATTGTAATTTAGTGCATTTATCATTGTGTTCACTTCCTCTCAAATCCCACACTAATTCACTCACTCCCTTACCCCTTTCTCTGGGCATGTGTATTACTTTAACAAATTGTTGCTCAAATTGTGGACTTCATTTAAACATTTAAACCTATTCGATGTGATTAAATGGCATTCGAATTTCCTTGAGTTTTTTGGTCAACTGTTTTTTAATGTTTTGTTTTGAATGATTTGTATGCTGGGACCACTTTTCTCCATACTGTTCTCTACCCAGGTCCCAGTGACTTTATATGGGTTTACTCTTTTCTTTAACTGGGATTTTATCCAGGCCCGGCGCTTTGTTGGATATCAGCATGTGGATAGCGATTTCTACCTCCTTCATCATGGTCGCCGGGACATCCTCAGCTCGGCATTCAAAATTGGAGGGAGGGGTAATAATAGATGGTGTACTGTGATTTATGCCCGAATACAGACCCCCAAAATGATTTTCCCAGGCTGTTGGGGCTATATTAGAAAATGTAGTGGGCTCAGATGCTTTTTTACCATTGGCTACAATAGTCCAAAAGCTTTTAAAATCTTTGAACTGTAGGGATAGTCGCATCTCCTCCCACTTATCGTCCTCCCAGGACTTTCTTGCCCTTTCAATTGTTTGTTTATGCTGTGCCCGAAGTATTTTGATCCTGGCTTTGTCCTTGTCCTTAATTGCCAGAATCAGTTCACTCTTTGACTTCCTGCACTCAGCAGTGTACCACAATTGCCTTCTAACCAAATGGGCCCTCACACTCCCTTCCGGACAGAACACATCCAAGAGTTTAGATACTAGCTGACTATGGATATCTACAGGCCGGATCTCCCGCTCAGTGGAAGTACAGTTGAGCCCTGCTTCGGCCATTCCACTGAGATAGGGCAAGACAAGTCTATAAATATCTGCCATTTTATCTGGGCAGACAGAAATGCGAGGCCATCTTACCCTGCGTCTGTTGTTATGCAGGAAAAGAGGTTGTGATGTAAGAGGGGCCGCAATATCGTAACTAGTCATACCCCAGCTTCCTGGTTTCAGTGTCATAGCCAAGGCATTGTGATCACTATCGTCCCGATCTAACACCCTGAAATCAAGCACCTTATCCCACGATCTTAATTCGATAAGGATATAATCCAAAATTGAAGTTTGCCCCACTCTATTAAAGGTATCACGCCCGGGTCTGTCCGATTTAAATCTGCCATTACATGCCCTTAACGATAAAGAAAGAGTAAGAGCAATAATTTGTAGTACCAGAGGGGTCCAGACCTTAAACATGGGAATCAAGGGGTCAGGAATGGTCCAATGTGCATTTTCCGCATTTGGATCGTCTAGATCCAACAGACTGAGTGGTTCATATTGGCAATTAAAGTCACCACCCACAATCACGGAATATTCGGGGTCCAGGGACAGAATGTAATCATTCAGAAGTGATATAACCTTAGATTCCCGGCCACTCGGGGAAGGTCTAGAGTAGACATTCAAGAGAGCCAAATGTGTATTTCCGGGCAGATCAAGTAAGACGCATTGAATGTCGTCTGAGCTGGTTTGAAGCTGTCTTGCTGTAACACCCAGGTGCAAGGCCACCCAGGTACTAAGGCCCCCTGAAGGTCTCCCCCTACCACTTGTTACTGCAAGTGTGTTAAAGGACACAAAACCAGCCCGTTGAAAATTTTCGAGAGCCCATGTCTCTTGCATTAGGCAGACATCGAAGGTATCTATGAAAATGCCCCAGTCTTCACAGATCAATTTGCTCTTAAGACCTGCCACATTCCATGAGAGCAATTTGATACTCGACTTTGGCTTGCTTGTGGCCGGAATCAAATCGCCAACAGACCTATTAGTAGCTGGGGAGATAATTGCCCTCGCCAGGTTTTCCTGCACACAAACATTCACCAACCCACCCAACACTGGCGGTTTGTATGGCTCTCCCCGGGTCCTCTTTGGGTTTTCCCAGGATAATTCCTCCATAACATCCGAACTGGGTGGTTTTTTTAATAGCCCCAGCTGGGAGGAGTTAGATTTCCGATCCTTCGGGCCCGTGTTGCTGTCGGGTGACCCATTCTATTCCCCGGCCAAGACGGAAATAACACTATAACTTGGACGTCAATCCACCTGATCAAGGACACTGAATCTGTTATTATGGTGGAATACTTCAAGTGGGGGCGGACAAAATTGTTCATAGACTTGAATTGCGTTGGAGGGACAAAAAAAAAATTTGATCCTGACCATTTCCCAAACCATCCACCCCGCACCCCCGATACGCCTCAATCCCATGATGAGAGGGACCAGGGTAAAAATAAGTAAGTGGAAGAGATTTAATGGCTGATTGAGAGCTGCCATAGCTGACAAACTGGGTTGTGCAGATATACCTGGCTGTTCTTGGGTATCTGAAATTGATTACAACAGTCACCCTGTATATCCTTAACTCTTGGGCCTGCCCAATTTATCCGTCTTACAAGTAATATCTCGCTTCTGCACTGGTTAGGGAGAGGTTTGTTACAATTTAGCCAATGCATACACTTATTTTTAAGTTCGCTAGAAACCTCCCTTGTTCCATAGTTCAAAGGGGGGACTCCCACGAGAACCACTACATATGGAACAGATTCAGGTGGGAGATCCAGGCAGGGTAACTTAGATTTAGCAATAGACCCTAGCTGCGGTTGGATAGGCTTATCAGAAATAGGGTCGGGATTTCTCAGCTCAGGCGATGGATTGGCAGTGGCAGGATTCACCTTACTCCTTGAATTCCCTGATAAGGCTAATGGGGTTGGGTCATTAGGTTCTGCTTGAGTGTTGGTACCTAATCTGTTACCCTGGAGGGTGGATTGATCTGTTAAATCTATCGGGATATTAATTGATTTAAGAACAGGACAATTTGACTCATCCGTATCAGCTTTAGACCCCCCCCAACCCTTGTCACCTTATCCCCAGACGATGCAACAAACATTAGTTGTAGATTCGAAAGTTTTTTTTCAATGAAATCAAGTCTATTGCAGATAGGGCGGCAAGTCGCGGTGAGAATCTGCTCCATTTTTGTCCAGAAATCTCTGCCGAGTTCCGTTCCCATTGTGCCCTCAGTACCTTGGATCGCTATATGCTGGGGGTCTATGTTGCCCACGGGGTCCGAGTTTCCAACATTTGCCCGTTTTTGAATTTTTGATCTTTTGTTGGACAAGGCTGTACCACCCCGCTTGCGTCTCACAACCTGGTCTGTCAATTTAGCATTAACTTCCTCATTGCGGATTAATAAGCCAGATCTAGTTGTTACGATATTCTTCGTAAATGAGGAGAGGTCAGGCCCAGTGAGGTCACCATGCTCAGATAAGCTACAAGCGTTACAATTAATTGTTGTAGGACCATTCCCATCACCTCTATGATCTATTGCATTAAGGTCTGAAGATGGGTTTAGCAAACTGATGTCTGTAGGTGACTTTGCTAGAGCAATATTGCCCAATGAGGATCGTTTAATAAAATCTTGATCTAGGGAAAGTCTTTTTTCCGTTAGCTCGATTTCCTTCTGTAGAACCGAGGTAGCCCTAGTGATGAAGTTGTCCAAAGTTCCAACCACTCCAGTCCCACAGAGGGACTTCCGCCCCTTCCCCAACCCTGCAGTTGCCATTACCTGGTTCTGCTAAATGGTTTAAAGACAGGGACAAGGAAGAATACCTAGAGGGCCTTTCGTACAATGTCACAAAGCATCCAACGTAGGCAAACTGAGCAATGTCTTCACTCACGTATTGCTGTCCCGGGGAGCACAGAGGAATGCCCCGACCCGACCTCTACCATGCTCAGACGGGCTCGCCCTTGGCCCCGGGCTTCGCCCCGGTCTACGCCCCGCTCGCGCGGGTATGGGCGTGCCTTAAATAATCTGGGGAGGGGTCAGGAAGAGGTCCCCAGGTGCTGGCGATGTTCTTAGCGCAAAGCGCCCTGGTCCTCGCAGTCCTGCCGGTAAGAGTCCCGAAGTCAAAGGCACACGTTCCTGTGTTTGTAATCCCAGCAGCTCCACACGTTAGTTCTGGAATGACGGAATGAGAGCAGCAAAAGACCGAGCCTGCATAGTTCGCCTTAAAATAAAGCCATACACTCGAATAACTAAAACAAAACCATGATGTATTCATGCAGTATAACAAATCATCATAGCAGCATGTACAATAAAAATCTCTTTAACAGGTGAAATGCAAACAAGCATTGTTAAAGCCAATAGATCTTCCCTATGAAAGCTATTGGCTTTGGCAATGTTTTGTAGCCATGCTGTATAGCAGCGCAGATACTTTGCAGTGAGGCTAAAACTAATTTCAAACAGCACTTTGACACAGCCATGGCTAATGTGCTTTTTTTGTTTTTTGCTTGGGGGTGGGGGTGGAGGAGCTGGATGTATCATAGCCGGTTAGATATCTGTCAGTTCTTTTTCACTTCTTACGGAGGCACACAATGAAGGGTAGTTTGTAAAGAGATCAATATTTGTCACTTTATGACACACTTTCTTTGGAAGGGGATGCAGGGAGTTCAGTAAGCACAACTGAAGTGGTCAATTTTACTTTGGAAAGGTGCGAGTAAAAAAAACAACAAATATTGAGGTTAGGAGAGAGAATGCACACATGAGTGAAACAGAGCTAGATAGAGAGGAGAGGCGTAGAGCTAGAAACAGAGAGTCAGATTGAAACCGTTGTTTACCATTGCCACCTATTTGTAAACTCCTGCACGTATTTATGACAATATAACACATGGTGGCGTTGTCTGTCTATTTAGATGTTCAAAATATAAAATAAATAAATACATGCAGTGGGCCCATGCCATATTTACACCACTAAGTGACCTGGAATAGTCTAAAAATTATACCTATATGGTAAGGTGATTACAATTTGCCCGTGCTCGTAGGGACAGTTGGCAGTGCCACCCATGCTGGCCTCCTGAGAACTACATCAGCACTGGCCCTTACATTACTATGATGTAATTGGGATGGTTTTGCATCAGGACAAAATAAGCAACATAAGGTTTGGAAGGGGTGAACTGAAGAGTGAGTGGGCGCAGATAATGTGTGATGAAAGTTAGTGCCAAAGAATAGGATTCTAAAACCACAACAATTATATTGATGTGTCCAGTCATGTTTGAGTTGGGAATTAAGGGTTAGGAGAGGTACCAGACTTAGTAGCAGGTAGTTGTAGTACTGAGAGAGGTTCTGCAAAGAAGTGGAAGGGTGGTGCCCCAGATGTATTTGTATGTCAGGCCTGCTACCTTCACTTCAGCCAGCACTTTGTGTAAAATTTGCAGGTCCTACGAAGAGGGTAGTACCCACATCCATGACCAGTTAGGTATTTCCCTAAATTCACTTCAAGGGCAAAATCAAGCCCATACAGGACTGAAGAATAGATTGACTATTTGATTTAACATTAAACTAAACCCTCTTTGGGCTGGAGTATTGTATTACTAAAAGTAATGCTTGATATAAACTGAAGACAAGTACTGTTTGTATCACTCTTGGCTACTGTGTGTATCTCATCCACTCTATGCCTCCCTCTGCTACTGTGCGTCCATCATGCATTCTGTGTGTTTCACAAACTATTCTCCCTCACCAAATATGGTCCACCAACTCTTCTCGCTCTCTGTTCTTCCATTACGTACAATGCACCCCCTTTCCTTACTGTGGACCCCTTCCTTAGTCTAAGCCCTACACCTTTTCTGTAGAACCCTTATTGCTCCGTATGTGCCCTGCACACACTGCTAGGGACAGCTGCTAGCTTCAGAATGTATAGCCAGTCAGCTAATGCAGCGGCATGTGCTGGGTAAATATCAGCGCCTCGAAGCTCCTGCTCATCCAGAGATCCAGGATGGATAAGGCACATTGGTGATAAAGGCAAAAGGTCAGGCGGCTGGTGGAAAGAGTGGAATGAAGCAGTTTCAGCAAAAAAATAATTAAGCAGCGTAAGGAGCATAATTGAGCAGCACTAGGACAGTAAATATGCAACAACGGATATATAATGGAGCAACAACAGGTTCCTAATCGATCAGCCCTAGGGGCTTTGTTATAACCTATTGTTGTTGGTGCATCTTCCTTATTATTGTTCTGTCCCTTGCTGCTCAGCCATGTGTGATGTCACTTGGAATGTTGAGTGTGTGTGACTGGAGGAGTTGGCAGTTGGAAGAGATGGGCTGAGCAGCAGGGAGGCTGCGCCTGGTGGGGCTTTATTTATGGGCTTAGCAGAGGCTTTACAGGAGATCTACATGGGCTTTACATGAGCTTTACATGGACTTTGTATCTTAATAAATAAACCTACAACTTGTTCTACGTGACTTGTCTACGAGACATCTTTCATTATTACACTGGCGACGAGGACGAGTCATCTTTCATTATTACAGGCTTCTTTAAGCAGCACCATTATGCATACGTCTACAGTACTGGGCGAAAGGTCAATTCTCTTGTTAAACTTCAAGACTCCATTCTAAGAAAGAGTTTCAATTACAACTCTACAAATGTAGTTCCTCTTCTCTCTGAATCACAAAGAAGGGAAACAGCCCCAAGGGGTAGAGGTGGAAGAAAATGTGTATACTTTGAGAATATATGGCATCTGTATGTCTGCTATGAGGGCATACTCAGTTTGCTAGTTTATGAAGCCGTAGCACATACTGCTGAAATAAGTCTCCACTCCTGTGCTGTACCAACATTCATGCGCATCATGGGAAGTGTCTTATGGAGCATATTGTTCTCCAGGCTCCACCAGACATAGATCCCTGACTCTGATGTCTGCAGGAACTGAGCAAGGTTGTTTTTCTTTGATACACTATTTTTATTAGTTTTAAAGAAAGTGAACAGCCATACAGGTACACCAGTAAAGACCCATTTATCCCAAATTTTCAAGTGTTTGGTGGGGCAGCCTCTTGCTCAGTAGATGGACTCTTCTTGTTGTGTGCACCGGTCCATACCCTCATGCCAGGTTGTCAACTAAGTGGGCACCGGTGTTCTCCAGCTCTGAGCAATGTCTCTTTTGGACACTATCAAAGCCATGCTCACCAGAGTGCAATTACTTTGCGTCTCACCAGATACAGATTTAGCAGTCAAGTCAATGTTGTGTCCCAGTATTGGATTCAATGTTTGTCCATCTTGGCCCCTATACCTAGCTGTACTAGGGCAATCCCACATGACATGGAAGAAATCAGCGTCTGGGCAACTGCATTGAAAGCAAGTCCAGGTAGGGAGTTTACCAGGTTGCCATAAGCAGCGAGGGGACAAGTAGGTGGCATGAAAATAGTTAAGCTGGATCAGCCGGAGGAGAGGAAATGGGCATGTCTTGAGGGGCTGTATGAGCTTCCTGCCAGCCCATGTCATCAATCGGTCCCACCCATTTCTCCCATCTTTGTCGAAGCATCAGGAATCTGTCTGGGGTGTTGATGTTTAGATTTCAATATATTTGGGAAATACCTCTCCTACCTAAGCTTCCCATCAGAAGCTTAGCCTCAAGAAGATTAAATACGGGCAGATCCTCCAGGTCATCTATGTGTCTATAGAGGGCATGTCTGAGCTGGAGATATTTATGGAATTGGGTCAGTGACAAACGATATTGGGTCTGCAGGTCTTGGAATGTACGTACGATGCTCCCCTGACACACGTCTGCCAGTGTAGCAATCCCTATCTGTTCCCATTTAGAAAAGTTCTCAAGTTGCGTTGTGTGGTAAAGGTAGTGACCTTGCCATAAGCGGGTCTATGATGTCAGACTCCGGTCCCAGCCCATTGCCCGCAGAGCGTATCGTCAGCTCACAAGGACCACTCTGGTGACCTCTGTGAGGGATTGAGGAATGTGGTTTCTATATAGCAGCCCCATGATCCAATCTAGGTCAAGGAGTACAAGCTCAACTTAGTAGGTGGGTCGCTGCACACAGCCAGTCATTGATCAACAGGGTTTGAGTTGCACGGTAGTACAACTGGAGTTTGGCCATCCCCAGGCGGCCGTCGTAAACCGAGTTTGAGCATTTGTCCATGGCTATACAGGAGGAGTAGGCCTGCCCACAAGTAGGAGAAAATCAAGGATGTAAGAGCTTTGAACCAGCTATTTGGGATGAGTAACGGATATTTCTGGAGGGCGTAAAGAAATCAGGGAAGAATCATAATTTTAAAGAGGACCACTTTACCCAACACATTGAGTGGGAGTTGTGCCCATCTATGGAGACCAGTTTTCATCTTGGTCACGAGGAGGAAGAGTTTCAGGTTTGATGTGAGGGCCGTCTGCTGCGCTATATGTACACCTAGATATCTGAAGCTGAGCTGCCTTATTGGGATAGTTGTCTGCCAGGATGTAGTTTTACTGTTTCCTCGGAAGGAGACCAATAAAGATGTATCCGGATTCAGTTATAGGCCCAATCATTTCTTGGACAGAGCAAACATTTGGAAACAGGGCCCTGAGAGGTGGTGATCTGTGAAAAATAGGAGCACATCATCTGCATAAAAAACTATTCTTTCTTACTGTTCTTTTCCCACCTCTATTTGGATATTTGAATGTCACAGCGCATCAGATATGCTGGAGGCTTAATAACTAGGGAAAAAAGGAGGGGGGGTAATGGGCAATCCTGTCGGGTCCCTCCACAGATAGAGAAAATGTCTGATAGCACCATGTATACCAGCACCTGTCCTGAGGGTTCGGAATAAAGAAGCTGCAGAATCTAGGGCTGAAACCAATGAGTTTGAGAACCATATGTATGAAAGACCTTTCAACCGAATCAAATGCTTTTTCAAAGTCAAACATCAGGAGAGCCCGTGTAGATAGGTTAGGGCCACGTGAAGGCATTGGATACAGTGTTGAGTGCTTCGATTCGGCATGAATCTGCATTGATCTTGGAGTCCCTGTAGACGGGTTAAGGCCACGTGAAGGCATCAGATACAGTGCTGAGTGCTTCAATCGCAAATGAAGCTGCATTGGACTGGATGGAATAGAGAAGCACTTAGGAGGGTGTTTGCTAGGATTTTAGACAATATTTTGAACTCAGTATTTATGATGCAGATGGGTCTATACAACTCGTAGTTGGTAGCAGGAGAATTAGATTTGGGGATGATCCCAATAGTTGCTGTATCTAGCTCTGGGGGGAAGGCTCTTTTTTCAGCTACTTCAGTGTTAAAAAGATTGAAGAGGTGAGGGGAGAGAGTGTTCCAAAATGCAAAGTAGTATTAGAGGAGGAAGCTATCTGGGCCTGTTGTTTTATCAGAGCTCATATCCTGTATTGCTTTCTCTATTTCCACTGTGGCTATGGGGCAGTCTAGGGTTGCTCTTAAGGGTGCTGACAGCGACAGAAGGGGGTTATCCATCAATACTGGTTCATTGCTCTCGACCTTCATGCTTGTTTGTCAGTGACGGCCCGTGTAGGGCGTTTTACAGGGGCGGTGACGTGGCGCAGAGGAGGGGCAGGGTGGGGGGTTGCAAAATGCGGCAAACTGCCGATTTCAGGTAAGTTATGAAAAAATGTAATAAAATGAATTTCGTTGCGCGCGCTGCCTCGCATGTGGCGAAGCAGCGCGCGCAACGAAATTCGTTTTATTAATTTTTTTCGTAACTTACCTGAACTCGGCCGTATGCCGCATTTTGCAACCCCCCACCCTGCCCCTCCTCTGGGCCACGTCACCGCCCCGGTAAAACGCCCTACACGGGCCGTCACTGTTGTTTGTGAGGTGTAAAGTCGACACTAATACTTAGCAAAGGCTTCCACTATCTCTTCAGGAGTGTGGTTCATTGGACCAAGAGAGTCACGAGTTCCGGGGACCACTCTGGAGGCGATATCTCTAGTAGCCAGCCAATAAAGTAATTTCCCAGTCTTGACTCCGTACTCATAGACATTACAGAGCAATGCCCTCCAGTGTTGTTGGGCACCCTTCTAGGACCAGATGCCGTAGAGCTATTCTGACCAATGTCAGTTGTCAGTGACGGGCCTCCGGGTTGGACTCTGGGGGGAGTTCTGTTCCAGATCTCAACACTATGACTCGACTTTTGTGATCTGGTCAAGTTTGGCCCTTGCCTTGTGGCGTATATACATTTTAGACACCCTCTAATGGTAGCTTTATTAGCAGCCCACCGTATTTCTGGAGAGTGCGCCATGCTTTAGTTTGTGTCAAATTGGAGGAAAGTCCCATATTTAGGTAGACAGTGCATTGTTCGTTCGTGAAGTATGACATGCTGAGGCACCACATGGGCCACTGGGCTATGTCTGACACAGCAACAGTGATCACCAGACAGTCAACCTTCCAAGAAAAGACTAACAAATGCCATCTGGAAGATTAAAGGGAGGAGTGCATCAGGAAGGGAATGGAGGATCCCCCATCCGCTTCTCGTAGGGTCTGGTTATGGGGATTGACATGTGGCATGGATTGGGTCAAGAATCAATCCCAGGGCCAAGAGTACTGTAAGTATGAATTCAACAAAACAAAAAGAAAACAAAAATGCTGCAAACATTGCATAACCCCCCAACTCTCTCCACCACATACTTATTCCCCTTGAAGCATCTGTTGCCCTAGAACTCCCATCTCACCGTTCTCTAACAGCCAAGTGTAGTAGGTGTTAGTGGTGGGCCCCCTCAGGTGCAGAATATTCATGTGTTTTGTCAGTCGATGTGGGTTCTAATAGGTAACCCAGTGAGTAAAAGTGCCTTGCCCCTCACCGCTAAGGTAGGTGTTTTTTCTCCCAGAGCATCACTCTATCGAGAGGTCGGTGTCTTGAAGGCCTGTGTCGCTGCAGAGGGCTCCCGTTTCCAAAGGATCATGTTCTAGTTGGGCCTCAGAGTCCTGAATCTGAATCTCATGATTATGGGCATGCGTTGTTTCTAAGGAGACTGGGGAGGCATGGTAGAGCCCCCGGTGCTATCGGGATCTTGTATGGTCGGTTCCCCGGACACCTCAGATCATTTTCCATTGTCAGTCAGGAGGACAACCCTCATGGGTCACTGGACCCTGTATGTTCTTCTGTTCCATTGCCCACTCCTAGGCAGACACCAGGGAGTCAAAGAAGTATGAGTGATCCTGGAAGAGTACTTTGAGTTTAGCAGGGAAGAGCAGCATACAACAGAGGTTAATAGATTGAAGTTTTTGTTTTACCTCCTCAAATGATTTCTGCTGATAATGAACTGCTTGAGTTTAATATAGAAAGACCATGACGCAGGAGGGTTGAAACGTCAGATCTGCGAGTTTACGTGCCTCTCAGAGGATCGTCTCTGTCGTCTCTATTAATGGGCATGGGGTGGGTGCTGTGCTCTCTCAATGATGGAACCACAGAGCAAGCAGGCCCTCATGGACCAAGGAGGACAGCCATGTCTCTAGGAATTTCTCTAGGATAGTGCATTCCACACCTTCATGAAACCCCACCAGGCAAAGATTATTGTGACAAGACCTGTTCTCAGCATCTTCCACACAGGATTCAAGAGAGCCCGATGCTAAGAGAAGTTTAGAGACATTAGTTTTCAGATTTGCTATGTCATCTTCCAGTGTGGCTATTGGCTACATTCTGATGACCTGCAGTATGGTGTGTATATCCTCAAGGTCTGATGGGGGAATTGGGGGAGGGGCTCCTACTGTACCTCCCCCAGATCCAGAAGAGGGTCCTGCAAATGTGTCAATTTTGAGTTGGGCATGCGCTGTTGAGTGTTTGCCTTTCCCCTTTGTGGCTGCGTGGGGATGTCCAGGATAATACATGTCCCACAGGGATCCTCGGGAATGAGCACTGAGGCAGAGCATATCGGTCAGAGAAGAGAGTTATAACACAGTCCGAGTGGTAAAGGCCGGTATTTACTGGGAGGCAGCATGAGTAGTCATGATGATATTGGTTAAAGCTTGGATGGCTGTATACAGATAGGCAAGAAAAGGCGGTGTTTAGCTGTGTGCAGGTCTCCAAGATTTTGTGTAGTGTCCCAGTGGTTCCAGTACTAAGGGTACAGTCTGTGCACCATTCAGAATTGATAGGTGAGCAGGTAAGGGCCGGTATATGTTTATACTTCTGTGCAATAGAGATTACACGGGCATCGCTATCTGCAAGGCATGTCTATTTGGACCAGCAGTGAAAGGCGCAGCCCACCGACTGTTGGTATTGTCTGGGGTGGGGTGCCAGGAAGTAGATGGATTCACATCAGGAGGCCCCTCACCCTGTCTGTCCCGGGCAGCACTAGAGTCAAGAGCGGGCGCCCATTCCTCTTTCACTCACATTCGACGGGAGACAGATGATGAACTCTCATCTAGGCATTGAGCCGGCTGGTCCCTATGTGCCTCATGGGGCACTTTGCACAATGTAGGCAGGCATGTTGAGCCCCCCTCCGGTCAGGTGTCTCAGTGGTGTGACTCTTGGGGAGACAACCTTGTGCTCCACAACCCATAGCTTCCTCAGAAATAGCTCAGCATCTGACCATTCCTGCATCCTTCAGCGCTGGCATACTAGCTGCCGATCGATTGTCGCAGCCCTCTAAAATCCTCAGTGCACGGGGAGGTGTGTCAGGCAGTGCAAGGGGAGGCAGGATGAGGTATAAGCAAAACTGCAAAACTGGACTGATTAAGGTAGATGATGGAGGAGGCCTGAAACACTATTAAAGTGCATCTGTCATCTTGGCCATGTCAGCCATGTCCCCACAAGATTGTTTTTTACATCTTTCAACCAACAATGCCCTTCATTCTGCCTCACCGATACTTTTCTTTACTTCATTCATGTATGGAGAGGGGGCTAAGTATGTGTTGGCTTATCTGTGCTGAGTTTCTTTGGAGCAGACTTGCAAGGGCACTGGGTTCTGGCATCTGTATGAACTATATGTTTTATGATGGGCTAGGTAACTCTGTCCCTTAGTCCAAGATTGTACTTCGTTTTCCCCAGAGCCATATTTTCCTTGCCGGAATAAAATGGTTTAGGTGACATGTGGCAAAACATGTTTTCTAAGGAGCCAGTCGTTTTAGTGGGTGTGCCATATTCTTCTGTCCAAATTGATGTTTTGCGGTGCAGAGGAATAACTTTCTTGTCTATTATACCATACATTGAGCAACTGCTTATTACTAGAACCATCTTCCAGAACTGTGACTAAAGTCTAAGGCAGTCATTGAGATCCTGCGAGCAGGCCACAAACACTTTGGAGGCACACAGACCAGCCTCCACCCACCAACAGCAGACTGCCTGTCATATTTTAGGAGCTCTGCTGCTGTGATAGGGTTTCTGATGAAAGTGCTTACACTAACATGGTGAGAGCTTTTTCATTAGAAATGTGACTCCGGATGGGCCACGTCATAAAGGCAGACTGCACACAGTTATTTCTGTTTCCGAGATACAAACTATCAAAGTGTTATTTTTCTCGCAAACAAATAAAGCCTTGGCCCAGACACAGAGGGAGAATACTCCATGGGTGTCTGGGCAAATTATTATTTTTCTGGGTGTGCCATCCCTTGCTTGGGAGCCTTCCCAAGAAATATGTTGTTTATGATAGATTGACCAGTTGTCCCCGCTATGGATGGGTTGCTGGGTTATGTCAAAGGCTGCTAAGACTCTGCAGTTCCCCCATTTCTAAATCAGGTGAAGCAACTGTGGGTTTAGCAGGGTAGGAGCCCCACTGATTTACAGTGCTGGTCTGTCTCTGCTAAATCCTAAATGAGGCACTCTTAAAATAATATACTTACAAATATGTCTATGCATGGAGCCTTGTTTCCGTGCACCCCTAACACAAGCCCGCAATCACTGCTCCTTTGCATTCCCAATAATTGCTTTAAACCTAGCTTCCCTTGTATGACTGATGCACATCAGATACTTATGGATTCATAAGTGTAGCCAGAGCTTAACAGAATGCTCATAAATCCATACCCAGTGCACACCATTAAAACCACACTTCAACCCCATTTATTTACTGGTTAATACCTGCAAAAGACAGAGAAGGAATGAGTTTACTGTACCCCAGCATGCTCTCCTCTGTTAAGAGCCTACCAAGCTGCTCTGTGAACTCTTCAGAAAGGCAGAACATCTTTAACTCATCCAGGCGGAGCAGCAAATTCTCCTTATTTATTTGGTTGATGCTTTCCTTGTCCAGGAATCCAACCAAGGGTCCAAGCAGGTCCAGAACTTCACCGCTGATCTCAACTTCTGACGGCGCTCTCTGCCAAGATAACAAACCCCAATTAGCAGCCCAATAATCAAGGAACAGCACACACATCACCCAGTAACCTGGAAGCATGCATTGCGTAGTGAAGCAGAAGGAATACCGCCGGTACCTGTTTCGGCCTTATGCGGACAGCGAGGAAGATTCTTCCCCTAATCCCCCCCCAGTCCAGAAAACTTCTAATTCAAGACCTGATCATTTCAAGACTGGACTACGGAAACACCCTGTATTTAGGTGCCCCAACTTCAGTCATCAATAAATTGCAGCACGTCCAGAACGCAGCCGCCAAGCTCCTCACCGGGACAAAATCCAGATGCTTTGCGAAACCTGCCCTTAGATCACTTCACTGGCTACCAGTCCAGGAACTAATTACCTTCAAAATCCTCTGCATTACGCATAAAATATTCTATGGCAGAGGTCCACCTATATTGAGACCTCATCAAACCCCATCAATCCACTAGGCAGTTGAGGTCAAATACCCTTTCCCTGGACAGCATCCCTAGAATAAGAAGAGCACTCTCAGGAGGCCGTCTCTTCTCATTTAACGCCCCTAAGCTATGGAACGCCCTCCCCCTCTCCATCTGAACGGAAACGGACCTGATATCCTTCCGTAAGCGATTAAAAACTTGGTTATTCCCCTAAACGTCTTCTTCTTTTTATCCTGACACTATGACCATCCCCCCTCAATCCCCCTCCTGGTTTCGGCAGGTTGAGTATCAGCGCTGGGACACCCCCGGGTAGCTACGCGCGTTATAAACCCTAAAATAAATACAAATAAATAAAATAAGGAGGGTTGATAAAGTAAAATAAGGTTGCCCTTACTCTAAAGATTGTAAGGTAGTACATTGTTGAATACATTTATTTATCTGACTTTATTTACGAAGGGCAAAGCCTACCCAACCACCGAGTGCCAAGGCAGATGCTTCTTCAGGGGATCTGCAGTTCGTAAGGACTTATGTTCCTCTATCATGTTGTACTTGCTTGTTGTACCTTCTTTATTGGCCATGCCCAGTAATGCACAAAGTCAGCCACAACAGGTGACTAGGAATGAACAGACATGGACCACATTCTCAAATCTAATACTGCTGTCAATGTTATTATTCGGTAAATGTTTGACACAGTTTGTGAAACCTTATCACATCAATTAAAGACTTAAAATGTAGACAACAAATTCAAAATAATTCTAGTGCCTCAGTGCACTCTAAAGAAGGTGCACTCACTGGCATCCCCCCTACTTTTATTTTGAAATTATTTGGCCTTAGAAAGCTAGAATACGTAGACTTTAGACCGTGGCAGACTGCTAAACAGGCTTCCGCTGTGTTTGCTCCATGCCTAAAAGAGGGAGTGTAATTACCAATTACGCATTGGCATATTTGGCTTGTGGATAGGACTACGGCAAGGTTTTCTTAAAAGTCTGATGTCATCTGTGGACTACAGTGTAACCTCACATCACTCACATTAGAGACTTTTGAAACATGCATCAGGTCCACACAACAGGCCTGAATGACAGCAGGCCAAGCAGTGGCCTTGAAAATACAATTAAAGCATTTTGTGTTGCACAAAGCCTGTTTATAACATTATAAAAGTCACCTGTAAAGTGTGCCTTTTAGCCCTCCATGGTCTAGGTGAATAATGTTCAAACATTAGACATGTAAATTATGTTAACATGCAAGCATCTACAGTAATATGATTCCCAAAGTGCTATCTACTGCAAAGATTAAAACAGCTTTTCCATTGACACAGCTCCCAATATTCTTAAATAGAAAATGTTTGCCGAAGTAACACCATTATTGGAACATTGTACTATAGCATTATAGCCAGCCAGGCTAGCTTGAATCCAGGGGCACAGTAATGCCGAGTCCCACGTCTGGGCATACCTGGGGCACTTATGGCCAGAAAGCAAAAGACACACAATTGATTGATGGACGGAGTGTGGAACAACCATCAGGCCCAATAGAAGCTGGACTTTTTTCCGTGGTAGCAGAGAGATTGGCTGATTAGCCTTGGAAACTGTGCCGGGTGTTTAAGGAACTCTCCCTGAGAAGTGGGGACATTTAAAATATCAGCACATGAGCCACATTCATTTTTGACAGTGACTTTTAGAACATGGGCACTTGCTGCAAATGAGTAAAACTGTGTCTTGAACAAAATATATTATTCTAGAAATGAAACAGTATGAAATGTTCCCCCTAGAAACCCTTCCTTTATTTCTGTGCTAAAAACAAACGTGCTGCTAAATTCCAAGGGGCCTTTTGGAAAGGTATTCCCAAAGCACTGCAGTACCAAAGATTTATACATAGAGTACATTAAGTTTAAAGACATTTTTGTCTTTGTTTTTTTTTTACATCACTCCTGATTCCTGCATCAAGTTTTCTTCCATTTTTTGCCAATTTGCTCATTAAAGTGTTTTTGAAACAACTAAATTATCCTGGGAATTTTATTGTGCCTATTTCTTCACTTTCATGTTGTACTTGATACTGTTGTTCATGCCCTATGAGCACTTTTTACGGTGAGAAGCCTTTCTTCATGTTAGACAGAACAAAGTGTAACTTCATAATTTCTCACAGAAACCTGCAGTTACTTTTAAGAGAGGTGATGTTTTACCTTTGCGTGGAGCTAGGGGAATATCAAGGTATAAAAATATCCTGCTACCTTCATATGTCACTAGTCTACATCATCCGTTGATCAGTTTGGTTCCATGGAAGATTTAAAAGCACCCTCACTAAATGCTCCCATAAATCAGTCTAGACAGCCAAATGCAGCAAAAGTGTCTTCACTATGTCTCCTCTTATTATTATAATTCCAATGACAATGGCAAAAACCTGGAGACAAATCAGCCATAATAAGTCCCAGTGCTGCCACAAAACTGTGGTCTCTTACCAAGACACGAAGGGCGCTTTGAGCCAGTGTGGTCTGTTTATGGAGAGGCAGTCCGAGGAAGCTTGTCGGATGCTTGTTCACATGTTCCAAAAATATCTTCACAGACTCATTGGACAATCTGTTCATCAGTTTCATTCTAAAATACAGAATAAAATGTAAACACTGTATAATTATGGTATTTGAATTTGTAAAAATAAGCTGTACAATGTGGTGTCAGTTACCATCCCAGGCACATACCCCTCACCCATTAATCATGTCCTAGATTTTAAAATTCATTCACAAACTATACCCCCCCATACACACACACTCTACTGGGTTTGACAGCCATTTGAGGTGCTTCTGTTTGCATGCTATTTTATGTAAATGTAAAAAAGCTGAGGAAGAACAATGGATGATGAATCCAAACTCCTGAAAGTTAATTCAATAGCATTCCAGGGGTAGTGGAAATTACCTCCTATTTGAAAGGTGCTATTAGACCTGTCACCCTTAGGGTGTTCATCCCCCAGACCTTTTGCCTTCAGAACTCCTGTTATTACTGAATTTTTGTTTGCTGGCCTTGGTACTCTGTGTATTTTAACACTGCTGACCTGTGCTAAAGTGCTTGTGCTCTCGCCTTTAAATATGGTAGAATTGGCCTACACCCAATTGGCATATTTAATTTACTTGCAAATCCCTAGAAAAGTGGTACTACATTTACCCAGGGCCTGTAAATTAGATGTTACAAGTTGGTCTGCAACACTTATTGTGCCACCCACTTAGGTAGCCCTGCAAACATGTCCCAGGCCTGCCACTGCAGCCTGTGGGTGTGGTTTTAAACTGCCATTTCGTCCTGGCAAAATAAAAATGTTGACAGGCCCGAACCTTCCTTTTAATACATATGTCACCCCCAGGGTAGGCCCTGAACAGCCAACAGGGCAGGGAGCAGTATTTCAAATGTTGGACATGTACCCTTATGTTTTACATGTCCTAAATTCATTTTTCACTACTGCAAGACTACCTCTCCCATAGTATAAGACCAGGCTACCTTATTACATTTAATATGTGCTTACTTTCAATTGGGAGCAGGCGGACAGATTGAGTTTGGTGACTAAAGAATTGTAATTAAAAACCCTCTTGAATGGTAAAGTCAGATTTTTTATCACAATTCTGAAACAACTACTTTCTGAAAGTTGGCATTTTATTGTACCAAGAATTTGGTATCTGCTGTCTGTACCCTGGGTCACATGACTAGGTGTAATTGGCAATTGGTCTTTGTATATTGCTCCCAGACAGTGAGATAAAGAGTAGCTAGTCGTTGGCACGATGGGTCACTCTGAGGTTACGAGGGGGAGGATAACAAAGGCCCTGTGTGAGCACTCTCACAAAGGGGTCTGCCACTCATCTATTATGTCCACAGACAATCTAGGACCAGGGCAGGGAGGTAGGAAATTCCAAGCACCTCTGTGGAGTGACAGCCTCTAGAAGCTTCTCCTACTTCAAAGTGGGCATCAGGTATAAATATTCGACCTCAGACTGTAAGCCTTCAGTAGGCATCTGAACCTGTGGAAGGCTCCGAAGACGGACTGCTGGGCAATGTTGCTGCACGAAGGACTGCTGCTCTCCTACCTGAATGAGAAGGACTGAACGTGTATCTTAAACCCAGGACTACCAGAGTGACTTCTAGGGCCACTTGTCTGGCATTCTGATCAGAAGCCTCAGGAACAAAACAGGCTTACTCCCTCTTGAACCCAGCATCTGGCTCTGCCAGCTGTGAGTCCTGCTTTCCCAACAGGTGCCATCCCAGTCCTGGACTCTTGGAAGTGGGCCTGAAGGTGATCTGCCAGCTCAACTGTGGTGCCAGCAGAAACCGATGCATTGCCTTCCAGAAACTCAGTAACGGCGCTGCTGCGCATCGCCACATCAAACTCCGCATCGGATCCACCGTGTGTGACAAATCCCAGACCAAGATCTTTGCATCCCAAGCCTCTCATTGATAGCATCCTTGACAATGACGCAAGACAGCCCATTGCAAGTCCAGCAGCTTCCTTGGAATCGCCGCTGCGTGATGCAGGTCATTTCATTGCAAGCCCCTCATCAACAGCATCCTCAGAACCACCTGTAACCGACGATGTGCGATGCATCTCCCCACCAAGACCACACATCGCCTCAGATGTGTGACGCATCCTCGACGCAGACCTCGCAGTGCTCCACTACTAGGAATTAAGGAACTCTTGTTCACCGGTCCTAACTTGGTCCCTCTGGCCGGCCTGTGCTCAATCGCGTCGACCTGAACTTGTGTCTTTGTCCAGATCTTATGTGACCAGATAACTACAGTTGGCGCCTTGGGATTTTGGTGCTATTTTCACTTAAAATTTTTAAATTGCATATCTCCATTTCTACTGGTTCGTTTTTTGTCATTTTGACCTTAAATTATTTAGTAAATTCAACTCTATTTTGGTAAATTGGATTTGGATTTTTCTTGTGTGGTATTTCACTTTATAACTGTTTGAAGTGCTGCAGAAATACTTTACACATTGTCTCTTCGTTAAGCCTGACTGCTCTGTGCCAAGCTAACAGAGGGTTGAGCACAGGTTAATTTAGGGATTGCTTGTGACTACAACCTAAACGAGTATTATGTTTGCTTCTAGAGTAGGGTTTCACTCTCCTCAACCAGAATCCCAATTTCTTATGTGTCTTTAAGGTTCTTCCATTAAACCTCAACAGTCAATGCTTGATGAGCCTTGATGTGGAGGCCCTTTACATCAGAATCTGACAGTGGTAGTGCAAAATTGCCCTATGTGGACAGACTGTCCCTCCAGACAGAAATGGCTTTCTTGACCTTGACACCCATCTCTTTTGTCATGAAATGTGAAGAATTAGCCTGGATAAGGACTTTTAAAACAAGATATACCTACAAATTGGCAGCACTTCTATTTGGGCTTCCTTTGCTGAACATTTGGTGAACCTTCATGTCCATTCATAAACTAAGACAATTTTTACCATCAGCAATCTAACATCAAAAAATAGCTCCAGGGTAAAATTATTATCTGGTGTTTCAAAAATCAATGGTATTTTGTGATCTGCAATGGTGACAAGAGGTCTACAGTTAAGTTCCTCTCTTGTCTTAACAACGAACATACACATGCCTTAATTTTACTGACACCACAAGGAAAACATAAGTGGCATTCTTGAACAGTAGATAACACATTAAGATAAATAACTGAATCTTGCTGTTGGGATTGACTGCTATCATCAAAAGGTACTTTTCAACCACTCACCCCCAGTCAAGAGATCTGGGTTTAATCCATGATTATTTTGCTCATTATGTCAAAACAGTTTGGATTCAGCCATATGCAAATCGGCCTTGACCCTGCTCCTCACAAGCCTGTCTGACCCACCAGGCCAGGTTCTCCCTGGACGGGAAACAAGGATCCTGGTACCGGTTATGGAGTATCAGCCAGGCTAACTTGAATCCAGTCGCAAAGCGAGCAAGGGACCCACGTCTGTGCATACCCTTGGCCTCCTAGGGCAAACATAGCAATCACAGTAAGATGATGGAAGGTGTGCTGAAACTTTTCAACCACTCATGCCTAGTCAATAAATCTGGGTTTAATCTATCTTTATTTTGCTCACTATGCCACCCAAGTTTGGACCGAGCCATATGCAAATCAGTCTTGACCCTGCTTCTCATGGGTGCCTGGCTAATGAGGGGTGATACCCCAAAACCGGTACCAGGTTGCTTGTTTTGGGTCCAAAGAGGACTTGGTCTGGCAGTTAGGTCTGGAGATGCAGGGTCATGGCTGATTTGCATATGGCTGGGTCCAAACTGGGGTGGCATAGTGAGCAGAAGAACGACGATGGACTCAACGGAGATCAGTGATTGGGGTGAGTGCCTGCAAAGTTTCAGCACTCTGTCCATCATCATATTGTGTTTGCTCATACCAAATAAGACAACTTCAATACTGAGGTAGAAGAAACCACCTCTGGGCTCAACTATAGAGCTATTTCCCTGTGAGGAGTAAATTGTTGGCGCAACATAGTCAAATATCTGTACGACTTAGGCACTGATGATGATTCAAAAAGTTGCTTAGACATTTTCAATTAATCTTAATCTTCATAAAGGACTGCCAGGCCACGTTCATTAGATGGTATTGTATTTAGCCCTCTTGGGAAGTGACTGCATTATACCAAAGGTCTTAGTTCTTCCCTACATTTGAGTCCAGGCTTGATGACTCAGGAATCATCATGGGCATTTAAACTTTCTTGGTGCCATGGTGCCGATCCAGAGCATTTATCCACATCCTGGATGGCCTGCTCAGCCTCCTCTGGAGACCCAGTAGCAGAGTGAAGAGACTGCAAGAAAGGAGCGGCCCTATTCTGGGAAGGCATGCTCTGCACTATAGTATGATATAGAGTTACAAAATATACAAATATATTAATGTATGACATGAAGCACTGCCACTACATGCAAGCCATTCATAATACTTTCACACTCAAATTCTCTCCCCCATGATAGCGAGAAGTCCCAGTAGGCGACCCGGGAGCTCAAAGGGCGAAGCAGAAAGGTAGTAACAGAGCCCAATCAGTGCCTATGTAGATACTGAATGACATTTTGAATGATACCACTAATAAGGGGTGGTACTCTGAACTGAGGGATAATTATTTGCTCCATTTGGCTCATCTGAGGGAGTAAAAAGGACTGTGAACTCCAAGTAATTTTACAAGAATCACTAGAACTGAAACAATGTTTACAAGGCCACAATGAGTGTTCCAACAACATACTCATATCAAGTACAGACGTTTTGACATACTACTATTTTGTCATTTTTCTCGACAGGAAAAAGCACCTTGTGAAACCAATGAATTACAAAAAAATACTCAGGTGCTCTTTCTAATTGATTAGTTGTCTTCTATGTCTATTACCCAACAAGCATGCAATGTGTTTTTTCTGGACCTGACAGAGTCCTAATGAATGTGCCTGGCCCTTCGTGGGCGTTAATACTAACAGAAACATTTTCACGTAACTTCATATATCTGAAGTGACGCACCAATTTTCCATTTGCTTTTAATGTTGAAATGGATGGGTCCCTGTAAGCTATTTTATTCAAATGGTAGGTCTCATATATGATGGTGACACACCAACTAGGGCTGATAACAGGTCCATCCTTTTATCATAGAACAAGTGGTCACCAGTCAACCACTAGTTCAGGGAGTCCCTAGGATGACATTATATTTGTTTCTTCCTCCACAACCATATTTTTACCCTGTTTTCATAGTGACATGTAATTTCCCAACTGGAGGGAGATACCTCAATACAGGAGCAGACCTGATAAAGACACATGCCACATACTGTGTGCGGGGATTTGCATTTATTTTATGCTGACTTCCTCTAATGAGATGTTTACATGTTGTCATCCTTTCCCTTGTAGATAGAGGCACATTAGGAAAATGGTTGGCTAGACCTGTAAGCGAGCTTCAGAGGGGATTATATTACATGTGAATACATAGTAACAGAAATGCCATCAAGCACTATTTCATTCCCCTTAAGATCACAGGCTTAATCCCCTGAGATCACAGGCTTCAGCCTTTGTTACACCCATAGTCCTTCACGAGCTTCCTAGGCGAATGGCAAAAAGTGGAAATTATAGAAAGTGAACAGGGTTCTTAGAATCCTGACTACTTTCCCACTGCTGCCTTCTTGATCCCTGAAACCAGGTGCAGCAAGATAATTGGTATTAGTATTTTATTTATTCAAGAGACTGTAGAGTGTGCAGCTACCCAATAGGGTCTCCCGGCGCTAGAGGCAGACAGTCGCAAGAGGCACAGCAATACTACCAGGTGGCTGACTAAGTCAGGGCAGTTAAAGAGCATGTTTTATATGTTCTTACGAAAGGTAAGCAACGAGTCACAGTTCCTAAGAGCTACCAAAAGAGAGTTCCAGAGTTTTGGTGCTAAAACAGAGAAAGAGCGCCCCTTAATACGAGCTCTGCGAAATCTAGGCGTGGTGAGCAGTGCGAGATTGGCTGATCACAGTGATCGGGAAGGGACATACGGGGACACCAGATCTTGGATATAGGAAGGGGCGAGACCGTATCTAGCTCGAAAAATGTAGCATAAGGCCTTAAATGTAATCCGTTTGTCAACCTTCAGCCTGTACAATTTATGGAGCAGGAGAGAGACGGAAGCATGTCTCGGCAACAGGAAAAGAGGGCGGGTGGCCGTGTTCTGGAAAATCTGCAAGCGATGAATGAAGGCTTTATCGGCGCCCAGATACAGTACATTTCCATAGTCCAGTCTGGACGTTACCAAGGCCTGCATCACTGTTCTCTGGGAACTTAGAGGAATCAGCCAAAGGATTTTCTTGAGCCATTTCAAAACGAAAAAGAAGGAGGCTGTGAGCTTGGAGATCTGCGGTTTCAGGGAGAGATTCTTATCAATGATAAAACCGAGATTCTAAACCTTATCAACCGACATGGGTAGGGGCCCCAATAAGGCGGGCCAGTGGTTAAGTCACCAAAGTTCAGGATTATTACCCAGGATCAGGACTTCGGGTTTATTGTCATTGAATTTAAGGGCATTTTTGTTAATCCCTAGGGCGACGTTGAGCAGGCCTTGCCTAAGGGTGGAGAGATCTTTATTTTAAGTATCAGATAGTGAGAAAATAATCTGAGAGTCATCCACATATGAAAATACAGTGAGACTAGACTCTTCAATCACTTCCATCAAAGGGTGAAGGTAAATGTTAAAAAGCAGAGGGCTCAGTATAGATCCCGGAGGAACTCCCAAGGTCAGTGTTAAGGTCTAGAGGTGTTGTTTGCTGATAAGACCTAAAATGTTTGGTTTTTCAGAAAAGAAGATAGCCATTTCTAAGCAGTGCCAGCAATACCTAAAGCCTCCAATCTGTCCAGAAGAATGGAGTGTGAGACCGTATTGAAAGCCGCACTTAAATCCAGGAGAAAAATGGCGGCTGTCCCACCAGAGTCGAGTTCTTGCCTCAGGACTTCTGTGGCTCCAAGTAGGACGGATTCGGTGCTATGGCATGCCTTAAACCCAGACTGGGATGGGTGCAGCAGGTTGTGAGCAGTAACAACAGAAGAGGGGTGGATGTTAACATGTTTTTCCAGAATTTTGGAGAAAATCGAGAGTAGAAAGATTGGCCTAAAAGTTGACCAACTCTGGTGGTCAAGGTCATTCTTCTTGAGCAGAGGGAGTCCCAAAGCATGCTTCCAATTCTGAGGTACCATACCCGTGATCAAGGAGGAATTAAGAAGATCCAGATACTGTAAGGGCAGCCTCCTCTAACAATATGAGTTTTTGTGGTGAGAGGGGATCAAGCGGAGAGCCAGACTTGATGGTAGCCAGTGAGGTTTGCCATAGTGCATGATCCAAAAGGGGCCATGCATCGATTTTAAGGGCTTGCCTGACTTGGTTGTGGGCTGACCATCCACTGGATGCGGGACCAGTGGCCCGAGTGGTTGGGTGTCAGCAATAGGCGGAGTCACTAACATAGAAGCATCAGCTTCTAGTTGCCGAAGAATTAGCTAAACTTTATTTAGAAAAAAAGACGCAAGTTCGTCACACTGTTGTGAGAAAGGGAGGGGGTAGCGTGAATGTCCTCGCTGCGGACAGATCATTTACTACTTCAAACAGAATTGTTTGACAGTTTTGAGCGTTGGTAATCAATTCTGTGTAGTAGCCTGCCCATGCAGATTTGCAAGAGGCATGGTATTTTTCTAAAGCCGCTACATATTCAACCTTGGCTATGGGAGCATAATGCTTTCTCCAAACCCTTTCAAGGGATTTACAGCCCTTTTTTTCTGAGCAAAGATTATTATTAAACCAGGGTGCCGGGGGGACGCATTCTGCCTTGTGTTTTAGATGATCCAGGCAGAATTGAGTTAGTGGCCATTTCAAGCCAGTGATGTATCGCGATTTGATCTTTATCCGTTGTGCGAACCAGAGCAGGGATGGTATGTAAAAGACGTTTGTTTAGTTCCAACATGTCCAGTTTAGCCCAATTTGCCTGTTAGTAGTTTGTCGTAATGACTGAGATAAAGAGGAAAAAGGGACTGTGATATTGAAAGGTACTGCGTAATGATCAGTCCAACAAAGTTGGAGTGGGGGGGGTCAACGGAGAGGGAAGAGAGGTTGGAGAAGATGAGGTCCAATAGATGGCCCACTATGTGGTTGGCTGCCGAAATTTGAAGAGAGTGATTAAGTGATCCCAAATCTTCTATGAGGGTTAAGGATAGTTTATTTTTGGGGTCCTCAAGGTGCAAATTAATGTCTCCAAGCAAAGTAAAATTAGCTGCCTGTAGGATATGTGGTGTCAAATAATCTGGTAAGACTGCGCACCAATTAGTAGGCGGTCCTGGAGGACGGTATATAAGGGCCCCAGAAAGTGTGAATTTGGGTGAGACAACGAGAAGTGAAGAGCCTCGCAGTTAGGGATTTGAAGGTCTTTATTATTACATTTGTAGTCCTTTTTTATAGATAATGGCAATGCCTCCACCTATTCTGTGTGGTCTATTTAAGCCCAGAGTGCAAAGTTGGCAGGGAGGGCAGAAATTATATCAGGTGAAGAACCCTCATGGAGGCATGTTTCAGTTAAGAAGATTGTGTCGGGGTCCATATCACAGAGAAAATTAAATAAGTGACACTGATTTTTTGGGAGGGAGCTACAGTTTAAAGAGAAGCAACCTGAGTATTTTAAGTTGGCACCAAAGGGAAAGCGAGAGGGTGCAGCAACCTCAACTTGACAATAATGGTTGTAAAGCTGTTTCTAAAGGCTACGAAAAGTTCACTCTTACTAGCCTCTGTGGGCAGATTATTCAATCTACCCTTGGCATTATAGATAACACTCATCTCTACTGTCCTTAAAACCACTTAGTCACTGGGATAATTAATTTGTATTTGTCTGAAGAACAAGAGTGCTTTAACAGCATGTAAAACCAGATTCTTTTTCTCAAGTAAAATGAATCAGGATCCTTGCCATGTAAAGCCTCAGGATCCTTGCCATGTAAAGCCTGACATCTCTTAAAGTGTTGAAAAACACTATTAAGAGGGAGCCAGTCCAGCTTTTAAAAAGCAAGTATCATGCATTTGAATGGGAACATACCTCATTTTAGAGCGTCTCTGGATGACGCAACGATTGCTATGTTAGTACGGTATTGAAAGCATTGCAACGATTACATTTGGCCTCTATGATCACCTCTGCTAGCTGGGCTAAATTGTCCTCATATGATATTTGTCTCACCTGTGCCAACAGCTCTCTCTACCCTTATTCCGCCCTATAATTTCTAATTCATTCTTCAGAGTGAGTTGTCGTGTACCTTGCTGACTCACTGTGATTCACTTGCGATCTCTGGGAGGTTTCATAGTTGTTGTTTTTTGTTGTTGCTCAGAGTCTGCTTCTTTCACAGTCCCAGAAAACGAATTCATGCAACTCGAGTGTCCACAAAAAACCTGCCTTTTACGGACTACGTTTTAAAAAAGCGTTGAGTAGAATACATGTAATAAAATATTCACCACAGGTAACAAGCATTCACAAAGTCTGCATTCAGTAAAAGGATTTGAAAAATGTTGATAGATACGCACGGTAGGTCCATGATAAATTCTGGTCCAAGCCGCGTCAGAGCCTCTTTGGATAGCCAAGACCGCCTCTGGATTTCGTCAAGGATACATCTCCTCTAAAAATCACAAAACGCCATATTGGTGAACTCTTATAACTCAATACATTCTAAGTGGAATATTTAATATTCATGAAAGAGAACTAATTGGAACATATGCCGTATCGCTGAGAAGCAGAACGCATCAAGGTAATTCACACTGACTCTGCCCATCTGACCCTGGTCAGGACCCTGGGGCTGAAGTTCCTTAACTCCTATTCTTGGCGCGCACTCCCTTAGCAGCTGCTGTTGCTTGGACTATGTTCTTGGATACTGACTCTTTCCATCCATCCTTTCACCTTCGAGGTAAAGGGTTAGGGTATTCTTTTATACAAACAGTCTTTCTTTTTTGTTTTGAATAACATTGCTTTATATTTAATCCTTTGTAGTCAAAATAATTAAGGGATATTTGGCATTCCAATGGCAATTTGTTCTCATTATTACTCATTTTTGCTTTTTATTAGCTATTTGTTTCCTTTTACTTGAAAGCCGTAAATGTTTATTTTTTACTGCATTGTTGTTTGCTTGTTGTAGCCCCTCTCTACACGCGCCTTCTCTTTGGTTTACTTAATCAGGTTGGTAAACTTCCAAATGCTATCTTCACTGCGACTACTGTTCCCTGAGTCTGACTCGCTGATTTCATACATCTACCATCCATACCTTTCAGCCTCACATGAATGTGCAGTTCAACATTGTCTACTGAACGCAGAAATGGACTCGGGTGCATTTGTAACCAGCTCAGTCACACAGGTGTGCTTTAAGATGCAGGTAAACTGAATTTGAAAACCCTGGGTATAATGCAGAGGTCATCGCTGACTAAGCTACAGCATTCTGCCTGACTTCCACCAGAGGGGGCAAGACCTAGATACACGCATGGCAGGGCAGCTCCTGGTATACGCAGAAAGACGCTCAAATCATTACCGTGTTTCTGTTAAGTCCTGTTGGGATCCCATACATATGTTTGACAACTTCCAGAAATTCAGCGCGTGAACTCCACTTCCTTAGAGTGCCGCAGTCTATTCCTCCTGCAAGGGTTCCCAGTTCCCTGCTCAAAAAGACAATCTATTTTCAGTCTAAATGAGCGTGCCTCTTTGCACAGGGTTCAAATGCGGATACTTACATCAAGTGACGAAACAAGAAGCAGCAGATAAAATTGTATTATGTACAGTACAGAAAACAATTATTCCTTCTAAGTAGGCCATTATCTAAAGTGGAGGTCAGCAACCCCTTTTAAAAAAACAATTGCGACATAGACGATCTACAAAAGATGGTATGAAATGTATAAAGACATAGCATGGGACCATACATTATGCGTGTACTGAGACAATAAGAGTGATGCAGAAAAATTGTAGAAATGGCCACTGTAAGTACTGCACTATCCAGCGCAGTTTTGACAACTAGAAGTGTCTATTTTATCTATGTGAAGATATGTTTTACTATAGCTGACCAATAGACTCGTTTACAACAATAACAGATACAACATAACAGGCATCGTGTTGGACTGGCCTTTCAGGCAGTCTGGCGCTGAAAAGGGCAATTTGTAGGAACCGTTCTGGCCTCTTGGGCCGTTAAAGGAGCGGGGCCAAAGAACCAGCCCACACACTGGCCCTTCCAACGGGCCACCGTGGCAGAGCCAGAATGCCCCCGAAAGACCAGTCCAGCACTGACCAGAAATAACGAGTCCGCGTTAGAAAGACAGTTCTCCTGTCAGTTTTATAATTTGCAACCCAAAAGACATATATTGTGTACGACAGGCACATTTTATTTATTTTCGATGAATAAGCACAACTTGAGTACATTTCCATATCAAACCAAGGAAATCCAAAGAGGTTCAAACTCACTGGATTGAGTCTCTAGTTGTGTTCGTGGTGTCTTGAAGCTTCTGCCAAAGAAACTGAGTCTGTTTACAGGGTAAAGAAAGAACAATATGAAATTAAACATTTCTGTTCCATTGTCCTTTTGCAAAGCTAGCGCTGCAGAAGCTCGGTGTTCAGGGAACCATAACTGAAATAAGAATATAGTCAGTCGTGCACCTGCCCTTGAACACGGCCTCCAAGAACGGATGCCCGCTCCACCCCTCTGGCTTCTTGCTCATTAGCAGTCAACAGTTAAACTAGGAGTGCAACAAGTATTTTAGACTTTTATTCGACTGGGGCAAGGGGTATTCATTCCAAACGTCTATTCATATAAGCTATTTTCAAACGTATTTTACCTCCAGCTATAGAAGAAATCTTGGTCTACATGTATTTATTTAAGCTGTTCGGCCTTAAGTCAGGCACTTATCCGTATTCGTAAGTGATGTACCACCGTCCACCGACCTGTCAGACTCTAACAAATACCCATCAATTTGCATAGAAAATTGTGAGATTTATGAGGCAAGTGATGTAGCGCCTAAAGGTTTTGAAATTTGTAGGGGTGCATCATATTCACCGTTAGTTGGCACCCGCATATAATCAATGTATATTTAGATGTGTCGTGCGAAATGTATTAAGAAATGTATTAGCTATATCGCAACATAGAAGTGTTAGAGATGTGAACACATATTGTGAATGTATTCAGTAAAATGCATGACGATTAGTTTCCGTTCAATGCAATGTATTAGGTTAAACGTGTGACATGATTAAAATTACTCATGTAGGTCGCTTATTCATGTATATGAAAGTAAAAGCACTAATGCTTAGAATGTGATTTAATAGCATGTTCAACCGAGTAGACGCCCGAATGCACATATATCGTTGAGAAGAAAGGCCTGTTATTTCTTATGTTAGCTGAATGCGGTAGGCCGCAATGATTTATTCTGGTAGAGGTTTTGGGCTGCAGTAAATTGTAAAGTTAAAAGATGCGAAGTATTTCTCCATCCCATGATCTCACCGCAGGTGCAAGGACAGTTGGTTCGTTAGTAGAAAAGGTCTTTGTCTAAGAGTTGAATTATGGGGGAAGCCAGACATGGGAGTACTTTGGAATGTGCCAATCGCAACTCTTAGTGCGGACGGTGTCTGGGACCCAAGGCCAAGCTGATGGACGATGGAGGATGGACAGCTCTGGATGGAAAATTACTGGAAGAAGACCTGGTCGAGGAGGTGTCCCGGAGGGCGTGTTCTATGATTTGGGACATTGTATTAGGGACAGCGCCCCGTGGGTTGAGAAAGAGAAGAGGTGGGCGAGGAGCTAGAAGGAGCACTTTAGATCAAGCTCTCTCTAAGTGAAGACTTCTTAGGAAGTTTCACTTCTGACACCTTTTCACGATTTCTTGGGTCTTAAGGGAATGTTAAGCAGGGATGTCATCTAGCATAGAGTAGGGACAGAGATGCTTTTGTTTAATGATTCCTAATATTGACATTGGCTTGGTAGTTATCTACCTCATGCTTTTAGAAGTTGTACTTTTGTTTATATTTAGTCGAATGCGGATTCTTCGTAGAGTAGCATTTGTGTTAGTGCCTATTTACCTGTTGTGCCTTGTGCTAAGGTGCCTATATCTGCAGATGTTTATGTTGATAGTAAAATCCCGAGAGCAATAGAGATTGAGTTTCGAGTCCTTAATTATGTCAAATTGCGGAAAATATTCTCTGATAATTGTGTTTGCTCCCTCCACGCTATTGGGCAAGTAAAAAGGTTCAATCGACCAGAGTGGGTTCTTGGAGATAAATGGAAAACAAGAAAATTGGGCCCCAGCAGTTGGTAGCAGAGTCGGATGGTTACTTCCGATAGCGAGGGATGATTAGAATAGGATAAGTGATCCTTGAGACCCATAGATGATAAGTGATGGTGAATCATCAGACGGTGAGCAGCAGACTACGGCGGATGATGAACATTGACGGCGAGTAGCAGTGCGGCAGGAAGCAGCAGTTCGTGGAGTGAGTATGAATAGGATGAGATGTTGTAGATTGCGGTGTTGATTCGTTGTGTGATGTCTTGCGGAGTTGGAGTGAATGTTGAGTGATTGTGAGATCAGGCTGTGAGCGCGCGCAGCCCGGGAATTGTGGTGTGGAAGACACCCGTGGTAGATTTTGTTGACCACCCAAAGGAGATCGTGAGGTACCATCGATCACCTGGACCGAGATAGGGGGAGCGAATGTGTGAGGGCATGACAGCTCGACGCTGGTCGTGGGTTGCTGTGTGTGTATTTGGGTATTTGTAACCTATCAGAGGTGCACTGTCTGCCCGGACGAGGACAGACAGTTGCCAACCGAGGTCAACAATTTCGAGAGACTGTGGACGAAGAGTCAGAGGCTGTGGACGGACAGCCAGAGAAGTAACTTGTTTGGGACAAACGGTTATTTCAGTGTATGAATGGGACGAATGCAGGCGTGAGACGTAAGCTTAAGTAAAGGGAACTGCTGCGAATGAAGGAAGGTGACGTCAGAGAGTGTCGCGCTGTGATAGGCTGGTTGGTGTTAGTCGCGCTGTTATTGGAGGGTTCGACATCAAGAGGTAAACAGAGTGTGGGATCGAATTTTGTCAATCATGAAGTGTTTTAAGGTTTTTCGAGAACTGTGTAGAGGTGACAAACATGTAGTTTCTCGAGGAGGAGAAGAAGCTTCTCCTGAGGATACTCCAGCATATTACATGGCAAGGAATGTGGGATTGCATACGATAATTTGGCTTGAGAATTGGCATAAAATGACTCAAAATGAAGGAGAATTAGCTTTCCCGAGATATGGTTCATTTAGATTAGAAGTGTTGTACCAGTTGAAGTCTGTGATGGCGTCCTTACGACCTTTGCCCAGACCAACACAATTTGAAGCGCTACATGCGTGGATTAGAGCAGCGCATGATAGGAAAAGAGACAAAAACTAGGAAAGAGTGAAAAAGTCGATTAAGGCGTTCCAGAATGCCAGATGGGATGCAGAAGAGAAAAGATGGAGAGCACAGGCAATAGAGGGAGATAGACTGTATCCCTTATTGATCACTTCGGAGGGGATAAAGAACATAAAGTCAGATGATGAGGATGATAGTGATACTGATGATAGCCTATTGGAGAGGTTGTTATCAGAGAGACCACCTCCGTATAACCCAGAGGTCCCAGAAGAGACGTTGGTTCAGATAGAAGAGACTAGAGGAGTAACAATCCAACCAGAGACGAGAGTAGAAGGAAGGATCTCGATGGGAACAGAGAGTACACGGAGCCAGTCTGTGGCTAGCGTAAAGGTCGAGAGAGATGTGAGGTTACCGGATGCTCTAAAGGTACCGGTCACTATTGGACCTATTGTTTCGATTTACCACCCAGATTGAGAGGAGGTTGCGAACCCAGAGCAGACAGCCCAGGGGGTAAGGAGAGAGGTCGCAGGAAGTGGCCTAGTGGATGGAATGGCCCGGACTCCGAACCCTATAGAATGGAGTACACCATTGCCAGCCATGTCAGACTCATCTAGGGGACAAGGAGGACAGAGACCAGAGAGGCCAAGGTCTCTGATGGAGTCGATATCAGATTTACGATCATGGGTACCACCAGTGAGAAACCAAAGCCCAAGAGTGATGACAGCAGAGAGAGAGCGGGTTATTTTCATGAATCGGTCTGCTCCAATGGGTATACCAGAAGAGAGTAGGTCGCAGGAGCAAGAATGTGAGGACAGCGATAGAGAAGGGGCAGTCTGCCGAGAAGTGCTGAGAGGAGCCCTGAAAGGGGGGATGATAGATGTAGTGAGGTTAAAGGCGGAAGTGGATGAGATAATAGGTGGAAACTTACCCCTTGAGAGAGTATTAACAATTACTCTTCGTAGCGAAGGATGTGACTCGGAAGGCACGAGTTGCACATGAGAAATTGTCAGAATTGGCTAAGCGATATGAGGTGGATCTGTCCAAGACTAAAACATTGCAAGGAAGTCATAGGTTGCAGTACAGTGACCAGGAACTGGAGGAGAAAAGGGTTACCGGACTGAGGACCCACATCAGAGATCTGATCACAGCCATGCGTGCATGGATGATGCTTGATCAATGGGAAGAAAAATGGTCCAAGAAGAAAAGCTCTAGGAGAACGATAGGAGAGACCCCACCTCCGGGTGGAGGGGTGTTGGAGATAAGGAATTTCCCTTTAAGGGAAGTGCAGAATGGAGGATACGTGCATGTACCCTGGAGCAGGGGTGATTTGGTGGTGTTTACCAATGATTTTCCCCGGCTTAGGGAGAAGCCCGCAGAGTGGTATAAGCAGGTTGACCGCTTTGTTAAGATCTCGAAGGTATTGTGGATCGATCTGAATACCTTATTTGATATTGTGGTTCCAGGAGATTTGTGGGCAGCATGCAAGATTGCCGTTGAGTGGCCGACTTACGAGCCTGATAGGAACGCGATCACGAATGGTCCGTCACCGCTAGTGATGAGGAAGTACGAGCAAGTGATTACTTGGTTGAAGTCGAAGGTCTCACCACAAGACATCGATTGGGTGAAGATAGACAGGACAGTGCAGGAACCTAAGGAGACGGTACATGAATTCTATGAGAGACTCTTGCAGGCTTTTAAGCAGTACAGTGGCCTAGATGCGTTGGACACGAAAGATATGGGACAGTTTGTTTCAAAGTTTGTGTTGGGATTGAGGCCAGAGGTTAGTCTCATGATACAGCAGCATTTGATTTGTTGGCAGAACAAGCCTGTTGATGAGATTTTACGGTACGCCCGATATTGCACAGATGAGATTGAATCCAAGCACAGGAAGTTGAAAGATAACTTGATGCTTGTTCAGATGCAAACCGCTCAGGGACAGCCTAATGGGGGAGCGTTGGTAAGGAGACAGGGAAATTATCAGGCGGGAAATCAGAATGTTCAGGGGCAGGGAAGGCCAAGACCAATAGACTCTAGAACAGGTATGGATGTGGCGACATTGAAAAAGACTACAGCATGTCATCAGTGTCACCAAGTTGGACACTGGAGACGCGAGTGTCCCCTGAACCCATGGAATCAGAGACAGCCGGAAGGAGAAGTAGTTCAGGTCCCTGGGGCGGAGGCGGTACCGACAGTGACTAGACCTAAAACGATAAAAGGGGGAATTGGTGTTCCGCAGGTGCAGGTTCCCCAGCCACGCAGAATACAGAATGTACAGCAGGGAGCTCGAACCTATTTGCAAATGCCAATGTTTGAAGTGAGTGAGGAAAATAATACAAGCCTGTTGGCACGATCATGTTCAAAGAGAGATAAGGATTGCATGCTTAGAGCCATCCTAGAAGTAGATCAGAAAGGACCCTTTGTGGAAGCAGACCTTGACGGTCACCCTACAACCTTTTTGGTTGATACGGGGGCTACCAGATCGACTATAAGATCGGCAGTGGTTCCAGGTCTAGCTCTTTCTGGACAAAGTATCCAGGTTGTTGGTGTGGCAAATAAGAAACTGATTAGTCCACTGACGGAGCCAATTCCAATCAGGATAGGAAATTTCAGTGATCGACACCAGTTTGTGGTGTGCGATTCTAGTCCGGTTTGCCTGTTAGGGAGAGACCTATTGTGCAAGCTCAACTGCACGATCTACTGTACCCCGAAAGGAGTGGAGGTACAGACGAGAGACGATGACGCGACCTTTAAGGTTGCAAATCAGCGTGTGTGTGTGGAAATGTACCCAGCATTGACGGTGGAGGAGCTTCCACTCAATCTGAGGGACTCAGTGTCTATTGACATATGGGACCTTAGTGGTGAGGAGATTGGTTTAGTCAAGGGAGTAGACCCAGTGAAAATCCAGATTAAACCAAACGTACAGTTTCCGAGGACACCCCAGTATAAGTTATCTCCTGAAACTATTACAGGGATTAAACCTGTGATTGATCAAGCAGGGAATACTAATGGAGATTATGGGTAGCCCATGTAATTCGCCTATCATGGGACTACAGAAACCAAGTGGGAAGTTTAGGATTGTGCAGGATTTGCGAAAAATAAACGAAATAGTTGTTCCATGTTGTCCAGTGGTACCGAATCCATCTGTGATCCTATTTCAGATCCCATGTGAAGCTGAATGGTTCACAGTGATTGACTTGTGTCAAGCTTTTTTTTCGATTCCTCTACATAAGGAAAGCCGATTTCTTTTTGCATTTCGGCTGGAAAATCGTGTGTTAACGTGGTGTCGTATCCCACAGGGGTATACAGAGAGCCCATCTATTTTTAATCAGATCTTGAAGAAAAATCTTGAAGGTCTTGTGTTGCCACAAAACTCTGTTTTAGTGCAATACATTGATGATCTGCTTGTTGCGTCGGAGACGGAAGACGCCTGCAGAATTGATACCGTTGCTCTGTTGAATTACCTGGGAGAGAATGGTCACAAGGTGTCTCCAAACAACCTGCAATACTGTTTGAGCGAGGTACAGTATTTGGGGCACCGAATTGAGAAAGGCAAGAGAAAGGTGTCTCCAGATCGTATTGATGCGATTTTGAGAATGCCGGTTCCCTCGACTCAGAGGGAAGTCAGAATGTTTCTGGGAATGGTGGGCTATTGCCGCCAGTGGATCCCAAACTTTTCCTTTGAAGCGAAGCCTTTACAGCTGCTGATGCGTAAGGATGTGAGTGATCCGGTACCATGGGATGATGACTGCTTAAGGTCATTTTTGAGGCTGAGAGAAGCTTTGTGCAGCGCGCCAGCTTTGGGAATGCCAGATTATAACAAGGCATTCGCCTTATTCTGTTGTGAAAAGGAAGGTTGCGCATTAGCAGTGTTGACTCAGAGTCACGGAGGTGTCCGTAGACCAGTTGCCTATTTTTCAGCTACTTTAGATCCAGTCGCTTCTGCGTTGCCCGGATGTCTCAGATCCGTTGCTGCAACAGGTGTCAGTATCGAAAGATGTGAGAGCATTGTGATGGGTCATCCGCTTACTGTTCATGTGCCACATTCTGTTGAGTTGTTGATGACTAGGACTAAAACACAGCACCTCACAAACAATAGGTTGACTCGTTATGAGCAAGTCATTCTTGCTGCAGACAATGTGACGCTGAAGAGGTGTTCTGTTTTAAATCCTGCTACACTGTTGCCTATTCCAAATGTAGATGATCATGAAGATTGTGAGGACCAAGATTGTCTCGATGTAACGGAATTATGCACCAAACCGAGACCTGACATTGTCGATGAACTGCTCCTAGTTTCAGATGAGATTTTCTTTGTGGACGGTTCATGTTTAAGAGACAGTGTTGGTCGACTGAGAGCAGCGTTTGCTGTGTGTACCATCACAGGGGTGGTTGAAGCCACTTGTCTAGAAGGAGTACACTCCGCACAGGTGGCTGAGCTTATTGCCTTGACCCACGCCTGTTTGGCCGCTGATAAGATCCGTGTAACGATTTACACGGATAGTCAACATGGGTTTGGTGTAGTTCATGATTTCGGACAGCTATGGTCCCAGAGAGGGTTTATGGCATCTTCTGGTTCACCCATCAGAAATGGGGATTATGTACGACAATTGTTGGAAGCATTGCAAAAGGCCCAGATGAAATTGCTGTTGTTAAATGTTCTGCACACACTAAAGGAAACGATTTTGTGTCATTGGGTAATAATTACGCAGATGAAGTTGCTCGATTTTGTGCAGAACAGCGATGTAATTTTACTGAGAAACATGTTGTGGAAAGCGAAGAAAAAACAGATTACAATGTGATGTTAGCTATGGCAGACTCATGGGAGGAACTGAAGCAGCTGCAAGATGGAGTCTCTGATCAGGAGCAGGACAGCTGGATACGAGCTGGATGCGAGAAGGGAGATGTGGATATATGGGTTTCGAATGATGGACGAGCTGTGTTACCGGAATGTTTGCTGAATCCCATGGCGAGGTTGATACATGGTGCTGTACATCTTGGCAGAGATGCAATGATGCGAGTGTTTCGCCAGACATGGTACAATCCGAAGTTTCGGACGGTAGCTGAAGCTGTGTGCCAGAGGTGTGTTACATGTCAACAGATGAATGTAGGAAAGAGGACCGCTGTGACGTTGAGTCACATAGGTAGGTCAGGTGGACCTTTTAATAGAATGCAGCTGGATTTCATTGAAATGCCGAAGTGTAATGGGTTGAGGTACAGATTAGTCATAGTATGTGTCTTCTCCAGGTGGGTGGAGGCTTACCCGACACGTAGGTGTGACACACTCACTGTAGCTAAGTTACTATTGAGAGAACTAATCCCGAGGTACGGTTTTCCAACCTCTTTTGAATCAGATAGAGGAACGCATTTCCACAGTGAAATCATGAAGCTGCTTTGTGCTGCCTTGAATGTAGACCAAAGATTGCACTGCAGTTACCAGCCAGAGGCTTCTGGCATTGTGGAGCAAGTTAATGGAACTTTGAAAGCCCGAATGGCGAAAGTGTGTTCTTCGACATCTTTGAAGTGGCCAGATGCATTACCTTTAGTTCTCATGAGTCTCCGTAGTGTCCCTGATAGGAGGACTGGATTGTCACCCCATGAAATTCTTATGGGAAGGGCGATGCGCTTGCCAGCAATACCTGCCACTGCTTTGATTAACATCACTGATGATATGATTTTGGACTATTGTAAAGGCCTGGCTGACGTGGTCCGTTCTGTGTCTCAGCAGGTGCAGACAGCAACGGTTCCAGCCACAAGTGACCTGTGCCACGACTTGTGCCCAGGGGACTGGGTATAGGTGCGCAAACACGTGAGGAAGAGTTGCCTGGATGCTCGGTGGCGTGGGCCATATCAAATCATTCTAGTTACGAACACAGCAGTGCAGTGTGGAGGATTGCCGAACTGGGTACACGCCTCCCATACCCGTAGAGTTCCAGCACCCTTGGGAGAAACAGTCCCTCTCGAGAACGAGAACCCAGCTGAGGTGGCAGAGCCATCTGAGAGGGCAAGTTAAGCTGTAGGGGTTGCTGACGCAGCTGGTTGTGCACTAAACCAAGCAGAAAGGGAACGTGAAAGTAACACTGAAACGGACTCGGAAGATGAAGAAAGAGCTGCAGTGGGCAATACCGAGTCAAATTCTGCTGAAGAAGAAAGCAGTGCACAGGGTACCCGTGAGTCAGAGACGGGTAAACTTGAGATCGGCACCAAGAACAGATCTCGCCCCAGTTTCCGAAGAATCAGAAGCAGAGCAAAGTGACGAAGATCGACCCCAAGGTGCTCTGAGAAGATCGAAGAGAACAAGAGTGCCGTGCCAAAAGTACACCTCACCACAGTGGGCATACACAGTGACTGATGCCAGGTTTACTGAACACGGGAAGGTTGAGATCAATCACACTGGTCAGCAGTTTCCCGTTTCCGAGAGTGGAAGTGTTGTTGAGGATTCCAGGATTGGAGATCGAAGGAATATTGACTATCAATATTCTGAATCCGCCACTTTTGAGCATCATCCGTGGTCTGATTTTGGAAACGCTGGACTTCCCAACCTTTGCAGTTATACCAGCTCCCCAAGAACTGACAACCCTTAAACTTGAAATTTTGCAGGGGGTCCTAGAGCTGTTGGGATCGGCAGTTATTCTGGACTGATTGTAAAATTTGCTGTATATAAAGTTTGAAAAGAAAATAACCTAGGCCCGAGAGGAAGAAGAATAAATTTAGGGATTTTCCGTTGGAAGGCGAAGAAGAACTAGGGAAGTCTTCCTGATCCAAAGAGATGAGAAATTGAACTTTGTTAGAGGTTTCCCCGGTTTAAGAGAAGCAGCTGAACTGAATTGCTGGATGAGAAAGAAACTTGTGTCAGCAGAGACTGTACTGAACATTGAGAACATTTCAAAGATGGCGGAACCTGGAAATACACACCTTAGAGCCAAAATAGTGATAGGCACACTGTTAGGGATAGTGATAGCTGTTATATTTGCAGTAGTAGTAATTTCGTACATGGTGGCCCATAGACAGGAGGGGGAGGTTCAGGGAACACCCACACCTACCACTCTAGGACAGGGAGGGGTCACTATTAGAGATCGGAGAGCTTGGACGCTTGAGGAGAGTCGTATGTTTCATATAGATTTGTCTAGAGCTAATTTTAAACTTAATGCTTATGCGAAGCTGTTGTATGAGTATGTTGATGCGATGGATGCGAAGGATTGTTATGTGTGCATGCAGTTGCCTGATTCAGTAGACGAAGGTATTAGATACCATCATCTCCCATTGACATATGGGATTTCTTGTAGCCTATTGCTTAGTTTGTTTAAAGAAAGGAAACAGTTTGAGTACTTCTTTTCAAATTATGATACAGTACTTCCTGAAGTTCCGGCATATAAGCATTTGAATAAGTATGATTATTACAAGTCAGAGGATAGACTTCGGAAGTATTTCATACCGACTGTGAAGCTAGATACAGCTTATGCTCATAGACATAATTTGACATGTTGGTTGTCCGAAACGGAAAAGAAGTTCATAGGTCAGATAGAGGATAGGTATAGAAAACTGACCCAGACACGAGATACAGGAGATAGTCCAGTGGATTGGACTGATGAGGAGAGATTGCACAAATCTAAGGGAAGTTATGGACCGATTGCATTAGATGAAGTACAGAAGGGTAAATTGTGTGTTGCCCGTCCTCAAACTCCTAAGGAGAAGGTTCCAGTGGGGCATAGTACGTGTGATCATACCTTTACCATGGAGGACTCTGCTAAGAACTTCTTGCAAGGTCCGGTACAGGTGATTCCGACTGTGTATTATGTATGTGGGAGGAAAGCATATGTGAAATTGTACGTGTTATTTGGCTATCATTTTTCCAAAGATTTATCATGCTGAAGATTTGAATCTACTACAGACGGGACGTCATTCTAAGGTGCGTAGAGCTGTAAGTGCAGGAGCGGTGATTGGTGATATATTCGGAGTGACTATACCTAGTTTGGGTGTGGTCCTGAATGATGTGAAAATAAGAAGATTGGCGACTGTGGTGGATGAATTGTCAATGAATACGGCGAGGTCATTGCTGTTGGTGAATGGAGAAATGTTATCGATACGGAATATGGTTTTGCAGAATCGACTTGTGTTAGATGTATTATTGGCAAAAGAGGGCGGAGTCTGTAAATTGCTGAAGGTCCAGGAATGTTGCACGTATATTCCAGACAATAGTAAGGACCTGGAGAAATACATAGACAACATTACCACAATCCATAAGGAAATAGTAGATTTGACAGAAGAGAATGTGTGGGAAAAGATTGGTCAAGGATTTGGTCGAGTGGGGACTTGGTTTGCGAACTTGGGAATGGGATTTCTTGGATCTGTGTTGAAGCCAATAATAATTGCTGTGGTTTGTGTGATCTGTCTGTGGAGATTCGTAAGAGCCTGGAAATGGTACAGAGGGAATAGGGTTGAAAGAGCCCTCAGAGCGAATGAGCAGAGAATGGCGAGATTGCAGGACCGTCAATATCAGAATCTTAAAAGGATGGAAGGGATCCGACAGAGTAGAATGGTAACAAGTACCGTTTAGATCAGCTTCTTATTTCGGGAGAAATGAGAATATGATGGTGTGATGACAGTTGTCATCAAAGGGGGGAACTGATGTAGCGCCTAAAGGTTTTGAAATTTGTAGGGGTGCATCATATTCACCGTTAGTTGGCACCCGCATATAATCAATGTATATTTAGATGTGTCGTGCGAAATGTATTAAGAAATGTATTAGCTATATCGCAACATAGAAGTGTTAGAGATGTGAACACATATTGTGAATGTATTCAGTAAAATGCATGCCGATTAGTTTCCGTTCAATGCAATGTATTAGGTTAAACGTGTGACATGATTAAAATTACTCATGTAGGTCGCTTATTCAGGTATATGAAAGTAAAAGCACTAATGCTTAGAATGTGATTTAATAGCATGTTTAACCGAGTAGAGGCCCGAATGCACATATATCGTTGAGAAGAAAGGCCTATTATTTCTTATGTTAACTGAATGCGGTAGGCCGCAATGATTTATTCTGGTAGAGGTTTTGGGCTGCAGTAAATTGTAAAGTTAAAAGATGCGAAGTATTTCTCCATCCCATGATCCCACCGTAGGTGCAAGGACAGTTGGTTCGTTAGTAGAAAAGGTCTTTGTCTAAGAGTTGAATTATGGGGGAAGCCAGACATGGGAGTACTTTGGAATGTGCCAATCGCAACTCTTAGTGCGGACGGTGTCTGGGATCCAAGGCCAAGCCGATGGACGATGGAGGATGGACAGCTCTGGATGGAAAATTACTGGAAGAAGACCTGGTCGAGGAGGTGTCCCGGAGGGCGTGTTCTATGATTTGGGGTTTTGTATTAGGGACAGCGCCCCGTGGGTTGAGACAGAGAAGAGGTGGGCGAGAAGCTAGAAGGAGCACTTTAGATCAAGCTCTCTCTAAGTGAAGACTTCTTAGGAAGTTTCACTTCTGACACCTTTTCCCGATTTCTTGGGTCTTAAGGGAATGTTAAGCAGGGATGTCATCTAGCATTGAGTAGGGACAGAGATGCTTTTGTTTAATGATTCCTAATATTGACATTGGCTTGGTAGTTATCTACCTCATGCTTTTAGAAGTTGTACTTTTGTTTATATTTAGTCGAATGCGGATTCTTCGTAGAGTAGCATTTGTGTTAGTGCCTATTTACCTGTTGTGCCTTGTGCTAAGGTGCCTATATCTGCAGATTTTTATGTTGGTAATAAAATCCCGAGAGCAATAGAGATTGAGTTTCGAGTCCTTAATTATGTCAAATTGCAGAAAATATTCTCTGATAATTGTGTTTGCTCCCTCCACGCTATTGGGCAAGTAAAAAGGTTCAATCGACCAGAGTGGGTTCTTGGAGATAAATGGAAAACAAGACAATTGGGCCCCAGCACAAGTACACGTGTTGCCTATTCTCTTTCCCATAGGTCTATAGATCCTTCTTCATTGTATATTGAATTACATGGAATTGCACGGTTTTGACTATTCGACCACAACATTTTCAGGAATTGAAAAAAAAAATCCTGGGAAAAGGGAAACACAAAGGGTGTAGTATCACTGTTCCAAATGCTCTTGATTTGAATGCACTTTATTGAGCTAATTAAAATATGCCATATGATATAGCCCTAGGCTAGGCTAGGTTCCACAGAAATCCCGCGAGCGGACAGACGCGGCCACTGCAGGTAAGAGCAGTGGGGGGCTTTCCAGAGACCACCACAAGGGAAAATTAAATACATTTTCCCTCGTGGTCGTCTCTTGAAATCCCCACAGCCCCACCACTCGTACCTGCATCGGATGCGGCTGCGAGAGGAAGGACTACTGCTCGGCCACCCCTAATCCATTCCAGACCCTGCCCTACTGGAGTGGAAACCTCTCCTCTGATCCTGACCCTGCCCTACGCCTCAGGCTTTGTCAGCACCCTGCACTAACCCAGCTTTGAGAATTAGGCACAGTCACCTTGTGTCACAATGTAATTACAGTCTCTACTGCAGAAACAACCAGCCAAATAATCATTTGATGTCCCGTGGATGTGTGTCCTGGAGCAAAGTTGATGGATACGGGCAGTTCTGGATAATCAGGAGAGAGCTGGGCGGGGAGGAGGAGTTTGCTTTTCTGAGCATTGCTGACTGTCAAATTTCAGACCTGTCCAATGCGAAACACTGACACTACTCTGAGAACGCGCGCAGAGGCGACGGAAATCCCGGGACCTTGTGAGAGAGGGGCAGCGCACAGTAGTTGCTGGCAGCAGAAGAAGAGTATGGAGGGCGAGCAAGTGATTTGTAATTTTATGGGCATCGCCAGGTATTACAGTCCTGTATTGCCTTACATTATCATTCATACTATACTAAAATCTGCATTTGAAAATGGGCTTTACATTTCAGCGAAAACAAAATTTGTCAAAGAAATACATGTTGTCTATTTTTTTACAGTAATGTTGTTGATTATTATCAAGCTATTCGGAAAAAGAAATTCAACCAACCACTCAATCAATCAATCACTAAATCGGACATCTTATGCATTCTAAAGACAAATATATTGCACAATATATTGCACAGTACAATGACAAATCTATACATATTGGATTTACTTTTTAAACATAGTTGCAGTGTTTTGTTAAGTTTATAATGATTTCATGTTTGATGGCTGCTATTTTTAGAAGCAATGCACATGGAAGAAAATTAGTACCTGATGTGGGGACCAGGGCACTAGTCCATACTGGTTGATATTCTTAAGCAGCATACGCATGTGCAGCTGTAAGAGCTTTAAAGGCACAATTGGTAGAAAGCAGGCCAGTGGCATAGGCCATACCTCATATTCAGGAATATAACCCTAGGGAGAGAAGAATCAGAGAACATGAACATGGTTATACAATGCTAGTGATATGATGAGACATTTGCAGAGAGTTATAGGGGCATATCAACAAGGGCTTTATCTCTGCTTTTTTGGCTTTAAAAGCCAAAAAAGCAGAGATAAAACTAGCGCCCTATCCGCAACAGACAGGGTGCTAGCACGCAAATTTGCATGTTAGCACCCTTTTACTCTACGCTTCCCCTTGCATCTCTAATGAGATGCAAAGGGGGCGTTCCAGAGTAAAATAATAGGAGAAATGTCGCTAAGCGACATTTCTCCTATTATCAAGGATATCGTTAACCCTGTTAGCGATAAAAAACAGCAGCGCTAACCACGGTTAATGCTGCTTTTTTACTTCTGGTATTTTTCTGACTTAGCCATGATATCCTATGTAGGGTGGATATCATGGCTAAGTATGTCTATTCCTATCAGCAAGCTATCACCAAACCTTGTGGGATCATCGCTATATTTCCAGCGATAATCTCACAATTGGCAGCTTGCGCTCGGAATTTTATTGCTTTGGAGATAAGCGTTGCTGATAGCACGCTATCGCCGCGATAAAATTCAGAGTTGGCCGGCGATAATTATCCTCACGCTAAGAGCGCTGAGCGATAATTATCGCCGGCCCTTGCTGATATGCCCCATAGTTTGTTAGTCTGATCCGACAAACATTACAGTCAAGAAATGCTGTCAGGTAGGTCCCTGAAGCATGCACCTATAAGAAAGTGTTTAGCAACATTACAAGGTTTACCTGATCTTCCACAACGCGCTGTTCAGCAGTTTACAAATAGACGATTGCAAGGAGACCTTCCCAGCTACTACCTTGCTTTAACTTATGTTATATGAGACCGCTCCGCAGCGGACCAAGACTGCTGCTCTGCACCCTGCACTTTAGCGAGAGCCCCTGCCTGGGCTATCGGCACGCTGTACTTTCTGCCTGGCCCCTGCACCACCTCATTTAAACCGGAGTCGGTCACAGGAAGGTGGGAGACCGCTCCGCAACGGACCAAGACTGCTGCTCTGCACCCTGCACTTTAGCGAGAGCCCCTGCCTGGGCTATCGGCACGCTGTACTTTCTGCCCGGCCCCTGCACCACCTCATTTAAACCGGAGTCGGTCACAGGAAGGTGGGAGACCGCTCCGCAACGGACCAAGACTGCTGCTCTGCACCCTGCACTTTAGCGAGAGCCCCTGCCTGGGCTATCGGCACGCTGTACTTTCTGCCTGGACCCTGCACCACCTCATTTAAACCGGAGTCGGTCACAGGAAGGTGGGAGACCGCTCCGCAACGGACCAAGACTGCTGCTCTGCACCCTGCACTGTAGCGAGAGCCCCTGCCTGGGCTATCGGCACGCTATACTTTCTGCCCGGCCCCTGCACCACCTCTTTTAAACCGGAGTCGGTCACGGGAAGGTGGGAGACCGCTCCGCAACGGACCAAGACTGCTGCTCTGAACCCTGCACTTTAGCGAGATCCCCTGCCTGGGCTATCAGCACGCTGTACTTTCTGCCCGGCCCCTGCACAACTTCATTTAAACCGGAACCAGTCACGCAATGCGGGACGCGCGCGGACGGCGCCAGGGCGAAGACTGGCCCAAGACGGGGCCGTCTGAGCCCGTCATAGTCCGAAAGAGGCTGGTCTGGGCCATTCCTCTTGGCTCTGGGAAACGAGTAATGGATCAATATCTCGGACTTCGTGACTGTGGTAAATCTATTGACTGATTCATCTGTATTACTACCTATTTGGGGGCATGTATTAGGGAAAGGAGGCGTACTTTTTGTTAATTACTAAGTTTTTGGGGCCTGTTTGCTTCACTTGGGTTGGGGGCGACAGTTATCTATGATATGGGAAAGAGAAAGCTGCATAATTCAATTACTGGGCAAGTAGTACATAAGGCCAAAGATACTAACATGTCCCTGATGAAATATCTTACAGGGGCATTTGTTGCTCTTGATAAACAAATATCAAATGTAGAGGAGGCTTTGAACAAAGATTCACATGGCTCATCTCAAAATAGCAGGGCGAAAACGCCTCCTCACAATGCACAAGGGGAGGATGTTACCACACATGGCATGCTCGTGGAACATCATAATGGCTGTGTCCAGACCCCCAGAGACGAGATTTCTCTAAGTGATCTGGATGCTGAACCATTGCCACCGCCTAAAAGAGTGTGTATTTCTAAAATGAAGGCCACCCCTGTAACCTTACCGCCATTGATACATAAAGCCCCTCTTGTCTCTAATAAGCAAAAACCCGCTCCCAAAGTACATCATGGGAAAGATATTTTATCCACCACTAAAGGTAAAGAACGAGCATTATGTATAAAAAGTAAAGGTAAAGGTAATGGCGACCCCACCAATAATCTGACTGGGCTGATGAGTTTGTTAACTGACCTTACTAAATTTATTCTAGAATCTATTGGCACCATGGAGGAGCAGAGATTAGATAAAATAGAAACTGGCCTGGAATCCATCCTAGGGTGTATGAGCCCTACAAAGGAAGTGATAACTGGACAGCCTGAGACCTGCAGAGATGAAAGAACAGCTACAAATCATAATAAGACCTTACTAGCTAGCGCCTCAGGAAACAGCAAGCATATATCTGGGAGGGAGAGAATTAGTAGAACACTAGGATCCACGAAAATGAAGAAAACTCCACTCTGTGGTTCACTAAACAAGGTTGTGGAAACTAGAGAGAGTGAGAGAGACAGAGATGAAGCTAGATGGGGCAATTTATTTCTATCTGACCCACGTCCTAGTCCAGGAGCATCCGCGGTAAACAAGCAGAAACTTTCTTCCAAACATTTTAATTTAAATCTTCCCCCTGCTGCGGCTCCCTACACATTGGTCTTGGCTAATGTCCCTCTGCCCTCTGTGGGTGAAAAAGAGACCTGGGTTACCCTGAGGAACAAAGCCATTCATTGCCTAGGGAGTAACATAGGCCTGACACAAGAGATGTTCTCGTTTTTTAAAATGGTAAGACGCGTCCCCTAGGTGGGAACCAGTAGAAAAACGCTCAGAGGGGATTGTGTCGTTCTCTCTCGGGGATCCCCAGCTTTGGTTCACGAAATCCTTGTTCGAACCGGTGCTAATGATTTTACGAAAGATGGCATTAAAGTTCTTCCTTTGGGTTATTTCTACCAGCCCAGAATGTTTAATGAGCATACAGCCGTACATCCAGGCTCACAGACCAATAGTAACCTGACTTATAATCTAGAGGTAACAAACAGATTTGGGCCCCTTCAATTTCTAGATGAGGTTGATAGACTTCTAGTTACTAAAGATCATTATAATCCTGTCGCAAGTTTGGTTTCCAAAGAATTCACGAGGGTAAGTCTCATGGAACCCTCTGGGGAACTAAATGCAGCCAAGAGTGAAGTTATTAGTGGGGGTGCTATAGTAGATGATTCGCTCCTAAAAAGTAATTATTACTATAACCCTAATGTTTCTTTGGCTTTTCAAAACTATTGCGAATTAACCTCACCAGGAATTGTGGGGCCATTAAAAGCCATTCAGAGCGACCTATCAAGTAGGGGAGGATCTATAGATGTATCACTCAGTCCAGTTATTGTCCCTAGCTTGGACGAAGAAGTGCAGAGGGAGGGGTGCCAAAGCCAGGATTCGAGTGGCCAGGTGATTCATATATCAGATGAATCTGTCCCAGGGACGGTTAGAGTGGCTTTTTGGAACGTTGCTGGCCTCCAAACAAAGGTGAATAATCCAGTGTGTACGGACTTTATTAACAACTTCGATATCCTTTGTCTCCAGGTGACGTGGTTGTTGAACGAGATACATATTGATGGTTTTAAGACTTTTCACACTGCAGCAGTGCGGTCAGTTCATGGGAGACACAAAGGGTGGATTTGTGTTTATATTTCAAATGTGCTGAGGGTCCAAAATATTAAAATGATAAAGTCAACCACTTTTTATCAAATTGTCACTATTCATCTGCTTTTGCAAGTGAAGGTAGTGGCTGTAATTTTTTATAATAATATAGACAAGGGTCAACTGAGTGAATTTTTAAAGAGCCTCAATGATGATTTGTGCAAAATAGCAGTCCCAAAAGGGATGGATGTGATTACGATTTGGGGTGGTGATTTTAATGCTAGTATATGTTCTCAGGCTGAATGCGGGACAAGTGGCACAGATATAGAAGAGAACGACCATGTGGTCCATTTTGCTCACTCAGATAGGAGTGAAAGATTTAATGAAGTCATGGCATATTTTGATCTGGGTTTTGCCAACTTGCTGTGTACCCCACCAGTGGACTCTGGTTATACGTTCATTGGTCGTGGACTTGAATCACTGTTAGATTTTATTATTGTTCCTAATCGCTACGCAAATTGGTTTGATAAATTTACAGCTCACTCCAACGCCTTGAGTGATCACCTTCCCCTAAGTATCAACATAGTGCTTCCTCCAACCGGTATACAATCTACTTTAAATAGTTTGGTCTGGATCAAGATATTGTCCGGGCCCGTCAGAAAGGTTACTCCCTATGTTGGGGGATGAAAGAACCAGAGTTGTTGAATAAAAAGATCATTACCGAGGCCATGGGCCCTATAGTAGAGTGCCTGCAAGAAGGTACTTCTCATTTGGATATATTGAGCGCATTCTCCTTAATTACATTAGTCGTACAAAATACGTTGAGTCTCCCCCCTAAGGGTTCATCTAAAATGAATAATGAATGGTTCGATAGTTTTTGCACCAAAACCTATTCATCCCTAAAGTCTGCACTTCATAGAATAGAGAGAGATCAAGAGGAAATCAGAGTTTGCAGGAAGGCATACAACCTCGCTAGGAAAAACCGTAAGAAAGAAATTAAAGAACAAGCTTGAACCAACCTCTATGAAGCATCCCTGCGCAAGGATTGTACCTCCTTTTGGCAGGCAGTAAAGGCTCCGTTTTTTTCTAACAAAGAGGGAGCAAAGATAGAGGTTGCTATTGATGAGAAATCGTGGATTGATTTTTTTCTCCAATGTCTACAGTAATAAGGGGAACGAGGATATTATTACAGTTCCTGATTTTCAACTATCGGGAGACTCCACCGATTTTTCGCCCATTGATATCTATATCACTCACGATGAAGTTTTAGCGGCCATTAATGCATGTAAAGGAGGCAAGGCACCAGGACCCGATGGGGTACCTCTAGACTTGTACAAATGCACCACTGAGCTGGGGTCCCCCCTGTTAACTCGAGTTCTAGAAGCTTGTTGTGCAAAGGGTTTTATTAAATCCTGGTCAGAGTCTGTGATAATTCCTATTTTTAAAAAAGGGGATCGTGAAAACCCAACTTGTTATCGACCCATATCCCTTTTAGATTCGCTCATGAAAATAGCTGGAAGAGTCGTTCTGAATAGACTTCAATTATGGGCAGAAGATAATAATATTTTAAGTCCGGTCCGAGATGGTTTACGGAAGGGATGGGCACAATTGAGCAGGTTTTAAATCTCTCTATTCTAATGGGGAAGTATACCCAAGCTGAGCCTGGGAAGCTTTACGTGGTCTTTGTTGACCTTACTGCCGCCTTCGATTGTGTTGCCCACAGCAGATTGTGGAAAATTTTAGAGGACTTGAAAGTTGAGCCCGCACTCGTGCAATTTTTGAGGCAATTATATGTGGGGGCCACAGCCAAGGTGAGGTATGGACTAAACGGGGAGGGCACAAAGCCATTCCGCGTGGAGAAGGGCATCAGACAAGGCTGCGTCCTGGCCCGTTCCTTTTCACATTATATACTAACGCCATGGAAGAGGAACTGGTGACCAGGGCGAGTGATCCTCCACAAATTAATAACAAGCCGATCGTCTCTCTTCTCTACGCGGATGATGCCATTTTAATGGCTAGAACCCAGCTTGGACTACAGAGAGCCCTCACCCATTATATTGATTTTATGGATAATCTGGGCCTTAAACTCAATGTAAAGAAAACGTTTGTGATGTCATGCAGGAAGGGGAAAAACAAAAGAATGTCAGCCGGGACTGGAAGGATTGAAGTAACCAAAACGTTCTCCTACCTAGGTGTTCTATTTGAGGATACAGGTTCCTGGGGACCGGCCGTCAAGAGTAGGACCCTTCTTTTTAAGACGTCGACTGCGGCGGTGATGAATTAAAAAAAATAAATGGGCAAAAGGCCCCCGGGGATCCTCCTCAAAATTTACCAAGCCAAATGCTTAAGCATTGCAATATATGGGGCGGGGGTTTGGGGTTTTTATGATGCTTCCCCAATTCAGCTAGTGGAAAATGCTTTTTTAAGGTTTATTTTAGCTGTCCCCCAGAGCACATCTGTTTACAACTGCCACAGCGAATTGGGGATCTCTCACATAACCGATGTAATTAAAATACAACCAATCTTGCTCTGGCATAGAGTCTGGACCTCCCCCAGTTTAGGGTTGAACCGAGAAATTATTAAGGACTCCATGAGATTGGATCAGGTTAAAAAAATCCCCTGGCTGAATTATGTAAGAAATGTTTTAAATGACCTGAGCAGACCCAATTTTTATACTAGTCCAGAAACCATGTGCTCTATACCTAGGAAAGATTTTAAAGTTTTATGTCTGACACATCTTGAGTCTCTTAGAATCGCAGTGGAATTTAAGAAAAGTTTGGTGATCCAGCATCAACTGACCCTGGCCAGCCATTCCATTCAACCGTACCTAGTGTGGTGTACTGGTGGGTACGACAGATACGTCCTCACTAGGTTTTGGTTTGATAGCTTCCATTGTTTGGTCACATTTCCAGCTATCAATGATTGGTCCAGGGACCTCTGTAATTGTCCATGTGATAATATATCTGCACAAACAACAATGCACGTGACCTTTTTCTGTAAATTTTATTCCAAAGAATGAGCAAGATGGATTATGCCTTTTCTGAAGCAAGAAGCCTGGCGGCAATGTCGCTCGGCTTTTCTATTCTTACAATTACTGGATAATTTGTATTCTATAGGTATTGCAACTGGACTTTTGAAAAGTATTATGAGGAAAAGCATAATTGGTTAGATTTTAATATTGAAAATTATCTACTGTCGGGTCTGATGTTTTTATATACTGTGTCGTTAATTTTTATCGGTTTGAATTGCTTTTTAAATTCTGCTTTTATGATTTTATTAATTGTCTAAAATCGAATAAAGCATTTTCTGATTCTGATCTTATGTTAAACACTTGAGCAGCCCGGCCCATGCAGGTAAGAGTGGTGGGGCAGGGTGGGATCCGATTTCGACAGACGACGGCGGGGGGAAATTAATTATTTATATAGTTTTCCCTCATGGTCGTCTGTCATATTCCCCTGTATGGGCTGTTCCTGCACTTGAGCCCACTTCAGTGGTCTTGTAGTAATTCAGGTGCAGTACTACTGTATCTGGTATTACCAATAGTGCAGGAATCAATAATTCTGGCATACAAATTACCATGGTATTATTAGTTATTTCTTATAGTTATCCAAAGGAATTTGGCATAACAAATGGAAACCATTGTTTCTACATCGATTTCTCAATGATTTTCCAGAATTCCACGCCTTTCTGTAGTTTCACCAGGTGAATTATTCTGGAAATCACCCCAGATAATGCTGCATGCAGTATTATCGCATCCCTCAGGACATTGATTTGGACAGTGACTCTTGGACCTCCCAGTAATTCTAGTCGTCTTGTAATGTGGACGTTAGTGTCTGAAGAGATTGGGAAATATGCAAATCAACAAGGGCAATTGCTATTTAGTTGAGTGATAAAGAACACATTGATCAAACAATAGTATGATTTAAATAATATATTAATTTAAAAACACTACACGTGAAAGTGAAAATTAGATCAAGACAGTGTTTTTTTTATTATTTCGTGTTACTGTATGAACATAAATGTCAACAGAGGCCCAGTAAAGTCAATACAGTTTAAAAATTGCTCACAAACTTCACAGAGTCCTTACAAGTCTTTTGACTTGAACTGGGATCAAGAAGTTAGTTAAACTATGAGTTGTTAAGGTGGCTTGCAGTCAGAGGTCTGGTCCAATGAAAAATGTTGCAGTCTCACTGTAAGAAAATAATGGAGATAAAAAAATCACCTATTCAGGGGCTGTTCTGAGGGTTGATTGACGATGTGGGTTCAACAGCTGAGGTCAGCTTGATGACAGAAACTTGAGGTGAGGCAGATCCTCCAGGGAGGGGGGAGCCAGGTATCGCCAGCCATATCCACACACTGACTTCTCCCATTTAGTTTTTTACTTGCCAGCGGCCTCACTTAGAGTGTAAAGAGAATGAAAACCCTACAATTTGTGATAGAAACTCTAAACACATATTAGAATTACCCAGCTGAATTACCTCTACAATACTTTTCCTATGGGAGAGGATATTCAGTTGCTGGACTCTACTCCATATTTAGAGTTTCATCCAGAGACCACCTGAATAGCTGCAGGTCTCTGCAAACTCAAAATGCAGCAATAAGCTACTTGAGCTCAGTTCTTTTCAGTGGGCAGTCAACAAACAATGTGTGTCAACATATCTGTGATGTTGGTTGAGCTAGTCAGGTGCTCACAGTTGTCAGTGATTGAAGAGTTGAGAGGTCTCCTGGTAGAAGATCCAAAAGAGTGTGCCTTTGCTCGATCATTGTTACTGTTTCTACCAGTAACTCAGCTGGACCTCAGAAACTCGCAGGATGCCTTTTGCTAACTTGTTTCAGTAATGGTTGCATTTTCAGACTTTAAGCCCCAGAAAGTTCCCACACACAGTAACAAAGATAACTGATTTCTTGGCTTTGCACATCTCTTTTGCTGAGCATTCCCAGTGTCCCCTGTAATAGTCCAGCAGCTTCTTTCTGTTCCATTTGCTCTGAGAGACTGTAACACTCATGAAGCAGGGTCTGTCACTGTACTCCAAGAGACAAGAGCACAAACAGTAACCCAAGATCAGATTTTGCCCAAACACATTACCCCTATCAATCTGCACAATTGCAGGATGTTCTCTTCCTCTGACTTTGTACAAGCAGGTTCTTCTCAGCTGGAAGACAGGCTATCACCAGCTGGTACTCTTTTTGTAATTATTAACAAAAACTGATTACATGACTAGTGCCCACTTCTAGCCTCTGAATTGGCCAATGTTTACTAGTTCAAGACTGTGTCCATTCTCACACTTTAAAAGCAGAGTCATTACAAGATTTTCAAAGAGATTGGTGACTGCTCCAATTTATCAAGTGTGGTGTTCAGCTTTGCAAAATGGCGCATATTAGGTTTTCTGAGGTGGACACCTCACTCATCAGCTATGACCCTGTCGGTGTTAGAAATTATTTTTGTCATTTTTAAAAATAGGGCAAGAACCATGCACCATTAATTGCAGGCAAAACGATATCAGGCCCTGTCTTCGACCATTCATTTCTATCTCCATTGCCAATATATCTTGGGCAGTGGAGATACAAATGAATGTTCAACGGAAGGGCTAGCTGCTAGTGGTTACACAGATTCTCTCATGTCATTGAATGTGCGAGCCAACATCAGCATCAAAAGATTTGTCCCATCGTGTGTCAGTAAAAGGGTCACAAGAAGCATTTTCTAATACAGAGCACTACTTGCCACTTTGTGCTGAACTTTGAAGTATGACCTAAAAAATGTGACAGATGATCTGCTACACTGGGGGTGAACCTATCTGAGTGCTGTCCTATAAAGTCTGTGTGTCTAGTCTTTTGACAGCTTTGACTTAGACGTGGGCTTCAAAGTCATTACACTTCCAGCCGTCTTTGATAGGATTTCATTGCTAGCCTAATCAGGTCTTGTACTATAACACCAGGATATCTTGTCTTATTTATCTTGATCAATGTGGAGAGCAGCCTTGGGTTAAGAGGAAGCCCAAAACACATGCAGGTTTCAAAATCCAGGCATGATAGTGTGATACTCATCCGAGGATCTGCTTTGTTAATTATAAAAATGATGTTAAGATTTCGTCAAATAAACAGTTCGATATTTCAGAGCTTCACCATTTGAAAGACAAAGGCCATCAAGGACTCAAGCTAAATAGTGAACAATGGAATTTATGGAGAGTAAATAGAGTTAATGTTTAAGGGAGTCAGTGACTGAGTGAATGAGCGGGGAAGAACCTGAAGGTCTTCGTGAAGAACGAAACGAGGGATGCAGTCAACCAGTTGTTGTATAGAGGGCAGAATGTGCTCAGTGAGAGCACCTGTGGACAAAGATGGTCCTGGATAGGTGAGGCTTTGAGGGAATGTATGATAGAGAGAGAGAGAAAACATAAATAGGAAGTGAGTGAGCAAGAAAGTGTATGTGTGTGAGTGATGCAGTGAGTGGGAGATATGCTTTTCCGAATTAGTCAAGGGAATTAAAGAGGAAGTGAACATTTGAGCAATTGTGGAGTGCATTAAAAATGTTTGAGCACTAGTGTGAAATTAAAGATTAAATTAATCTGCAAGAGAACATTAGAAGCATATGTGAATGAGGGATCAAATGAATGAGGTATTTGTGTAGTGATTGGATATGTGATGATTGACTAAGTGGGAAAACTGTTTGAGTTACACAAAAAAAAGTTATGTGAGTGTCTAAGAAAGGGATAAAAACTAACCAACTGAATGACAAATGTGTAAGGAGTGAAGCCTTTGACTGTTAACGGTATTGAAGGAATAATCTTTGTATGGATTAATGGACTCATTGTTGAGTGACATTGCTGCAGATTTACCTGGCTGAACATATCTCATTTAAGGCATCAACCTCAAACGACCCTTCTAGCAATTCAGATGTAACCTTAAAGTGACTTTCCATTTTGTAGCCTGATGGGTGACAATTCCAATTGAAAGCTGACTGTTTAGGGAAATGTCTTTGTGCAACTGATAGCATGGATAAGCCAGACACAAGGAGCTCTGCCTGTGCGTGGGATAAAAGAGGTCTTGAAAGATGATACCTCTCATTACATACACCAATGGATTCGATAAACCAATCATTAACAAGATGATTAATTATATATTTCAATGGATGAACCTCAAGGAAGCCCCTGTGAAGAGGACATGGCAATCATATAAGACATGGAAAGCAAAAGTGCACACATGCCAAAATACAAACATTTCCTAAATGTCCTCCCTTCAAGCAGCCAGGAGGATTGTGTATGCATATTGTATGTTTATAGCGTAAACATGGCCAAACAGCAATCATAAAGTCAGCAAGAAATAAGAGAGAAAACTAGGTTGTGGACACAATGCATTCTGATGTAGTGTTCCTCAAAGAGGTGAGTCTTCAACTCTTTCCTAAAGTGGAGTAGCATACAGGAGGTCCTGATGGATACACAGATGTGCATAAATGGAAAAGGCTTGCTAGCTTGTTTTTTCTTTTTTACACTTCTCAGTGTGTGGTCTGATGGTGTCCTGGCCACAGCTGTGCAGAGAACCACCAGCAATGGTAAGCCTATCTACAAGGGAAGAAGGGGTGCTGGTTGTGATGGTGCTGTAAATTATGCAGCTTGTTTGAAGATGGTGCAGGCCTCAAGGGAAGCCAACGGAGTTCCATTACTATGTGGGTGATGTGATCATATTTATTTTGGTCCTACAGGAGATGTGTTACGGCCTCCCTTAAGGGATGCCATTGTGGATGCCTTTTAAGGGTACCATTGGTGGAGTCTGGGAGGCCATGAAGCAGAGCATTTCCAACCTCCAGATACAAGAGTGCAAGGGCTATGAACAGTAGTTCTGAAGTCAATTTCTAGAATAAGCAATTGTAATTTTTAGAAGAGAAAGCTGGTAGCAGGCTGTGTTTTTTTTATTAGCAGTGTGTTACTTGAGGATGAGGTTGATGCCCAGGGAGAAACCACGTGACTTGGTACTTGGTGAAAGTTGGGGTTCAAAGCAATCAAGGTTCGTCTCATTAAGCCAGGTTTGTACTGTTTCAAACAGAAGATGCTCATTGCCTGTCTTGCAAGATTCAGAATAATAGTTCTGCCAGTGAATGCATTTGGGCAGGCAAGGCAAGCATTAAAGTGTTAAAAGTATATTTTCCATGCATATATTGACACAAATTGACATGTGTCAGTCTAGGACTGTCTTATGCAGGTATCATGATGTATTTTATTGTTTTGGTATCTACATAGCACATTCCATTCCATTTGTGAGGCCTAAGGCGCATTGTTTATTGTGGAGTAAGTAGCTACTCTGTATGCATAGTTTATATAGCACTTTGTGGCCTTGACCAGTTAATGTGAGTGCTCCGAATTTTACCGCCTTTCTAGGGTACCCTTCTGGTTTATGATTGAAAGGCTGCTGATTGTAGACTTGTGCAAGTGTGAAACACATTGGTTGCAGTGAATAAGTAATGGCTCCATTTTCTAATGAGTGTGAACTGTTCCTCTGTTTTGGGTCTTCATTTGCTAACTTTGGGAATGTTCAAAGTCAACCAATTCCTCTATATGAGAGCTCAGAGAACATTCATAATACGCACCCACTCACTCCTACATTACTTGTCACCATCAATAGCCCATGCTTAATTCTCCAAGAGATGAACTAATGCATTAAATGAAGGCCCTGTGGCTGCAATGAGCAAGGGCTGCAGTATGTGATGAAGAATCTGTCTGGTTGTTGAGAAGACATTGTGACACACATGAACTGTGATCATTAATGTTGGAGTTGCTTTCAATTATACATCAAGAGGCAATGTTCCAAATATGCCCAAATGGTGAAAGTGTTAAAAAATAAAATAATTGGATGGACACAACTTTTTTCAAATGATGGCAGAAAACATATTCATTTTGTAAATATTTATATAAATAATAACTGTTTATATAAAGATGTATATATAAAAATGCAAAAGAAAGACAACTGTGTGTGATGTACAAATAAATGATTGTACACATCTTTATCTATATCATATTTTGATCTTTCACTACCAGACGATCGGGAATTTAGTGTCAGCTACATTTGAATGACTGATGCATTTTGATAGTATTTGGCTAGAATGACCTCCAGTTAATAATTCCAAATAGCATATCACATCTAACATCTATTTCACTGTTTTATTCAGAAGAGTGGTAATATCAATCAAAGCAGTAAATTGATACCATTAAGTTAAACTTTGTTACACAAGGAGTCAAAGGATTTGGTTTATCGAACAATGACGCTCAGGTTTGTACCGTGAAAGTGGTACTGACATTCAAGGTAGGAACTTGTTAGATACCATTAAGTTAAACTTTGGCACATAAAGTGTCAAAGGATTTGGTTCATCGAACAATGACTCTTAGGTTGGTACTGAGAGATCGATAATGGCAATTGAGGCAATAGCAGGTTAAGCACCATTAAGTTAAATTTAGTTACATAAAGTCTCTAAGGATTTGGTATACCAAACAATGATTCTCAGGTTGTTACAGGGAGAGGTAGCCACTAAAATCGGACTATGCGCAGGGAAAGGCTATAGTTATTGGGTACTTTGGCAAGTGGATAAAGTTTTAAATTAGAGAATAGTGGAATAGTGGAAAAGAAAGTGCATTAAAAAGGTGAATGGAGAAGAATCTAACATCACTGCAATATGATATAACTAATAAGTTGAGCAACTGCTAGAATAAGCCTATATTTTATTTTTTGTTTTTATCTTTTGCAATGATTTATTTAGTCATTTCACCATTTATATGGTACTCCTGAAAGGCTGTTTTTAGTCATTGAAACATATTTAACATAACCAGTAATGCATCACTGATAGTGAGAGGATATGACAATTTTGGATCATTTTAATGCAAACAGACTGTAGATTCCAGATATCTCTTGCTTACTTCGTCTAGGAATCAACTAAAAACATGAGCCTTGAACTGCTTAGAGATAATGAAGAGCATGGTCACAGTTCCTAACATTGGGAGTAAAAAATTCCAAGCTGGATTGGCCACACCAATATATGGTGATTCATAAAAATTGCTCCCTTTTGGATTGTTAATGATCGTGAATAGATGGGGTAGTTATGCAATTGCTACACACACTGCAAGTAACAAGGAAACCAGTCTATAATCTCTAAATACAGTTAATATAATTACTTGACTTTCACTCTGGAGAAAAGTTGATGTGATGTAGTCTACAACAAACATATCAGGTAGCCTCTTAGACACATCTTACAAAATAACTAACAACCGGATTAAGGTTTGTAAGTTATTTTATTTGGATGAAGGTCTTGAAACTAGCCTTCATGATGAACAGATTTTTTTCCTCGACTCTGTGCACACATATCAAATGCCAGCATAGATCTGTTATATAGTAGCTCAGTTATCTTTATAATATGACATTTATTAACTATATGATCAGACTGTCCTTCTCATGACTCTTATTGAAAATGTGTATGTCGTTCAGCATAAGCTACAACAGCAACTCCACTAGGAGGAATCAGTCTGAGGAAATTGATAGTCTAACTGCAATATAATTGTCTTGTTAAATGTCAAGGAAATCCACTAACACCTCACTCACGGCTTCATTCACAAACATACACTTACACTTTTGTGTAAAGCTCTTCTGGATGTAGTAACTTTGCTACTTTTTGGCGTTCACAAACTACTAGTACTAGTACAGACAAAACCCAAATTTAACTCTACTGCACATACATTTCTAATATAGGTCACACAGTGAGATTTCACACAAAGAATAAGAGTAGGTGCCTTTTGAGGTCATGAGAACAGGAGAACAGCCTTCACTAGTTACAAAAATGGAAACAGTTTTCGGGGGAGGAAGCTTTACACTTATTTCTAGCCTCAAGAACCAAAATGCATTGGCAGAGATGGGCACTAACTACCTGTGGGCATTGTTAGTCTGAGCAAGACAACCTGTCTGAAGCAAGTTAATGTTATACAAATATGAGCAAATGGATTTACATTTTTTAAAATAATTAATATAGGCTTTACTTCCCACTTTGGATCAGTTTGAGAGATTTAAACGTTTTTATAAGTAGAATTTAAACTTATGATTCAGTTTGTTTAAGGTGATATCTCCTGAAATAAAATAACTTAACTGGTTGGGAAAAACACAAAACAGCTCGGTGATCAACATGAGATGGGCTGACAAATCGTAAGAAAGTTAAATCAAGAGCATTTTCAGATTTGGAACAATTTGAACACTGTAACTACAATTAGCTTAAGAACTAGATATAAAAGAATGGGGTTAAATGAGACCTGATTATTTTTGGTACAAAAACAAACAGAGACTAATCACGCATACATGAGATTGAAAATCAATCTGTAAAAAAAAATGGTGACAGTGGAGATGGAAATAATATGTTCATAAAATATTATAAACACTGTTGAGTAAAATTTGTGTTATCAGATTAGGTATTTGTTGCAACAATGTATGCATTCCATTGTGTACACTCAAGAATAAGTCAACACCTGTTCACAATTAATGAACTAATTTCTTCCACTGGCATTACCTCTAACGGTAAATTCGAGGTTTTTGGCAAATATATAGAGATGCTAACTCACCTTCAGAAATATTTTGTGAATTATATTTTTAAGGCATGGGACTTTTTCAACATATTTGGATGAGTTTTTGATAATTAAATTATGGGTCTGAAGAAACAGGTCACCTCCATGATTTTCACTTCCAAGTTGTGGTGTTAAGACATTTACAAGAGAACTGGTGATCACAGTGGAATTTCTTTAGCTAAAATATGAGGGTCTCACTGGAGCTGTGTCCATCTTTATTTTTTTTAAAGTGTTTGGTTCTTTGTTTTATCTGTCGTATAAAGTGTTCTAGTAGATGAGTTTGTCTCATTTGATATTAAAGTAAATATTCTTGTATTACTGCTTGATAATAACATTCAGCTAAGGAAGGGCTAATTAAAAGATTAACTTTCAAATATTGCAGAAGTGATTGAGACTTTCACACTGACTGCTTTTATTTTTATTTTTTTATTTTTTTATTTTGCAAAGGATTCAAGCTCAATATATACAGAAAAAAATAACCTGTTACATACTCTTTCCTTTACATTTCATTTTTCTTTTCTAGGGGGATAGTAATCGTACAAGAAAACAACATCAAACAAAAGAAGAGAAAATTAACTAATTAATAGGCAGTGGAAAACAGAGCATAAACATAATTTGCACGTTAATCCTGAATCATACCATGCCAAATAGCATTACATTTCCGTAGTGCCTTAAGACCTCTGACCCTAGCCAAAGCTTTTTCACGAAAGTTTCCGTAAAAATACCCCACCACTCCATTACATTACATGGCTTCGGAGAGATCCATGCCCGGGCTATAGCTAATCTAGCAGTAACTACGGCTATGGCTATTAGAGCTCTCTTTGCTCTATCAGCAATGTCTCTATAGCCCAGCATTATCTCAATTGTAGTAAAAAACCACCTCCAGTCCAAGTAGATTTTTTAATACATTCAAGACCTCTTGCCAGAAAGACGCTAGCATAGGGCACTCAACAAACATATGAACAATATTAGCTCCATATTCCCCACATTTAGGACAACTCGTCCTATTTCTTAAATGCTGAATAGTTGTTTGTCCCCATTTAACTACCTTATCCGGTGTATAATACAGCACAGTTATAGTTTTAAATTGTTGAAGCCTTAAATTGATAGACCATACTTCCTCTTTTGCTGTAATAAGTGCTGTCTCTAGGATTGTGCCAGATATTTCCTCTGCAAGTATTGCGGTCCATTTTACGGCTAAGAGGTCCAAAGGATCCAATCTTTCCTGACTGAGTATTTGATACGCGGCACTGATTAATTTTCGCCTGACAGGGTTCATATAAAAAGGTCAGTAATTGGTGGGGTTCTACCTCCCTAAATCCTTATGATCTCAAAAAATAAAACCTAAATTGGAGGTACTTAAAGTAATGGCGTGGTATAGAAAAGAAATCTTTCACATCTTGAAAAGTACAAAAACCCTCCAAATCATACAAATCTTCCAATTATCTATCCCAAGGCTGGCCCAATGTTTTGCTATGCTATCCCGAAATATATCTGGAAGAAGTGGATTATCCCAAAGCGGGAACTTAGTAAAATAGGTCGGCACAGAATACGTGGTAGATATGTCTCGCCAAACCATAGCTATGCCTTTCAGAGTCTTAAATCGTACCCTCTTAAAGTAATTGGGGTCCTGTATTCGATAAAGAAATCTACTAGATTTAACAAAAGCCTATGGCTAAAATCTTGGTCCTTATTGAAAAAGAGACTACGGAGTCTGCTCGTAAATGAAGCCCAATAGTATAATTTAAAGTCAGGGAGTGCTTAATTGCCTTGGTTGAATGGATATTTTAAAAACGTAATAGCCTGGTGTGCCTGCCTATACCCCCAAATAAAACTACTTACTATGCCATCTAATTTCTTAAAAAACAGATTCGGAATTTTCCGAGGAATAGACCTAAATAAATAAAGAAACCTAGGAAGGATTGTCATTTTGACAATATTTTACATCGTCCAACGATACTAATAGGAAGCTTGTGCCAATTCTTAAGCTTCCTAGCCGTATCACTCCATAACGCTTCATAGTTTAATTTAATAATGCTTTGGATCTGAGGAGTAACATGAACACCAAGATGTGTAGTTTCTGGGCAGTGTCCCATTATGGGGATTTCTGGTGTATAATTCAACAAAATCTGAGTCTTGTCAATATTCAACTTGTACCCAGAGAAGGTACCAAAGCTATTAGCCTCTTGATTGATTAATTCTACGGATTGGGCTGGATCTATCGAAAAAATTGCGATATCATCCGCATAGGCATTATGTTTTAACTCATTAGGTCCGCAGGATAGTGGCCAAATACCCGTATTCGGATAAAAGGTTCAAGATACAGAGCAAACAACAGGGAGGATAAAGGGCACCCCTGTCGTGTACCCCTATTTATACAAAAAGCCCTAGACTGTAAACCCTCATAGCTTAAGTTTAGCCTGGGGTGAGTGATAAAGCGCACTTCCTATGTCAAAAAGCGATCAGAAATTCCCATTGCTGAAAGGGTAGGTCATAAATAGGCTCAAGCCACCCAATCGAACGCTTTTT